>NW_024080788.1:841317-1472443 GCF_003009895.1 Hyaena hyaena
ATGACAGACTCTTGAATGCTGACAAAAATTGAGGACTGATGGATGTGGGGGAGAGGGGGGATGGGCATGGAGGAGGGCACTTGTGGGGATGAGCACTGAGTGTTATGTGGAAACTAATTTGACAATAAACTATTAGAAAAAAAAAGAATATTGGGGTCTAGTAAAAAAAGTCAATAAGAGCAGTCTGTTAGAATCAATTGGCTATATGAAATTTACATTGAAGAATATTTATACTTTGTTCTTTGTAAGAAATCTTTTATATATATCAGAAGAGTTTATAATAAATGTATGTATATACACATGAATTTTGTTTCTTTGCCAGCACACCACTGGGTAGGTGGGAATTTATTTAGCAAGAGAAAAAGAAACTCTTATATATCTTAACCAGTACTTTAAAAAAAAGAAAAAGAAAGGAGATGGAAGGAAGGAAGGGAAGGAGGACTGGAGGGCAGACATGAGACATAAATGGAAACAATACATACAATTGATTCTTACATTATAGAACTCTTTAAGGTTCTTAGTATATTCCATGTAGACTTAGCCCATCTCACCCCGCCGCCCCCCTACACACATGCATCCTCGCCAGGAAACAGTTCCTCAGCCCAGCTGCAGCTCAGGTTTCTGCTCTACCCTTTTTCTCCATTTCATTTGTCTTCCCTTACCACCAACCCAAAGACAATGTCTCTTTAGCAAATAGGAAAAAAGATTGAGGAATCTGCTGAATTGTCAGATTTCCACTGACACTTTCTTTTCTCCCATCACCATTTGCCTGACCCCTCTCAGAGCACTCCCTTTCTCCTCAGCCATTTCTAATCGTCTCAAAATAGAAATATTTATAAATATAACCACCTAATGGCAGCAACTTCAGTACAGAACCATGTGTACATCTCTTCCCAGAATTCCCTATTTTCATGTCTCACCAAGCCTCCCTTAGCCTTTCTCATGTCAGTCCTGGACCATTCCAGGATCTATTTGCCAGTACAATACCTGTTACTTCTTCCTAACTCACAGACTCAGTGCAAAAAGAGAGAGAAAAATGGAAAATGTTTGATCCAGGCTGGTGACAGTATTCACATTCTTGGCCAACCCAAGACATGACTGCAATCAGGTACCATTTGTTTGTTTGCCTGTTTGTTTGTTTGTTTTGTCTATTCCCTATACACACCCTCCTTCTGCTTTCTGGTTGATCATGTTCTTCATTTAAATGGCTTCCAGACAGTGGGAGACCACATCTGTCTGTTCTCTTCTATGTCCACATTGCACAGAACAAAACGGAACTCAGTAAGTCAACCATCTTCCTGATCTTACCTTGCAACGCCTCCACCAGCAAATCTTATTCCTCATGGGTTCTACTGTTTCAGATTCTGCTAGAGGATGGCCTAGCCAGATCAGTTGTCCAGACTGGAGCCAAAAGGAGGTTGCACCCTGAATATAGCTTCATTTTAATCCATAGGAAAGAGTATTTCAGCTCTTTCCTTTTTATGGCAGTTGACACTTTCTACCTTATATTTATATGTGACTGTGTCTCATCTCTCACACATCTCTGTGAGCAAAGGACTGGTATTTATTTTTTCTATCTACACACCTTGTACATAAATGTACTCAGTACATTTTATCAGTTGAGTAAATGATCTATCTCCCTACTTACCTACCTACATACCTACCTACCTACCTACATAACAAGCAAGTGATAGATAAGAGTTTAATAAGGAAAAACTAATAGAAGAAAAATAACATTAGAAAGGAGGCCAACTACTGTCAGCACAGGTATGATTAGCCCTACCTACACCAGCCTTCCCGGGTAGGGAGAGGGGAAGGCACAGAGCAGGAGATGCTAACTCAGAGGGTCTCCCAAGTACCCAGACTGTAAAGAAGAAGCACGGTCCATATCCTCTCTGCTGTTTAGCTCTGAACATGTAGTGGGGATTTCATTAGCATTAAAAAAAAAAATGACATCCAACAAAAAAAGAGAACTATAGGCCAATATCCTTGATGAATACGGATGCAAAAATTCTCAACAAGATCCTTGCAAATCGAATCCAGCAGCACATAAAAAGAATCATCCACCAAGATCAAGTGGGATTCATTCCTGGGTTACAGGGCTGGTTCAACATTCGCAAATCAATCAATGTGATCCATCATATCAATAAAAGAAAAGATAAAAACCATATGATCCTGTCAATAGATGCAGAAAAAGCATTTGACAAAATACAGCATCCCTTCTTAATAAAGACTCTCGAGAAAGTTGGGATAGAAGGAACCTACTTAAACATCATCAAAGCCATCTATGAGAAGCCTTCAGCTAACATCATCCTCAACGGGGAAAAACTGAGAGCTTTCCCCCTGAGATCAGGAACACGACAGGGATGTCCACTCTCACCACTGTTGTTTAACATAGTGCTGGAAGTCCTAGCATCAGCCATCAGACAACAAAAGGAAATCAAAGGCATCAGAATTGGCAAAGAGGAAGTCAAACTTTCACTCTTCGCAGATGACATGATACTCTACATAGAAAACCCGACAGACTCCACCAGAAGCCTACTAGAACTGATCCAAGAATTCAGCCAAGTTGCAGGGTACAAAATCAACGTACAGAAATCGGTTGCATTTTTATACACCAATAATGAAGCAACAGAAAGAGAAATCAAGAAACTGATCCCATTCACAATTGCACAAAAAACCATAAAATACCTCGGAATAAACCTAACCAAGGATACAAGAGATCTGTATGATGAAAACTATAGAAAACTTATGAAGGAAATTGAAGAAGACACAAAGAAATGGAAAAACATTCCATGCTCATGGATAGGAAGAATAAATATAGTTAAGATGTCATTACTACCTAAAGCACTCTACACATTCAATGCAATTCCAATCAAAATTGCACCAGCATACTTCTCAAAACTAGAACAAACTATCCAAAAATTTGTATGGAACCACAAAAGACCCCGAATAGCCAAAGTAATACTGAAAAATAAAACCAAAACGGGAGGTATCACCATCCCAGACTTCAGCCTCTACTACAAAGCTGTCATCCTCAAGACAGTATGGTATTGGCACAAAAACAGACACATAGACCAATGGAACAGAATTGAGAACTCAGAAGTGGACCCAAAAGTATACAGCCAACTGATCTTTGACAAAGCAGGAAAGAATATCCAATGGAAAAAAGACAGCCTTTTTAACAGATGGTGTTGGGAGAACTGGACAGCAACATGCAGAAGAATGAAACTAGATCATTTTCTCACACCATGCACAAAAATCAACTCAAAATGGATAAAGGACCTGAACGTGAGACAGGAAACTATCAACACCCTAGAGGAGAAAGCAGGAAACAACCTCCTTGACCTCCACCGCAGCAACTTCTTACTTGACACATCCCCAAAAGCAAGGGAATCAAGAGCAAAAATAAACTGTTGGGACCTCATCAAGATTAAAAGCTTCTGCACAGCCAAGGAAACAACCCAGAAAATTAATAGGCAACCAACGGAATGGGAAAAGATAGTTGCAAATGACATATCAGATAAAGGGTTAATATCCAGAATCTATAAGGAACTCACCAAACTACACGCCCGAAAAACAAACAACCCAGTGAAGAAATGGGCAGAAGACATGAACAGACACTTCTCCAAAGAGGACATCCAGATGGCCAACAGACACATGAAACGATGCTCAGCATCCCTCCTCATCAGGGAAATACAAATCAAAACCACACTGAGATACCACCTCACGCCAGTCAGAGTGGCTAAAATGAGCAAATCAGAGAACTCTAGATGCTGGCGAGGATGTGGAGAAACGGGCACCCTCCTACACTGTTGGTGGGAATGTAAACTGGTACAGCCCCTCTGGAAAACAGTGTGGAGGTTCCTCAGGAAACTAACAATAGAACTCCCTTATGACCCAGCAATAGCACTGCTAGGAATTTACCCAAGGGATACAGAAATGCTGAGGCATAGGAGCACATGTACCCCAATGTTCATAGCAGCACTCTCCACAATAGCTAAAACATGGAAAGAGCCTAAGTGTCCATCAACAGATGAATGGATCAAGAAGATGTGGTTTATCTATACCATGGAATACTACATGGCAATGAGAAACAATGAAATCTGGCCATGTGTAGCAACATGGATGGACCTTGAGGGTGTTATGCTGAGCGAAATAAGTCAGGCAGAGAAGGACAAATATCATATGTTTGCACGTATAGGAGGATTAGGAGGAACTTGACGGAGGAACAAGGGGGAGAAGAAGGGCGGAAATGGTGGGGGAAAGGGAGAGAGGCAAACCATGAGAGACTCTTGAATGCTGACAAAAACTGAGGACTGATGGATGTGGGGGGGAGGGGGGGATGGGCATGGAGGAGGGCACTTTGGGGATGAGCACTGAGTGTTATGTAGAAACTAATTTGACAATAAACTATTTGTAAAAAAAAAAAAAAATACAACAGGAAAATACAAAAACTAAAAAAAAAAAAAAAGAAAAATGACAGTATATTCACCACAGTGGAATCTCATGATTTTTTTTCTTTTTAAGTCTAAAGGAAAGTCTATATCAGACTTTAGCTGGATCCTAGACTTTTGCTGGTTTGAGTACACCTGGCAAGCAAAACAGCTGGCTTGAACAACTGAGGGTCACAAAATGCAAAATTATTAGTGCTACTAAATCTAACTGAGCATTAATCTAATAATCAGGGTAACTAACCTAACTTTCAACACACAAATTGAGGCATGAAATAAAAACAGCTACCATTTATTCTACATTCTTCTTACCAAGAACAGCATTATCTACTTAAAGTAGTGCTGACAATCATTTTCATGAAATACACATTTATCAATTTTTCATAGGAAATCTCTTCTTGTGATTAAGTGCAGCATCTACTCCTGCTTACATATCAGATGTCAATGCTTACTGCACATTCATATGATAAATATAAAGCATAAAAGGTCAAATGTGCTGTCACCAGTGTTCTCCTAACACTAACTCCACGGGGGAGAGGGCCATTGTGGCAGAACTGTAATTTACAGTCCTTATCCAAGACAGAAACATAAGATTCTTGATTTTTCATTTCCTGTATAATTACTGCCCATCCCCCTTAATTATATTATAATAGATCCTTAAATATAATGTGAGTAAAGACCTCTGGTCCTGAGAGCAAATGAAATGATGGTGAGGGTGGCATAGAGATGCAGTTATTAAAAACAGGTTCAACAAGGATACTCCTAGCATTTCAGATTGGCAAAAGAAGCAATCAAAGGCTGTTGCTGACAGACACAGATTGTATGATAAAAAACAATAAAAGGCATTGAAATAAAATTCGCTGCAAGACTTCCCTGGATCAATCTGTGCTTACCAATCCATGACTGACTCTTTTCATGGTTTCTCCTCTCTTTGGTTAGTCATAAGTCTTTCCAGGATACAGACTGGATATGGGTGGCTACAAAGGCGTGGCAAGATTTTATTTAAGTTCTAGTTGGCGTGGTTGGGCCAGTTTTTGTCTTGAGTTTTATTTGGGTTTTGTTTGTTTGATTTTTTTCCACTAGTATTATATTTCAAGAGCTGCAGTTTGTTTCTTTTGTGCAATTTTTGCCCTGGGAAAATCAAGAGTAAACATTATATATGGAACCAATTGGAGACTTCCTTGATCAAAATCTGTTCTTTAGATGAGTGGTTATTATTATTACTGTCATGGCCTAAATCCACCTGCTTGAGTAAAGAAAACATTTAAAATAATCAGCTTATGTTATGTTTACTGGATATGACATTTTGATTTGTATTTTTTACACATTATTTCAGTACACACCATGGCTTGCACACAAAGCCTCAGAAAGTAAAGACTGCTAACATAACACAACCAAGAAAAGTTAGAAAGCCAACTGTTAGCATATTGGCCTGAAAATTTTTGAACTCGGCTCTCAGTTCTTTTTATGAACAATGCTTTTGCTGGTAGTTTCAGGATTCTCATCCCCAACGAGCTCCCTGCAGCTGCGATGCTGTGAGTGTAGCATCCATGTGGCACCCCTAGCCTGCTGTCCGAGCTGTGTAACAGAAGGATGGGTTAGGACATCAAGCCTGTAGAGCCAGGGAGTATGATTTGTCTTTTGGGAGTTTTCTAAAAGAGGTTTTTCCAAAATTCAAAACATCCGTGGTCAAATTAGGACAGCCTTCTCAAACTCAGAGAATGTCCTTCTGGGAGATTTGCCAAATCAAGTTCTATCATCCAAATTATAAAGGTGAAGCAATCTTAGAAATCATCTAGTCCAAGCCCTTCCTTTACAGATGAGATAATCACGACCCATGGAAGTTAAGTGGTTTGCAGCTGATCACACAGATAGGGCAAAATCAGACAAGATTCCAGGTCTTTCTGGTCCAAGAAACAGTTAAACAAAATGTTCTGTTATAAATAGAAAATAATATGTCTTAATTTTGGAACTTAATAGTTTTTTAAACCATTCAAAGCAGGGGGAACTCATAATCGAATGAAAATCTAAATCACAATTAACTATTCAAAAAACAATTCAAGATACAATAGATTTTTCACAAGACAGTACACAAAAAATTTCCAAATGAACTGCATAAAGAGTTTTATAACATACATGTTATTTTAGTAGTAAAAGTATAAAATATATTGTAAGACTCACAGGATTCAAATAATTTTTATGGGTAGAGGAAAATTAACAAGTTTAGAGGCCTTTGCTTTGGCAACTAAACCCAGTGACGTGCAGTTTAAAAATATTACAGAAACTAGGTTTGAGGGGATTGTGCCCTCCAGGGGGGCCTTTGAAAGAAGGTGTCCGAGAAATTCCAGTCATTTCATCAAGTAGCATAATGAGATGGTGAATAATAAACTTCTTTATCTAGTCCATCATTATGTTTAATTTTTTGGACTTTGAAAAAGAGACACAACCAAGATCAGAGAGTGGTTTAAAATATTTTATTTCTTCAATGCCAACATGCTTAATTATTTCTCCCTAATTAGAGCTCAAATTCAGAGAGTTATTTGAAGTTTATTCATCATCCAAATTATATATAACAATTTTTTTTCTTCAGAAGTTTGTACCATTTTCAAGACATCCACCCATTTCTCTAAATTAGGTGGAAGAGACAGTATACTAAAGAAATGAATGTGATTATAGGCAATGAAATCACAGGCTGGAGAGAGATCAAGTGAAATCAATAGAAGAGAAATCCCCTGACCTGTGTTCCTTTGAAGACTGAAGTAGGAAAAGAGTCACTACAGATACATTTCTGTCAGTCCATTTTTAACAATCCTGGTGCTGGCCAGGCCTCATATCATCTTACAGGTTAGCCCTAAGACCATAATGACATAGGCTATTAGGCTTCAGGGGTAAGTTCAAACAGCAGTGTGTTAATATTTGGTCACACGGTTGCCCTAATTAAATGGAAGCCTTCTTGGAGCTTCAGTGAGTGACTCCGCAAGTTGGAAAGACAACCCTGAGAGTGTGTAAGCAATATGTCAGTAATCAGTAAGTGGAGGCTAGGGCTTAATTCTGGAAAGCTCCAATGAACAACACGATAAAAAATAAATTTATTATTATTTACTTTCCCTGTATGTTAAAATATCAAAGACTCCCCTTTAAGTTGATAAGTAGTTGCGGCTCCATACCCCCTCGCACATCCTTCAGTGATTTCTCTCACACTGGTCTCTGTACCCAGGGAGATAGTGCCTGGCACAATGAAGCCATACAGAGGCCACAGGGGACTTAGGTTTGAACAAGAAATGTCCTAAGAGGGTCTTACAGAGGTGGGGAGAAGGTGGGAGAGAAGAGTTGAGGAGAAAGGGGATTTAACCTGAGACTGTGTGGCATGGAAAGCTGCCTGGGGATAAGTATGGGGCATCTAAGAGGCAAGCAGGATAGGAGAAAGGAGCAGGTCCCTCACTGACTCTGGGAAGTGACATGGCATGCCCAAGGTGAAAGCCACCTAGATTTCCTTCTATACACTTCCCAGAGACTTTCCAGTCTCTAATAATCTCAAGAGTTTCTACAAAAATTTATCTTAAAAAAGGACTGACAAAAGCATGGAAAATTTGTCTTATTTTTTAAAATTCATACTCTTAACTTGGCCATGAACCTATTTCCCATTATTTCTCTTCAAGTGAATTTGTTATGAAGGTATGGGAACAACCAAACATAAGTTTTTACTTAAAACTGTACAGCCTATCAACAGTGATGGGCAGGGACCATCCATCACTCTGGGAGACAGGCCACCATTATCCCTTCCTACTAGTTTCTATCATTCCCTTTATTTTTTTTATTAGTGTTTATTCATTTTGAGAGAGAGAGAAATAAAAGGGCAGACAGAGTGGGAGACACAGAATGTGAAGCAGGCTTCAGGCTCTGAGCTGTCAGCACTGAGCCCAAAGCAGGGCTCAAACTCACAAATCCCGAGATTGTGACCTGAGCCAAAGTGTGATGCTAAACCAACCAATTGAGCCACCCAGGCACCCTCCTATCATTCTTTTTTATAAGGTAACATTACTTGTCTCTTCTGTCACCAGTAGTGGGTACAAGCATGTTGTAAGACTTTTTAAATTTAGATATAATGCTGGTTCTGGTCCATAATCCCTATCCACTATACTAAAAAATTAAGATAAAATTTAAAAATTCCTTAACTTATCTGACAGCAAAATCTGAACTGTGGAGGAGAAGAGATAAATCTCCCATGCAGAAGAATACTAAATAATTTAGGTTCCCTCTAGGACAGGGAACATAATACCCATTCCTTAACTATAGGTCATAGTAACTTTCTTCCAAAAAGCACAGAATGAAAAGGGAAGAAAAATGTGTAGCTTTATAGTGGGGAAACCTGACAAATATCACCACAGCCAGGTAATCAAGGTCAACATTAGCAGTCATAAGTCATGCTAATAGTATGTACCCTTCAGATATGATTAGAATGTCACTCTACCTCTGTGGTCAAACCCATAACCCCAGTCTAATCAGACAAATCCCAACTGAAACATGATCTATAAAATCCCTGACCACTATTCTTCAAACTGTCAAGGCCATCAAAAACAAGGAAAGTTTGAGAAACTATCACAGTCCACAGGAGCTAATGAAGACATAACAACTAAATGCAATGGAGTGGCCTAGATGGAATCAAGGAAGAGAAAAAGGACATTAGGCAAAAATTAAGAAAATATGAATCAAGTAGGAACTTTAGTTACTAATAATGTATCAGTCTTGGCTCATTAATTATGACAAATGTGCCATAGTAAGGTAAGATGATAACAATATGGAAAACTGGCTACCAGACATAGGGGAACTCTTTACTATCTCTAAAATCTTCTTATAATGTAAACCCGTTCCAAAATATAAAAATGTATTAAAATATTAAAATAACTGACCTGGATTAACATGAGGCTATGTATGCTCTTTACTTATCACACATACTGATTCAATAGGTTTTGCTTTGAAAATACCAATGTCTTTAATAACACACGGCCCTGCCTCAAATATTCCAGGTGTAATGCAATATATGGTTTATGTATATATTTCTAAAATCCAAAAAAGGTATTAATTCTGGAAACATCTGGCCAAAAGTTTCAGATAAGAGACCATGTACCTGAAATACTATTAGTGCTAATAATATAATTAGTAATGCATTTCAGTTGTATGGTAGCATTAGCAGACGTCTTCAGTTTAGCCTGAAACTCTAGCCAACGTTGATAATAGTATAAGAATTTTTTGTTTACTATGTTTCATACAATTATGTTTATATAATAATCTGATTGGACCCTTAAAATCTGCAAGAATGAATTCTTACACACATTTTTGAAGGAGGAAAATGAGCTTCAGAAAGGTCCAATTGTTTGCAAGCAATGTGACTGAGAGTCAGATATAAGGGACTCTCCCCTGACACTTTCAGGATCCAACATAAGAGCACAAATGGAAGTTCCCCAGCCTACTGCCCTATCCTGTCTTTCTTCCCACCCTACACTCACCCCTTTCAGGCCCCATTCTGTCAAAGTTTGGACCATCCCACCAGCTTATCTCGGGCCCCAGTGTGTTCCCGGTTGCCTAGGCGAGGAAGCCAGAGTTCTGAGAGCAGAGGGACAGTGGTGTCAGGTGGGCATGTGTTCTTGGTCACTCAGACTTCTCTCTCTATGAGGAGGGCTGTGTCTATCAGAGGGTCAGACTGAAGCCTCCAAAATGGGAATCCAGGGCCTCGCCTCAGACTCCAGATATAAGGGTTATAAGGGTGGTGTTCAAACTCATGTTTGCTTGACTCAAACGTTCATGTTCTTGCTACTATAATGTGTTGCCAAAGAAAAAATATATCTGAAGACCACAATATCAACCTGAAAGCTGGTTTTAGAAACAGATTATATTTGTAAAATAAGGAATATCAAAAAGCATATCTTAAGGTCTAATATGCGTATAGAATACTGGCACGACAGACTAGATAAAAAGCACTCCCACTCAAATTTCTAAAAAAAAAAAAAAAAGAATATCTTAGAACCCTAAATCACAGAACTTTAATTTTTAAGTACATTCATCGAGAACCTTCTGTGTACCTGACAGCCTGTTTGAGGACTGGCTCCTCTTTAAGGGGCACAGGTTTTAAACGGGGCAAATTATTTCTCCCCACCAATGGGAAAGGGGGAAAGGCAGCAGAGAATCTTTGGGAATTCAGAAGTCACTTCTCTCTTTACAAAATATTCTTTAATAACAAAAATAGCTGATTTCTTACACTGTCTGTACTTGTCAGTTTCTCTACTGGGTGCATGTTGTCTGGATGGTGAATAGATGTAATTAAAAGCTAGAAGCATGGGAAACTCTGGCAATTTAGATTGTACTGTCCTTTCCTGGTATTCACAGGGAGCATATTTTACCTCTCTCTTGACCTCCTTAGGTTGCTGTGTACACATGACTACTAGACGTGTCGGCAATGTAGATTCTGTCTCCCAGTCAGATAGTTCCTTGAAAGCAGGGGCTGTCAGCTAGTCCTCATCTCCTGGGAATCCCAACAAGCCTCGGTGCCTTGCTCCCTGCCCCCAAATGCTCCATCTCCTGGTGGAGACTGAGTGCCAGCTGGAACGCCAGCAAGGCAGGGAAAGTGACATGAGCACAGGCACTTGCTGAGGTCACCGTCTGCCTGGGATCTAAGCTTTAAATGGTTGAGTCCACATTCCTGCAGAAACTCTCCCCAGGCCTTCTCTAGGCGGCCTGTTCATCTTTCTACTCTTTTTATTTCCTGAGTGAACAAACTCACACCAGCAAAGGCAAACCACATTTTCAATCATTGTGTTAAATTGAGGAGGTATATCTGCCCCTAGTGACAGACTTGTTGACATCTTACCTCTATTATTTTGGATGGCATGGTTACAACAAGCAGTCTTTTCTCAGCCTTACACATAAACAAAGCCCTAGAACAAGTTAAAAGGCTTTTCCTCCCTCCTGGGACTGTCAGGGGAGCTCTGTGTTTCTTTATCCAGCTGTCCCTACACTCCATAAAAGGTCACCGGCGCACTAACCGAGGCTGCTTGTCATGGAAATTCTCAGAAAAGGAGAATGTTATCTGGGACCATCAAGAGCTTGAGGGTAGAGGACAGGAGCTTCCTCACTCTTTACAGCCTTTAGATCTTACCTTTTATCAAAGTGGTTTTTTTTTTCCCCAACAATGGTCAATTAACCCTTAAACTTCAGTGAAGGAGGCATTTATCCTGTTTGTAGATCTGGTATTGAACTCAGTGCCCTGTTCAAAGAATGAAAATACCTTTGGTTGAATCTACCCAAATGTTTCCTGGATGCCAATCATAGGATTCCACATAAACTTCACATGTGCTGTTTCCTCCCCACTGGACTCTGCAGGCACCTCCCTCCCCCAACTCCCACCAAACACAGCACAACTGATTTCTTTCTCATTCATTACCATTTCCTGAAAGGTCATCCTTGTTGAGCTATCCAGATAGGCTCTCTATCACTACCATCCTTCCTCATGGTCCTTTAAGAACATAGTTTCATATATATATATATATATATATATATATGTGTGTTTGAGAGAGAGCGAGAGAGCGAGAGAGAGAGCGCACATGTGAGCAGGGGAGAAAGGCAGAGGGGAAAGAGAGAATCCCAAGTAGGCTCCACGCTTAGTGCAGAACCCAACCTGGGGCTCAATCCCATGACCCTGGTATCATGACCTGAGTGGAGATCAAGAGTCAGACGCTCAATGGACTGAGCCATCCAGGTGCCCCTCATATTTTACATTTTACTCATTTACTAGCATAACCAGGTTAAAGGAATGGTTCGGTATGGCCTGAACCAAAAGTGATTTATCCTCTCCCAGTTCTGGGAGATTTAGTCTTCAAATCTGCTCAACTTCCTATATTCTTCCCTGCTGGGAAGATAGTGAAAATATCTCACCAGTCCCATAACTGTCCTAATCATTTCCTAGTCATAAACAAATAGTCCCTTTTCTGGGTGATTTTAATATCAAGACTCTAAACCTAAGCTGATCCACAATTTCTCCCTTCCGCCAGCTCTTATTTGCTTCAGGCTTGACAGCTTGTCGAGGGAGCCAGCCTTGTGAGCTTTCTCACTTCACCTCTTCCCATCCTGGGCCCTTTCAGGTTGGGGCAGGGGATGGAGGAGAACAGGGGAAGACAGATCTAACTTGTCAGATTTGGCTGTAATCTGGAGTCAGTACCTCTGCACTTGGCAGACACCCAAGCTTCCCAACCCTGCTCTTTGTGAAGTCTGCAGAGGCTCCCATCATGGCAGACGTCTTACTCACAGCTGCCTCGCTAGGCAAGGCTCTTTCTGGTTGGTCCTGTAAGAATTTGCCCCTCATTCCCATTCAGCTGCTCCATTCCAGAGGCCTATCTTTTTTCCAGTCACCTCATCCCTCCTTATGGTCCTCTTTGTCAAGGTAACTTCAAGATGACCCCATCTGGCCTCGTCTCAGTCAATTCTCACCCAGTCAACTTTAAAAGTCCTGGCCAATCCCAACACAGCCATCTTTTCTCTCTGCTGCCCTACCAGATCCCATTCCTACCCTCACTCTGGCCTCTGCTTTGAAAGGCCTCGGATGTTAGTCCCTAAGTCCTAAAACTCCAGGAAACACAAAACAGTGGTTGTGGTTCCCTAGAAGCCTCCTCCCAACTAGGTTTGAGTGAGGGGGACACACAGCCCCTTCCTGAAGACAGGACAACTACACAGCACAGTGACAACTCATCTTAAAGAAACTCAAACGGCCCGTGAACCTCTAAGCACACTAAGCCTTCTCTTCAATGACCCGAAGGTGGATGATGGGTTCAGGCTGGCAAAACCAGTTCTGAGGTTCCCTTTCTGCAAATCCTGGAGAGGCAGTCTAGCACTTCAATTTAAAAAGCCAAAGAACCTGACACCTCCTACTTTGTTCTTTGGTGCCTCAGCCGAAACTGAGACAGAAATATCCTGTTACTCTTGTTTGTGGTCATTCTCCCCCATTAGGCTATGAATTCCAGAAGGGCAGGGACCTTCGCTGTTTTATTCATCAATGTATCTATCAGAGCAGCCCAGCAGAATGCCCTATGTAGATTCCCAGTGGGATCTTAGTAAATGTTTCTTGAAACAATGAATATATAATAAAATGAAAGTGGTAATGACACAGATACCACTTTACTGGAAAAAAAAAGCTGAAGAGACTTTCATATTAATCAATAAAATATCTGATCTTGAAATAAATTACCTTGTAATTCCTTGCCTTGAAAGAGCCTCCTGAAAGACCTACGTCTACATCTTAGACCTACAGTTTTCATTTTAAGCCAAAAAATGCCTGAGGCACAGACAACAAATGCTTACACAAGAGTTAACAGATTGGATGTTGGCTGATGATGCTAATATCAATTCTTTGTCTAGACATGCAATGCCAGTTCTGCTGACACATTCTTCCAGAGCTTTTTGCAGGATGTGAAACCAGCCTCTGGGTCAGTGATATTCAGAATTAAGCCTGAACTCTGCAGAGGAAACTCTTCAGCGGGACTCCAACCCCCCATACTCTGCCCTTGATGAGTTTTACCAAGCTCTCTTCTACAAGGGCAGGTGGAGAAACAGGGAGGCACCACTGTATTTTATTGTGGCTGATGCCACATCCTTCTTGTCACTTGGCAAAAGGGTGGGAAGAGACAAAGAAGCTGAAAAAGCAAATTCCCCAAGATTCATTCCATGAGAATCCAACCAAGTGCATGAGGGTGAGCGTGGATACAAGTGCTGCTACCGAAATAGCCTAGCAAATACCCTTCCCACGCAAAGATTTCTTCGATCCATCAGTAAGGTAGTGGGTAGGAGAAGGTGGTTTAGAGTTCAGCCTCCAGCTCTGGGAAGAATGGGAAGCAGGGTTGTGGAGAGAGTTTGGCCTTACAAGTCTGTGCCTGCTCTGCACACTCAGCCTCCTCATAGCCAAGCCTTATTCCGTAATTCCCTTCTGTGCTCTTCAGCAGAGCTGCTGACAGAGAAAAGATCCCAGATGCCAAGTCAGAGCCAAATAAACTGTTTTTCATAGTATTTGCATTTAAAAATAAATCTTTAAAATAATGAGAATTTGGGTTAGATTAAGATTCATCTAAGGAGGATGCTTCCTCATACAAATATAACAGTTTCAAAATTCTGCAATAGAAATTGAGACCTTAGGAAAAATCTGTTCTGATGCCTGACAGTTTACAAGTGAAGACACTGAGGTTCCTAAGAGGTTACGTGACATGACCAAGATCACAGAGCTTTCACTGGAATCTGCTTCTTCCAACTATAGCGTCTTGCTTTTTCCAATTCCTTATGCAGCTTTCTGTGTGTACATTAGCCCTTCTTCACCCATCCCAGGTGAAGGGGATAGCAACTATATCTGAAATGGATCAGATGAATTAAATGGTCTACAATTTTTATAACTGCACACCATGCTATTGCTCTAGCAAATATTAACATAAGATAGTGTCTCTGCCTTCAGAAAGTTAACTTCTAAGTTACATAAGCTGCTTTGGCTTGAGCATTTAAACTAAAGTTTAATCCTAACTCTGCCCCTGACTCACCAGGACGCGTTGGACTAGTCACAAAATTGTCTCAGTTTCTTCATCTGCTCAGTGGGAAGAGTAATGCTGATCTGTCACTTGTTAATTTAAAGGAGCTGCTGGTCTGGTAGCTAGTAAATAATTGTATGTTTGGAGGGGGAAATCCTATAAAGATTCTAAATATAAACTGAGACTATACAACAAAGCCATCAAAATACATAACTCACATGCTTTCTAATAATCATGACATACAGAATTTTAGTTTACCAAAAGAGATAGGTGGTTGCTACTAGTCAAGCATGTTCCTGCAAAAAATCTACTTCATCGCCATGTTGTTTCAACATATCAGAGATGTTAATTAAACCTGTAAGAATTTAAGGAACAAAATTGAAATCGAAATTTGCCTCAAAGCTACCGAGACTGGGTGTGTAGCATGTTCCAAAGGTTTTATCTGCCAAATAAGGTCTTCTCATGAGCAGAGAAAAAAAGGAACTGCTTTCCCATGACCAAAGAGTCTCTGTGTGGCTGGGAATCCTGTCACCACTATCAGTTTTTGTGGAGGCACCATAACAAAAAAAATCCAGACAAAGGTAGGCAACAACATTAAGAGGCAATCCGATGAATAAATTAAACCTAAATTGTGCTTTGTTTCTCACTGCCAATATTCTGTACTATATTACTGAATACTTAGCTAACAATGGGATTTGTATGGATGGGATAAAAATAAATCCCATTCCTTTATTTCAAAAATGCCCACAAGATAATTTTCAAAGTCCTGATACTACCCTATTGCCAACGGACACAAGCTGTCTAGAATCCAGCAGCATAAATAATCACTTTAACAATTACTGAAAGAATTATGTGCTTGGCAAAATCGGTGAAGAAAAAGAGATGGTGTCTTATTTAATCAGTCCTTCATATAACAACTAAAATGGCCTGGTAACAAGGGTTTATCAAACTATTTTTAACAAGGGATGAGGTTTTCACAACAAATTTTTCTTTTGACATACTGATATCATTAGGCACTCTGTTTAATGCCACACAGAAAATTAGGAATAAAACAAAAAATTACTCATAGAAGAAAACTATTATTTTTAAAGGAATGTTTAAATAATTATAAGCAGAGATATACTATGGTTTTGAGGGCTCATGAGGTTCTTTCTACTTCCAGCTCTGTCTAATCACAGGACATGGGACACTAAAGTTAGTTGGATGCTATAGCAGGTAGTTAGGGCTTACTAACTAACTGTGTTCTCCCCCTACATTTCCCAGCTTCCTTCGTACTTAGGTGGAGGTCATGCAACTAGTTCAGACCAAGGGAACTCGTATCATTTCTAGGCTGGGGCAGTTAAGAGCTGATGTGCCTTGTTTATCTCTTCTCTTCTCTCTTCCCCTGTCTCAGCAGCAAAGAATACCACATGTTCCGGAAACTGTAGCCTCTACAGAGATATGCTACTGACTCATATTGGACTTAACATAAGTAAGAATAAACTTTTGTTGTGTTAAGCTAATGAGATTTCAGGGACTCACATTGCAGCACTAGGATTAATAACCTCCGACAAACATAAAGGCCCTATGTTAATATGTTTATGGTGGCCTGAAACTTAAATTTACACTATTGACACTAGGCTTTTAAAAATATCATTAGAGAAAAAATATATATATTTCCTTCTTTTTTCCTCTTTTCCTCACTTTTTCTGGCCCTGCATAGTATGAGGCAGTGATTCTCAAAGTGTGGTTCCCAAGACCATTAGCATCAGCACCATCTGGGAGTTTCTGAGAAATGCTAATTCCCTGGCCCCCATGCCAGACTTGTTTAATCAGAAACTGTGGGAGTGTGGCCCAGCAATTTGTATTTTAACAAGCCCTCGTAGTAACTGGTGAACACTTAAGTTTGAGAACCAATGAATGGTCTAAGGTAGCCTTTCCTTGAGTCCATGTGAGTGTGATCAACAAGCAGCTATTCTTCCCCTTTGTAAAATATGCATTCAGGAGACATCTCATCTTGAACTTCCTAAGCCTTATTATGCCCCTCTCTTTTTTTCAAATGCCAGCTTTCATATTGTTTAGCTATAAACAGATTTACTATAGTAGTTAAAGATAACTGCCAAATCTTTGTCACTATCCCCCCTGAGAAATAGTCTACTTTCCTCACCCTCTTGAATAGAAGTTGGGCCTGTGACTGCTCTGACCAACAGAATGTAAGGGAAGTAAAGTTGTGCACCTTTCAGGCTAGCCTTTAAGAGGACTGGCAGCTTCCACCTCCTGCCTCTTGAAATCCAGCAGCCAGGCTGCAGGGAAGCCTAATTAGACATAAGGAGAAGCATAGGAGGCCTTGAGGAGAATCGAGACCCCCTCAGCAGACTGCCCCTGCTGAGCTGTCTGCTGATGGCCAGCATTACCTGGCTACTACCAAAGTATGCCATCTTGAATGCTCTGGCCCTAGTGAGTTCCAAGATAGCTACATCCCCAAGTGACATCATGTGATGCAGAAGGACTCAGTTGAACCCAATCAGCCCAGAGAATGAGGAGATATAATAAAATGATTGTTGTTTAAAGTCACCAAGTTTGAGGGAAGAGTAAAGTTAAGAAGCAGCAAAGAATCAAAACATTCACTTTCATTGTTTTTATAAAGTACTATCAAAGTCAAATTTCAGTAGGGTCTGTTTAACCAAAATTCTTCTTTGTCTCAAACAAACTGACTCCTTGGCTCCTTATTAATGGTGATTTCCTAATATTTCCCTCTCCTTAGGCTTAGCTACAACAACAGGCAGCTTCTTCATCCTCAACTCTGAAAGCTTGCAAGAATTTCTCTACTAGCTATCCAAAAGGTTTTAAGCAGAGATCTGAGTCTTTTGCCTCCTACATCCCATAACTATCAACAAGAAAGAAAAGGAAATAGAAACAATAAGATTATAGCCTCATCAGAGGATTTCAATAAAGTTTAGTTGGGGGAGGAGTCAGATTTTGCAACCTAAATAAAAATTTTTCTTTCCACATTCACCCCCAAATATAGCAATCAAATAAGATTAGAACCTGGTTACCATAAATCTTATCACTGCAAAAAAAAAAAAAAATCCTAGCTTTGAATTTCTTATTGAAAGAGACACCTGCAAAATGAAAGAAAACTAATATTAAGTGTTCATATCCACCAGATGATGGCTAAAAACAGCTTCAACTGGCTGACTTACAGATACGTAACAGAATTTAGGAATGAATTATTTAAAGCTAAGAGTCAAAAACTAAGCATTCACAATATAAGTACATTCTCAGAAGCTATAAATAACAAAGGACCACTCTTGCAAAGAAATTGCACCCAAAAAACTGATGTTGGGCAGTAAACTCTTAGACAGTATGTAGCATAACTTTAGCTTTCTATCCTCATGATCCAACACCATGTTTGGTATATAGAAAATGTTCAGCATGTGTTTATGAATGAATAAATGAATGAGAGTCATGGCAAAGGAAGTAACAATAGAGAACAAAGAGGAAGGAGCGATAGGAAAAAAGTTCAAATATAAATCCCTCTAGGAAAAGATATCACTGAATTTTTCAAGGTGTTCTCTCAACTTCAGCATTCTGATACATAAGCAATTGGGAATATAAACCTAGGTCAGCACAAGTAAAACATAGCAGCTAGACCGGCCCTGCAGCTTTGAGCTCCCAAGGCAAGTCAGGCCTCAGCAGAGGAGCAAGGCTTCCAGCACCTTAAAAGGAACTAAAGGAAGGGAAGGTCTCACACTCCTTCCTGGCCAGTCCCTCACACCTTTAAGAGAAAGGATTTTGTAGTCATGTCATAATAAGAGGGGTCACCTGGAATTAAGAGGAAGTCAATTCTATATGTACAGAGGCCTTTCTCAACCTGGAACTTTTAACACACCAAAATTCTTTTCTTTTCTTTTCTTTTTTAAGTTTATTTATTAATTTTGAGAGAGACAGAGATAGTGAGCAGGGGAGGAGCAGAGAGGGAAGGAGAAATAGAATCCCAAGCAGGCTCCGCACAGCTTTTTGAACTCAAAAGACCATGACATCATGACCTGAGCTGAAACCAAGAGCTAGACACTTAATTAACTGAGCCACTCAGATGCTCCAATACATCAAACTTCTTGATGGTAACTTTCAAATATTAAAATTTCCACTAAAAGGGATAGATTTTCACTTAGGACAATAGTTACATGCTAATAGTCATGGGTGTTGTTTATTGGCCATTAAAACACCTATTTATTTTTTCTTTTAATTTTTTTTATTATTTAATTTTATATGAGTTTATTATTTAAGTCATTGCTCATTTTCTTACTCTAATCCTCAAAGGCCATCCTATCAAGTATATGTATATAAATAAAGAGCTCTCTCATATGTTTGATCACCTAATTATTTTCCAATACTTTCAGAAATACAAATGAGTTTAAATTCACCAATGAATAAAACTTAAAAAGTAAACAGTAGTATTTCAATAAGTCAAACTCAAAATCTTTCTGTTTTCCTGCAGTATCCAAATGAATGCCCACAAACACTTTAGGTGATATATATATTTGTCATGTTTTACAATACATCAAATCATAGAGTCGAATTTTGGACCTGTGAGAAAATGTTTCTTATGAGCTAGTCCCAATCACTTTACAGATAGAAAAGTCTGAGGTCTGCAGCGATGAAGTAACTTAACCTTGTTAGAGTAAGTGGTTTCCAAAGCATTACTGCTGATGGATAGATTCATTCAATCAGCAGTCATGAGGTGAGCAGGCTGCTTGGCACTCTACGTGTCCCGGGGAGAGCAAGGATGAAAATGGAGTCACTCTGTTATTCTCTTACATGTATTGCCTATATAACCATCCAATGATTTCTTATCACATATTAAATAGTATTATTTTCATTTATAGCAATTTACTTTAAGTCATTATAATATCTTTGGTTGGACACAGGGGGCAAGTAACATATTGTCCTTTATGGAAACTCAGACACTGTAATGTTGACTGGTAGTCCCTAGAGTCTGACAAGTAAGTCAGTGGCACCAGAGTGTCCAACCCCAGGGTCTGTACTTAATCCAATGGAATCACACTGCCTCTTAGAAATAGACCTACTTTTGGATGTCTGATTGGATTGGATTAGGTAATAACACAATAACTAGTAAGCAGCAAGAGCCAATTAGTATGTGCCTCATGAAGTTGTTTTAAATGTGCTTCATTTTGAAACAGGAGTGCAAGGTTGCCAAATCTCACACAAGTCATGTTTATTCCTGTACTTGAGCTGCTGAATGATACAAAATTTTCTTGAATAAATTTTTAAATTTTTTCCTGGCTGCAACTCTACCCCATCTCTTCCCACATCAGTGTGTTAAAGGATATACAGTCAAAAGCTCGCTTTGGGCTTCAGAAGAAGGAAATAAATCCAATGACAAGTAAAAACAGGAAGTACCATCCTGGTATAATTGAACATTCACAGTTTTCAAAGTCTGATAAGAAACTCAAATTCCCACACTCTGCTCAGAGGAAAACACTATCTCTTTGCTTAATCTGGCTTTTATGCTGTATCTGTAAAACATGGAGTAAACTGATCTGGCAATTTTATGCTCAATTTAGTCAATGTAGTGCACAATTCAAGTTTCAAACCATAATATGATATAGCCAAATGGGGTGTTTATGTTGACCAAATTAACTAGATCATTGCTAAATCATTTCTCTTTGTTCTTTATGGGTATTTTCTTAAGCATGGGGATATATGGGATATACCAATAGTCATAAAGTGACGAACAGGTATTCAAGTGGTCAAAATTTGAATGTACAAGGGTGTCTGGGTGGTTCAGTCAGTTAAGCTTCTGACTTCAGCTTAGATCACGATCTCACAGTTCATGGGTTCAAGTCCCCCGTGAGGCACTGTGCTAACAGCTCAGAGCCTAGTGTCTACTACAGATTCTGTCTCCCTTTCTCTGCTCCTCCCCTGCTCATGCTCTGTCTCTTTCTCAAAAGTAAACTTAAATTTTTTTTTATTTGAATGTATACCCCCCCCCAAAAAAATTCAGCTTATAAGCTGGCCTGATGCCTACATCAAGTACTCTCCTACACAGCCTCCTAACATGACTACATGTGTCCTCCTGGCCCTGTCTCAACGTGGCCAAAACCACATGCACCTGGGTCATGGGGCTGTAGAACAAGACTCATCTATTTTAAGCCACTACCTCTATTACTAACTTGAATTCATCTTCACAAATGGTAGGGCTTCTCAAGAGGGCACAGAGTAAATTAACAATACCAAAATCAGCAAGGCTATACATAGCTATAGAGATATAAGCTTAACAAGATCAAACATTTTTAAGACCATATGATTAGGCTCTCTGGGATGTGGGGTGAGTGGCTGCCGTTGCTTCTTCAAGTAGATCAGTTAACCTGGAAATGGGTAAAGAGCAGTACCTTTCCTAGTCTGCATTAATCAAATCACCTTTTCTGGAGGAAATGATGAACTTTATACTGTAGTCACATAAAGAGAAACTATTGTGATGCATCTATGTTATTTGAATGGAGAACGGGTCTAATTGAAGAATCCCAATAATTACTATACAGCAATGGAGGTTCAGTTGCTAGATCTCCAACCTTTTCAAGAGATGCCAGAAATTCAAACTTTTGTTATAAATTTGCCTGATTTATTTTAACATCAAGAGACCAAAACAAAATAGGTCTATAATTAGTTTGGCCAATGACCACTGGTTCAAGATGTCTTATATACACAGGGATTTTTATTTACTTTATTTTTAATTAATATATACCTATTTGACCAATTCTTATCTATTTATGACTCTTCCAATTTTAGTTTAATTCTACACCATTTTCTTGAATCAACTGGCTATATTTCCACTGTGAGTTAACTAAGGAGAATCCACCTATGAACACGATAGACATCAAAAAGACACAGTGGAGAAAAGCCAGTAAGTGAGGTATGATGAAATAATGGAGTGTACTCAGGATAAATGGGATGAATTGAGGGGGTTGATGATGGCAGATGAAGTGAGAAAGACCAGCTAGCAAAGGCCGTATATGCCATGGGGATGTGGATACCAGCAGCTACCGTTTACTGAACACATAAAATGCACCAAACCCTGTGCTTGTACTGGGCTGATATATCCCAGTTTAACTCTCATACCAAACTCAATGAGGAAGGAGCTATTATTATCTCCATGTCATAGACGAGGAAACTGAAACTTAGAAAGTTCAAGTAAACTGCCCAAGAACATGGCTTATATGGCAGAGTCAGAATCTGGGCTCACAACTTCTATCTAATTCCAAAACCTATGTTTTCAACCACTATGATATTGCTAAGGAATTTGGATTTCAGCCTACAAGTAATGGAAAACAAATGAAGAATCTTAGGCCCACATTATCCTATTCCATTCTAACATTCCGTGAGCTAAATAATGGAAAATATGATTACTGTTTTATATCTGGAGAAATCAAAAAAGGATAAGCAACTCAAAGCAAGGGAAACAGCGATCTCCCATCACACGAATAGCTCAATTTCTAGCCCACAACTAATGTTGGTTTTATATGGTTGGCAAATATTACCTTTCAAACACTTGGTATGCATTCAGCAATCGTACTTCTTCAAATTCAGAAATTCCAAGAGCACATCCCCAGTTAAATCCTCTTCCCAACAGAACCTTAGCTATTTCTAGCCAAGTCCTTCCTAATTTTTGATGTAAATTTGAGAAATACAAAATAATTACTGTGACAAAGGACAGCAGTCATCAACCTACGACCCCTGACAACTATGTGTGTAGGACATAAAAATACCATTCGAGTGTCATATTAAATAATAGTATACTCAGAATTTACATACTAGTAACTTAATAACGTTCCTTGGGTTGACTTACAATTTCTGTGAAGCTTTTCTATGAAGCTTCTGTGAAGCAATTTCTGTGAAGCATTTAAGCACTCAACCTTCCAAGTTATAACTACACCATTTGATCCATGTATGTGAAAGTTTGTCTCCATCAAGCTTCCCTGCAACAAAATTTAACACCACTTTTATTATTCAGGTCAAGGCTAATAGTTAAAAAGAGATTACTTATTTATTTATAACAGTGCTATAAGTTTGGATCAAAACTATGACCAAGATATTCCTCTGCTCACAAAAAAAAAAAAAATAGTTGTATAAATGGAACTATATTCTGGTCACTTTTGTCCCTTAAATATGTCACACAGCTGAGGAGTGTAATCCTAATGCTTTCCAGAATGAAAAAATATATAACTTTCTCCATTAAAACGTAAAGATAATAACAACCATGCCGCAAAGATCCTTTGAGAAAGGAATAATACATCAACTTTTTCAGAGAACAAATTGAGGCTCATAGAGGTAAAAGAACTTTCCAAGATCAAAAAAGTAGGAAGTCATAATCCCTAGAAATTGAACCCCCCAAAATCTTAAGTCTATATACTTGACTTCTTGAAAGTCTTACACATTAGAGAAAAATAAAGGAAGAATGGAAGAAGAGAGTGATACAAAGAAGCTCAAGGTTTATCTATTTCACATAGGAAAATGTTGGGAGGTGCCCCTGGGTGGCTCAGTCAGTTAAACGTACACCTATTGATTTCAGCTCAGGTCATGATTTTACAGTCGTGAGATCAAGCCTGGTGTCAGGCTCTGTGCTGGGTGTGGAGCCTGTTTAAGATTCTCTCTCTTTCTCCCTCTGCCCCTCCCCCACACTCATGTACTCTCTCTCCCTCTATTTGTCTCCCTCTCTCTCCTTTCTCAAAAAAAGTGTTAGGAAACAAGTGTAAAATGTTTATGAAAAGAGAACAAAATAAAAAGACAAATTACAGAATGGGAATTTTTGCAAAATCTATAACAAGCAGAAAACTAGAGATAAAATGGAAATTACTCAAATTGATAAATAACCTCTACAAAATACCTACAACCAATACCATACTTACTGAAATGATAATGGATTTTTTTCTCTCTTAAATCCAGAATAAGATGAGAATGCCCCCTCAAAATTGTCAAGGTCATCAAAAACTAGGAAAATCTGAAAAACTTTCACAGCACAGGGAAGCCTAAAGAGACATGACAATTAAATGTAATATGGTATCCTGGACGGTATCCTGGAATAGAAGAAGGACATTAGAAAAAACAACTAAGAATATTATCTGACTAAAGTATGGGCTTTAGTAATAACAATGTATCAGTGTTGGTTCATTAATTGTAACAAATATACCATACCAATGTAAGATGTTAATAACAAGGGAATGGGGCAGGGAGGATGAAGGGAATACGAGAACTTTCCATACTATCTTCACAATTGTTCTGCAAATCTAAAAATGTTCCAAAAAATTAAAAGTTTATCTTAAAGAATACAAATATAAAACTGCTAGTTTAAAAGATAAAGAACTATAAATTGAAAAGAAGAAAATAAACAACTCAAAATAAGAATAAGCAAAGGCTATGAACAGGAGAGTCTCAGGAGAGGAAATCCAAATGGCTATAAAATTTAAACAACCAACCAAACAACCAACAACAACAACAATAATAACAAACAAACAAACCACACTGACTCTATAAGTGGGCGAAAGGAATAGAAATTAAAACATGCTACTCTTTTTTAAACATGAGTTTAGTTTACATTTTTAAAAGTAAAAACATCTTAGGGGCAATTGGATGGCTTAGTCAGTTAAGCATTTGACTTTGGTTCAGATCATAATCTCAGGGTTTGAGAATTCGAGCCCTGCGTCCGGCTCTGTGCTGATAGCTGGGAGCCTAGAGCCTGCTTTGGACTGTGTTTCCCCCTCTCTCTGCCTTCCCCTGCTCAGCCCCTGTCTTTCTCTGTCTCTCTCTCAAAAATAAATAAACATTACAAAAATTTTAAGTAAAAATATCCAGTGTTTACAAGGATGTGGGAAAATAGACATACTGCTGATGGAAGCATAAATAGCTAGAACCTTTTGCAAAGTAATGTGGCAATATCTCTTGCAATAAGAAATGCCAATACATCTTGACCCAGCAATTATACTTTGGGGAATCTATCCTACAGTGTTAAAAGCACCAGAATGAACAGATATATTCATTAAAAGCACCAGAATAAACAGATATAACCGATATGAATACATATTCATTTTAAATTTGTAATAATGTAAAACAGTATTTTTAGTGATGAAAATATTAGAAACAAATTTAATGTCCATCATAAGGGTAATAATTAAATAAATTATAATATATCCATACTGTGGAATGTTATGCAGCTATTAAAGAATATGACATATACCTATTAACCAGAGAGATACTATGATGTAATTTTAAGTGGTAAAAGAAAATTACAGAATAATATACATAGTGTGAAAGGAAAACTCTCTAAAAGTGCTTCTATGTTTAAATATTTTTGGAAGATAACACTTGGGCTGTTATGAGTTAAGGACAGTGAAATGCTGCCTTACATTTACATTTACATTTACATTTACTCTCTTATTACCCCATGTATATATATGTATGTGTATACACGCACAGATAATAAAATTAAAATAAAATAAAACTTCAAACATAATTGTCCTATGTTGACTTAGCTGCACTGTATTCAGAAAAAAAATTAATGCCAGAGTTTCAGAAAGGAGTCACGTGATTACTGTCTAGAAGCAACACTGTAACACAGTAAAATGAGAAGATATTCTCCATGGGACCACAGTAACCTACTTTCTGCATCAAGAGAAAAAGCACCAAGTTATTTATTTTTATCAGTGACCTACATAAGGGAAACAAACCCAGTAAGTCTATATTTGCCTCCATATGGGTAAAATTGTTAACTGCCTAGAAGTTGGGGAAAGGACATAAATTGACTGTGACAAATTCAGAGAAACAGCACTTTTGAAAACAAAATGAAGCCCAGTATATACGAGTATCAAATCATACACAGGAGAACCAAAAACAATAATTTCAATCCAGGTTACATCAATAACCATGGGTGGTACCTGAAACCAGAAGTCCAACCAGCAAGAGTTGGAAGCTATAATGAATATATATAAACCCAACCACATAACTCTAGAAAGAAAAAGCCAGAAAAGTGAAAAGCTAGAAGAACATTTATAAACATCTCTGTTTGCTCTCTATTCGACACAGCCAAAGCTTCATTCAGCAACACAGATGAAAGATGGTCTCTAAAGCTATTCAACCTAACCATTAAACATTTGGCTATATTTAAAATCATATACTGTTTGACACAAAGCAATGTCAATGCATGTTCTGAAGGAAAGGGGAGAAAAGGAGAGAAGGGCAGAATAAGGCAATTAGAAGTAAAGTAAATGATGAAAATGTTCAATAGAGAAACAGTTACTCTTAACTTTCAGAGACTATAAAAAGGAAAAATTTCTAGTTTCTGTGAATTGAAAGAACAGAAATAAAACTACAGTTTTGTAGCCAACCTGGTTATCCCTAACGTTGCAAGTAAAGAAAAGATGTCCCAGTCAGAGTAAAACTCCAAAAGGTGAGTTTTTATGAGAAAGCTTGAGGCACACTCACTGGACTCCATAGTAACTTTTCTAGACAAGTGAATGAAAGATAAGATACTACAAGGAGCAAGGCACAGAGAACTCTAGCACCAAATGAGTATATCAGTGTATTTCAGATTAGAGCTTTGGAAACATCAAGACAGCAAGCAAGAGTGAGGCCCCAGAAAGAAAAATTATAGTGATATCTCTTGTAACCATGCCTGTCACAGAAGGGGTACATATTAACTCCAAAGGATCTCACAAAGGAACATACAATGTTTTGAAAGCCTTATTTAAACCCAAGGCATTTGCTTCAGCAAAAAGAAGAAAGAGTAGATAAGAAGAAGTTGTGACCCAAACAAAAGAAAGGCTAACATTTGGAGATTTGCAAATGTGTTTACTCTGATTAAAAAGCCACTTTGTTTCTTGTCAGAGATGCCTCAAAACTCTCCTGAAAAAACTAATTTTTCCCCCAGAAACTTGAAGTCTCCCTCAGCAAGATAATTTTGAGAAAGAAGGGTGTGAAGAAGATGCAGAGGGGGTGTCTCAGTCAGTTAAGCATCTGCCTTCAGGTAAGGTCATGATCTCGCAGTTTGTAGGTTCGAGCCCCACATAGGGCTCTGTGCTGACAGTTTGGAGCCTGCTTCAGATTTTGTGCCTCATGCTTTCTCTGCCCCTCCCCTGCTCAAGCACTCTCTCTCTCTCAAAGATAAAATAAACATTAAAAAAAAAAAAAGAACCAGATTAATGTGAGGACTGCTGGAACAGGAATCAGGAAGATGGGTTCTAATCTTGGCTCTGCCTCTGAATCACTGATGGACCCTGGAGTCTTCAATAACATTCTCTGTAACATGAGAGAGGTGAAGTATCCCACTGCAATACCCCATGTATTATAACTGAAATGTGTTTTGCTTCACGTTTCATAGAAACTTGCTTATACCTATGATTTTAACTTTGAGCCAGTTTCCCATATTTTGCTTCAAAAAGTAAGGCTACAGTCGAATTTTAGCCAGATGATTTTATATGCACTCTTGTAATATTTTAAATTCTATACCTAGTACTGTAGTGGTCTAGGCCAGTGGTTTAAAAAACTTGTTTTGAGATAATGAACCCAATGGTTATCAAGTGTATTATTACAAAGGAGACTGATGTACAAATAGCAAAGGATAGCTTCTTTATTGAAGACAAGGCAGGGATATAGGGAATGTAGGGGAAGAAGAGTAGGGTTCTTCTCCCTCTACTTCCCCAACTGTGCTTTTCCAAAGACCCCTAAGTACTGCCATTGAGATCCCAAGAAAGTTAACATCCTGGGACAGCTTATCACAAAGGACTAATGTAGGCAATACATACTGGAAACAAAGATGGAGGAATACAGCTCCATTTAAACTACTGCAAACCCCCTGTTTCTAAAGTAGGGAAACTAACATCATTTGGCCTTCACTTGGTGTGAATTAATCACTAACACATATGCAAATGAGGGCACAAAAAGGCCACTACAGCACTCGGGATAAAGTGGGTTTCCAGGGGATCCACAATATGCTCAGTGAATTTTTCCAGAATACTATCAAAATGAAAATACAAATAAATACCCAAATCTGTATTAGAAGGGTATTAACTAGTAACAGGAAAACATGGAAGAGTAAAAGTCATTGGTAAAGGTAAATATATAGTTAAAATTAGAATATTTGAATAGTAAAATGCTGGTGGGTAAATAATTTATAATTTTAGTATAATGTTAAAAGATACAAGTATTAAAAATAACTATAATAACTGATTATGAATATACAATGTAAAAAATGTAAATTGTGACATCAATAACACAAAGTGTGTGTGGAGGGTAGTTTAAAAGTATGGAGTTTTTGTGTGCATTTGAAGTTAAATTATTAGTTTAAAATAGACTGTTATAAACATAAGATATTTTATATAAGGTCCATGGTAACCACAAACCAAAAAACAATAGTAGATACACAAAAGATAAAGAGAAAGGAATCAAAGCATACCACTATAGGAAAAAAGAAGAAGGAAGAAGAGGAGGAGAAAAGAAGAGAAAGAAAACCAATGAAGAGAACAAGAGATAAAAAAGGGAGAGGGGGGCTGGGTGTTCAGTTGGTTAAGTATCAGCTTTATTTCAGCTCAGGTCATGATCTCACAGTTTGTGGAATTGAGTCCTGCATTGGACTCTGCACTAACAGGATGGATCCTGCTTGGGATTCTCTCTCTCCCTCTCTCTCTCTCTCTACCCCCCCACCCCCGCCTCATGTGTTTGCTCTCTCGCTCTCTCTCAAAATAAATAAACATTTAAAAAAAAGAGGGGAGAGATTAAAAAAAGGAACAAAGAATTATAAAGCAACCAGAAAATTATTAACAAAATGGCAATACTAAGTCCACACTATCAATAATGACTTCAAATGTAAATGAAATAAATTCTTCAATCAAAAGACACAAAGTGGCTAACTAGGTAAAAAATAAGTCCCAACTATATGCTGTGTATAAGAGAATTACTTCAGTTTTAAGAACAGACTACAGGAGGGGGCAAGATGGCGGAGAAGTAGGGAGCTCCGTACATTGCACTCGCTCCCATCTCTCACACGGAGAAGGCCTGAAGCCATAGGAACCCTTACAGAATCCAGGAGTTTGGGAGGAAAAGCTGACAGAGTCCACTGAGAAAGCCTTATAGCATGAGTGCAAACTGGGGAAGATAAAATGAGGCCAGGACCAGAGACACGGGGGCGAGTCCCCTCTGCAGGGACTTTAGAGGGGAAAGGCAATGGCTGAAACTGCTCAAGACACTGTCCCTGTCGCTGGGGAAGAGAGAAACCTCCACTCGGGACACAGAGGGACCCGGTTTCCTGCTCTCCAGCTGACCCTGGGTGGGACGCACTCGTCCCAGGCGACCCCCAGGGAAACTGCTCCCCACGCACCAGCTCGACCTGGTGGGGACGCGCGGCAGCCACGCCTTTGTGCTTCTGGCTTGGCTGGATCCCTAGAGGGGAGGAGAAGGGCTTAAAACTGGGAGATTTGCCGGTGAGTTCGTGTTTCGGGTGATGAGACACAGAGGGACCCGGTTTCCTGCTCTCCAGCAGACACTAGGTGGGACGCATTCGTCCCAGGCAACCCCCTGATGAAACTGCGCATCACTTGCCAACCTGACCTGGAGGAGACAGGATCAGCGTCTTCTGGCTCAGTCTCCAGGGGGAAGGCAAGAGGCTTGGGACTGCCCTGAGGGGATCACCTGCGAGTTTATGTTTCCAGCAATTTCAGTGGGGCGCGCGGACTGAGATCTGGAAATGAGGCCTGGCCTGGGATATAGAGCACGATGTACCTTGGCTGCACCCCTGGCAGAGGGAGTTTACACACCCAAAAAAGTGAGTTGCAACACTTGGTTCAAGAAGGGACTGGAGCGCCGCCACTCTTCTCCCCACAGCGGCCAAGGCAGGACCCCCGCGGGGCACATTGGATCAAACCATGCCCATCCCTGCTAGAGAGCTTCCCTCCTTTTTTTAAATTTTTTTTTTTTTTTTTACTGGAGTCGGGGCAAAACCAATTCTGGTCACTGGCTTGCTTAAACAGTCACATTTAATCCATTCTCTAGATGTAAATTCTACATCTACCTACCTTTTCATCTCTTTCTCTCTGGAGTAATAGACTATATAGTTTCTCTGGATAACACCATCATCATTTCTTTCACCTGGTCAACTATATTCCACTCTTTTGCTCTTTGAAAAAAGCTTCTTATTCCTTCTGACTGCTCATTTCATTTCCAATTTCGCCTCATCCCTGTCCTGTCATTTCTCTCTTTCTTTATGCTTTTCAATCAGCACTGCATACACCTGGCTATTTATTTGTAGCTGAGAAATCTGGTTATATGCTTTAAACTGTTCTTTGTCTATTGGGTTTCTTCTTTTTTCCTTTCTTCTTTTTTTCTTTTTTATGTATTTTCTTTTTTATTATTCACCTTCCCTCCTCCATCTTTTCTCTTTACTTTTTCATTTTCCCTTTCGGTTTCCGTGTTTGTTGGATTTGTCTGTGCGTTTGTGTGCCTTTGTTCCCTGTGTGTTTGTCTGTCTGTTTTCTTCTCCAGAGCTACCAGAGCTACTAAAGAATGAATGGGCCAACCAGGCAATTAGAGGAGAAATTTAAAAATATATGGAAACAAATGAAAATGAGAGTACAACAATCCAAACCCTATGGGATGTGGCGAAAGCAGTCCTAAGAGGAAAGTACCTTGCACTCCAGGCCTATTTCAAGAAATTAGAAAAAGCACAAGTGCAAAATCTAACAGCGCACCTAAAGCAACTAGAGGATCAGCAACAAGAGCACCCCAAACCCAGTAGGAGAAGAGAAATAATAAAAATCAGGGCAGAAATAAATATAGAAACCAAAGAAACAGTTGAACAGATCAATGAAACCAGAGTTGGTTTTTTGAAAATAATAAACAAAATTGACAAACCTCTGGCAGGTTTCTCAAAAAGAAGAGCAAGCACCCAAATAGACAAATTCATGAATGAAAATGGACTTATTACAACCAACCCCTCAGAAATACAAGTAATTATCAAGGAATACGATGAAAAATTATATGCCAACAAATCGGACAATTTAGAAGAAATGGACAAATTCCTAAACACACACTCACTACCAAAAATCACACAGGAAGAGATAGAAAATCTGATCAGCCCCATAATTAGTGAAGAAATTGACTCAGTTATATAAATCTCCCAACAAATAAGAGCCCTGGGCCAGATGGCTTCCCTGGGCAATTCTACCAGGCATTTAAATTAGAGTTAATATCCATTCTTCTCAAGCTATTCCAAAAAATAGAAATGGAAGGAAAACTTCCAGACTCATTCTACGAAGACAGGATCACTCGGATTCCCAAGACAGACAGAGATCCAGCAAAAAAAGAGAACTACAGGCCAATACCCTTGATGAATATAGATGCAAAAATCCTCAACAAGATCCTTGCAAATCGAATTCAACAGCACATAAAAAGAATTATCCACCATGATCAAGTGGGATTTATTCCTGGGTTACAGGTTGGTTCAATATTTGCATATCAATCAATGTGATACATCACATTAACAAAAGAAAAGATAAAAACCATATGATCCTGTCAATAGATGCAGAAAGATCATTTGACAAAATAGAGCATCCCTTCTTAATAAAGACCCTCGAGAAAGTCAGGATAGAGAGAACTTACTTAAACATCATAAAAGCCATCTGTGAGAAGCCCTCAGCTAACATCGTCCTCAATGGGGAAAAACTAAGAGCTTTTCCCCTGAGACCAGGAACACGATAGAGACATCCACTTTCACCATTGTTTAACATAGTGCTGGAAGTCCTAGCATCAGCCATCAGACAACAAAAGGAAATCAAAGGCATCAGAATTGGCAAAGAAGAAGTCAAACTTTCACTTTTTGCAGATGACATGATACTCTACATCGAAAACTTGACAGACTCCACCTGAATCCTATAGAACTGATCTATGAATTCAGCAAAGTTGCAGGGTACAAAATCAACGTACAGAAATCGGTTGCATTTTTATACACCAACAAGGAAGCAACAGAAAGAGAAATCAAGAAATTGATCCCATTCACAATTGCACAAAAAACCATAAAATACATAGGAATAAACCTAACCAAAGATATAGAAGATCTGTATGATGAAAACTATAGAAAACTTATGAAGAAAATTGAAGAAGACACAAAGAAATGGAAAAACATTCCATGCTCATGGGCCGGAAGAACAAATATTGTTAAAATGTCATTACTACCCAAAGCAATCTACACATTCAAAGCAATCCCAATCAAAATTGCACCAGCATACTCTCCAAAACTAGAACAAACTATCCTTAAATTTGTTTGGAACCACAAAAGACCCCAAATAGCTAAAGCAATATTAAAGAAGAAAACCAAAACGGGAGGCATCACCATCCCAGACTTTAGCCTCTACTACAAAGCTGTCATCCTCAAGACAGTATGGTATTGGCACAAAAACAGACACATAGACTAATGGAATAGAATAGAGAACTCAGAATTGGACTCACAAATGTATGGCCAACTAATCTTTGACAAAGTGGGAAAGAGTATCCAATGGAAAAAAGACAGTCTCTTTAACAGATGGTGTTGGGAGAACTGGACAGCAACATGCAGAAGAATGAAACTAGATCATTTTCTCACACCATACACAAAAATAAACTCAAAATGGATAATGGACCTGAATGTGAGACTGGAAACCACCAAAACCCTAGAGGAGAAAGCAGGAAACAACCTCCTTGACCTCAACCGCAGCAATTTCTTACTTGACACATCCCCAAAGGCAAGGGAATCAAGAGTAAAAATGAACTATTGGGACCTCATCAAGATAAAAAGCTTCTGCACGGCAAAAGAAACAATCCATAAAACTAATAGTCAACTGATGAAATGGGAAAAGATAGTTGCAACTGACATATCAGATAAGAGGCTAGTATCCAAAATCTATAAGGAACTCACCAAACTCCACACCCAAAAAACAAATAATCCAGTGAATAAATGGGCAGAAGACATGAACAGACACTTCTCCAAAGAGGATATGCAAATAGCCAACAGACACATGAAACGATGCTCAGCGTCCCTCCTCATCTGGAAAATACCAATCAAAACCACAGTGAGGTACCACCTCACACCTGTCAGAGTGGCTAAAATGAACAAATCAGGAGACTCTAGATGCTGGCAAGGATGTGGAGAAATGGCACCCTCCTACACTGTTGGTGGGAATGTAAACTAGTACAGCCCATCTGGAAAACAGGGTGGAGGTTCCTCAAAAAATTAACAATAGAACTCCCCTAGGACCCAGCAATAGTATTGCTGGGAATTTACCCAAGGGATATAGGAGTGCTGATGCATAGGGGTACATGTACCCAATGTTCATAGCAGCACTCTCAACAATAGCCAAAACATGGAAAGAGTCTAAATGTCCATCAACGGACAAATGGATTAAGAAGATGTGGTTTATCTGTACAATGGAGTACTACATGGCCATGAGAAAGAATGAAATCTGGCCATGTGTAGCAACATGGATGGACCTTAAGGGTGTTATGCTGAGTGAAATAAGTCAGGCAGAGGAGGACAAATACCATATGTTTGCACGTATACGAGGAACTTAACAGAGGACCATGGGGGAGAAGAAGGGGAAAAATAGTTGGGGAGAGGGAGGGAGGCAAACCATGAGAGACTCTTGAATACTGAGAACAAACTGAGGGCTAACGGGGGTGGGGGAGAGTGGAAGGGGGGTGATGGGCATGAAGGAGGGCACTTGTTGGGATGAGCACTGGGTGTTATATGGAAACCAACTTGACAGTAAACTATTAAAGGAAAAAATAAAATAAAATAAATGAAAAAAATTTTAAAAAGAGAAGAATGAAATCCTGCCATCTGTGAAAACTTAGAGAGATCTAGAAGCCAATTTGCGAGGTGAAATAAGCCAGAGAGAGAAAGACAAACATCGCATGGTATCACTTACAATGAAATTGAAAAAAAAAAAAAAAGTCAAAGTCATAGGAACAGAGAATAGAAAAGCACTAGCCAGGGTCTAGGGGCTAGAAGAAATAAGGAAATGTTGGTAGAAGAGTAATACAAACTGTCTAAGATGAATAAAATCTGAGTATCTAATATATATCACAGTGACTATAGTTGATAACATTGTATTGTATAATTGGACATGGAAAGAGTAGAACTTAGCGTACGCACACGCGCGCATACACACACACACACACACACACACACAAAAGCCAATATATAAGGCAATGGATGTTAATTAAACTTGACAGAGGGAATCCTTTCACAATTTATAGTAATCAAATCATCATGATGTATACTTTAAGTACTTTACTATATCATTTTTCAATTATACCTCAATTTAAAAAAAGGAAAAGGAAAAACTATTTGAATTGCAGATCCACAAAAAAATGCATTTCACCCTCAAGAGTTCTACCAATTTCTCTCTGTTTAAAATCTGTTTAAAACTGATTTCAGGAAGGACAATACAGTCCTTCTTATTTTCCCTTCTCAGAACTCTAAGTTATATATCATATTTTTGAAAAGTCACTTAACTTTGGAGGTGAAGAATGATTAACTGGCACAGTTGATCATTTGTATTAAGGACAAATACATCAACAGCCCATTTTCAGCCCAATCTGTGTGTCTACTAGTATAAGGGTATACTTATACCCTTATGGCAATAAGAAGGATTGTTCCCACACTATAAGGGGCCTATTTATATGACTCAATTTTTAGGAACTTTGTTTGGTGTGGGAAGCAGAAAAGATCTATATTAAAGTCAAAATATGTGATAGGCCCATGGATTTCTCTGAGCCATAGGAAGAGACAAGTGGAAGCCAGTGGTTCTCAAAGGCACAGAAAGACATTTAAATAAAGAATTTTTTTCATTCAACCAATATTTATGGGATGCTTACTATAAAATGGCAATGGGAATACAACTGTGAAAAAGCCACAGGCTTCTATCTCTGATAAGAAAAGAAATAACACATAAGTATGTTATAAATCTTAACAAGTGCTATGAAAAAAATAAAGCAGTGTGGTAGATGGGGACAATTTTCAATAGAATAGAAAGGGAAGACCTCCACAAGGAGAAAATAGGGACAGAATGAGGAGAAAGACATGTCTAAGAGCCGCAAGAACAAATACTCTAAGGCAGGAGAAATCTTAGCACTTCTCAGGCATAGGCAGGCAGTGTGGAAGAAGGCTACTGAGAGCAGGTAGCACTGGATGAAGGGCCAGCTTCTCCCCACCACTGCGGGGATTTGCAATCTATCCTCAGATTTAGGTGAACTCACTAGAGGATTTTAAACAGAGACTTGATTTTATTTACTGTTTTCATAGATCACACTGCTGTGGAAGGAGCATGTCAAGAGTGGGGAAAGGGTGGTTAGAATGGAGATTACAATTTTTGCAGTTATCCCGGAAGGAAAAGTGTTCTTGGATCAGGAGTAGTAGTGATATAGAAGACAATTAAATGATTTCAAAGTTTATTTTGGAAACAGAAAAGCAGAATTGCTCTTGGGTTGGTTATGGAAGGTAAGAAAAACAACTAGGACAATAATATTATACTTAATGCTTTTTAGAAACAGCTGTGTAGTATTTGGAACTATATAAATTTTGGAATTATATAAATTTTTACGCTTGTCAAAGCCATGGTACATTTTCTAAATGACTTCAGGTTTTCACTGGAGTCCCTGTCACTGAAGTCACATTGTTCTTAGAACATTTAATGTAGAAAAACATCTCTGATGTCATCTAAACCCAATTATTTTCAAATGGTACTAGAAATTGTACAAAGTTCTTTATTTCATGCATTCCTGTGCCAATGACAATCACTCTTGTATCAAGGTCTTCATGTTACTGTGAACAGTTTCTTCCCAATAAATCCAGTGACTCATGATAGCTCCTGATAGGGAGCATGTCCTGTTATAATTTCTGCTTCAACTCATCTGCTGCAGAATCAGCCAAAGGCCAGAGAACCAGGACATCCTAGCTTCTTGCAAGAGACCTGTGGCAAACAACAGGTGCTCTGGTTGACAGCTGCCTCTCTCTCTCCCATAAGTTCAAAAAACAAATCCACCCATATTCCCTCCATTCAGCAATCTCTGGATCTTTACTCGTGTTGATAAAGATCTGAGGTGTCAAAGAGATCATAACCAGACTCATAGCTGGTTTAAAATCTCCACAAATCTTAAGTGAATGTATATAAAACTGTCTTAAGGCATATTAAAAATCATTAGATTAAATTTTACTTTTACTAAAAAATATTTATTGTACACCTCTAATAGGTCAGGGACTCTAGGTGCTAAGGAAAAGAACAGTACAAACGGACACAATAGCTACTATAAAGCAGCTAAAGGGTCTCAGGGTCTTTGAACTTTTGTTTTGTTTGGTTTTCGGTTTTTAAATTTTTTCAATTGAGGTATAAGTGACATATAATATTATGTTAGTTTCATTTTTCAACATAATAATTCAATATTTGTTTACACAGTGAAATGATCACCACAAAATAAGTCTAGTCACCCTCTGTCACAAATTTACAAAAAAGCAGATTTCTTTCTTGAGATGAGAAACAAGATTTTAGGATTTACTCTCTTGGTAATTTCAAATATGCACTACAATACTATTGATATAGACACCATGCTGTATATTACATACCCATGGCTTATTCACTTTGTAGCTGGAAATCTGTACCCCTTACCCTTTTCACACATTTCACTTGCCTCCCAACTCCCTTTCCCCCTAGTACCCACCATTCTGTTCTATCTATGAGTTTCGTTTTCCTTTGTTCTGTTTTTTTAAAAATTTTTTATTTGGGTATAATTGCCACACAATGTTACATTAGTTTCAAGTGTATAACATAGTGATATGACAAATTTATACACCATGTTATGCTCACCACAAGTATAGCTGCTATCTGTCACTATACAACATTATTACAAGATCATCAACAATATTCCTTATGCTGTGTCTTCTATTCCCATGACTCACTCATCCATAACCAGAAGCCCATGTCTCCCACTCCCCTTTACGTATTTTGCCCAGTACACCCTCCCTTCTGACAGCCCTTGGCTTGTTCTCTGTATTTTTAGGTCTCATCCTGCTTTTTGTTTGTTTGTTAGTTTTACTTATTTATTAAAAATTTTTTTAATGTTTTATTTATTTTTGAGAGATAGAGACAGTGTGAGCAAGGGAGGGCCAGAGAGAGAGGGAGACACAGAATCCGAAACAGGCTTCAGGCTCTGAGCTAGCTGTCAGCACAGGTAGCCCGACGCGAGGCTCGAATCCACGAACTGTTAGATCATGACCTGAGCCGAAGTCGGGCGCTTAACCAACTGAGCCACCCAGCTGCTCCTATTTTTTTAAAGAATCTCCATGTAAATGAAATCATATGGTATTTGTCTTCTTCAGTCTGACTTATTTCACTTAGCATAATACCTTCTGCTTTCATCCATGGTAACTCAAATGGCACAATCTCATCCTTTTTTAATGGCTAAGTAATATTAATCAAGTAAGATGCCAAGATTTTGAAGATTTTTTGAGCTTGATATAACATGGAAGCAATTTTTCAACTCAGAACACTCAAGAGATTATAGGTTAATACCAAAAAATATATATGTTGTTGGCAGTGGCACTTGAGATTTTTGGCATACTCTTCACTTCTCTGAGTGAAACTAAACTCCCATTTCTCAGACAAAAGGACTGTCTTTTCCTTCGTCCTAAACCCTTTCTGGTCAGAATTGCTCCATAACCCTGAATCTCATGGATTCTCAACAGTAAGTATTAATTAAATCGAAAGAGACTAGTGGCTAGACTGGTAGCAATAGTGCTATGAATATCTTAAATTCATTCAGGACTCTATAAAGTTATATTGTTTTGCAGAGATTCTTTAATAATGTGCCTGTAAGCTGCAGCATCCAAACTTCTCTGCCATAGAACTTTGTGGAAATTATACTTAGTTAGAAGGAATATGATACTATAACACCAAACAGTTCAAGGAAACTTCTCATTTCCCAAAGTATTTACCCTATAGTAATTAAGAGTTGATCACAAAGGTGAGTTGAATCTAAAAAGCAAAGTTTTGGTTTTTATTACTGTGGAGTCAGTAGAATGACATTTCGCTTAAAAACAAACAAACAAATAGGAGTGCCTCAGTGGCTCAGCCAGTTGAGCATCTGACTCTTGATTTTGGCTCAGGTCATGATCCCAGAGTTGTGGGATCAAGCCCTGCGTAGGGCTCCACACTAGCCATGGAGCCTGCTTGGGCTTCTTTCTCTCCCTCTGCCCCTCTTCCATGCTCATGTGCTCAATCTCTCTCTGTAAAAACAAAAATTAAAAAAAAAAAAATGTTAAACCTACTCTACACTTTACCAACAAGGTAGATTCCACTGAAGCACCAACAGATTGCTCTAAAGATAGTTCCACATTGCTATCAACTTCCTTTTTTTTTTTTTTTTTTTTGGAGAGAAGAAAAGAACATCATTTTAAGTCTCTGTGTCTTTAAAAAACAAGATGCAAGGTGGTGAAATAAATGATTACATGTTTAAAATGCACTAAGTCCCTGAAATCCAAAAGAATATCTCACTGCTTTCAATTGTGGCTGCACCAAAGTACATTTCCATATATCCACTGTATTACAGAAGTATAGTAATTAACAGAGTATTTTGATTATTATAGTTTTATAATATAGTCATTGAGCAGTATGGCCATCTTAACAATATTAATTCTTCCAGTCCATGACCATGGACCATCTTTCTATTTATTTGTGTGTTCTTTAATTTCTTTCCTTAAAGTATTAATGATATATCCCTTTGCTCTAGGTTTTTCAATTTTGGGGGCTATAATTATTCATAATAATCTCATAACCCTTAGTATTTCGGTGGTATCAGTTGTAACTTCTCCTCTCTCATTTCTTGTTTCATTTATTTGAGCCTTCCCTTTTTTTCTTGGTGCAACTAGCTAAAGGTTTGTCAACTCTGTTTTTCTTTTCAAAGAACCAGTTCTTAGTTTCATTGATCTTCTGATACTGTCTCTTAATTCCTATTTCATTTAGTTCCTCTCTTATCAATATTGCTGTTGTTTCTTGAGCTAGGCCTGTATTGCTATGAACTTCTCTCACAGAACTGCTTTTGCTGCAACCCATAGATTTTGGTAAGTTGTATTTCCATTTTCATTTGACTTTTTTATTTCTTTGTTCACCCAATGGTTGTTCAGTAGCATGTTGTTTAATCCCACATATTTGTGATTTTTCCAGTTTTCTTTTTGTAACTGATTTCTAGTAACATACCACTTTGAAAAGATACTTGATATGATTTCAATCTCTTTAAGTGTAATGGGATTTGTTTTGTGGCCTAACATATGTCCTATCCAGGAGAATGTTCCACATGCACTTGAGAAGAATATGTATTCTGTTGCTTTTGGATGGAATGTTCTATATATGTCTATTAAGTCCATCTAGTCTAATGTTTATTTAAGGCTGATGTCTCCTTATTGATTTTCTGTCTAGATAATCTATCCACTGATATAACTGGGGGTATTAAAGTTACCAGAGGCTTTATTTTATCATTCCAGCTGCAAGAGGAATCAAGCATACTCAACTTAGCCTGGGCCTCCCATAAGCCTTTAAAAAAATTAGGAAAGATCGAACAGAAGCATTGCCAGTGGCCCCACTTTTCAAGTCAAACCTCATATTAAATGAGCCTCATTATAAATATATTTAAAAGTCTTTGTGCATTACCTCCTACAATGTAGTCACTGAAAGAATGTCAGTCATCCTTCCCCTTCCTTTGTTTAGTGTATATTCATAGCAAGTCTTAGTGTCCTTCTACACTGGAAATCTACAAGTGATTTAAGCCCTAATGCCCAAAGGCATCCTTTGGATATAATTAACTTCTGTCTTATGCCACAAAAGTACTACCTAAGTATCACTCTTGGGAGACCTGATAAAACAAACACTCAAATCATTTTCAGACTTACTTCTCTCATACAAGCCTCAACTGAAGCTAAGAAAGATTGGAGGACAGTATCACTTTCACCTTCTATTTTTAAAACCAAGGTTAAATTGGGGGGAAAATCTAATTTGGAAAAAGGTACAGACCCTAGAACAACAAAAAACAAACCAGAAGTCAGAGAGTCTCTAGAGAAATAAGAACTCAAAAGAGAAAGGTTAGACTCACTGAAGCTGAGTGTTTGAAGGAAAACAGAACTGGGCAAAGGCCAGAGCCAATGAAACACCAGTTAGACTAAAATCAAATACAGTGCAGCTGAAACCAAAACAAATTCACCCATTCAAGGAAGGAGACCAGAAAAGCTTAGAAAATATTATGCTTCTCTGTACTCCTCAGAGGGCCCCAAAACATCTAAGATACACTGCTACATGCTCACGTATCCTACAAACAATGTTCTAATCGCACAAAGGGAATAAGGTAAGCTCCCAAAAATCTCAAGGCTGAGAAGTTACCCAGATGAGAAAAGTTTATTGTCAGAAGTTAATTTAAAATTCTAAAAGGGGCCTAAAATTATTTATTCTAATGGTTCAGTGTTTCTTTCCCAGAAAGGAAATTACCTAACTCAAGGACATAGAAACTTACCATGTCCTTTTTCAAAGCTGACAAAGACATGACAAAAATTAAGTTGCAGAGACACATCAACATTTCTTAAGTAAACATATAATTGCTTACCTCCATGTGGTTCAAGTGCATAGACCGAACATGCAGTAATTCATGATATACATCTATCGTTACTAGCAAAGTTATACCACAAATCAACTTTATGCAAGTGATGTAAAATGAGATTTATATTTAATGCACTATTGTAAATTGCACCAATTGCCAGTGTTAACACTGGCAGCATTAGATGCCAAAAAAGCTTTTAAATGCCTGGAAGGAAAATGCTTTCCAAACCTGTTAGGAAAAAAAATAAATAAATAAAAGGAATTGGGAACAAAAAGAAAAAAAGAAACTTCTTGTCACTTAATATTCTGTAGGAAGACCATAAAGGGTACTTGAAAATAAAGAAAACATATATTTGGACTTCTTAATCAAGGGCAGAAGAAAGCAGGCTGCCTTTCCCTCCTCTCTTTTAAAATTACTCAGTACAGGGGCGCCTGAGTGGCTCAGTCGGTTAAGCATCCGACTTTGGCTCAGGTCACAGTTCCTGGATTAGAACTCACAGTTCCTGGATTAGAGTCCCGCAATGGGCTCTGTGCTGACAGCTAGCTCAGAGCCTGGTGCCTGTTTCAGATTCTCTATCTCCCTCTCTCTCTGCCCCTTCCCTGCTCACGCTGCCTCTCTCTCTCAGAAATAAATAAAACGGGGCGCCTGGGTGGCTTAGTCGGTTAAGCGTCTGACTTTCGCTTGGGTCATGATCTCGCGGTTCGTGGGTTCGAGCCCCGCGTCGGGCTCTGTGCTGACTGCCAGCTCAGAGCCTGGAGCCTGTTTCGGAGTTGTGTCTCCCTCTCTCTCTCTGGCCCTCCCCTGCTCACGCTGTCTCTCTCTTTCCTAGAAATAAAAAAAAAATAAAAAAATAAATAAATAAATAAAACATTAAAAAAAATTTAAATTATTCAGTACAACCTGGAGATCTGGCTGACATAAATCATTCTAGTTTTCAGGTACAGCAGGTGAACAACACTCAAGTATATTATCTCATTTTTAGGTGAATGTGCAATTTGCTTTTAAGGCCAACAACAACAGGGGCGCCTGGGTGGCTCAGGGGGTTATGCATCCAACTTCAACTTCAGCTCAGGTCATGATCTCCTGTTCACAATCCCGCTTTGGGTTCAGGGCTGACAGCTCAGAGCCTGCAACCTGCTTCGGATTCTGTGTCTCCCTCGCTCTCTGCCCCTCCCCCACTCATGCGCAGTCTGTCTCAAAAATAAACATTAAATTCTTTTTTAAATTTAAAATCTAAAGCCAACAACAATAAAAATTGACCCCTTAAAGCACCTGTCTTCCTACAAGCAATTATTGAATTTCACAATTTCTCAAAAATTATAATTGTAGCAATGTAGCTAATGATCTCCTCTGACCACTCTACAAAGTTTAAGTCAGCTCAGGTAAAATTATCTTGGAGGTGACTGCAAATAAAAATGTCTACTATGCCCTCTGTAATCTGCAATTTGACATTTGATAATAATGCTAAATTATTTCATCATATTTTAAAAGCCCAGGACATTGTTGAAATGCCATTGCCAATAAAGATCTGGATAGCCAACATATTTATTCCCTTAACGTACAAAAGACATAAATCAATAAGTGTTCAAAACATGGAAGACCGACTCCCCTTCTTCAGTTAGAAATGATACGGACTAGGTTTTAGATTCGACTGAGTTCAAAACCTGATTTCCTAATTTATTAATTTTACAATCTTAACTTCTCTACAGTTTTCTCATCTATAAAATGGAAAAAAAATCTCTACATAGTTCTGCTACAGGGCTTAAAAGAGATGATTTACGAAGTGTTCTGCACGATTTGTGTCACATGTAGAAATGAACAAATGATAACTGTGATTTTATTGTGTGTAAAAATAGGATGTTTAGAATGCCACAGTTTGAATACCTACAAACATATCATCTTGTATATACTACCTTGGCTTCAGAAAATCTTTAATGTAGCTTATAAAGATATGTAAAATACAAAGTCACTAAAATGTAAACACAAAATAGAAAAAGGAAGATGAGGTTAATTTTTAAAGGCAAAATGTCAGAAAAGATGTGCTTTATCAGTTATATATAGTATAATTCCTAAGATAAAAAGAATGATTATTTAGGAAAAGAAATCAATAACTGATTATTTTAATTGACACTAAAGCAAAGCAGGAATTTTTTTGTCAAGAGTCTTTTAAAAATGAGGGTAAAAAGTGGAATGAAAAATATCTTCAACAATATCCTTACAAAAGACAAATTTCACATATTTTCTAAATAGAGACACCACACCAAATTGCAGTGACACGTTTTTTTAATAAAATCAGAAATCCTATACTAGCAACTAAGAGCTCTTTTTTTTTGAATTTGAGAAAGTAATAATATAAGCAGACTTGGTACTGGGTTTACAAAGAATTCCCCAAAGGGTCCCTTCCTGCACGAAGCAGAAATTTATAATAGACAGACATCATCACATCAAACAAGCCCATCACCCTCTACCCTAGTCTATCTGGAAAAGCGTTCTCAGAGAAGAAGGAGAAAGCAGGCACATTTTGCCTTTAAATAATTTGAATGAATGGAAATTATTTTTGTAAGGGAGAGAAGAATTACACTGTAAGAACTTGGTAGAATTTAAGCTTTATCACCTTCAATATTTATCAAACGCTATTTTCTGTTAAGACATATGATCAAAACTCTGAAAATGAAAGGGGCAACAAATTAGAAGGATTGCATTCCACATCACTGCCAGTCTCAAAAGGAGGAAAGGGAACAAGAGACAGGAAGTCCTCTGGGCTAGACTCTGAAATGGTCCTTAGGGTCAGTCAACACTTCTTGGCTGAAGTCAGGAAGATGAAAAAAAAAAAAAAAAAAGTAGAGACAGATAACAGAAAGAGAATAATAATAATGTTTGATCTTTATCAAGTGCTAACTGAGCACTTTAAGTATCTAATTTCAAGCTCATAACAATCTTACAAGGGAAGTACCATTATTATTCTCACTTTTTGCCAGTAAGGAAACATGCAAAAAGGTCAAATCATTTGGTAGCCCTTCCACATGACTTGTGAATGGCAAAGATGCTTCAAAGGCAGGCACTCGAACTCCAAAGCCCTCTCCCAATGCCCCAGACTGCATAAAAACTGCACTCACACAACTAATACAGTGTCTCACCATCTAAATCAGCTTTGAACTTTAAAGAGCTAACCTTTAGATGCCTGCCTGACCACTGGGGAAAATCACTGAGGTCACTGTCAATAAGAAATTACAATTATTCATATCTATTCATGAAATATGACATTTATAGATTTCTTAATCACCAGGCTAGCAACTCAAAAGTTCACTTTTGAAATTTAAGGGCACTTTAGATACCATGTAAAATGTTAAGCCAAAACCTATCATCAACTCTGGAGCATACATATCCAATAATTGCTTTGCTCCTTTTTCGTTTTAATTTTTTTTCATTTATTTATTTTTGAGAGACAAGAGACAGACAGAGCACAAGTGAGGGAGGGGCAGAGAGGGAGGGAGACACAGAATCTGAAGCAGGCTCCAGGCTCTGAGCTGTCAGCACAGAGCCTGATGCGGGGCTCAGACTCACAAACCGTGAGATCATGACCTGTACCGGAGTAGGATGCTTAACCGACTGAGTCACCCAGGTGCCCCTGCTTTGCTCTTAAAGACTACAAAATTCTCCTAGTCAAATAACAGGCTTGGAATAATCTGCATAGAATCTAAACCTGATTTGGTAACATATGGACAGTTTAAGACACACATGTCCCTATCATGGCATTTTTGTTCAAAGAATGGGCATAGTCTTTAAAGAAACTAATTAAGGGTAAAAAGAAGGTAATTGTAATCCTAGTCATTAAAGCCAACTGATGTCCTAAGGGTCATCTGTCCAAATTCTAAGGGACAGGGTAAACAAGGCAATAGGAAATAAAGTAAAATGAGATTGAGATAACTTTACCAATATCTTCAGTCCACATTATTATGCATTAATAGCTGCTGTAATCCTTATTTCTGTAAAACACTTTGCATTGTTCTGTTGCCATTCTTACAAACTTGCCTAACATTTATAATGGGATCGATATTGAAAGTGTTTATTGTTGCTATTAAGAAATACAAATATGAATGACTATTTTACATTAAGCAAATAACCAAGTGTGACATGCCTCTTTTGATGGTACCAGGCACTTAATATGTGACAGAAATAAAAAGAGGAATACAGGGAAAAAAAAGTGAGGTCTCTGGTTTTAAGGAGTTTACACATTTAGAATAAAAAAGTGAAATTTATAATGAATTACAGTTAAACCTAAGTCAATCATATAGTTGAAGATATTTAGAATTAAATAGTATTAAAAAGGAAGAAGAATAAAAAAATGTTTCAAGTTTGGGGATTAGATCATTTCAAGAAAAGCAAAAGGTACAATTGAACTGCCTTAAAAGTTTCTGGTATCAGGGTACCTGGGTGGCTCAGTCAGTTAAGCACCTGACTTTGGCTCAAGTCATGATCTCATGGTTTGTGAGGATGAGCTCCACATTGCGCTCTCTATTGTCAGGACAGGGCCTGCTTCGGATCTTCTGTCTCTTTCTCTCTGTCTCTTTCCCACTCTCAGTCTGCCTAGTTCAAAACTAAACATTAAAAAAAGTTTCTGGCAATATTAATTAGATCTATCTCTACAAGAAATTTAGGAAATTGGAAAATTTTGTCTAAGCAAGAGTAAGGACAAAGTTGATGATCAGGATAATTAAATTTCGGTGAGAAAACTTTTACATATCTAAATTTCTGAAAAGTTATTGGTCAGTCAAATAAAATTGCCTGCTTTATTGACAGATCCAATTGGAAAAATTATTTACGGAAAGAGGAGGAAACTGAATAGAACCTCAGGCCTTGGGACTCTAAGGAGAAGAGAATTAAAAACATGAAATAGGCAAAGCAGAAGGGAAAAATTTATGTAGACAAATTTAAGAGATGACATGCCCTTTTTTAAAAAATATGTTTGCAAACCTTCAATAAGACTTCTAATGTACAAGCACTTACAAAATCATCTCTCAGTTTTTCCATCAGGAAGTTGAACAATAGGTATATTAGCCCAATAATTTAGAAGACATTCTATTATGTTGAATATGCTCTTAAAACTATTTTGCAACCTGTGGACACATACCAACCTTCAGGGATCGCCCACTGAGATGCTAACCTTGGAAAAAAGGAACAACTGTCTTATTAATCCACCAAGTGGATTGTTTACCCTGTCCCTTAGTATTTGAATAGGACATCAGTTGACTTTAATGCCTAGGATTGCAGTTACGTGAATATCCATTAAAAACCCACATAAAAATCCCATTTCCATTTAGTAGAGTATAAGCTTGATTAAAACAAAAAACAAACAACTGCCCCTCTCCCCCAAAACTCCAGTGAAATGTTGCTTGGAGGTTTTAGATAATTATCTTACCTCTTCAACTGATATGTGCACATAAAGTCTGAGAGTCAATTCTCAATCACCAGCAAGATTTTCTCAGATACATGGGTGCAACAGAACCACTCCAGCCCCAGGTGGTTTTGATTTGAATAGCATGCCTGAAACAAGATGAAATTGACCTTAAATAGAACTTACCCAACTTAAATATTTCAAGTGCCATATATTATTTTTATGAAAAAGAAAAAAAAATTAAATTCCCTTCGGATTCGGGAATTCACAATCCAAGCAAGAAATTCTGGGTTCCAGAGTTGAGCTATAAAAATGAGAGCATCTCAGCATTTCAAAATTGCTAAAACTCAGGAATGAAAAAAAAAAATCTCACCAAGTTAAAAGAAGTTAATAAGCAGTATTGTCCCAAATTTGCAGCAAAATCTTTCCTCCACTTCTGATAAGAAGAATGCAAGCTAGTGTTTGTAGCTAAAAAGGGTAGTTTCTCAAAACTTATATTTTTGTCTTTGCAATTTTTTCTTGACTAAATGGAAACTGACCAATGTGATTTTGAAAGGACCCCATTATTTAACAGTAACCTATAATCAATCATAGACATTCTCTTCCATCATTGGAATAGCTTAAATAATTAGAAATAATGATTAATACCATTTGAATCCCTGCCAACCTAAAAGACACAATTTTGCAATAGGAAAGGAAAATTAGAATGCTTAATTGCAAAAGGAAGAAAAGAAATATTCTGACTGAAAAAAGGACTAAATTTAGATTAAATAATTTAGATTAGAATTATATTTATCTTTTTGTCACAATACCACAACCATTTAGTTTAACTGGTGTGTGTTGGGGAAGGGAGAGTGTGGGGAAGAGAATAAAAGGATCAAAACATCTTGCTTAATATTAGCCTCTTCTTATGTCCTTTAATTCCCTCCAAGGAGTGTCCCTGGGAACACTGCGTTGATAGCCCATGGCTGACTGACCAGGCAGGCACAGGCATATTTTCCTATCCTGGAAATCTGTGCCTCTAAGAGAACTAATAACATGATCCCATTTCACTTACACTTCAATTGAACTTACAAATGAAATTTGCAGACTAGGATGATCAATTGTATTTCTTGGCTTGATTCAACCTCAGAGCTTCACCTCCAAAATGCTGACTGTGTAAGCTTGCTGAAACTAATCTGAGTCTTTCTTTAAGCAAGTTCTGTCCTGATCAAGTTGTCATTTTTTGGTTTTGTTTTCATTAAAATGAATATGAGCTCAAATACTGGGTGGAGTTAGTCCCTATGATTATTACAAACTACTTATCCAAGAGAGTGAAACTATGAAAGTATTAGATCCTGATAACTGCCCTATTTAACAGTTATAACAGCTAGGGACAATGACAAAAACAAATACTTATTAAATCCCTATCCTGTGCCATGTACCATGCTAGATATTAAGGATACAAGCCAAATAAAATATAACTTCTCCTCCCAGGGCCACATCACTTATACAATGAATTAACATGCCAAGCACTATTTTATGTGTTGAGGATACAGAACTGAACATCATATGGCCTTTTAAAGCTAACATTCCAGGGACATAGATAAGCAACTTTTAGAAAGTCACAAGGTCATTTTAGATGGTGAGAAAGTTCTATAAAATAAAATATAAAAATAAGCTGGAACTTCCAGGGAAGATGGCTGAGTAGGAAAACGCTAAACTCACCTCATGCCATGAATACAAATAGGTAATACCGACATCAGTGTAATTACCCCAGAAAATGAACCAAAGAACTGGCAGAATACACTCCCCACAGCTAAAGGTAGAGAAAAGCCCAAAACAAAGAGGGAAGGAAAGGCAGAGACTTGACTGGGAGCTAAAGAGACCTGTGGAACTGTCTGCAGGAGGAAAGAAAACCAAGGCACGAAGAAAGGAGAGAAACAGACGCTTACCCCTGAAACCTCAGGCACTGGTAACCTGCATGAGAAAGACAAATCCCCAAAACATTTGGCTCTGAACCAGACAGGCCAACAATCTGTAGGGCTTAACACTCAGAACTTTAAAAATCATCAGGCTTGGCTCTAGGACATCCAAGAGGATGATAGGAAACTGAGTCCCCACCCTTAAAGAGGCAGAACAACAAACAGTCCTATGGAGATATATCACAGAAGCAACAGTTTGAAAAATGCCTGGGATGTACAGGTAGGAGATTTATTTACTGGTTGCAGAATGTGTCCTGGAGGGACAGGGATCTTTGGGAGACTTCCCCAAAAACAAAAGAACAGGTGGGCATCATTTCCCTTCCCCATCCCCCAGCCTAGACACAGACACATGCAGGAATCAGCACAGTGCCGATACTTGCTACCTACTTGCCAACAGCATGCCCCACCCCTGCATTCTCCTATAGACACACCTTCTCCAATATACTCTTGGCAGGAGCCCATCCAAAGTGATGCCACAATCTGGAAGTGTGCAAACAGCTCCAACAGGGACCTGTCCCTTTCCAAAGTGGTCCTGCACCAGGGAAAGGAGAAGATAGCCACATACCCCAGACCCACTGCAGCTCCAGCAGTGAGCTGAGGGCAGACATCTGGTCTGAAAGCTTCTCAGGAGACAACACAGGGAAAATGCCCTACAGTTCAGTGATGCCAGTCACATCTCTGGCAAAACCCTAGTCTGACTCATAACCAAGGCAGCCCAGACTGGTCCACTAAGAACCTAACTCTACCCACGAGGCAAAAAGAGCCATTTCAGAAAACTGAACTTAAGGCAAAAGCAGCTCAGCCACAACAGTAGGGCACATGTGACACACATGAAACACTCCAGAAGCACAAGGTTCTGGTAAACAAGGGACTTTACACTGAAGGGAACTACAGGATCACTGCCTCATAAGACCACTATTTATGGATGGATAGGATATGAATAGGAGACATAGCTGAATTTCCTAATACATAGAAACAGACACAGAGAGTTAGACAAAATGAGGGGACAGAGGTACATGTCCTAAATGAAAGAACAGGACAAAAGACCTAAACAAAACAGGTGAACATAATGTGCCTGGGAGATAATTTAAATATTAAAAAAAAAATTTTTTTAATCTTTATTTTTGAGAGAGAGAGAGAAGGAATAAGCAGGGGAGGGGCAGAGAGAGAGGGAGACACAGAATCAGAAGCAGTCTCTAGGTTCCAGCTGTTAGCACAGATCCTGATGTGGGGCTCGAACTCACAAGCCGTGAGATCATGACCTGAGCCAAAGTTGGATGCTCTACCATCAGAGTCACCCAGGTGCCCCAACTGGGAGATAATTTAAACTATTTATCATAAAGATACTCACTGGACTCGAGAAAGGAGTGGAGCATCTCAGTGAGACTCTAAACAATTAGATAAAAACATAAAAAGGACCAATAAGAGATACTCAATAACTGAAATTAAAAATACACTAAAGGGAACAAATAGTGCGCAAGAGGAAGCAGAAGCACAGATAAGCAACCTGGAGGAGAGAGTCATGGAAAGCAATCCAGCTGAACAGGAGACAGGAAAAAAAATACAAAATGAAAATAGACTTAGGAAACTCAGCAACAACATCAAAAGCGTAATAACACTGACATTACAGGGATCCCACAAGGAGAAGAGAGAGAAAGGAGGGCAGAAAATTTATTTGAAGAAATAATAGCTGAAAACTTTCTAAATCTGGGGGAAAAAACAGAAATTTACATCCAGGAGGCACAGAGAGTCCCCAACAAAGTCAACCCAAGAGGTCCACACCAAGATACACAGTAATTAAATGGCACAAACTAGTGATAAGAAGAGAACTTTAAAAGCAGCAAAAGAAAAGAAAAGTTACATATCAGGAAAACTCCACAAAGCTATCAGCTGATTTTTCAGCAGAAATTACAGTCCACAAGGGAGTGGCATGGTATATTCAAAGTGTTCACAGGAAAAACAAACAAAACAAAACAAAACAAGCCTGGAGCCAAGAATACTCTATACAGTAAAGCTAACATTCAGAATAGAAGGAGAGATCAAGAGTTCCCAGACAAAGTTAAAGGAATTCATGAGCACTTACACCGGCCCCACAAGAAATATTAAAAGGAACTCATTGGCTGTAAAGAAAAGGCCATAAGTATAAAAAGTAGGAAGCACAAAAGCATCAAATTAAGTATCTTTATAAAAATCAGACAAGGGATTCAAATAATAAAAGGATGTAAAAGTAAGACAACATAAACCTAAAACATGGTGGGAGAAGAATAAAGAATGGGTTCAAACTTAAGCAGCCATCAACTTAATATGGATTGCAGTATAAATGAGATATTATATATAAACCTAATGGTAACCACAAATCAAAAAATAGTGATATGCAAAAAATAAACAGCAAGAAATCCAAGTTTATCACTAAAGAAAGCCAGTAAACTGTGAGAGAAGAGAGCAAGAGAAGAAACAGAGAAGAAATACAAAAAACCATAAAACAAGTTAACATAATAGCAATAAGTATATATGTATAATAATTACTTTTGGGGGGGATATTTTCAAAGTTTTTTTTTTTTTTTTGAGAGAGGGAGAGAGAGCACGAACAGGAGAGGGGCACAAAGAGGGAAATAAAATCCCAAGCAGGCTGAATAGAGCACAACAATAGGGCTTGAACTCATGAACTGTGAGATCATGACCTAAGCTGAAACCAAGAATCAGATGGTTAACTGAGTGAACCATCCAGGTGTCCCTAAAAATAATTGCATTGAATGTAAATGTACTAAACATGCCAATCAAATTCCATAGGTTGATGGAATGGGTAAAAAAGCAAGACTCATCTATATGCTGCTTAGAGGAAACTAATTTTAGACATCAAGACACATGTGGATTGAAAGTCAAAAGTTGACAGAGCATTTATCCTGTAAATGGAAGTAAAAAAGAAAGCTTGGATGTCAATTTTTGTATCAGACAAAATAGACTTTGAAACATAGACTGTAGGGGTGCCTGGGTGGCTCAGTTGGTTAAGTGTCCGACTTTTGACTTCAGCTCAGGTAGTGATCTCACAGCAGTGGGACTAAGCCCTGCCTCTGGCTCTACACTGACAGTGCCAAACCTGCTTGGGATTCTCTGTCTCCCTCTCTTTCTGCCTCTACCTTGTGCACTTGTGTTCATTCTCTCTCTTTCTCTCTCTTTTTTTGCTCTCTCTCTTTCTCTCCTCTCTCTCTATCTCTCCCCCTTTCAAAAATAAATAAATAAACATTAGAAAAAAGACTGACAAGAAAAAGGACACTATATGATCACAAAGGAAATAATCTAACAAGAAGTTAAAATGATTATGAATATTTATCTACCCAACATGATAGCACCAAAATAGATAAAGCAACTAATAACAAACAAAAAGGAAGTAATTGATAGAAATACAATAATAGTAAGGGACTTTAACACCTCACTTATAGCAATGGATAGATCATCCAAACAGAAAATCAACAAGGAAACAATGGCTTTGAATCACACATTGGACCAGATGTATTGAACATATATATTTAGGACATTCTATCCTAAAACAGAAGAATATGCATTCTTTTAAAGCGTATGTTAACATTCTCCTGAATAGATCACATGTTAGGCCACAAACAAGACTCAACAAATTCAGAAAGATTAAAGTCATAACATGCTTCTTTTCTGACCACCACAATATGAAACTAGAAATCTACCACTAGAAAATATCTGGAAAGAACACAAATAAATGCCATTAAATAAGATGCTACTATACAAGGAATGAGTCAGTGAAGAAATCAAAGTAGAAATGATAAAATACATGGAGACGAATGAAAATGAAAACACAACAGCTCAAAATCTTTGAGGTGCAACAAAAGCTATTTTAAAAGGGAACTTTATGCAAATGACATATCAGATAAAGGGCTAGTACCCAAAATCTATAAGGAACTCACCAAACTCCACACCCAAAAACAAACAATCCAGTGAAGAAATGGGCAGAAGATATGAACAGACACGTCTCCAAAGAGGACATCCAGATGGCCAACAGACACATGAAACGATGCTCAGCATCCCTCCTCATCAGGGAAATACAAATCAAAACTACACTGAGATACCACCTCACGCTGGTCAGAGTGGCTAAAATGAACAAATCAGAGGACTCTAGATGTTGGCGAGGATGTGGAGAAACGGGCACCCTCCTACACTGTTGGTGGGAATGTAAACTGGTACAGCCCCTCTGGAAAACAGTGTGGAGGTTCCTCAAAAAATTAACAGTAGAACTCCCCTATGATCTAGCAATAGCACTGATAGGAATTTACCCAAGGGATACAGGAGTGCTGATGCATAGGGGCACATGGACCCCAATGTTCATAGCAGCACTCTCAACGATAGCCAAAATATGTAAAGAGCCTAAGTGTCTATCAACTGACGAATGGATCAAGAAGATGTGGTTTGTGTATACAATGGAATACTACACGGCAATGAGAAAGAATGTAATTTGGCCATGTGTAGCAACACGGATAGAACTTGAGGGTGTTATGCTGAGAAAGATAAGTGAGGCAGAAGACAGATACCATATGTTTGCACGTATAGGAAGAATAGGAGGAACTTAACGGAGGACAATGGGGGAGAAGAAGGGGAAAAATAGTGGGGGAGAGGGAGGGAGGCAAACCACGAGAGACTCTTGAATGCTGAGAACAAACTGAGGGCTAATGGGGGGAGGGGAAGGAGGGTGATGGGCATGGAGGAGGGCACATGTGGGGATGAGCAATGGGTTTTATATGGAACCCAACTTGACAATAAACTTTTTTTAAAAAACAAATAAAATAACACCAAAGAAGAAAGGAAACTTTATAGTTAATACAGGCCTACCTCAAGAAACAAGAAAAATCTCAAATGAACATCACCTTACACCTAAATGAGCTAGAAAAAGATGAAGCAAATCCGAAAGCAGTAGAAGGAAGGAAATAATGAAGATTAGAGCAGACAAACATAATACAAACAAACAAAAAACAATAGAATAAATCAATGAAACCAGGCCTGGTTCTTTGTAAAGATTAACAGTATAGATAAACCATTAGCCAGACTCATCGAGAGAGAGAAAAAGAGAGAGAGAGATAAAGAAGACTCAAACAAAATGAAAAATGAAAAAGTAGGAATAAAAACTGACACCACAGAAATATAAAGGATTAAAAGAGACTAGTATGGAAAATTGTATGTCAGCTAATTGTACAACCTAAAAGATATGGATAAATTTCTAGAGACATAACCTACCAAAACTGAAACAGAAATAATTAGAAAATTTGAAAAGAATAATCACCAGCAATCAAATCAAATCAATAATCAAAAACTCCCAACAAACAAAAGTCCAGGACCAGCAGGCCTCACAGATGAATTCTACCAAACATTTAAAGAACAGTTAATACTTATTCTTCTCAAACTATTCCAAACAACAGAATAGGAAAAAAAAAAAACTTCCAAATGCATTCTCTGAGGCCAGCATTACCTTGTTACCAAAACCAGACAAATTTATTAAAAAGAAGAGAACTACAGGGCAATATCGCTCATCAAAACAGAGGCAAAAATCCTACGCAAAACTGAGCAAACTGAACCCAACGGTATATTTTTAAAAAATCATTCACCATGATCACGTAGGATTTATTCCTGAGTTGCACAGGTGGTTTAATATTCACAAATCAATCCAACGTGATGCATCATATCAATAAAAGTAATGAGAAAAACCATATGATCATTTCAATTAATACAGAAAAAGCATTTGACAAAGTGCAATATCCACTCATGATAAAAAACCCTCAACAAAGTAGAGTTACATGGAACATACTTCAGTATAATAAAAGCCTTATATGAAAAATCCACAGCAAACATCATGATCAAACAGTAAAATTAGGAACTTTCCCTAAGGTCATGAACAAGACAAGAATGTTCACTCTCACCATTTTTCTTCAACATAGTACTAGAAGCCCTAGCCACAACAATCAGACAACAAAAAGAAATAAAGGTATCCAAATTGGTAAGAAAGAAGTAAAACTTTGATATTTGCAGGTGACATCATACAATATACAGAAAACCCTAAAGACTCCACCAAAAAAACCTGATAAATGAATTCAGTAAGGTCACAAGATACAAAATTAAGATCTAGAAATCCACTGCATTTCTTTTCTTTTTAAATGTTTTTATTTATTTCTGAGAGAGAGAGAGACAGCGTGAGTAGGGGAGGGTCAGAGAGAGAGGGAGATACAGAATCCGAAGCAGGCTCCAGGCTCTGAGCTGGCTGTCAGCACAGAGCCCGATGCGGGCTCGAACCCACAAACCTTGAGATCATGACCTGAGCCAAAGTCGGATGCTCAACCGACTGAGCCACCCAGGCACCCCAGCATTTCTATACACTAACAATGAAGGAGCAGAAAGAGAAATTATGAAAACAGTCCCACTTACAATTACACCAAAAATAATAAAATACCTAGGAATAAACTTAACCAAGAAGGTGAAAGACCTGTACTCTGAAAACTATAAAATATTCCTGAAAGAAATTCAAGATGACATAAATAAATGGAAAGATGTACTATGTTCATGGACTGGGAGAACGAATATTGTTAAAACATCCATACTACCCAAAGCAATCTACACATTTAATGCAATCCCTACTAAAATACCAATGGCACTTTTCACAGAACTAGAATAAATAATCCTAAAATTTGTATGGAGCCACAAAAAAAAAAAAATAGTCAAAGCAATCTTGAGAAAGAAGAACAAAACTGGAAGTATCATAGAGATCTCAAGATATACTACAAAGCTACAGCAATCAAAATAGTATGGAACTGGCACAAAAACAGACACAGTTCAAAAGAACAGAATAAAGAGCTCAGAAATAAGCCCATGATTAAATGGTCAGTTAAGCTTTGACAAAGGAAGCAAGGATATGCAATGGGAAAAAGAGAATCTCTTCAACTAATGGTGCTGGGAAAACTTGACAGCTATATGCAAAAGAATAAAACTGGACCACTTCCTTACACCATACACAAAAATAAATTCAAAATGGATTACAGACCTGAATGTGATATCTAAAACCAGAAAAATACTAATAAAAAGCAGAGGCAGAAATTTCTCTAACATCAGCTGTAGCTACATTTTTCTAGATATGTCTCCTAAGACAAGGGAAACAAAAGCAAAATTAAACTATTGGGTCTACACTAATTTAAAAACCTTCTGCACAATGAAAGAAATCATCAACAAAATAGCAAGCCAACCTACTGAATGAGAGGAGAAATTTGGAAAATGATAGATATGATAAGGTATTAATATCCAAAATATAAAGAACTCATACAACTCAACAACAACAACAAAACCCTTAAATAATCCTATTAAAAATGGGCAGAAGATCTAAATTGACATCTTCCCATAGAAGACACACAGATGGCCAACAGACATTGGAAAAGATGCTCAACATCACTTACCATCAGGGAAATATAATTCAAAACAACAAAGAGATATCACCTCACCCCTGTCAGAGTAGCTAGAATCAAAAATCCAAGAAATAACAAGTGTTATCAAGGATGCAGAGAAAAAGGAAACCTCACGCATTGTTGGTGGGAATGCTGCACTACTAGTGTAGCCACTGTGGAAAACAGTATGGTAATTCCTCAAAAACTTAAAAATAGAATTAGCATATGATCCAGGAATTCCACTACTGGGTATTTACCCAAAGAAAATGAAAATCCTAATTTAAAAGATACATGGATTCCTATGTTTATTGCAGCATTATTTACAATAGCCAAGATATGGAAGGAATGTAAGTATCCCTTTGATAGACGAATGGATAAAGAAGATGTGGTATGTTTATGGCACTCAGTCATAAAAAAAAAAAGAATGAAATCTTGCCATTTGCAACAGCATGGATATATCTAAGTGAAATAAGTTAGTCAGAGAAAGACAAATACCATATGATTTCACTTTTATATGGAATATAAGAAACAAAACAGAAAAAAAAGAGACAAACAAAAGCACAGACTTGTAAATATACAGAGCAATCTGGTGGTTGCCAGATAGGAGGTGGGTGGGGAGATGGGTGAAATAAGTGAAGGAGATTAAGAGAACACTTACCATGATGAACATCGATAAATCGATAGAATTAGTGAATCACTATATTGTACATCTGAAACTAATACAACACCATCTGTTAACTATACTGGAGTTAAAATTTAAAAATTAAATGTGAAAAATGGGCAGAAAATGCCAATGGTGGGACAGTCTTTACATTTTAAATATCGTAGTGGTCAGGGAAGGTCTCATTATATAGGTGATATATGAGCAAAATCCCAAGGTGAGAGAATGAGCCAAAGAAGCTATCTGGCGAAAAGGTAATCAAGGTAGACAAAGAAGCAGCAAAGTATGTTTGGGCCTGGTTTATGCCTGACATTAGAGGAAGAGCAATGAGGCCAGTGTAGCAAGGAGAGAAAGAGTGGTAGAAGATGAGGTAACAAAGGCAATAGGATGCCAGATCATGGTGAACCTTCCTAAAAATCATAAAGATTGTGGTCTTCACTCAAAGTGAAATGGGAAGCCACCTGAAGGTTTAGAGCAGAGAAGTAACTTGATTTGACTTATAAACTTTGAGCAGGTATATTATTTATCTGTTTTGATTGGCAAGAAGACTATTGTAGTACTCCAGACAAAAATAGTGGGGATGGACTAAGGTAGTAGGAAGGGAAGTGGCAAGACAGAGTCAGGGCTTATATCTATGTCAGTTAGAGCTCTCTAATTATATGAAAGAAAATCCCACTCTACCAACATGAAAGAAAAGAAAAGAAAATTAAACAGAACATTGGGGAATCCATGAAATCAAGAGGGAGTCTGGAGAACCAGGCTTGGGAACAGGATAGGAACAAGGCAAGGAGCCACATGACCATCAGAGCAATTTGTACCACTCTGTTCAAAATTGAAACAGTGAAAAGAGTTCAGGTTTCCAAACTTGATTGACATGCCCATTTCTTTGCTCATACCCAGCAGTAAGAATAAGAACCAATGGCTTCTTTAATGGGAATTCAAGGTGGCTTGATTTACCACCACCACCCTACAGACCCCTGGAAATGCAACTGATGGAAGGGAGAGGACACCACAGAAAGAAATCAGGATGCTATTAGGAAGGAAGGATGAATACCTATTAAGCAATTTATTCCAAGTAGAAAAAGGCAAAATTATAAACAAAATATACCTCAGAATAAATGTGGTCTCAGAAATTCATCCATACTTTTCAGTAAAGAGGTATTGGTGTCCAACTGTTATCTTACCTCTCTCTAGATATAAACATAATTCTAGTGGTCACCAGACTACAGTGGAGACTGCTTTATTTTGCTTTCAAGTAGTCTCACTAACAATGTTTTTGCTTTACAGTTTCAAATATCAGATACATCATTTTGAAAAATATTTAATTTTCTTTTTAAGCCTATGTAATTCATAAAACATATACATTTTCCCCCTCAGAAAACCCAAGGAAATATATTTGAATCAGTATATTTTGATTTGAATTATGTGGATAACCTTTTGAATTACTAACTATAAACAGCTGAATAAAAATCCAAATATATCCTCTTAAATCACTCTTTTTACTCTCTCCTCCTAGCTCCTGCCTTTTTAACAGGAAATAGACATGGGAGAACATGATAAAGAGTATTCTCCTATCATGCCTTCCCATGTCTATTTCCTGTTCAAGGGACAGGAACTACCAAGAGAGAGTAAAAAGAATGATTTAAGAGGATAAATCTTATTTATTACTCACTTTATTTATTTATTTATCCTTTATTCTGAGCATGTAAACCCTGCAGATAATATTTCCAGGGAACAAGCTGATAATATAAGCCTTCAGATACTCCAAAGGGACAGCTGATACTCCAGTCTGATCAATTTTGACAAATTTGAAAGCAAAATCCAAAGACATCATATTTCCCAATTTTTTAAAAAAAGGTGAGATTCCAGATTTGTATGTGAAACCTCCAGGTTTTAAATACTAAAGTTTGTTTTGAAGTGGGTTTGTTTAATTGTTTGGCTTTTAACACTATGTTGGAAACTTCTGTTGTCTGGGTTTTCTAAAATTTTTAATTGTTTTTATTATTTATTTTGAGAGAGAGATACAGAGCATGAGTGAGGGAGGGGCAGTAAGAGGAGACACAGAATCCAAAGCAGGCTCCAGGCTCTGAGCTGTCAGCACAGACCCTGACAAAGGGCTGGAACCCATGAACCATGAGATTATGACATGAGCCTAAGTCCGAAGCTCAACTGACCAAGCCACCTAGGCGCCCCTGTTGTCTTTTGTTTCAATTCTTGAACACTAAAAGTGACCTCTGTTCTCCATTCCAGATACTTTCAAGGTATGATCAGACCTCAACAGAGGTGACCAGATGCCTTGACTACTTTTTACTGTTTCTAATGACAACATACCATGTATCTTCCCTTTGTAGAAGTCAGATGATGTCTATGGCAAAGACATGTGACTTCCTGAGAATTCCCTTCATACTTCAAGTGTAACCAAAATGATCAGTGACTTTAGAACAATTTCAAAATGGCATTTCCAGGGAAGATACAGACATGCCCTGGCTTGCTGTTACCTGTATAATGTCAGAACCATGAAGAAAGAGTTCTGGAAGTACATATGGTGCACAGCCTTGGTGACTGGGGCAGCTGCTGAGGGATGCAGGAACTCGTCTAAAAGGGGAATTCAAGCAACAAAGCAACTGAATCCAAGCAAAAACTGCTAAAATAGTACATGAAGGGGAAAAACAAAAGCTATAATAGAAAGGAAGCCCTTCCCATTTCTCTATCCGAACTTTCTTCCTCAGACCATCCCCCTAGTTTTTGAGATACATAGATTGAAGGGTTTTTGTTTGTTTGTTTATTTAGAGAGAGTGAGCAAGCAGGGGAGAGGGGCAGAAAAGAAAGAATCTTAAACAGACTCCTCGCCCAGCACAGAGCCTGAAGCAGGTCTCAATCCAAAGACTCTGGGATCATGACCTGAGTAGAAATCAAGAGTCGGACTCCCAACCGACTGAGCCATCCAGACACTCCTATAGATTGACTGTTTTAAGTCAACTGAGCACTGTAAAGACATGCAAGACACAATGGGGGTAAAAACATCAAAAGTATGAATTTCCAAAAGAAATTACTTGAGAAGAAAATGTGTATGAAACGTGCTCACAGAATTGGTCAGTCAATGGAGATTTATGTAAATATTTTTAAAGGTATTTATAAGTGACCTAATCCAGACAACTCGGCTTCCTTTTAAATTTTTTTCCTCAGAACAGTGGAAGCTTTATTCACAAGCTCCACGTGAAAGAAACAACTTTTTCCATCCCATGGTTAAGGATCTGTAGAATCATTTCCTTTCTACAATGCAAACTTGGCACATGACTTACCTGCTTACTTCAGGTGGGTGACAAACCATACTCATGATAGGGAACAATAGGGCACTGCCCTAAAACAGTGCTTTTCATCCTCTCAAAACATTCACAAACATTAACCAATTAATTAGTAGGTGAAGTCAGCCTTTTTTTTTTTTAAACACAAATAAAAAAACTGAAGATATTTAAAAGCTTTCCCCACAAAGGGATTCAGTGTCTGACTCTGAATTAGAATTTGGACCTTCCTAACATTAGCAGTTCAGAGATTCAACTCATGTAAACATTTGAAAGGTCAGCTGTTCATCAAATACTTTTCCAACTACAGCAAACGTATCCTTATTAAGTTTCTTTTGCAAAAGTTCCAAGGTGCTGAACACTCATCCATTGCCACCAATAATTAACAATCCAAAACAACCTAAATACAGAGAATTTTTTGTTGGCATTTTGAAACTTCAGACTATCTTAGGAACAGGGCATGTGGGCAAAAAGCAGGCTAGGAAAAAAAGACATGAGGCTGAAAATTTTTCCCAAGATTGGTCCTTCCCTGTTTCAAACAGCTTTGCAGCAATAAGAAAAGTGTTTGTTCTTTTCAAATAAGAACTCTATGCTTTCTGGAAATGGGCAGAAAATTAAAAACCAAGAAAAACAATATCACTTGGCCTAACATTTAGAAGATTCAACAGAACTTAGAGTCCTTAGTAGGCATTACAGTCATACTTTATTCTATCCAGTTAACCTTGATTTGAACATATATCCATCTGCCCAAGCTTTAATGATTTAAAAAAAAATTACTCAAACTCCATATCTACCTGAGATATTTCCCTCTCATTATTTCTACATACCCCATGAAAAGTCACAAGCCTAATTTAAACAATACCATTTATTGTGGAACTTAAGAATTGAACAGCTACCACCTTACAGGTTTCCCGGAGTCTCACACCCACACATTCTCTTATACTAGTTTCTACATGGCCATGTGTAACCTGGCATGGTTACATGATGAGCTATGTGGCAAGGAGAGAGAACTCTAATAAAAGTGGGATTTAAATCTCTATGTCAAACTCAAAATTACCTTGCAATTATGGTAAACCTAAAGATTAAAATCATTAAACTTCTAGAAGAAAATCTTTGTGACATTAAGTTAGGCAAAGATTTCTTAAGCAAGAAACAAAAAGTGCAAAAGAAACCTAGATAAAATTAACTTAATCAAAAATTTAAATGTTTGCTCTTAAAAAGACAAAATTAGAAAAATGAAAATGTAAGCCACAGGCTATGACAAAATGTTTGCTACTACCTTTGACCAAGAGTTTATATTCAGTGTTTTTTTTTTTTTTCAGAAAACATATGTACAACTCAATAAAACAAAACAACATAGTTTCTTAAATGAATAAGATTTGGATAGACGATGACTGAAGAAGATATGCAAATGGCTAATAGGCCCAGGAAAGATATTAAATGGCATTAGTTATCAAGAAAATGCAAATTAAAAACACAATGAGCTACTACTAAACATTCACTCAAATAACTAAAGTTAAAAGACTGACAAAATCAAGTGTGGTCAAAAATAGTAGGAACCAGAACTCTAGTACATTGCTGAGAGAATGCAAAAGAGTATAGCCACTTTGGAAAACAATATGGCATTACTTAATAAAGTTAAACACAGATTTCCCATATGACCCAGCAAACTCATTCCTAGGTACTGATCCCAGAGAATGAAAACATATTTCCACACAAAGACTTGTATATGAATGTTCACAGCAGCATTATTCATTATAACAAAAAAACCTAAGAATAATACAAATGTCCATCAACTAGTAAATGTATAAAAAATCATGGTTTTTCTATAATATGTAACACTACTTATAGGAAAAACTACCAATTAAAAACAACAATACACAGTACACAAAAATAAAAAATTTCTGCACTGCAAAGAAAATCATCAATAAAACAAGGCAACTGACTGAAAAGGAGACGATATTTATAAATGACATATCCAATAAGGGATTAATATCCAAAATATATAAAGAACTCATACAACTCAACACCAGAAAAAAACAAATAATCCTATTAAAAACTGGGCAGGTGGCCTGAATAGACATTTTCCATAGAAGACATGCAGATGGCCAACAGACAACAGGAATGGCTAAAATAAAAAAAGACAAGAAATAACAAGTGTCAAGGATGTGGGAAAAAGAACCCTCATGAACTTTTGAGTGGGAGTGCAAATTGGTGTAGCCACTGTGGAAAACAGCATGGAGTCTCTTCAAAAAATTAAAAATAGAACTACCATATGATCCAATAATTCCATTACTGGATATTTACCAAAACCCCAAAAACACCTATTTGAAAAGATATATATTTTATGCAGCATTATTTACAATAGCCAAGCTATAGAAGCAACCCATGTGTCCATCCATAGATGAATGGATAGGGAAGATGTGGTATACACACACAATGGAATATTACTCAGCCATAAAAAACAATGGCATCTTGTCATTTGCCACAACATGGATGGACCTAGAGGGTGTAATGCTAGATGAAATACCTCAGTCAGAGAAAGACAAATACCGCATGATTTCAGTTGTATGTGGAATTTAAAACAAAACAAATGAACAAACAAAGAAAAAAAGAGATGAAAAAAACCCCCAGACTCTTAAATACATAGAACTGGTAGCCGACAGAGGGGAGGTGGGTAGAGGGCTAGGTAAAATAGATAAAGAGGATTAAAAGTACAATTATCAAGATGATCAATGAATAATGCAGAGAGTTTTCAAATCATTATATTATACACATGAAACTAATATAACACAATGTTATACTTTATTTTTATCTATTTTTTTAAAAAATATTTTTATTTATTTCTAGGAGAGAGAGAGACAGCATGAGCAGGGGAGGGTCAGAGAGAGAGGGAGATACAGACTCTGAAACAAGCTCCAGGCTCTGAGCTGGCAGTCAGCACAGAGCCCGACGCGGGGTTCAAACCCACGAACCGCGAGATCATGACCTAAGCGAAAGTCGGACGCTTAACCACTAAGCCACCCAGGCGCCCCTATACTTTATTTTTAAAAAACACAAATAAAAATAAAACCTAAACAACAACACAGATACATCTCAAAAGGTTTATTGTAAGAAAAACAATCCAGACATAAAAGACTACTATATTGTATAATTCCCCTCACATGACATTCTGGAAAAGATAAAACTATAGTGACAGAAAGCAGATCAATGGTTGTCTGCAGCCAGGGTCAGAGTTGAGGAAAAACTGCAAGGAGGCACAAGAGTACTTTCTAGGGAGATGGAATTTTTCTATATCTTGATTGTGCTGGAGATTATGCAGTTATACATAACTACCAAAATTCTCAAAATGTACTTAGATAGGCAAATTTATTATATGTAAATTATACCTCAATAAAGCTTAAAAAATGTCAATGTCAGGAAGTCTTTACTTCTGCTATTCTACAAAATCTTGCTCTTTGAAATAAGCTAAACACTTGTCATCACAATTTCATAATAGATTTGAGGTTTCCTTTGGAAAGAGCACACCAAGCATTTTACATCTGTGATTTGTTTTGGTATTATTTCAGTTTAATAAGGTATATCAAAAACTGAACAATGATTTAACTAACTCCTTTGTCATCCTCTCCCATTATCTGAAGAGGAAAGACCTCACCTGAAGTTTATGCATATACAATGTAATACAATTCAACAAGCAATTATTGAAGGTCTGCTAAGGTTTGAATTCTGGAACCAGATTGCCTGGGTTCAAATTACAGGTCTACTACTCAGCAGTGTGACCTTCGACAAATTACTTAACCTCATTGTGTTTCAGTTTTCCACTTATAAAATGGAGAAAATGGTAATACCTACCTAATGGGGCTGTTTTGAGGATTAAATGAGTAAATACACGTTCTCAGAAGAGTACCAAACACATAAATAAACACCTTTCCTTGACTATAATTACGTGTAAGGTGCTAAAACTACAGAGGAGGAAGACAGGGCTCATTTTTGTTATTTGTTTGTTTTGATGAGCTTATAGTTCACTTGCAAGACAGAGAACAAATGAAAAGCACATGTCTAAAAAAGGCCACAAAGAAATGTTTAAGTACTTATAAGAGCACAGATGTGTGAGCAGTTCATGGTGGCAGTAGGGAAGGCTCATCAAGGAGTGCTATAATGAGTAACTAAGTCTTGGAAGAAAAATGCGAGTTTTCCAAATGAAATACAAACAAAACAAAACAAAACAGTAAAAACAGTAGTTGTGATAATTTACAAAATGTCTGCTAAATTCTATGCACTGTGCTATATATTTTACACAGGCCATTTCTCTTGTGATTGTCACAATAAACCCATAAGACAGGTACTATATTACCCATTTCATACACGAGGATGCTGAGTGTCAGAGACTGTGAATCCCTTGCCTGAGGTCACTAAACTAGTATATGCTTTAAGCTAGAATCCAAACACAGCCTTTCAGACTCTGAAGCCTGTTCAGGGAAAATAGCATAGCAAAGACTGAGGTGGTGAAGTGCATGGAGAGTTTTGGCAACAAGCAAGGAGCTCAGTGTGACTAGAACACAGATAAAGTTAGGAAAATGAGGCCTTGGGTCCTATGACCAGTTATCACATCTCTGACATGGAACTCCATTATGCTATTCCTGGACAGGAAGTCTTTTATGATCAACTGCTTCAATAGATTGCATTTAGTAAGCATAGCCTCCTTTGCCAGATCTTCAAATCAGTGGCAGAGGTTCCTTAAAGTGTGTCCAGGGACCATCTGTTCTGGAATTCCTGGGAATTTGTTAGAAATACAGATTTTCGAGGTACCACACAAGACTACAGAATCAGAACCTCTTTGATCAGGGCCCTGAACTTTCCTTTTTAATAACTTCCCCAGATGTTTCTCATTAATGCAAAAGTTGTAAAGCCCTAGCAATTGTAGAAACACTCAGAACCCTGAGTCTCAGCCCTCCTAGATCTGAGCTCTCAAACTTCATCTTGCCTGTGAATCACCTTGGGAATCCTTTTAACAATGACAGTCTGATTTAGTCTGGGGACAGGGGGAAGGGGTAGGCCGGGTTCTGCCAGATATTGCAGATATCCCTGGCACACCTACTGTGCTTGGAGTCACAGGGTTGGAGGATATCCCACCCAGGAGGATATTCTTCTCCATTTCTACCATCCCTCCTGGTCTTGCATTTATCTTCAGACTGTCTCCTTGCCTGGGTTTCTACTCCTTAAAACAACCTCCTGTTTATTTACTGTCTAAAAATGTTGTACCTTTGCCACCAAGAGGTGATGGTCAAACTATTTTTATTTTCATATGCTTGCTATTAAAAAACAGTACCTTTATAAAAAATTGTTTCTTGACTGACTAGAATTGCTCACTGAAATTCTGGGATGCCCGAAGAAGTCTGGCGAGCAATATTATATAAAATAGACTGATGATGACCAAGGATGAGAAAACCTGACCTTATTTTGTGTCATAATGTGTATAGTCAGTCACAGGGTCCTATGGACATTTTCTTCAATGCATTCTTTTAAATCACATAACAAAACCAAGAGGGCTACTGTCTCTAGAGTCATCAAGGATTGACTAAGGAGGAATCTTAGAATCAGTCTCCTTATTTAGACTTTAAGGAACCTGAGTCTTCTGGTCTCTTGTGCAGACACGCTCTGCAAGCTCTCCTTGCTGGCACTCCTGAAGGAAAGGAGCTGTGTGAAGCTGCCTGCCAAGGCTACAGCAACCTGGCACCAGGCAATGGGAAAAGCCACCCCAGCTGAAAGGCGTCTTTGCACTCTGGCTGAGAATGGCTCCTTTCGAAAATGGTTTTTTTCAGTTGCTAATGGTATTTTTCTGTGTGCTATCATATTTTCAAAGCACTAATCCTTAATCCTTATGAAGAAGATTCTCTGCAAGATCCCACTTTGTATTTTTGTAGCCGTCTGCTCTAATAGGCTCTCCTAAACCTTTCCTAATGCAAATCCATTAACTTGCACTCATTCTTGGCTTTGCAATTCAGAGTTACTTTATCTCTGTGGTTAAAACCCTTCTGTTTGTTGTTCTCACTTAATTCAGAGGAATTAAATACGCACTTTTATAAAGGGGATACATTAGCCACTCTCTAGAAAATAGATGGGCCTGTATGTCAAAGATTCCCTAAAAACTAGTCTATTTGATTTGGTGCATTTTAGGTGGCAGAAAATATAATTTGGTTGGGGGGTCTCACATATTGGCCCTGAAATTTTAATTCTAAAACTGCAAATAATCTACAAAATTACTACCATTGTTGTTAAGAAACATGGTTTCAATGAAAAGGCAAATCTATACTTTGAAATGTAAAATTAAATACCTAATAAACCCTTTTAGATGAAGTAAACTATCTATGGCTCATAGGGAAAGGCAAGGAGGATTCTAGGCAAATCTGGAAAACAAATTCAGATCAGTTTTGAGGTCCTCATACATCCCTTTTTTGCTTCCATCTTCACTCCTCACCCTAGTTTCACATACATTTAATAAATTTTTTCAAATACCAACTATGCTTTCAAGAGCATATTTTCGAGATTTAGAGGTTCAACTTTAGGTAAGTCTAATACAGTCCCTGCACTCACAAAATTTATCACCAAATGGGGGATATAGTAATGACAATGGAGTATGTTCCACTCTTGACTTACAGTGGTTGCTGGCCAATCTCTGCCATGATTTGTTGTGTACTGTTGCTCAAAAAGTTTGGATTTGCAAGGCTGGTTAATTCTTCTTGGGCAGGATCACTATGCTTGCAATTTGTGTCATTGACACTAAGGGACACAATGTAGTCCTTGATTATATTATGTATCCCAGCTAGTTTTCACCAGACAAATCTCTCAGATTGTTTAGCATACAATTGAGTCAGTTTTCATGTATAAAAGCAGCTTTTACTAACACAACAACACAAATAGAATACTACTTACTAATGTTGCAGGATTTTTTTACCTTAAAACCTGGGGTTCATTGTATCATCTCTTCAAAGAATGAAGAAGTGGACAGAAAATAAAATGAGCAGCAGGCAAAAGTTTGTTAGAGTATAAGATTAGATACTAAGAATAGTAGGAAAACTATCATTACAGAGAGGAGACATTCCAAAGTGAATGCCCGTTGACTATAGGCAGGCGTCCTTGTTTTTATAAGGTTCAGGTCTTCCCCCTCTTCCCTTCCCCCGTGTTCCTTCTTGGGTTCTACCCTTATGGGGTAGATGGCTGGATAGCTCTAGGTGCTGGGTGGTCCATTTCTGATTGGTTCAATTCCATTGTATGATGTGTGGCCTATGGCCATACTTAGGTCTTTTGTTAAATTTCTGAGGGAAACCTGAGGGGTAGTAGGTGGGGTCTGTTGCATTCTTAAAAGGAACTTTACACCTGAGGGAGTCTGCTATGATCAGACAGTCTCAGCCTTCTTCCAAAATATTGTTTTACTCCACCCAGGGGCCTCAGGTTACAATCTTTCCCTCTCCGCCTACTGAATCCTATCTTATTAAATTGCTAACTATAAAAAATTCAAAATATAGTTTTAAAGCTACATAAAATAAAATTTAAAGAAAGCAAATAAATCCATGCCTTCCATCATGTGATCCTTTGATTCCTGCCACGACTTGTTTAATTTAATGTAGTGTTGCTTCTCAGGCTCAAAGAAAATTTCCCCTGACTTGATTTTTAGAATTGGGAACACTTAGACTCTGCTCATCTGATTGTATTTCGGAGCTACTGAGTCAAAGCTTACCTCTTAAACCTGCTCTCTGGGATCAGACATAGGATCCAAGGTTTTAATCATCTCCTTCCCAACTACCTCATCAGGGCCCAATACTCCTCTCCTATCATCCTCCGCACCTATAATTTCACCTGTCTTCCTATCTGAAGAATCCTCCTCCTTCCCAGTTGTTCTCTCTTCCCAATCCTAGTCAGATTCTTTGTGATCCTTAACTAGAGTAAAAAAGAACAGGAGACAGATGAATGTAAGGAAATCACCCAGGTATAATCTCTTTGAATCAGGAAACAACATGACCTTTGACAAACCCTCCAGCAAATTCACTCAGACTTTTTCTGAGCAGCCTATTTGTTTGAGGGATGTTTTATATACAATGGTTTAAGATTACTCTTTGATATCATGTCTGATTTTTGTACCCTAATTTTACTTTATCTTTATTGACTGATTAAGGACATTTTTTACTTACCAAAAGGATTCGAGATGGCTTCCATAAAAGGTCACATATACAATTAAACCATAAGATCACAGAAGCACAAGGGTAAGAAGAGAAAGGAAGAAAACTTGATGATCAAACTTTCGAGAAATGGCCCACCTTGCTCCCATGGTAGCCTGAGGACATCTAGCCTGATGGACCACCTACCACATTGAGTAGCTTTCATTTGGAGTTGCAACGTGTCACCCTCACCCTCTACTATATCATGAGTTCTTTGAGAACTAGACACGCGTCTTAGGCAACTTTTGTATTCACAGGGCCTTGGCAAAATGCTGGACACAGACTAGATTTTCAAATACAGTTCTTTGAATTAGCTCTGAATTTCTAAATTTCCATTCTAATTCTTTTAAGAGCTGTGCTTTATTTTTTTTAATATTTTACCATGTAATTTAAATATACTAAAATATCAGAACCATTTTAAAACAGTGTTTTATGTAATTTTCTTTTCCACGATATTAAAATGTTAGTTTATAAAAAAAATTAAGATGTGACTCTTCCCATGTGATTTCTATTTTTAAAGGCTGGAGGAAAAATACCCTCCCTTTTCTATATCTTCTGTCAGTTTTGCTGCCCCCAGAATGTCCTGAAATAACCCTGACACCCACCAGACAACCTTGCATAGACGTGTGGAGAACATGATCTTTAAGCCTCTGTCACACCTGCCCTCTCACTGCTCTTGCCAGCATCACCCTTAACTCTTTTCAGACAGGGACATCCCCTGCTACTACTCAGAAAATTATAATATGTAAAGATCTGATTTTTAAAATCCCAAATGTCACCAATACCTCTTACAGGATGACTAATCATTCTCAAACAGTATTTGCAAATTTTGCCCTCCTGGAGCCTCACAGCCACATCAATATTTTCTAGAAGATTCTAGATTACCAGGATAAAATTGTATGACTTTCATTATTCAGTTCAGCTTTTGAAAATGTGAAAAATATCAAGGTGGGTCTCCTGGGTGGCTCAGTTGGTTGAGCATCTGACTCTTGATCTCAGGTCAGGTCATGATCTCATAGTCATAACGAGTTCAAGCCCCATGATGGGCTCTGTACTGGGCATGGAGCCTATTTTAAAAAAACAAAAACAAAAAACAAAAAAACCCCAAAAATATCAAGGTAAAAGCATATTAATTATTCATTGTATTTGTTGTTTGCTAAATCAAATATCACTAATATTATCCATATTTTGCCAAGCATGTTATGAAATGTCATAATCTGAATCCCTAATGATCTGTTTAAACTCTAAAACTTCTAAATTTTAATAAAAATATTTTTTATTAAAATACAACTATTGATTTTGTGTCCACCTTTGATGGAGAATTTTCATGACACACATCTGTATCTCTTATTCATTCATATCCTCTTAGGTACCTAGACCAATGCCTGGCACAAAATAGGTACTAATTAAATATTTACTGAATAAATAGCAATATTCTTTCTCTTCTTTTCCCATCATTATTTCCTTACTTTTACCACCACAAAAGAGGCAGCCTACCACTAAGCTTTCCATAATAGATCAGCAGTTTCTTGAGATCTTATTAATTTTTGCAAGAGCATATTAGCAGGCAAAGAAGAGCTGTATGCTGAGGTCCAACCTGTTAGTGCGATCCTGAATGGAGAAGCAGGGAGAGCACACACATACCCCAAGACAATCTTTGAATCCTCAGACTAGTTTGTCGCCTTTGTAAAACATATTTGGTTTAAGCAACTAAGTGAGAAAAGATTTTGGAAAAGGCTTAAAGTGGAGGCAAAAAGATGACTGAGTGATTGAAAATTAAAGCCAACGAAGTTGAAGGAACTTGAGCAATTCAGTCAAAAAAAAGGCAAGAAAACTGAAGTGGTGAATTGTCATAATTCAGGCTGGTTGGGCAAGAATTTTACAGGGTCTCCAGGAATGCCGCTGACACTGCAGGGAACAGAGGAGAATAAGCAGCTGGGAACTCATGTCCTGGGCAGCACACTAGGATGTCCAAAGGACATGGTGAACTCAACTCCATGAAGCAAGCAGACAAATTTTGTAATCAAGCAGGCAATGGTTTCACAGCTCCAAGTAAGCCAGTAATAATCATGAGAGTAGCTTCTACTTATTAAGTACTTTCTAAATATTTTACATGTGTTGCCTCATTTAATCCTTAAAATTCTGTGATGTAGATACTATTATTTCTCTGCTTTACAGGTGAAGAAACTAAGATAAGAAAGATGAAGAAAGTGGGGCGCCTGGGTGGCTCAGTCAGTTGGGCATCCAGCTTGGGCTCAGGTCATGGTCTTGCAGTTTGCGAGTTTGAACCCTGTGTTGGGCTCTGTGTTGACTCAGAACCTGGAGCCTGTTTCAGATTAGGCATCTCCTTTCTCTGCCCCTCGTCAACTTGTACTCTGTCTCGGTCTCTCTCTCAAAAGTAAATAAACATTCAAAAACAATTTTTTTTTAAAAAAGAAGAAAGTAAAGTAAAGAAACTAAAGAGTGGTTAGGTCACTTGTGCAAACTATATACACCTATCAGGTGCTTGAGCCAGCTTTCAACCAAGGCAGTTTACATCTGGGGATACACTGTTAGCCCCATAAGATACTCCATTCCATGCACTGTAGGATTAGTCAGTTGGAGTCCAGAGATCAGGCTACAGGAGAAAAGAGTCAAGAGCCAGGCACGAAGGCAGGCAGCTGGGGTAGCACACTAAGACTCATGGTAGACTGCAAATTAAATGAATAACTGGAAAGTTAATCTGGTAAACTGAGGCAGCAGTCAGCATGTAAGAAGAAGAGGCTCCAATAAAGAAGTCACACAGCACTCATATATAGCACACCATATGCAACCTGTGTGTGGTAAGTCTTATGTCAGGCCCAGGACAATAAAGAATAAGCCAGTGATCTATTTCCAGGCCAGGAGAAGACTTTGACCAAAAAAAAAAAATAAAAAAAATAAGAAGAAGAAGAAGAAAAGAAAAGAGAGAGAGAGAGAGAGAGAGAGAGAGAGAAAGAAAGAAAGAAAGAAAGAAAGAAAGAAAGAAAGAAAGAAAGAAAGACAGACAGACAGACAGGCTGATCCTGCAATGAGGATCCTGGGAAGATGAGCTAATCAGGTACTTCTACCCCTCAGCTCACATCTGAGAAATTCCAGGTGACTTAAGAAAACCTTCTGCTAGTTGGAAATCCTAATAAAGACCTAGATATCCTCCATGAACTCTACTGCAGATATAACTTATTCAATAAGGGCTAATAGTAAACAGCTTTCCCATTCATTCAAGATAAATTGTTCCTTTGTTAAAGCTAAATTAGAGGAAAGTCTCCAAGAATCTTTCAGGAGTCCTATCTCAAACTTACAGGATTGGAATATCAGGTAAGAGGGCACAGGAAATTGTAATTTTTTAAGTGTCCTGGGTAATTTTGGTAATGTGTGTGACTCATCTGCAAGAATACATGCAAAGGCTGCCAACGGGAGTCTATTGGTAGGAACATTCCCCAAGAGCTGTATGCTCTTGCCAGCTGTAACAGGGGTCAGTGCCTCTGTCCTGCTCAAAGCACTAGCATGAGGTCCTCACCTCATTTAATCTATCAGGTACTTTAGGGATCTATTGGCCCCAAGCAGGAATAGCCCTGAACTCAGATGGTAGAGGCCATCCTGTTCAGACACTTCTGCTTCAGTTGGTAATGGAGGAAGATCTTAAGCCAGAGCCTTCACACAAGAGGATTTGAGAATGACAAGGTCAACTGTGGGTAAATAGGAAACAGATTAGTAGGTGTTTAAAAAATGGAAGCAACACTGCAGTATTGCACAGAGGTATGTCTGGGTAGTGACTAAGAATAGCTTTTCCCTAAAGTTATGACAGTTATTCAGCAGAAATGATCAGGCCAATGGCTTGGTTCTGCTCCTATCACCTTGGTCTTGTCTAAAGGTAACTTCCTTTGTCCTCCTCTGTGTGGACAGTTCTTTTGACTTTTGATTTTTTTTAATGTCTATTTATTTTTGAGAGGCAGGGAGGCACAGAGAGAGGAGGACAGAGGATCTGACGTGAGCTCTGTGCTAACAGCAGCAAGTCCAACATGGGGCCCGAAATCACTTACCACGAGATCATGACGTGACCACTCAACCAACTGAGTCACCCAGGTCCCCCATGGAGAGCTCATTTTAAACCTTGGGACTGCTTTCTCTAAATGATAGTTACTTTTTCCCACTGTTGCTTTTTGTCCTATACTGTTTATGAGCAATTTCATATTTATGGGGCAACTTTAGGTCCCTAACATTACTTGAGAAGCAAAAAGTTCTCTAATGGTTTATTGTAAGAATCCAAAGTTTCTTTCTCTTATTTTCCGTACATAAGAGCTTTCTTACACAGCCAACAGCAAGAGGCGATTTCCACCCCCATTTATGGCAGCTTCAGAGGAGGTTTACTTGAATTGCACCCTCAGGGAATGAAATTAGATGAAGGATGAATTTGGTGATAATGAGGTTATGTCTTTGAAACCTGAGTGTCACATAATCCAGTCCAGTTTTTTCTTCCATGTGAATAGCTGATGTTTACATAATCAATTCAACTGGCTATGTATCGAGCCAAAACAAACAGGAAGAGGACTACACAGTTGGTCAACCTTCTCATCATCTGCTTTTTTTTCCCCAGTTATTTAAACACATTCTAAATTGATAAACACTAGAATTAATAATCAAAAGAAGCTGGACTCTCTTTAGGGGGTCACTAAAATGCAATACCTTTTCTGAGGAATTTTTTAATGGATCCATGTCAAGAAGTTGGGGGCAAGTTAGAAAGAATAAGCTAGCCTCTCAAAATCTTTTAGTCAAGTAATGCAATGATTTTATCACAAGCAGAAGAAATGCCAGCCAATTTTTCCTTGGTGCCTAGCATATTTTCTTGGAATTTAAAAAGAAGATCAATGTTGATGATTTGCCACAGGTTTAAGCCCAGAACATGCCACCATTCACAGAACTCTATTTTAGAGTGGCAAGTGTCCAAAAGACAAACTGATAAAGACAGCTTAATGGGGGATGGGGGGATAAGTAAAAGCATAGCAAACCACACCAAGTGTTTTTGCAACCCAACACTTCCTCTAGCCATGTGACAACGTTCTTCTCAAAACACTGCCCTTGTAAAAATGGCTGACACACCCTCAAGTTCCATCCATGTTGCTACACGTGAAAGACTCTTGAATGCCAAGAACAAACAGGGTTGGTGGGGGTGGGGGGGAGGGGAAGGGGGTGATGGGCATGGAGGAGGGCACTAGTGGGGATGAGCACTGAGTGTTATATAGAAACCAACTTGACAATGAACTATTTTTAAAAAAAAAAAGGCTGACACAATATACAACCTCAACCCAGCCACTTTACCCGTCCCTTGCACAACCACATTGGCTTTGAGCCAAAGTCCCAAAGTACAGGTAGAAGTTACCATTCCAGGCAGCTGGAATAGTGAGAGAAATGGAATACCCATTTTTTTTTTCCAAGTCAAGCCAGACCTTGTAAGAAGCAAAACAAGAATTTGGATTGGTTGGATAATTTAAACAGCCATGACAATGATTTTATGTAGCATAATGAGTTCAGAGGAGCTAAAAGCCAATGAAAAGAAATATACAACTCTCTGAATTTATTTGTTGTAATAGACAAGTCCAAACAATCCATAAGGAGCTAATGTCACATAATTGAAAAATAAAACATGTAAACAAGTTGGCTGTTTCTTGGAGCCTGACTTCTTGCCCATGCTCTCCATACTGGAGAGAAAAAAATTCAGGATTTAAAGTCAGACCGATGATTTGGCACCCATTTTATTTTACCTTTCTCAGATTTTCTCAGTATCATTATCTATAAGAATGATAATTATATCTACCTCATAAGAATACTGTGAGGATTAAATAATAAAAATAGTAATAATAATAATAGCAGTAATAATATTTTACTACATAAATGTTCACTGGCATTAGGAATACTTGCAACACAGTGCTCTTCTAGCTTATCTTCTTTTTAGTCTCTCTCAGGATGAAGGAGATATGGCAATGAGAGAATGGGATGTCCTGTAGACCAGAAAAAAATGTCACTCTCTTGTGCAAGATCTACAGGTTTTTATACCCTACAATCTTTTAATTTTTTATTTTATTTTATTTTTTTATGTTTATTTTTTATTATTGAGACAGAGAGAAAAAGAGCATGAGTGGGGGAGGGGCACAGAGGGAGGGAGATACAGAATCTGAAGCAGTGACAGAATCTGAGCTGTCACCAGAGACCTGATGTGGGGCTCTGACCCACGAACCACGAGATCATGACCTGAGCTGAAGTCAGAGGCTTAACCGATTGAGCCACCCAGGCACCCCACCTACAATCTTTTTAAGTTTCATCAGTCACCTAGTGAGTATATCCAAGGTGCCCCAACTGCCTCCCTTGGTTATATATGTGAATTAAACCACTAAATCTAATGCCCCCTCCCCTCTCGATACAAAAACCTTTGGGAACTCATTGGACGTAGAAGGTAGATCAGTGTGACTACATTATTAGTCACAGAACAAACAGTCCAAGTAAGTAATTTTGCTTTCTCCCGCAGATTAAATACGTTCCCACCTGCAGAGACTAATGGGCTCCAGGGATCTTTATATATTTAACAATGAGATAACTAAGTGGCAAAGTCAACAATAATCCGAAAGCAGGTGCAAGGAACCAAGCAACTTTTTTACGAATATTGTTTTTCTTTAAAGGAAATAAGACACACCTTTAATACAATAGCTCTGTAACCTAAAACAAGAAGAGAGGCGCAGAGAGAAAGATTGCTGACCAGGACTAGGTTCCATTAGAGCAATCAGCTTAAATTCTAGTCTTGGTAGGAAATGAAGTTAAGACAAATTTCTTTGAGCGTGGCCACTTCTGTGAGCTTTGGATCCAAACTGGAACAATTTCTTCTCTTGATCTACCAAATCTAACCACTTACCCCATTGATTATTATTTAGGTATATCTTTATATTTTCTTCTTCTTTTTCACCTCCACTTGTCTCTGCTAGCTTACTATCTCCTGCCTAGATACTGAAATGCCTCATAACTAGCCATCCAGATTCTCCAAACCAAACTGCTCAAGTAACAGTCTCCAAAAGTCTCTACAGAGTCATGCTTTACTTCAAAATGCAAAGTGTGTTCACTGTAGTCTACAAGTTTGACCTTTTCTACCTGATTTTCAAAGTCCTTCATAATATGACTCCACCCTACCAGCCTATCCTTATTTTCCAGTCAGACTGGCTTCCTCACCAGGCTCTCATGAATACACAAGACACACACCCACACTGCTCCACTGCCCCTTGCACTGCTCCACACAGGCTTCTTGCTCTTGTGTGGAATGCCCTCCTTCTCCAGCTCCATAACCAAACCCTGTTCATTCTTCAGGACCTAGATTTAGTCTCATCTTCTCCATGAAGTTTTCTCTCACTCCCACAGCTGTCAATAAAGATTTTATCTATACCACAGAATCCATCACCTCACAAAACATCTGTTTATCACTCATTTCATGTGAACTAGGCTCATCTCCATAACTAGATAATAAATTAGGTCACAAAATACTGATTTTTGTGACAAATATGATCCTAAACACATTATGTTTGATCTCTCACTTTTGTTTTCTGTCATTTGAATATAGGCACCCCCTCAACTGCCTATGGAATTCCTTCAAGGAAATCAATCTTCTGCCATCATTCCTTAAATTATAAGTTAAGAGTAACAATATTATCACTTGTGGGATGAGCACTGGGTGTTGTATGGAAACCAACTTGACAATAAACTATTAAAAAATTTTTTAATAATAAAATTTAAAAAAAAAGTAACAATATTAGAATATACATCACTAAAACCTCTAAACCTTGAGTGTAGGAGAAAAGGCATTAGGTGGATTAGAAAAATCACTGAACAATGATTTAGGAGATCTGGCTTCTAAGTACCACCCTGCTATTAACTAGCCCTGTGATCCTGGTTAAGCCATGCAGTGTCTCAGCAAACTGAAGGGCTGGAGTGACCGACCTCTATGGTATCTTCCAGCTCTTTCTTTCTGACAACAAATAAATCAGAGCCTACTTTGGTCATGTCTGAAAAGCAGAAGTGAAAAGGTTTCTCTCCAGGAAATAGAAAAGCTTCTGTGCCTTCTCTTTTATAATAATAATATTAATATTTAGGGAAAAGTATGTATCAAATTGTGCCCATTTTATTAGATAGTATGTTATAGTAATCTAGGTCAAATAAAAAGCAGGAAACTGGTTAGTTTTCACTTTTTGAAAGTCACCATATGTATTTTGAAACAACTCAGTTGTGACCTATCTTGCATTTGGGTATCATGAAGCTACAGCATGAAGCTACATGACAATTTAAAAGAGGCCCAACTCAAATTTTGATGAGAAAGAGTCTAAAGATACATACTTAATGCCATAGGATAGACCTAAGAGAATTGTATGCAAAATTCTGGAAAGCAATTATCTTTCCTACATTCTAGCCAAATGCATATTTTAAATAACAAGAAATACTGACAAAATTTGCTGTAAATCTCTGATATCCTCTTTTTCTTTTTTTTATTTTCTATTGGTCTTGAGGATGACAGAAATTCTTTAGACAAAAAAAGAAAACAAGTTATAATAAGCCACTTGTGGAAGATAATTTATAAAACAATACATGGAAGTGGAAGAGTTTTCCAAAGGCAGAGGAGTAGTCAAGAAGAAAATGATGTTAATAGGGGGTCTTCCAAGGATGCCAGTCAAATAAGAATGGTAAATGTGTCACAAAATCAGCCACATTGTGATTCTGCTTTGGAGATCTCATTTATTCATCAAGTGCTTAGGCAATGTGCTGGACAGTTGGATTACAATAAAGGGAAAGACACAGTGTCTGTCCCACAAGAACTCACTATCAATCAGAAAGACAGCCAGTGTCTAAGTTAGCAGTGCCCCTGAGTGAAGGTTCACCATGTGCCAGGCACTGTGGTAGGCACACCAGTCCCATGAAGCAGGTGTCATTATTATCCCTGTATCACTGATAAAGAAACTAAAGCTTTAAGAGATTCCATAATTTACCCAAGTGCTATGATCTGAAAGTTTATGTCCCTGCCCCTGGCCCCACCCAAAATTTATATGTTGAAATCCTAACCCCCAGTGTGATGCTATTAGGAGGTGGAGCCTGTGATGGCAGAAGCCATCAGATCAGTGCCTTTATAAAAAGGTCCAAGAGAAATCCTTCATCTCTTCCTCTGCCATGTGAGGTTGCAATCAAGAAGGCACTGTCTTGAAGAATGGGGCTCTCAATAGACACCGAATCTGCAGGTGCCTTGATCTTGGACTTCTCAACCTCCCAAATTGTGAAAAATACATTTCCATTGTTTATAAGTCACCCAAGTTATTCTATTATAGCAGCTGAAACAAACTAAGACATTAAGGCTACCCAGCTAGAAAGTAGCAAGGCCAGCTTTCACACCCAGACCTGATGGACTTCAGAGCTACCACCCTCCACTTCAACCCTCCACTACAAATTCATGTAGACTGTGCAATGTGGTGAATGGTAATGGAGACAAGTGCAAAGTACTGTGGGCTCTGTGACTCTCACCTGAGCTCAGAAGAACTCAGTACCTCTCTGTGAATTTGAGTCCACAACTTCTGGCTTCAGTGGCAACTGCAGTCAGTGTGTGTAAAACAACCAGGATGTGGTATACTTCAACTAGACCAAGGCCACAAGAGGGAACAAAAGCAAAACACTTCAGATTCTCTGGTGATCTCAGAAAAGAAGACTGTACATACACACACACACACAGGCACACACACTCCTTTGCCACAGCAGTTTCCCCAGGGACTAAGTAGTTTATACAAAAATATTTTCTTTCCCCATCAAAACGGAAACACTTTTTTTATACATGCCTGGAAACTAAATAAAAAGAATGAAAAAAACCAAACCAAAACAAAACAAAAAAACCCTCTTTCTGAATGTAAAGGTCCCAGGAGACTAGGGGGAAATGACTCCAGGTAGCTCAGCGGCTGTTTGGTCCTCCTGAGCTGAGCAGCTGCCAGAACTAAGAGGGCCTGAGAGGGGCCTAAGGGTCATAGAAGCAAAAAACCTTAAAGCTTCAGGGGCCCTGGGGAGGGCGGTGGAAGCTCACTGGGACCATGGCCCCACCTGCTCTGATGGCAGCCTGAGGCCCCCATAACACCTGTGGAGAAGAGGTATTGTTTATTTGCATTATGGTAACTTCTTGTCTTTTTGTTGATGTTATTTTAACCTGGTAAGTTGTAAAACTTCCAGTGGGCTATGAGGGGAAGATCTGCCTTCAAAGAAGGGTACAGGAATTATTTTTGGCTGCAGCAAGGTGCTAGAAATGTCTGTCCCATCAGCATTCCCTCCTGAAGCCTTGAAAGGGGCAGGGGATTAGCTTTCTTTTATCAAGGTCCCATTAAGGATTTTGTTCTAGGCATTATGGGAGGGACCTTGTCTTATTTAAGTCTCCCAGTAAGTCTTGAGATATTATTAATCTCATGTAAAAAAAAAAAAAAGGGAAAAGGGTGAGGCTCTGGACAACCCTAAATCATTGGCCGAGTATCACACAGCTGGTCAATGGCGGCCAGAACTAAAGGTCTATCTGACCCCAAGGATTAGGAAGAGAATCCTTTCTGTGAAAAGCAAATAGTAAAAAGAAATCCTAATAGGAAAATGGAAAATTATCATCCTTATTTACAGGTTATCTAATTACCTACTTATAAGAGTAGGAATTAAATTCACAAGGAAAACATTTTAAGTTTTATCAAAAGGCATACAATGAAAAGATTTTTTTCCACCTTTCTCTCAGCTCCTCAGTTCCCTTCACTAAACACAACTGCTAATAGTATGTCAAGATAGGCTACACATATACAAAAATACACATGTATACATAAAGCCCCCTTTTATTTACGAAAATGGCAGCATTATATGTCCCTTCTTAGATACCTAGTATACCTTGGACATTTTCTATATTGGTATCTATAAATCTGCTTCATTCTTATAACAATTTTATTTACAATTATTAAAGAATCTACTGTATGGTTGTTTGATAATTTTTTTAACTAGTCCCCTATTAAATGGACATTTAGATGGCTCCTAATCTTTTCTTATTGTAAACAATGCCATACAAATATCCTTATATCCTTATACAGTCTTCCTTAAATGTATATGCTAGTATACTTTGGGGATACAATAGTTTAAAGTGAAATACCTTGGTCAAGAGTATGTGTATTTAAAACTTGATAGAACTAAATTGCCTCCAGGAAAGTGTGCACCAATTATCATCCTTAAAATATATACTTAATGCCTGCTTTCCCCACTGTCTTCAAAACATTGTGTCTCTAAACATTTCCATTCTCTATTGAAAAGGAAAGCACCCAGATGTTCACTTGCTACTTTAAAAGTTACATACTTCCTTCAGAGTGAATAAAGGGAACATATTTATTCAAGCCTGGGCATTAGACTCCTGGAGTAAAGGAAGATTTTTGTAGCTCCTCAAACTGCAGAAGATTCTGACTAAAAGCATCTGGTCCTCAGGTAGGTGATACTGGCAAAGTAAGTAAATAAAGTAAATCCCTGAAAATAAGCAGTTGGTTTTGACTAATCAGCTGAATCCACCACAGTCACAGAAGTCACTTCTGGGTATCTGAGTAACCTCACCAGCCTGCTGCATACCAGGGCCAGAGCAGGCTGTGAGCTAGGAAGGGGATGCCTGGCCACAAACAGAAACATTCAAAATCTACTGTCTGCCTCTGCTTGGCTTGGGGGTGGGGGGGAGTGCAGGGTGCAGGGGAGGAACATCAGAAACATAAGACTAAAACTAAATAGAGACTGCGGAGTATTGAATAGTGTTTCCTAAAAGTAATGAAACGAGGGGAAAATGGATATAGCAGAAAACAAAATATGCTTGTAGTTAGATTTTCCAATAAAAAAAAACTGTCTAGAGTGAATAAATGCCAATACTGGATTTATAGCACTAATATCTTCATCCAGTGGTGCGGTCCAATCAAAACCATAGGATCCGGGCAGGAATCCTGGGCTTCAAAGGCTGAGAGATTGTGAGGCACACACTTTCTCTTTGTCTAAGTTTTGCTTACTTGAATTTGCTAAAAGTCTGGATTTGACATTCTTTCAGGATGCATTACAAAATGTTTCTCTTCTGTTTGGCAATCATCTTACTGAAGGGTTGATTGTCAACACCTGGGGAAAAGAGCCTGCTGGCACCATGGGCTGGAAAGGACTGGGAGGAAGGGCAGTGGCTTAGATAGGCATTGAGGTGAACCGACATGAGAGAGACTTTGTCTCTAGAGAGGGTGAAGAGGCCCCATATATTAATAACCATTTGTAGCATGGCTTGATTTTTAAACTGGTGCACAAATCTTCCATGGTTAAAAAAAAAAAAAAGAAAAAAAAAAGAAAGAAAAGTAAATATGCATTGCTAACATAACACTCTAAAAATTTAAAGAAGGTAGTTACCTTATAAAACGGGTGGTTAACCTATTTTAACCATTTAGGGGAGAAGCCTCCCAGCAAGCAACAGAATGCCTTCTAATTACTACTTGCTTTTTTTCCAGTTAGCAACCAACAGAATATTGTCATGGAGGCATTGTTGGGAATTGTCTGCCCGTGTTCAGATGTATTCAGATGCTTAAATGCAGGTTTCTAGGCCTGATACATATTATTACAAAAATTACAAGGCTGAAAAACTGATTTCAGATGGACTTGTTTCAATCCATCAGATCTGAAGCAGCCTCTAGGTCAGCTCCACAAGCAGTTGGAAGCTACTGGATGGAATTTGCTGTTGCCCAGCCCACATCCTGTCAGCAATATATACAAGTTAACTTGATTTGCCACTGTTAGCTCTACCCCTCTGAAATCTCTCCAAATCAGTCACTAATTCACTTTCAAGTACCATCCATCATTGCTTAAGAAGAGCCTCCGTCCATTCTTATTGATTGAGTTTGAGTTTGATTGACTGATTGACTGATACTCTTATTAGTCTGTCATCTGGACAGAGAAAAAATAATTTCGAATGCTCATCTTCAAATTGCATCCCAGGGGTCATTTCGCTCAATATGGGTTTCTATGATTATCTCTCTTCTTCCATTCCACTGAGCATTTCCTCTATTATGTACTTCTGGTATAGAGAAAGGTTTTGTGAGCAAGAATGAATCTAGGAAAAAGTAGAAAGATGAAAAAACATACAATTCTTAAAAAAGGAAGTAATTAGATTGAAGTTCAAATTTTACTTAAGAAATTGGTGTTCCAAGTTTTAGGTGGAATATGTTAAACTACAAATAAATACAAGTATGTACACTCTTAGCTCTTCTATATTACATACCTTGAGATGACTGGGAAAATGCAAATGAAGCCTCTGATAATAAAATAATCCAATACATAAATCAAATCTATCCAAATGTTATGCTTAAGGATTTCTCTCCAACAACACATAGGGAATACTATGTGTAGCGATTATGTGAAGGCTAATCATGTAACTATTGAACAAGTTGTTCTAAGCTCCTGCATATGGGAAATCAGTGTAACCTAGAATCTATCCCTGTCCTACAACAGCCTTTAGAGGTAGTTATTTTGGCTGCGTGTTCCATATATATATATATATATATATATATATATATATATATTTTTTTTTTTTTTTTTTTTTTTTTTTTTTTTTTTTTTTTTTTTTTTTTTTTTTTTTTTTCCTTGAATCTTTAGAAGTTTTCTGGATGGTTAAGCATCCAACTTCGGCTCAGGTCATAAGCTTGCAGTTTGTGATTTCAAGCTTCACATGGGGCTCTGTGCTGATAGCTCAGAGCCCGAAACCTGCTTCAGATCCGGTGTCTCCCTCTCTCTCTCTGCCCTCCCCCACTCTACTGTCTCTCCCTCTCTCAAAGATAAATAAACATTTAATAAATAAATAAAGTTTTCTGGAAGACTATCTAAAGCAAGAATTTGCATACTGAATGTCTCAATTTACATGTGAAGTAACTTCTGGTATGCACTATAATCTACATAGATTTGGTTTCATGAGCACTAAACACCCAGTGCTATGTATAATACTCATGATATAATGACATACAAACAAAGCATTGATATCAATGTTCTAATTTTCTTAAATAAGGGTCAAATATAACTGAAAGTTAAAGTGGGCATCTGCAGGAAGAGGAATTGTAAGTGAATTTTTACTTCTTATACTGAGTTTATATGTTGTGTACGAAGAAAATATACTTCTTGTACAAATAAATAAGGCAGTATTAGCAGGTATATTAAGCTTTACAGGGATCTTGTGGTATCATGGTCATAGTATACTAGCCACTTTTTCCTAGTTTGTAATTAATAATAAAGGTAAAATGACCAGAGCACCGTGCTGTTTATTTTGAAAGTAATAAATCGAGAAATTTGTGAACATTTACTAAAGTAACTGAAAAATTCATTTTCATCCTCATTCCACAGTTGTGTTCAGACTATAAAAGAATCATTTTACTTATGAAGGCAGTCTGGTGTCAGAGGACTTAGAGTGTGAATGAAGATCTGCCTCCTACTGCCCACAAATGGGGCCTATCAGTTCCCTGTGCCTTAGTAATCTCAAGTGCAAAATGGAAATAATAATGCCTGGTTCACAGGGCTGTGAAAGTACCTAAGGTAGGTTGTGGCACAGAATAGCCATCAAATTAATGTCCCTCTACTCATTCAAAAAGCTTACTGCACACCTCCTCTGTGTGAGTGCTTACAAGGTATGGGAACAAATACACCAGAAAGTAAAGACTTAGTGTTTTCCCTCGAAGAGCTTGTGATCCAGAGGAGCAGATAATGAATCAAATATTTATGATGCAGGAGAGAAGTCCTAGAGGTGCTAAAATTCTTTCTGCACTTAAGTGTTTAAAAAGTCTATCAAACTTGAGTTCTACCATGGAGTTCCTATTTCTCCAGGCTGGGGAACTGGATCTCCATCAAACTGGGATTTGTGTGTTTTTCTAGGCAGACTGGGACTGGGTGAGTATTGGTCTAGGGTATTAGCTAAGATGTCCTCTATCTTGCCTTCAGTAGGTGGTCCCTGCAAATCTCTGCTGATTCTGTTGATGTTCCCTGTCAATAGTACCTTGGGACCCAACTCTCTTTAACTCCCTTTCCCCTTTAAAGGTACAGGGGTCCATCCTGCTTCCTCAGGCCTGTATACCTGGGTGCCCTGACGTCATTCCAACTGTGCGCTCTTCTCATCTCTCTGGGCTCTATTCAGGAAAGGAAACCTAGCCTCGATCTGTGCTCAGATTCTGTACACCTCTGAGGGATTTTTGTAACTCTCCTTACCCCTGTGCTGAGCTCTGGAAAACACCAGGGAGTCTCACTCCTTTGTCAGAGGCCCTCTTTGTCTACCCACCCCTTGCCCTCTCCTGGCTGGAGATCTTTCTTTCTTCTGCAGCTTGGAAACTCTACTTGCTCAGCCTGTCTTTTCCTGGCGAATGGTTCATCTATGAATTTTGTCTTTTTCCTTCCCTGAAGGGCCCAGACTTTTGAGACTTAAAACGCCAGAGAAGACTATGTCATCTCTCTTTCTCAATGCATTAAAAATGCAATACAAAAGCTGAGCTTGGGATGACAAATAAAAGCTATCAGTTAATCTTTGAAAACTCTTGTCTCACCACAGAACACAGAGACTAAGACAACTCAAAGGCAGAAGCTGCCTAACTCAGCTGAGGCACTCAGGGAAGGCTTCACAGTGAAGGCCCAGCCAGACCTAAGTCTCTGAGGATGACTCAGAGCTTAGCTACACAGTCAGCCAAGGGGAAAAGGGAAGGTCATTCTACATAAAGGGAAGAATATGTACAAAGTGACAGTGTTAGATGAATCAAGATTTAAATTTATCTCCCACAGGTGTCTAAACCATATAAATCACATCTCATTTTGAGAACAGAATAAGCACCGCCATAATTGTTTGAGTTGAAAGTTACTTCAGGGATTATCTAATCTATTCCCTGCATATCAGAGACAAGGACACTGAAGTCCCAAATGATGACTCTTAATCCATAGTTCAAACACAAATGAAACAAAATTTAGCCTCCCACTTCTACCTCCAGCAGGAACTCCTACTCTCAATTTACCCTCCCAAATATTTTTTTTTTTGGCCAAAATTAATCATCAAGTATATCGATACTTGTAACAAGCTTACCAGTGGGTTCTTCATCAAGGTTGGGGGAAAAAAAGTTACTCTCCAATAACTCTCCAATAATGCTCTACGTTATTAGCTCCCTTAAGTCTTATAATATATTTACAAGGTATGTACTAGCTTTTATACTTATTTTACAGATGAGGGAACCAAGGCAAAGAAGTTAAGTAACTTGTCCCTAGGTTATATGTCTACTAAGTCGTAGGCAAGTAGTAGATATTAAACTCTAATATCCATGCTTTTAGCCATTACAACACCACACTTCTCTTTATGCTATTTTTCAGCCTACAAATATATTATAAATATACTTGCACAAATCCACAAATGCATATATACAAAGCTTCTCATTGAGTCAGGTTTGTTTTTTGAAAGACTAGAAGTAACCTAAATATGTACCAATGGGGGGGCTAATTTGATAAATTAAAGCATATCCTCATCATATAACCAGTAAAAAGAACAGGATAAAGTTATATGTGCTAATATGGACCAATCTCCAAGAAACAAGACACAGTTAAGTTAAAGGTAATAATAATAATAATAATAATAATAGAAACAAAGTGTATGTAGTATTTCATATTTGAGTTTTTTTACCAGGGGATTGTATAAATAATATTTAAGTTTGATTAGCTAAAGAGTCTTTCTATAGCATACTAGCAAGCAATGGTAGTGATTACCTCTAAGGAGAAGAGACAAAGGACCTGGAAATGTGGGGTGGGAAAGAAATTTATTTTTCATGTATACCTTTTTTGTAACATTTCCATTTTTTACCGTGTATGAATAAGGCTTATTCAGATTCATAAACTAGCTAAATTTTTTAAATTATCAACTGATAGGATTTTTAACCCTAAGATAAGTAGTGAAAATAATAATCATATAATTAAAGAACCTAAGTTACTTAAAGTGTTTTTAAACATTCAAGTTATCCTGTTTGTATTTACCTATAAAACACCCTTTGAAAAAACCAGCCTTCTTAACTCCTTGCCAGGATATTGATTCATTTGTGAGTCACAAAAGAAAATAAAGAAGTAACCAGATATGCAACTAGTCTGATGTCAGTTGGTATGTAGGTGCTTAGGTGGAGAAATGTGGGTAGGGAACAGAAGGAAGTGGGGGTGGGGGTGTGTGTGCAGAGAAGATACCAAATTGGTAATTCCCAGTGCTGCTAAAATCCCTGCATTAAGAAGCTCTATCCCAGGTACTCAAAATTCAGAATTTGTGAGTTATAAGACATAAAAATACTTTTCCAAGTGGATTCTTAATCCCAACATACCACATTACCATAAATGCCCACAAGAAAAATCATATTTAGTGACTGGCCGTGACATAAAATGGCCAACTACTTTCTTTCCACGTTTTCTATCTGTTTCATTTTGTTCCTTATCTACTGATTCAATTTTTTAAAACAATTCAATCAGGTGTTCATGAAATTTTACCTTTGTCTTTAACACTCACCAAATTCCTCTTAATTTGGAGGGTGTAAACTTGGATAGAACCTGGAGTGACATAAGGGAGAAGGGCAGTGTTAGAGAATGAATGTTTGTTTCCCCCCAAATTCATATGTTGAAGCCCTAATCTCTTCCAATGTGATAGTATTTAGTGATGGGGCTTTTGGGAGGTTAAGATTAGATGAGGTCATAAGGCTAGAGCCCTATGGATGGAATTCATGCCCTTATTAGAAGAGACACCAGGGAGCTCAATTGATCTCTCTTTCCCAGCCATGTGAGGACACAGTGAGGTGGGACAGTCTCCTCATGGTACAAATAGTTATTTTAACTAAAATGTAGTGAGATGGTTTCAGACAAATCTCACCTAAGAAAAAAGTATTCTAATGTTCTTGGCCTGAAGATCACATTAGAATAGACAGTCAAGATTACAGGAGTCAAAGTGTACTGTTCCTCAGAGAAACTTATTCAACAGGAAAAAATAAGTTGTTAAACTGTCATAGACACTTAACATCCAAATAAACACAACTAGTAAAATCAATAAAACAAAATCCATAATAAAAAATGCTCATTCCAGTAATAATCAAAGCAATGCAAATTAAAACAAGCAAATGATAATACTCAATATATGTAACAATGCGGAAGGAGTATGGTCACATTATACAAACACTTCAGAGAGCAATATGTTGATATACAGCAAGAACCATAAATATATTCATAATCCTCAACTTCATACCACTTTGGGGAATTTAACTATGAGAAAATAATTCAGCTGAATACTAATAAAATAATGAGTTATGGACATGAAGATGATCAATAGAGTGGTATGCATTATATGCATCTGTATTTTTATAATAGAAGTTAATAAAAGTTGAGCTAAGTGGCCAGTGACCAATAGTAGAAGTTAGAAAATTAAAATAAATAATATTAAATTGTATGAAATCATTCAAAATAGCAATTGTTAGGGGCGCCTGGGTGGCTCAGTCGGTTAAGCCTCTGACCTCAGCTCCGGTCATGATCTCACGGTTCATGGATTTGAGCCCTGCATCAGCTCTGGGCTGACAGCTAGCTCAGAGCCTGGAGCCTGTTTCAGATTCTGTGTCTGCCTCTCTCTCTGACCCTCCCCTGCTCATGCTGTCTCTGTCTCTCTCTCTCTCTCTCAGAAATAAATAAAAAACATTAAAAAAAAATTTTAAATAAATAAAATAAAATAGCAATTGTTAGGTACCTGGGTGGCTCAGTCGGTTAAGCATTTGCCTCTTGATTCTGGCTCAGGTCATAATCTCAAGGTTTGTGGGATCAAGCCTTATGTTGGGCTCTGTATTAACAGCACAGAGCCTGCTTGGGAATCTCTCTCTCTCCTTCTGTCTCTGGTGCCTCTGCCCCATCTTGTGCATGCACACCTTCTATCTCTTTCTCTCTCAAAATAAATAAGTATCTTCTAAAAACAGAAATTATTAATACAATATAAAAACATGGGAAATTTTATGTTAAGAGACATATAGAATGTTTTGTGAAAAAAAGTGTAGCATAAAATACTGTAGTTGTAAATATTATAAAACATGTAGGCCTATGAAAAGAGCTAGAAATTATTGTGCAAAAATATGTATCATTGTATGAGGAACTATGATTATGAATTATTTTTAAATGTTTGTTTATATTATTGTTTACCTTTATTAAAAATCAGAGGGATTTAGGATTCAAAGGTTTATAAGTACAATCTAAATACAAGAGAAAAAAATAGCCAACTTTACAAAACACATTTCAATTATTGAACTTAATATTTAATACTTTCCTTTTTCTTTGTTTCAAAGAATTTACTGAATATTCTTGTGACACAGTAAGTTCTATGACATGGAATATGCTTTCAGATACAGAGACTGACTTCCTAAGACTTTGCTCTAAATCCTGTAGCTATTAATTACTCACCTTCAATAGTCCTTTATGGTAAGGATGGCTCCCAAGTTGTTTGCCTCACTAAAATGTGTTCTTTGGTCACTGTCTTTTAGTTACACACAGAGGGACTTGGGACCCCAGGCCCAGAACCCATGCCCTAATGTTATCAAGAAATGTTTCTTTCAGGGTGCCTGGTTGGCTCAGTTGGTTAAGTGTCCGACTTCAGCTCAGGTCATGATCTCACAGTTCGAGCCCCACGTCGGGCTCTATGCTGACAGCTAGCTCAGAGCCTGGAGCCTGTTTCATATTCTGTGTCTCCCTCTCTCTCTGACCCTCCCCTGCTCACACTGTCTCTCTTCCTCAGAAATAAATTAAAAACATTTTAAAAATTAAAAAAAAAAGAAATACTTCTTTATTCAGGGAGAGGATTATAAATTTCACTGTTCTACTCCTTTTTTTAATATTTGCTTTTATTGCCTAGAGGAAAGGAGAGGGTTGTGTTTTCACGTAATCTTATGTTCTTTAGAGCAATATATCTAGAGCAGGAATACTAGAGAACACTAACGACAGATTCAGTTCCAAACACAAAGTCAACAATCTGACAAAATGTTATCTGACCTTTTCCTTTACATTTTTTTCCCAGTCTTTTGCCTCAAGGTCCAAACTGGAGGTTTTCAACCCTGAAAAAGTAATCTGGAACAGCTGGCCCTATACCGAAAACAAACTATCCTGACCTAGGGTGTGGTTGTCCTGAAAGAGACAAGCTACCAAGCAGACACTGGAAAAAGGAGCAGGGTACCCAGACAACATTCAATTCTCACAAGACAGGAAGGCACAGAAGCCAATTAGAGAAATAAGATGAAGTCCCAGTTCCCCTTAGTCTGTTTTCAACATGGATGCACAAACCAAGTGGATTTAATGTGACAAATTCCCAAGGGAAAAAAATTCTTTTAAAAACTTTTATTCCCAAGGAAATTAAGAGAGTGTTTAATTCACCTTAAAGGGATCATTTAACCCATGAAATAGACATGCAGGCACTTGCCTAGAGAATAGGGCAATTTGGCGGTAGGCTTAACAACAATCCTTCCTAAAAACACTACCTCTCTGCCTCTTTCCTCCACATGGGCTCAATATCTTCCCCTTTTGCTCAGTGAAATTCAATACTTTGAAAATTTTCTATTTCTTCTTCTTTTCCACATTGTTCTTTAGTTTAGGGAATTGTTTTTATTATTTTGGCTCGGTCAATTAGTTGGCAGCTTGTGGAAGTAGAATGCAAGGTGAACTGGGAATCTGAAAAAGTGTGTTCAAGTCTTTATTCAGTCACTAACTATATAATTATTGACAAGCCAGTTACTTCTACAGACCTCTGTTTCCTCATCTGTAAGATAAGAAGGGCAAACTGCATGATTGCTAGGATGCCATCAACCTCAAATAACTTATAGGAAAAACATATAAATGGTGCCAAGAAAAACGGTGAGAAGGTATAAATACTCAAAAGCAGATGAAAAGGATCGTAAAGGTGGTAAAACCTTATATTTCATCTTTACCTGGCTTGATTTCTCAGAACTGAATCATCTCATGGAATGTACTCCTCAGAGCTAAAAGACATATAGATCAAAACAAAGCTCTACAAATGAAAGATGAACTTATGTTAGGAAGAGGTGACCAAGAGCCAGTTAATAAATTCCTGCAGTAGGAATTTCTTACATTCTTTAAGACCAAAGCAAATAAGAAGGAAGGAAAAGTTTAGGTGCCCATTTCAGGGCAGCTTTTCTTCCTGGAAGACCGGGTTCTAGGGATTAGCTTTCATTATATCAGTCCTGCCACCTGAAAGACAAGTTATCCCAGGCCAATTTATTTTCTAAGTCTGCACTGGCTTATCACAGTGTAGACCTAAATCATGACCAAGTTAGGAATGAGGAATATGCAAACAAAGATATAAGGAGAGTCAAAATAAGTATAATCCATAAATAATTCCCAAATCCCACTCTATGAAATAGTTTCAACTTTCTCTTTATTCACAAAAATGTTTTCCCCAAGAGATGACAGTAAATCACTAAATTTGCTAGTTTGACCCTTGTCCTTCTTTTCACCTCCTGTCAGAACCAAGGTACTAAAAACTAAAATATGTCTTCTGACTAGTTGTTTTGTACAGTACTCAATTCTTTAGTAGAAGGCAATAGAAACTATGTGTATTAGTCAGCTCAGACTGTCATAAGAAAATACTATAGACAACAACAGGAATTTATTTCTCATAGTTCCAAAGTCTGGGAAGTCCAGGATCAAGGTCCTGGTGAGGGTTCTCTTCCTGGCCTGCAGATAGCTGCCTTCTTGCTAGGCCCTTACTTTGCAGGGAGAGAAAAAGCAAGGTTTCTCTTCTTACAAGGACATTAATCTTATCATGAGGGCTTCACCTTCATGACTTCACTGGAACCTAACTACCTCCCGAAGGCCCTGTCTCCAAACACTATCACATTTCAGGTTAGAGCAACAACCTATAAATTTGCAGTCAGGGAGAAGGCAGTGGGAGGGCAGCCACAGTTCAGTTCATAGCTCTACATAACCTACAAAAGAAATGAGTTTATTCAAGAATATTGAACAGCTCACAGAATCAAAGAGAAATCTAGAGAACCAGCAGGGTAGCTCAGAGGGGCTAGGTAGCTGGAGTCAAATAGTCGATTCATGGTGTTAATACTAGAAAAAATTAGTTCCAACTAAGATTTCAATCTTTAAGTCTTTCCATGCAAGATTTAAACAACTCAAAGAGAATGTGATTATCCTACTTTGAGTCATGAGGCAGGGTACCCCGATTAATAGTTTCAAGGACACATCATAGAGTGGGGTTGAGGAAAGTGAGGAACAGGGGAAGTAATTCTCCAAAAATAGAGAGAAATGAATATTTGATAGCCAAAAACAAACAAACAAACATACAAACAAATATCCATGGTTCTCTGTTAAGCAAAGATTTAGAAGAAACCAACATTTCAAAGCTGGTTCAGCTACTCATTAACTGATCATCTTGGGTGAATATATTCAATTTTATGAACCTTAGTTTTTCAATCATTCAAATCAAAAGGTAATATCTGTCTAATAGCAATCCTGTGTTGACTAAACAAGTTACACACAGAACAGTAAATGAGTCCTAAATGCTCAACAAATGTAGGTTCCCTCTCTTCTTTCCTCTTAAATATGGCAGCTGGTGATTCATTATATTAAGTCTATATATAGAGTTTACTTTTAAAATACAAAATAAAATACAACTTGTACTATGTGGACATGTTATGCTATTATAAATGTTTTATATATTAGGCAATTATCTGACATCAAAGAGGTAACAGGCTTTGAGTCAGATTTAACTTATTAACTTTTGGTAAATCATCCTGGACTGAGGTAAAAAGGCCAAGTTTTCAAATCAGATGCCTGGAGAATATATAATCTTGGTGACAATACTGCTCATTATTTCTAAGAGCCAAAATAACCCTTCTGTTTGCTAAACATAAATAGACAAGTTTCTCATTAAGGTTTTCTGCCACATGGCTTGGATATGGAATTTTAACTGGATCTTTGGTCTTTGAATCCCTTGAAATTATACGCAAAATTGTGCATGTGTATGTCTTTATGCGCATGCATGTATGCACTCATACACACACACACACACACACACACACACACACACACACAGAAAACCACTGCCTAACCCAAGGGCAGGGGCAGGTAAAATCCTGTGAGCCACTCCAAAAGGCAATGGCCATTTTCAAATTTCTCCTCCCTTTGAGACAGACTCAATATTCATCATTGTACAGTACAGCACATGAACACCTACAACAAAAGTAGCAGCAAGTGCACAATGCACCACAAAGTAAATAGCCATGCCAAGGATAGTGCTTATTTAGTCCAACATTTTAGCAGTGGAACTTTTTTCAATAAAAATTCGCCCTCAAACCAAGTACATAAAACATATTTTCTAGACAAATAGGTTCTACTGATACTTTACATTTTCACTGATTTACATAATAGACATGTTTTTCAGAAAACATGAAGCACCCAGGAGGGTCCCTAGAGTAACTGAGACTAGACTGCTGAGATAATGGAGATCACCCACTGTAGATTCACATTCTCCAACCTCAGCTACAGCTCAGCTCTAGCAGAATTCCTCCTCCCTCCCTAAAATGGCTATCTTGAAATTCTTTATTCAAGTCCTACCTGCTCCCCTTGCTCCTGGAGAGCATATGGTCTTCTTCACCAAGAGAGTCAGATCTAAACAATGGAATTGCTTAGACTTTTTTCCCCTTTTCCCAAGCTTGCTCTATTGTTCTGTATCCCCACTCATTCTGAACTCCGTCTCTAACAGCTTAGTGTTTTCCTCCCTTCAATTACTCAAATATCACCTTCATGGTTTTTTCCATACCCTATTTTTGCCATATCAGTACTAGTGTCACTTAATAGTTTTCTTTATATCAGTTCATTTTATTTACTTACATATATTTAAACTTTTTTATTATAACCTTTTTAATGAAAAATTTTAAACATATACAAAAATAGAGTGATGCAAAAAGCCCCTGTGTATTCTTCAGCTTCAACAATTATCAACTCCTAACCAGTCATTTCTCCATTTATACCCACCCCTTGCCCCCATTCCAAATATTTTGAAAATAATCCCAGTCATCCTATCATTGCATTGATAAATACTTCAGTACGCGTCCCTAAAAGGGAACAATTTTTTAGACATACTTTTGTTTTTTTAAAATTAGCAAATAAGGAAAAGGTACAGAAGTAAGGACGGATCATAGTTAAGAGAGAGTAACAGCATAGTTAAGAGAGAATAACAGCACCCAAAGTGAGAGGAGGAACTAAAACGAGACAGACAAAGAAAGGTAGTTCAAAGGTTGGCCAGGAAAGTCTCCAAGGACTAAGAACAACAGACACAGTGCCAGGAATATGATGGGTGTAGGTAAAGGCTATGGTACATGAAGTATAGCAAAACTCGGGAAAATGGGAGTGCCACTGGTGGATGGGAAGTACATTCAGGGATAGTGTTGGGAAGGATGGAAATTGGGGAACTGGTTTGGGCCTAGGAACTGACACTGGGAAATTGGAAAAATACCAAATAGAACTTGGGGAGTAGAGCTAAAGAGAAGAAGGCAGAGCTGAGGGAAAAGTGATACTGAGAAAAGCATAACTGCAGACTGAGATTAAAATGAGGTGCAAATTTGGAAAGGGTTTGTTGTCAGAACTGTAGGGTAAGGTGTTCCTTACCTCCTTAAGGAGGGACACTAGGTGTTTTAAGAGAAGGGAACCTGAGAACTGGGTGGAGACAAAAAAAAAATGCTGTATATCGGCTGAGGGCTGAGGAAAGATACAGAGTCTGTGACTATCATAATCTTGCCGTTGGGTAAAATAACTTCTGCACACCGCCAATGACTTTTTCTGAGAAATCCAGGGATCCCTAGCCCCCACACTACTTGCTTTTCTGCAGCATTTCATTGTTTTGATCACCATCTCCTTCCATTGCACCTTTGAGTTTCATGATACTCTAGTTTTCTATCTTTGGATTCTCATTCTACCCCCACCTTGTTTCCCTCAAAATCCTTAGGTGGCTCTTTGTCATCTTCTATCTGCCTTTCTTTTTTTTTTTTTTTTTTTTTAATTTTTTTTAATGTTTTATTTATTTCTAGGAGAGAGAGCGACAGCGTGAGCAGGGGAGGGTCAGAGAGAGAGAGAGACACAGACTCTGAAGCAGGCTCCAGGCTCTGAGCTGGCAGTCAGCACAGAGCCAGACGCGGGGCTCGAACCCACGAACTGCGAGATCATGACCTAAGCGAAAGTCGGATGCTTAATCGACTAAGCCACCCAGGTGCCCCTATCTGCCTTTCAGAAGTAACATTCATCAGGTTACATACTTCCTGATCTCTTATCTATTCACTCATCTATATACTTGTTCCCAAGTCTACATGTCTATCTATCTACCATCTTGAGCCTGGGATGCAAATTCCTGACTGTGTATTGTACAACTGACTCCACACTGATGTGCTGCAGATATCTTAAATCCAATGTACTCAGGGAAAAAAAAAACCCACAATTAATTCTTTAGCCCCCAAAATCCATTCATCCTCCCATTTTCCTTATCTTGGTTCCAGCATCTCCAATCACCCATTTGCCAAATGAAAAACATCGGGATCAGTTTTGTTTCCTTCTTCTTCTTCACCACCTGGAGTAGGCATGTTTGCTATCACCAGCATTCTTGTGACTGTCTATTCTAAGTTTGAGAAACTCCTCATACCATCCAAACTAGAAGTTAGAACCTCTCTTTCCTAGCCTCCCTTTCAGCCAGAGTACAACGAGGAAGCCAGAGCTACATAGTCATGAACTGTATATGAGGTTGACATAGGGGTGTGCAGTTTGGGGCAAGCAGTAGTAGAAGTTCCGGCATCCCATGTCCAGCATCATGTGTGGTGTGATATGCAGTGTTCAGTGGTGCTAAGAGTGGACTCTTCACCACAGAAACCCCAGGGTATGGTATAAACCTAATTCCTAGATGCATGACCTCTAGGCCTAATTCTCCTAGGGCTAGAACTCAGGAGATACCCTTCTGCAATCCTTCCTCTACTTCAGTAGCTGCGAGTATTTCCTTGCTTGTAACTAGCACATGGACAACTCAGTTTCCACCGTTTCCTAAAATCAGTTACTAAGTTTTGTCTTCTTGATATACAGACTATTCTAATGTTAAACCCTTTCTTTCCATTCCCATTGCCTCTGTCTTGGTTCTAGCTTCATCATCTGCCCAGGCTCCCCGGCCCAATTGCTTCAGCATATCTTGTAATATATATACTTTTAATCATATCTCCCATAGACTGCATCACTTCATCATCTGTGCCTCAAAAACACCACGATTATAGCACTGACCCCACTTCTTTGGAGTCATTTACATAAATCACTATTTTAGTCTGTCAGGCTGATATTTCTAAAAAATCACATATTGGGTAATTTATAAACAGTAGAAATTAATTTCTCATAGTTTTGGAGGCTAGAAGTCTGAGATCAGGGTGCCAGCATGATTAGGTAAGGGCCTTCTTCCAGCTTGCAGACTTCTTATTGTGTCCTCATATGGTATAAGGGCTGAGAGAACTCTGTGGAGTCTCTTTTATAAAAGCACTAATTCCATTCAGTAAGGCTCCACCCTCATGACCTAATCACCTCTCAAAAGCCCTACCTCCTACTACCATATCACATTGCGTATTAGGATTTCAACATATGGATTTGGGGATGGGGCAGGGAGAACACAAACATTCAAACCATAGCAATCACTGTTTGTCCATTAGCCTGGAGGTAAGGCAGTGTGGGCTCAGTAGAAAGGACACACGTTTTAATGTCAGGCAGCTAGGAAATTCCCTTAGCCTCTCTAATTCTCAGTTTCATTGGGGTGATGAAAATGATTAGTTTAGTGAAAGCAAACTTAGCAAAGAATCAAAAGATTATTACAGATTTCATTCTCCTAGGTACTGTCAAACAAGCTTCCATCAATACCAGAACAGCTGCAGAATCATCTAGGGTATGAGCTAAGCCTGGGCTCAAGTCTTACCTGGTCAAGGCCCAGCCTAGCAAAGAACAAGAAGTTCACTTCCGCCCCAACTTCATTGCCTGGACAACTTCCTGTCCTTTCTTTGCCCCAGGAGTATGATCAGCAGTCTTTTACAGTCCACTGATATCACACTGTACTGGCTGAGCTTCACCACTGATAACCTTTCCTACAGGGTGGTAGAACAATAATTAAGATAATGAGTGTAAACACTCACCATGGTACCTGACCTATGGCAAGCAGCACTTAAAGAAGAGTGACCATTCTCATTATTCTTTCTGACCAGAGATACAGCTTCTTTGCATTGCATCTGTGCTCAGAATAGTAAGAAATGGAAATTGAACTGAGTACAATTTTAGGGAATATATAAACTCATGACCAAATTCTGTTTTTATTGGAATAGGATATTTTCCTTTCCCTCAGCCCCTACCCTTTTCATTTAACAAAATCCTACCCAGCTTTCAACATGCAGCACAAAATTGCATCCCTTTTACAAAGCCTTTCCCACTACCACCAGTCAGGATTAATCATTCTTTCCTCTAGATTCCCAAAGCTCTTTGTTTACAGATGATACAGAACCCATCACAAGGCTCATGACCTGATTTACAGTTACTGACTGACCAATTGATATGAGCATCTAATTAAACATATATTGATTGAGGACAACGACCTATATTACTCTCCTTTGTAAGATTCACAGTACCTGTGACAGTTAATTTTACGTGTTAACTTGGCTAGACCATAGTACCAAGGCATTTGGTCAAACATCAGTTGAAATATTGCTGTGAAGTCATGTTTTAGATGAGATTAACATTTAAATCGAGATATTTCAAGTAAAGCAGATTACTCTTGGAAATGTGGATGGGTCTCATCCAATAGTTGAATGCCTTAACAGAAAAAGGACTGACCTGGGCACCTGGGTGGCTCAGTCGGTTAAGCATCCAACTCTTGATTTCGGCTCAGGTCATATCACAGTTTGTGAGCTCAAACTGCTTCGGGCTCTGTGCTGGCAATGTGGAGCCTATTTAGGATTCTCTCTCTCCCTTTCTCTCTATCCTTCCCCTGCACTCTCTCTCTGTCTCAAAATAAATAAATAAACTTAAAAAAAAAAAAAAAAAGGACTGACCTCCCTGCAAGCAAGAGGGCAGGCAACCTCCAGACTACCCTCAGACTCGACTTGTAACATCAACTCTCCTCTGTGTCTCCAGACAGCCTGAAAATTTAGACTTGTCACCCTCCACAATCTAACTCTTTAAAATAAATCTAGATTATATATATATATAGATAGATAGATAGATGGATAGACAAAAAGGCTGATCGATAGAGTGGGGGGGTGATGTATGTAAATATAGATACCAACATATTTTCTTTCTTCTTCCTTTCCTTTCTTTCTTTCTTCCTTTCCTTTCTTTTCTTCTTTCTTTTCTTTTCTTTTCTTTCTTTCTTTCTTTCTTTCTTTCTTTCTTTCTTTCTTTCTTTCTTTCTTTTTCTTTCTTTCTTTCTCTTTTTCTCCTATCTCTATCTATCTATCTATCCATCCATCCATCCATCCATCCATCCATCCATCCATCTTTCCATCCCATCGATTCTGCTTCTCTGAGAACGCTAACTAATCTTAGCTAATACAGTATCTCTCCAGTAGGTACTCTCCCATGGTAGAGATTCAGTAACCACTTCATGAAAGGATAGAACTATAAGTAAATGAGTGAATGAAGTCAATGGAGATGAAAACTGTTGAAGAATGTAAGGAAATAAAGTACTGGGACACGGAAAACAGGGAAATGCCTGATGGAGTGGACACCATCCTGAGTAAAGCCTCTGGAATCCCACCTTTTATCCAGTCTTTCTAGATAAAGCCCAGGGCAGGTATTGCTTGTTTGGGAATAAAGACAGTATGTGAGGCCAGAGGACCTTTTGGCTGAATCTCTAAGAGACCAGGGTTTAGACAGGGTAATGGTGAAGAAACTCTCACAGCAAGCCAGTGCTCAGTAAATGCTGTTGCCTGGCTAAAATGATGACATGATTATTACCTAGTTGTGAACCTAAGTTCAGTAGCAGAGGCCAGCCATGACCCTCTGTCCTTACCATACTATATTCCTTTTTTTTTTTTAACTCATCACATGTACTGTGTTGCCTATGTCTTCCTTCACATTCTCTGTGACACCTTTATATGCAGAGCCCCTTATCTCTCATCACTGTACACCAAGTTCAGTGGCCTGTCAGCTACTTTAAGCTTCCCAGAATTGCCCAGAAAGGGCCACATTTAAAAGCCATATTGCTCTCTAGTTTCTGCAAATACAGGAAGTGTTTGAGCAGGTTTTTAAAGGGAAAACTATAAAATGTGGACAGTAAATTACATTGCCGCTTTCCCCTCCCATTGAAAAATGGCAGGCTGCTAAGTGGTTTGGAGCTCAGTCAGTGTTTCAGATTAAAGGGAGTTGAATGTAAACCTCACATTACTTCTAAAGCATGAAAAAGATAGAACCTTAAATAGTCCCCATAACTGACAGAGAGAAAGCGGGGGGAGGTGACTGTCAGTCGTCAATGCTATTTTTATGTTTGGATATAGTCTCTGGAGTCTTTTAAAGTGCAAGCATGCCCATTTTAAAGCAAGTCAATTTAAGAAAATCCAGCCTAACAAAACAGATGAATTAGCAAGTGGTTCTCCATACTACAAAGAATTCTTCACTCCAAAAGCAATTAGGACAGTCTCTATGATTATTAATGGTTTAAAAGTCTACCACAAATGTGTTTCTAATGATCCATTGGAAAAGTATTTCCCTTATTGAAGGATTCTGGTAATTATTTAGAGACTATAATGAGCTATATCCATATTGCATTATTTAAAACCTGTATTTACTAGAAGCCTATATTGGACAAAAGATTTCCTACACATACACAAATGGTCTCTCTTGTCAGACTGAACTATAAAAGGAAAGTTAAAATTAAATAAAAAATATAATCTTAAGAATGAGATTACTTGGATTCAAAATAATATTCTTATGGATCCATTTTTACAAAGCATTAACCTTAAAAAAAATTGAGGGCTTGATATTACAGAAGCCTTGAACACATTATTTGTTCATTCCTCAGGTAAATCTGGATTCCCTAACACCCCTGAAGCCCTGTGCTAACCCCTAAAGTTGATATGAGATGAAGGTGATGTTTTTCCTCCAAGAGAGTTGAGAAATAAACCATTCATGTGAACCACTTGAGAAATGAGGTCGGAAATTATGAACTGCCATGTAGAAAGTTACAGACAGCAAGTACAGCAGGAAAGAGGAGACCAGTATGGGCTGAAGTGGTGAGAGATATGACAGATGAGCTTGTTGTTGGAGGGAGAGACAGATGAGTGGAACAACAGCAAGAATTCACACGCAAGCTGGCTTAAAACAAGCCCAGGGAAAGACTTAAAAATGGGAGGAAAATGATGGAATGTGCAGAGATATAAAAAGAGATATGGAACGAGTTAGAGAAGCTATCATCAAATAGCAAGAAATGGAAACAGATGGAACAGTGTAGAGCCAGAGGGACCATAATCGTGAAAGATCATACTTCACAATAGCAAAAGGCAGCCAGGCCAGCTCCCAGGGCCCTGCTGTTCAGGCTGACTCTATCCACAAGGATCATGTTAAACGAATATGAAGTTGACCCTTGGAAAACTTGGAGGTTAGAGGTACTGACCTTCACACAGTTGAAAATCCACGTATAACTTGACTCCCCCCCAAATTTAACTGCTAATGGCCTACTCTTGACCAGAAGTCTTACAGGTAACATACATAGTTATCACATAGTTTGTGTGTGATATGTTTCTATACTGTATTCTTATAATAAAGAAGAGAAAATGGTTATAAGAAAATCATAAGGAGAGAAAATACACTCACAGTACTGTGCTGTACATATTTTTAAAATATGCATGTAAGTGGACCTATGTAGCTCAAACCTGTGTTGTTCAAAAGTCAACTGCACAATAACTTGAGAGTGTCCAACTAACATTTAAACCTTTTAACGATGGATTTTGTTTGAAACTCAGAATAGTTTTTCTTTTTCTCTATTAATTAGCCAGCACCAAGAGTTCTCTGTCACAAAAGGCATAACAAAGTATTAACAGCAATGTCAATGTTCTATCCTGTCCTCATATGCATTACACTCATGGTGTTTTCTCTCCACCTCTAGGATAGATTTCCTTAATGCTGCCCCTGACTCCATTGAATTCTCCTCCAACCATTGGAAACTTTGTCCATGATCATCCCAGGGACAATATGCGCTATTTTATTAAGTCATAGTAAGGTGACAAATTTTGAGCAAGATCTGAAAATAAACCTTTAATTTCCACAGTAGACTCAGGGGTAAGAGTTATCCTGGTACCAAAAGAAACTCTGTCTGGCACCAGGCTGAGAGACTGAAGCAAAGTTTAAAGATCCAGGGTGAGAGGGTGAGGACAATCCACTCTGTACACTAAATATCCCAGTCATATCTCTAAATTGTGATCTCTTTCAGTTGCATAGCACATTACACCTTAAATTTTTTCCTTTACCTTGTCTCATGCTCTAAATGCTTTAAAATAAAAGACCCTTTGGGGTGCCTGGGTGGCTCAGTCAATTAAGCATCCAACTTCGCCTCAGGTCATAATTGCAGGGTTTGTGAGTTTGAGCCCTGAGTCGGGCTCTGTGCTGACAGCTCAGAGACTGGAGCCTGCTTTGGATTCTGTCTCTCTCTCTCTGTCCCTCCCCTGCTCCTTCTCTTTCTCTCTCTCTCTTTCTCAAAAATAAATAAAACATTAAAAAATTTAATAAAAAATGTAATTAAAAACTAGAAAATACTAATTTGTTTTATTGTGCTACAACATCTATACAGCATAAAGCACAAATCTTAAAGCATACAACTCAATGAATTTCTACATATATACAAATGCAAACACACACACACACACACACACACACACACACACACACACGTAGTCCTACGTAAGCACCACTCCAAATCAGGATAGACAGAATTTCCAGCAACCCAGAAGGCTCTCTTGTACTCCTTCCCTCAATAATTTTTTTATTCATAGCATTGAAACTTTTTTTTAATAAAAATTAAAGTTAGAGACAATAAGTCTCAATATGCTCAATCCACTAATGTTTGGGGAAGTTTATTTCAAAGTTTCAAAGTCTTAAGAAGTAGTGATGGAAAAAAAGCAAAAAAAAAAAAAATTACCTATGTTCATGGTTTACACCAAGAACTACCCCTCTCGTCAAACCCCAACCTTCTGGGTTCACTCATCAGGAATTTCTTTTAAATACTTTTAGAAGAAAATCATATCTAAGAAATGTTGGTAACAAGAACAAGTTGGTAATAAGTACCAGAAGACAATTATTAGTCTTTTTAAAAATGTAATCCAGAAATATACCCCACTGTATAGCCATTACCAACATAAGAGGTCAATAGAAAGAGGATGAAGGGAATCAAGCAAGGGGGATAGCTGGCCTGTTTATTTTTTACCTTTTTTTTTTTTTTTTTTTTTGCTAATTTTTATGCTTTTAACTTTTATCTTGTTTAGCAGGGAAATAAGTTACCAGCATGGATGTCACTGAGGGCAAGAATTAGAAGCAAAAAACAATTCCCAGAAAAGGGAATTACACACTTTTCTGAGAAAGTTAGACTGGGTTATTTCAGGAAACTATAGACTTATAACTATTTAAATAGTTAAGCAAGTGTTTCCCCCCTCCCCCGCCCTGTAGGCCATATAACACAAACCACAGACAATAACTATCACTTGTGAAAATCAGGCAGAATGAAGAGAAGCTTCACAAATGCAATAAACTATAGACAGAGAGTACCAAGAGACTTCACCATAATAACTACCCCCATGGTCAGGGTTTAAAGCACATTCTACAATTAGTAAAAGCTGAAGTCCTTAAATTTAATTATTATCAATTTACTGAAAATACACAGATGAAATCTTTATGAGAGCTGCAGTTACAAACCTTTGTCCATCACTCAACAGCTGTTTGCAGAACTCAAATGGCAATGTTATTTGCAACATGCATGATATGACCATGCAGCTTTGAGCAAAGCCAGTTAGATAAAACTTGAGACCCTAGGTTTATGAGGGTCTCTAACTTTCTCCACTCCCTGGCATAATCTCTATCAATGTTCACCATTGTTGACAACAAGAGGTGAGAGAACCAAGCTTACCTTCCAAATACCACTTAATCAATAGCATCAAGAAATACTGGAGTCAAAACAGAAAAACTACTATCCTTTTGCTGTCATTTTCTTTCTCATTCTCATGGACAATAGGATGCACAAATCTAGATCATTTAAAATCTTTTAACAGCTAAATCCATCCTGAAGAAGTTACTAAGTTACTCCCCTGTCTCCATCTGAGGATAAGCCACAATAAATAAACACTAGACTAGCTCTCCCACAGGTAAACTTATGAATGAATCAAGTCCCACTTGAGAGTCCCTCACCCACAGTCTCACACAGTTAATTCCAACTAAGGATGCAATAGGAACCTCTAGCAAACACATACTATAGTGTGTTTCAAAAGCCTTTGTAACATCATAGTATAGTAGGAGGCAGAATGATGAAGCTCAAATCCCAGCTATGGTGCTAGCTACTTGTGTAAATTCAGCAACACACCTAACTTCTCTGTGCCTCAGTTCTCTCATCTATAAATTGCGAATGAAGGTGGCTACCTTCCAGGGTTGTTGAAACTATTAACTAAAATAAGTCATGTAAAGTGCCTACTCCAGCCCCCAGCTAAATAAAACCACATGCCAGGATTGTATATTGAAGGACATTTGCATGCTGTGTGTAATAAGCTTGAATAGGATCTCAGATCTTTGTGACCTACCAGAATAGGAAATGATAGGACTTCAGGGTGTTCCCTGGGAAATGGGCTCTGGGCTGGATGTTTCTATGCAGCAAAGTTCTCAAGAAATGCACTCAGAATCAATAATTATGGAGGAATAAAGGAAATAGGAACGGGCACAGGGAGGAGCTGAACTGTATGGCAATTGCCGCAAAGGACTCAGCTAATCCCAGAGGGCTCTCTGGAGCTGGGACAGTCCTGAGTTGTACCACATGAGCCAAGAGCTTTATAACCCCACACTTGCCAGTCATTTAATGTGGGCTATCCCCCAGGGAGAGGCATAACCTTGGGGGAGGTGTCTCCCTTCAGTTGAGGGCAATGCCGAGAGAGGAATTCACTAAGAACTATAACCATCAACAGTCCAGCAGTTGAATGAATGCCTCAGTCCTGAAGAAAGGGGTCTCAGCAGCACATCATATCCACTGCAGTCCAGCACCTGTGCCACTTGTATCCATTTACTTTATATGATAAGTTCTGGGGGAAAGTCCTGATTGGTCTCTTTTCCTGGGGATGCTTATATGAGAGATGTCAGTGGGACAAAATCACTGCAGCTGGTGTAAGGCTATGGCTGATACTCATTGTCTTCCTCTATTACCTACTCTAGATTCTTCTTACCCTCAGCTAGTTTCTCTTCTGGTGTAGGAAGGTTAACTTGCAGGGTGACCCACATCTCAGCCCCTAAGGTAACTGCATACCATATCATCATGCCCTTCCCAGGCTATGACTGATAAATTTTTCCACTGACTCTTAAAATAGGGCAAAGAAAGTACTAAGAAAATTCCCAGTGAATCACCTAAATGCCAAACACATTTTTCCAGACACCACTGTGTAACAGCAGCCTTCTCTGTTTCTCTTTAGGTCAATTACTGCTGCCAGGAGGGTGACTCCTTTTCTTGACCACTATCTCTTGGTCTGAGAAACCTGAAGGGATGGGCTACCAGCATAGCTTGAAAGCTACATAGGACTATAATACTGTCCCTTGACAGAAGTGTTCCTTTTTTGGGAAACAGAACCTCTAAACCCATAGATCAAGGGAGTTGTGATGACATGTAGTTCAGACGCTCCAAATGGGCCAATGGGAGAGTTTCTAAACAGGTCTCCTTCTACCTTCAACCTTGGTCCTGGGTTCATGTATTCTTCCTCTTGGACACAGAAGTATGTAATGATAGTTGATGGAAGGGACATGCTGCACTTACACCCCATTCTTACAAGTTACTCTCTCCAAGCTGGCACCTCATTTGTATTTCCACAAGGTCATTCCATTACTCTTAATAGGTAGGCACCTTCTGGATGGTGTAGTATTTAATAAGGCCAGTGGATATTCTGATCATGTATTCACTTCCACACCTCCCTTGCTGTAAAAAGGGCTGCTTGGTTTGATACAATGTTATGCAATCCTGCACTAGAGGATCAAAAACTCTCTAAGCCACAGGATAGTTGGCCTGACTGACACCCTATATAAGGGAAGTAAGGCAACCCCCAACCCAAAACATGATGATCCCAGGGTGAAAAGGGTCCAGTGTAATCAATATGTCACCAATTGACCATTAGTTTTTTGAGTGATGGTGCCATACAAGAATGGTCTCTGTTATGAACTGAATGTTTGTGTCCCTGCAAAATTCTTATGTGAAAACTCTACCCCCCACTGTGATGGTAATTAAGATGTGAAGCCTTTGGGAGGTGATTAGGATAAGTTGAGGTCATGAGAATGGAACACTCCATGAATGGGATTACTGCCCTCATAAGTGTCACAGGAGAGCTTGTGTTCTTTCTCTGCTCTGTAGCATATGAGGATGCAATGAGAAGTTGGCAGTCTGAAATCTGGAAGAGGCCCTCACCAGAACCCAACTATGGTAACACCCTGATCTCAGACTTCCAACCTCCAGAACTGTGAAATATAAGTTTCTGTTGTTTATAAACTACTCAGTGTATGGCACTTTGTTAGAGCAGCCTCAAGTGACTAAGACAGTGTCTATTGCTGGATTTGGGGCAGCAGCAGCAGCAGTTAATATAGGAATCCTCTAAGGGAGAGCTCATGCTGTCAGCCCATGGATAGTCTCCATCACTGCCACCACGGCTATTTCATTTATGTGCCAATTATGTCAGCATTGGGATGGCCAACAACAGAGATTGGCTGACATCAGCTAAGTCATTTGGTCTACCTGGTTATTCAGTGCCTCTTCCATGCTGGATGCTCTCTGGTGGAGATAACAGGTGATATAAATATATCTTCACACTATGTGCCCACTTCTTTGTGTCCATCTATGTGGCTCTCTCTAGACCTCTTTATCTCCTATCTTCTTATCTTTTCCTTCCAGTCCCGTAAAGAACCAGACACCATTTTCCATAGCCTATGATATTATAAATATGCTTACTTCAAGCTACTTCTCTTTCCAACACAATGGATAACAAGGGCACCACCCAAAACTCTACCCACTAAGAAGATTCCTCCTCACCACTGTCTTTTAGGGCCATCTCTGAGAGGTAGCAATGTAGCAATCTATTTTTGGCTTATACCCACTAATCTTTGAATCAAGCTCGGGCTTTTGTTCTCCTCTGTTAGCTAGTCTTCAGGAACCTTGTCCCAGTAGTCTTCAGTATGACTAAGAAAGAAGTGCCAGGGCAGCAATGCTGAATAGCATGGGCTTCATTAATATACAACTTTTGTTTATAATTCCTGGGCTCACCAAGTTTAGACTTGGTTGTGTGACCCAACCCAGTTAAGGACAGGCAATTCTCGCTACATGATCATTTGGAATCCCATTGTCTAGGGCCCAGTAACACCCCAGGAGCTGTTTGTTGAATGGTGTATAATTCTCTGTATGGCATGTGCTAGAGGTCTTCGTTGTCATTCTCATTAGGTGGTGGTTAAAGACTGAATGTTTGTGTCCCTCAAAATTTTATGTTGAGGGCCTAATTCCCAGTGGGGCTATATCTGAAAATGGGTCCTTTAAGAAAGTAAGATTAAATGAGGCTATGAGATTGGAGCCCCCACCCAACAAGATTAATGTCCTCATAAGAAGAGACACCTATTTTTTTTTTGGTTGTTTTCTTTCTTGTCTTTCCTTCTTTTTTCTTTCTTTCTTTCCTTTCTTCTTTGTTTCTTTATCTATCTATCTATCTATCTATCTATCTATCTATCTGTCTATCTATCTATCTATCATCTATATTGATCTCTATCCCTGCCCATGCACTGAGGAGAGGCCTTGTGGTTAGAAGGCAGCCATCTGTAAGCCAAGAATCACCACAAACCAATTCTGCTGGTCCTTAATCTGGAACTTCTAGCCTTCAGAGTTATGAGAAAATAAGGTTCCATTAAGCCACCCAGTCTCTGGTATTTTGCTATGGAAGCCTGAGTGGACTAATACAGGGGATTTCCACAAACTTCACACAGTATCTTTTCTCACCACCAATACCTCTCATATCATAGTCTGCTTGGTCGTATGGCCTAAGCAGGAAGGCTGTCTGCACCAAACCTAGAACTAGTGCAGAACACTTTCCTACTACAGGCCCTACCCAAGTATAGAAGACACTGTCTCTACAACTCAAGAGGCCTAGCAAACACTGTACGTACTTCTTAGTGCTAGGAGGTTTGAAATGCAAGAATTTGTTCTTTATTTTGTACATATATTCCAGTGTGCCCCAAATCAACGGACTTCAAGAAAGTCATTATTATGGCAAGCACCTGAATCTTTATAAGGTTTATCTTCGAACATGTAAAGCACATGTATCTACCAGCACTTCCAATATGCTTGCCAGGTTTTGTTCATCCAGTCTGATGAATGTGGCATTATTGATAAACAGGATGAAGACAATATACTGCAGAAGTGACCAGATAGTATATCCTTAGATGGTGAGAGAATTAACATAATCCTGGAACTGTTATTCTAGTGAATGCGAACTGTTTCTGATCTTCTTTCCTATCAGGAATGGAAAAGAACACAAACGCCAAGCTAATGCTTGTGTACCATGTACCAGAGGCTGTGTTAATCTGTTCTAGCACAGATACCATATCTGACACAGCAGCTGCAAATGAACTTGGTGGATTTTGCAGTAGTACTCACTAATCCTTCAGGACCTGTATGATTTTTGAAGAGGAAAGAAAAGACTGGTAAATGAAATGTAGATATGATATGAACCACCTGTATTCTTTAGATCCTTCATGGTGGCACTAATCTCTATCCATTGTCTCTGGGATACAATATTATTGTTGATTTACTCTCTTGAATAGGGTTGAAGGGACTTCAAAGACTTCTACCGGGCCTTCCTCAACATAGGGTAAAGAAACAAAGTGGAAGTTCTATCAACTATTAGTAGTTCCAATTATACATTCTGAGTCCAGGAAGGTGACCACAGACTGGATCTGTGGAGCCACTAGACTCACTGTGAGCCAGACCTGAGTCAGAATTCCATTTATTACTAGTCTTCATACACCTTACCCATTCTTTCCACAGAAGGGGACCATAGGTCTCTAGACATCAATGTCAACTTGGACCCTGTCTTGAATACTCCTCAAAATGTTTGAGTATTCCCCTTTTCCCAGTATACAGTTACCTGAGTAAATGGCCTTAGTTCCTTTGGGGAAGGACTGGAAGAAATATTACCACATATGTGTTGTTACAGGGTGCTTCTTCCTAAAACCCTAGGCTTTCCTTCAATTTATGGCTTCTAAATCTAAAATCTGGCTCAGGTCTACAACCTGGGCAAAGAATTGTGGCTTTTAGGGTTAATGGAGGTGCTTAAATGGGTGACAGGCATTAAAGAGGGCACTTTTTGGGTTGAGCACTGGGTGTCATATGTAAGAGATAAATCACTGGATTCTACTCCTGAAGCCAAGACTACACTGCATGTAAACTAATTTGAGAATAAACAAAACAAAAAAGACAATTGCTCTTAGTTTCCTGATTACCCGTTCTGTTAGGTTCTGAATCTCTTTTTGGGTTTAGTTCCTTTTTTCCTTCTTTAGCAAATTCAGCACTTCCCTGGCTACATTAAATTTGATTTGAAACTAGCTATTGGTCAGGATCTGAGGGGAAAAGCTTATGTTGTTTTGCAAGGCAAAAGCTTCTGTGTTGCCTTCAGGTAGAGGGTAGAGTCTCTAACAAGAAAAGGCTACTTTTGCAAGAATAAAAAGTTCAGGGAAAGTTAAGTTCATTGACACAGATGTTCCCATCTCAAGCTTTAGGGTCTTATTCTTTACCAAAACTAGGAAAATTTGGCATAGCAAAATTTGTCATATGGCCTTGGCATAGAAAATTTGCTAGGGCTGAAAATTTAACCTTTTCTGGAAATCTGCCATTCTTAAAATTAAATCATGGTCTTCAGTGTGTTCTGCCCTCAAGCTGCAGAAGAGGAGTCTCTTTCTTTGCTGCTAAGAAGGTCCCTGACTTCCATACTTTCTCTTTGATTGGTAATTAATCACTGTCTTCCTTTTGTACATTAAAGAAACTCAGCAAGGGCCAAATAACTCCATTATCCTTATAATAAGGACTCTCACCTCTCAAAAGTCAGATTTTGCACCAGCCAGTTTATTCTCCCCCATAGGTACCCCATCCCACTTCATCATCAGTGAAAGAGTAAACAATGAGTGACTACTTCATGGTAGAGATTAAATGCCATTGCCAGCCAGCTGCAGTCACACAGCTCCAAAATCCCATTTTAGAGTCAGCTTGCTCAGATCACTTTGGTCAATTTCCCTAGGAACTATTCTGAAGGACTTTAGAGTGTAGAAAGTTTATTGAGGGGGGTCCTTGGAATTGTTACCTGTTGAGGAGTGAAGGAAGCAGGTGTGGACAGAAAGAATTGAACTTCAGCGCAATCACAACAAAGGAGTCAGCTATCACACTGGAAATCTCTGGAACTGAGATGGCCCTTCCTCATAGCAATGAGATTGAGCTTTTGTTCCTTTTCCTGACCAATCACTGTAAATAGACTACCCCTAGGAAAGTGGTGTGATCTAGTGTGAGGCAATCTGCCCAAGTCTGAGGGCAATTCCCAGAGAAGAACTTAGCAGGGCCTCCAACTTTCTCCAACTTTCAGCCTCCAACTTTCTCACTTACTGGTAGAATTAGTGACTTGGTTCTGAAGGGGAGATCTGGAAAGTACTCTATGCACGATGTAGTATAAATATACACACAAACACACACACACACATGCTTTTTTTCTTTTTGTAATGAGACCTAGGATGAGGTCAAGAAACAATGCTTCTTTTGATAGATATTTCTAAGAAAAATAAGGCACCTCATCCTTCAAAACACTGAAAACTGTTTTTCTACCACCAGAAAAACATAAATGATTTCAATCAAGGACAAGGACAAGCATTTATATACTCTTGCCAAAATGAAACCAAAATATAACATCTAATACAGATAAATTTCAGTTCAAAATATTTAATTGCACAAACATAGACTAGAGGAGAACTGATACAACATTTCATGCAGAAAATATCCAGGGATGTTAGTTGTTTCTGAGCTTAAAAGGTGTCAAGAGTATAAAGGCAACTACCAAGAAAACAAGTGCATTTAGCCTCTATTAATAGAAACAGTACAGTATTGCCAGCAGATGTTATGGTTCCACCATATATCCCATAATGCATAACCACATCTGGAGAAATACTCAATTCTTAGTTTCACAATTTAAAAGACACCATTCAAAACCAGACTGAGTCCCAATAATAGCAATCAGAGGTCTGAAAATAATGCCCTATGGAGAAAAGCTAAAGGGTAAGGGGTGGTTACCCCAGAAAGGAAAGGCCTTCATGGGGAAGAAAGGAGTCAGCTGAATATACTGGGTCTGGGTTTCTCCAGAAAGAAGGACTAGGATTTGTGGGTAGAAATTATAGGGAACAGATCTCAACTCAATATAATGAAAAACTCTCAAACAATTAGAGCTGTCTGACAATGGAGCCAGCAGTGATGGCTCTGCCCTGAAAGTGCCTAAAGCCAAGGCTCTTCTCAGGGATGTGGGACACGTGCACACATGTGCATACACACACACACACACACACACACACACACGCACACACACGCATGCACACGGTTTAAAATCTGATTTTTCCAGGGATTGAGAAGTAAAACTTTACCAGGCCAGAAAGAGTAAATTTCAAAATGAGACTAATTTCTCCTTTACTCTTCTTTGAACATCTCTATTTATATAGAAAACTCTCCCAAGCTCAAGAATAGGGCAGGAATCCTGCTTCAATTATTTCACCTTCCCAAAACAGAAGCATGGATGAATGAATGAATGAATGAATGAATGAAAAAATGACAAACAGCTCATTAATAAACCAATACAACCTAGATACTTCCTATCTCATATCTAGGTACACCTATTCATTTTCTTTCTCAAGAACTTCCCGATGAAGTGAGTCATTCATGTGAACCCAAGTAAATTTTCACCTCCTTGGAGCCCACTCTCCACGTCTGGAAATAAATACAGCAGTTGGAGCCAAATAATCCCTCAGTCTCTTTCAGCCCAATCAGTCTCGTAGCCTAAGGAAAGGAGGCATTGTTTTTATTAAGAATGTCTTAAAAGTCGTTAATTATCCAGGAGAAGCAACAATTTTTTTGGTTATACAAAAGTAGTTGTAGAAGATTTGTTGTTGAAATTTATGGCTAGTAAAATGCCTGGAAGAAAGCAAAAGATAAAGAACTCACAGGAAGAAAAGGCTCTAGGATAATCAGAGATATTTGTTTGGTTTCTTTTTTCACTCTTAATTCTTTCCTGTAAGTTCATAGAAAAGTTTCAAAATTCCACTGCTCAATGTTAGGTATTCATGACTAGAAGGAAGTCAGTTGACTTTACGAACTCTGTATTTAGAAGAATATCCTCCCTGAAAATGGTAACTTTTTAAAAAAAGACATTGGGGATTTTTTTCTTTTTGCAAGAAAACATTGTGTAATAATATTAAAATCAGAACAGCACTGACTGAGGTGTTTTTTTTTTAAAGACAGGGATGCTATGTTATTTATGTGTTCAGTACTTGTGTAATATTTTAAAAGTAGTTGAATCAAAGTTCTACAAAAAATTAAGTATGTTATTATATGTTATTAAAATTGTTTAAAATACAGTCAAGATATTATTAAATAACTTTTCACCTGAATCCAAAAAAAAGAAAAAGAAGCTGTGATTATTTTTTTCCATCTAAGAGCAGCACTATAGTTTACTACAGTGAGTAGCTGACTAGAAGATGTAGTTTGAATGGCAAAAAGTACTTTCTTCCTTAAGCATTTACTTCAAATCTAACACAGACTTGACCTATTTACACTTGTCATTACTGTGGATTCTGGTACTCTGATCACTGATGAAACACAATATACTCACTGAAAAAAACACAATCTAGAACATGTTTTTGGATTAATTTAACAGATTAACTAGTCACTTAAAATCCTAGCCATAAGCGGCTGTAAATCAGCTGCAAAAAAACTAGCATAATTTTCATCTATATAAATAGAAGCATATATAAATTTCATATATATAAATAGAAGTGTAGTTTCAAAAAAAATATTTCAGCTAGGGAAGGAAAATGTCCATATAATCTGGGGGGAGGGTGGGAGTAAAGAAAGTGAAAGAAAGTTCCAAAGGTAGACATGCCCGCATGGGAGCACCTAGTAAAGGAACAGCAAAATGGGAGAAAGTGGGAGCCTTGCAATTTTGTACCTTGGGGGCTGAGGAAAAAGACATCTGACTTGAAGGATAAATCTTAACAACTTCAAGGATGGGTCGTGCAACCAAACATACACAAAGAGTTAGTTAAAGTTTGTGAAGTGCTTTGCTATTTATAAAGTACTTTCATATTCTTGATTGCATTTAATCCATCCATCCTCTAAAATGGTGTCTATCTAGTGTCCTCATTTTAAAGATGGAAACTAAGGCGGAGAGGAAATGATTTGCCCTGATTCACACCAGACCTTCTACCTCCAATCTTACACACTCAGCACATACCACAGTGAAGCCTCAAGTTGGTTTTTGGTTTATTTTACAGACTTGGCAGATATCAGAAGGAAAATAAACGGGTAAAAAACAAATTGTACTGAACTCTACTAAACTGTATATTTCAAAGTACTTTCACATATAGTCTATTGTTTGCCCCACAGGAAATTATGATGCAGAATAATTCAAAATCCTATAGGAAATTAGTGAGAGAGAATAAAAAGCAAGGTTCACCAACTCTTGCTTTTCCCGTGCCACCACACTGGGTCCCTTTTCCGGTGCATGGTTTTTTTTGCAAAGCTGATCTTAGGACTAGGTCATGATGAATGAAACTTGCAGAAAAGAAAATTAGAAGGAGAGGGAAAATCTCCCAGTTTACACAGAAATTGAATAGGATCCCATCACCAGAGTTACATTAAACTGGTCTGGAAAACACCTACAAGTTTAAATATTAACAGTAACAATAAGTACTTTGGAAAGGATAAAACAAAGCTTCTGCTAGAATCACCACACAGCTCTCCTATGACTGACTGCAGCCTACACCACAAAGAAATACAATATCAAAGATCAACACATAATGAGAATGAACCACAACAGGCTTCCAGTTATGACATGAATAAGTCACAGAGATGAAGGGTACAGGATAGGGAACAGAGTCAGTGGTACTGTTGTCAGTGGTATTGTATGGTGTCAGATGGTAGCTACACTTGTGGTGAACATAGCATAATGTATACAGCTATGAAATCACTATATTTTACACTTGAAACTAATGCAACATTCTGGGTCAACCATACTTCAATTAAAATGATAAGCCACAACTGAATGAGTAAGAAGCATTATGAGCCCCATTTGAGCTGCCAAAATAATGATGCCAGTTTTTCTAAAGCTGCATTGCCGGTTGGGGAAGACATCTTGGTATCCCAGACGGGGGAGATGTTTATACCAACTAAGCTCATCATGTGTAGGTAGAAAAGACAATCAGAAGGTATTTTACTTGTATAGGGTAGTGAGTAAATATTCCCAGAAAAACTGAATAAGATTTGTTTATTATAGCTGACATAGTTCCTTATTTGAGCTCTCTGACTTCCCCTATTTGATGTTTGGTAACAGATTAAAATGTATTTGTGAAAAGTCATAAGTGATACTGATACTAAAGTGAAGTGATACTCTTCTTCAAGAAGAAGATTGCTTATGTCATGCTGCAGTTTGTTTACTAATTTAAAAGCTGCAAAATAGAGATCTGAGAAATAATTAGCTCAGCAATTCTTGACCTCAATTTAGTAATGCACTCTTTCTACCCATCTCACACCAGAATAGCTGCAATTATTCCAAAGTCTATCATTGAATTTTTCCAAAAGTCTCAAAACAAACCCAAAGAAAAAATGTAAAATTTTTAGGAGATAAGGTGGCAAGACAGTGTCACAAAGTCAAATTATAAGTAATGCAAGTCTAAAAAAAAAAAAATCTGGAGATCATAGAATTAGACCAGTGGTTCTTAACCTTGACTGAAACGGAGAATCTCTGGGATTTTTTTTTTTAATCCTAATGTCCAAGCTACACCTCAGACCAAATTCATCAGAATCTCAAGGAGTGGGACCTGGGCATGAATATTTTTTCAGGTTTTCCCGGAAATTTCAATGTATAGCCAAGGTTGAGAACCACTGGAATGGAACCATTAAAGGACTAGATCCTTAAAATGGTGCTGTGCTCTGTTAGACACAAGGGGGAAAAAAAATTATGAGAAATAAAGTGAGAGCTAGTGGAATCACTTCCTAACTGCATAACTGAGGCAAGGGTTCACTTCTCTGAGTCTCCAGACTTTCTCAGAGCGCTGCTGTAAAGAAGACACCAACTGAGAGAACATGCAAAAATCTCTAGCCTCTACTTGACACATAAAAGCACCAAATAAATTTCCCTTCCCTCCTCTTCTATCCCAAGTATTTAGGTAAGTACTACTTTCTGACCAAATGGATTAGAGAGTGGTAGATCTAGCTACAGGTCAAAACCCTTCTCAGGGTGCCTGGGTGGCTTAGTCAGTTAAGCCTCTGACTTCGGCTCAGGTCATGGTCTCACGGTTCGTGGGTTCGAGCCCCGCATCACGCTCTTTGCTGACAGCCAGCTCAGAGCCTGGAGCCTGCTTCATATTGTATCTCCCTCTCTCTCTGACCCTTCCCTGCCCGCACTGTCTCTCTCTCAGAAATAAATAAAAAACATTTAGGCAAATATAACTACAGCCATTCTTTTGTCAAAAATGAAACAAAAATATGCACAGGATCAATTCACTAATGACTCCCACAACAAAATCTCAGATAGAAACTGGTTGTTTGAGGGAAAAATGAGATATCATATTTTGCTAGTTGGCCAAGCCAATTGATTGATCACCACCGATAATTACCAGTGTAGGCAAAGATGTAAAAACCCGGTTGTGGGAGTGTCTATTAGCCAACACATTTTGGAGATTAATTTGGCAGCATCTATCAAACATTTCAATAAATGTACATACTCTTTCATTCCATTAACCTTTTTACTGGGCACCTATCCTAGAGACATACCTACACACACTTACTCAATGAGATATTGTTATGTTTTCGGTTTCGTTTTCAGGGTACTTACTGACTTTCTGAAATCCTTTGTTTGTAGTCCATCTTCAATACTAGAAGATAAATCCATGTGGAAAGAGTCTCTAGAGTCTTGTTTACCAGGTGTGAAGGGCTGGGATTGCCAGGAGGGCCTACACCCTGGGCATATTATCTGCCTAGTGTCATGCTGCTTGAAATTTATACTTACTTGGTTTCTCATGCAATAGTTCCATCAAGCCATTTATGGCTCTCTTTATTTATCTGATTTCAAATAACATGTAAAAACCTATGAACAGACGATTTGACCCAAACAGTGATATTAACAATCACTTATACCTATTTATATGCTCTCCCGATGCAGTCCTCTGTCTTCCCTCCACCCTCACCACCTCAGGAGTAACCACTATTTCAAACTTTGTGTTTATTTTTTCTTTGCTTGTTCTTGAATGTTACAAAAATGGTATTGTACTATATATAGTTTTCTGGGATTTTCTTTTTCACTCAGCATTTTGTGACAGATTCATCTTGGTGTTGTGTATATCTGTACTTTCACTCGCTACAAGTAAATATTCCATCGTGAGAATTCACCATAATGTATTTATCTTTTTCTCCTATAGTCAGCATTTTTGTGTTTCCATTTTGGGCTATTAAGGAAAGTGGTACTATGAACACTTCCTGTCATTTTCATGACACGAGGGTGACTTCTGGCAGGAAATTTGGCTGCCACCACACTAACCCCATTACCCGCAAGAGTCAGTGATGGGTTCTCCTAAAAGGCTTAATTTCTCCCCTCACTACCTTCCGCAACCAGACCAGTTCAAGGCAACCTAGAAAGGGAACCTATAAAAAGAGCAAGCATACTTTCAAAAAGGCAGCAGTCAGCAACAAACATTTATTGGGATAACTGGCTCCTTCCAAAACTATGCTGCTATCTCCAACGCCAGACTGACTGTTTCCTTGCCCATCTCCTGCCAGAATTCTAAAGATATTCTTACTTGAGAGACAAATTCCTAAACTGTTTGATTTAAATATGTTATTCCTGTTATTAAAAAAAATAACCGCAAAGAGAATTTTAGCTACTGACGATAACTCCCACAGATACTCTTGTTTCACACTCATACTTGACATCTAATGCCCTAAAATGCAAAGAGGACTCTTTGACTGACACACACACACACACACACACACACACACACACACACACTAGCCTGAATGAAAAATCAGGTATCAATAACTACTTATAATTCATTGTATTTCCTCTCACAAAGACAAGATATAAAAGATTCAGGACAATTTAAAAAAAAAAATAATCCATGTACTGTTTTGTAATGATTTTTTTTTCACTTAATTTAGAATAGATCCTGTAGTTATTTGCAATCCCTCTATAAATACTGCTTTTGCCTTAATGGTGTTTTAGATCTTTGTTGTGTCTCATTGTTTAAAGATTTCAAATTACATAAATTATTTCCTTTAAATTAGGTTTCTAAAAGTTGCCACCTCCTTCCAGGAAAGAGGAAACAACAGAGACCACCAATTAGAGACCAATTAAAAATAGCCTTGTAGATAACCCTGTTCCTTTCTATTCAGATTACAAGTGTTAGAGGGAGGAGGAAGAGAGGCCACTTGACCTCTCTGTTCCTAAACGCACACTCATCCGTCCTGCTATCTACCACAGTGTACATCCTCAGGAGTCAGGAGCTCTCTTCAGCCCTCACCTCCTAGTCAGCACCTCAGTACACTCAGTACCTTCCTCTTTTGCTTCCATCACCCCCTACCTCAATTCTGTGAGTACAGTGGGGAACACTGGTGGAGGACACCCAGCCCATGAACTATCTTCAGCCTGAAGGGAGATGAGAACACTACTCAACATTCCCTTCTGGATTGGTCTGCTTCTGGCCTCCCAAACAGCTTAACAAAACCAAGTCTTCCTTCTTAATTCTCACGCCTTATGGCCTGTGCCTTTCTCTCCCATAGACCTTTTCACAAATACCATTGAGATCATCAGCATGAACTTCCTCAATATCTCACACCTCCTCAACCCACACTTTTATCTATTTTAGTCTGTACCCACTGATGCCAGCTTTCTCCTCATCCCAGAGGAAGTGACCTCCCTTTTCTGGTTTCTGGCTAATTCCTTCACCTGTGCCAGAAAATTCCACCCTCTCCCACACAGTTCAGAATCACCCTTATTCTTTCTCTCTTGTTTGGCTACTTCTCCACATAGGCAAGGGTTCACCTCTTAAAACCAACCAACAAAACTCTACCATCCTTCTTTTTCTCTTTCCTCCCACAGAAAGAACAGAGGACAATTCCACCCCATGGTGGTGGAATTCATACCTCCTGTCCACTGTTCCCCAGATTGCAAACTGTATTCCAGCTCTAGTACCCCACTCAAGAATCTGGGGCAAAACTGTGACACCACTCCCACCCTCCACCCCAGGTTGCTAAATCCAAAGCTTTTTTTCTGTGTCAACCTTAGCTGACCTCTCTGTGCCAGTTGACATTATTAATCACTCCCTCCCTCTTGAAATTTTCTTCTCTCTTGGCTTATAAACTCCTGCTTCCCCTCTTAACATATATGACTATTTTCTTTTCTCATCCCTCCCTGCCCCTTTTTTTGCCTTCTGTTTTGTTGCCTTCCTCTTAAAAACACTCATGCTCCCTGAGCACATATTTCTTAGAAAGTACTACCTCTCCAATAGCCATCATGGAGCCACAACTCTCCCAGAGAGCTACAGACCCAAGGAGCCAATTGTCTTCAGAATATCTCAAGTATAACAAGTTCCACATTGAGTTCATAATTCCCATCATTCCCAACCTTTCCCCACCCCTCAACCAATAACTCTGGCCTTCTTCCTATTTCCTTTAAGTGAATGGAATCACCATCTGCCTAATCCCACACAAGTGGGATCCCCAGGAAGTATGGAAGCTCCAGAACATAATTCCATTGGTCTCTGAGGCTTATACAATCCACCTCCTTAACATCAATGCCACCTATTCTCCCTTCTCGATCCCCATTGTTTCTATCTTAATTCACACTCTTAACACTATGAAAATTAGAACTACATCTGCTGACAGTACTATATGCAGGAACTTAACTTACATAATTCTTGCAACCTATATTTTTACAGATGAAAAAAACTGAGACCTACAGAAGAAAATCATTGCTCAAGTTCACACAGTCCAGAAGTGGAAGAGCCAGGGTCCATTCAAACTTAAGTCTTCCTGGCCCCATAGGTCATATTCTCTTCTCCATTTTAGCAATCTCCTGTTGCAATAGCTTCCTAATTGGTCTCCCTGCATCTTGTCTCACATTCCATGTCTAATCCAATCTACTCCACAGACAAAATAAGCTTTATTTTTTAAACAATTATTTTTTATGAAAGTAGTATATTTTCAGAAAAAGTATATACAATTTAGAATAGCTTAAATTAATATAAAGTCATCTTTTTAAAATGCAAATCTAATCTTGTTCCTGACATTTTCCTAACCTTCTCAAAGTCTCCCCACTGCCCTTCAAGTGAAGTCAAGCCTTAGCAAAGCACAGAGTTCTCTTGGATGTCACCTCAGGCCACTCCAAGCTCATCTCCCACCAGGCCAGATGACCCACCCCACACTTTAACCTCATGGGCTGGGCTCCAGACTTTGTTCTTAGCTGGCTCCCAACTGAGAATTTGAGAATATTCTCTCCTCCTTGATTTACCTCTTCCATTGCATTCTCACTTTGCTCTCTGGGGGCTACCTCTTATTCCTTGCTTCAGGAGATGCTGTGTCTAAATGGAAAAAAAAAGAAAAAACAAAAACAAAAACAAAAAACCTCTCGGCAACACTAAATAGCCAAAGTAGTACAGTTCTTTATATCCGAATGGCTAACAGACACATGAAAAGATGCTCAACATCACTTATCATCAGAGAAATTACAAATCAAAACCACGATGAGATAAAGTCTCATAACCTGTCAGAATGGCTAAAATTAACAACATGGGAAACAACAGATGTTGATGAGGATACAGAGAAAGGGAGCCCTCTTACACTGTTGGTGTGAATGCAAACCGGTACAACCACCCTGGAAAAACAGTATGGAGGCTCCTCAAAAAGTGAATAATAGAACTACCTTACTACCCAGCAATTGTACTACTAGGTGTTTATGCAAAAGATACAAAAATACAGATTCAAAGGGATACATATACCCTGATGTTTATAGCAGCATTATCAATAATAGCCAAATTATGGAGACAGCCCAAAATGTCCATCAGCTGATGAATGGATAAAGAAGATGTGGAATGGAATATTACTCAGCTATTAAAAAGAATGAAATATTGCCATTTGTAAGGATGTGGGTGGAATTAAAAGTATTGTGCGCTAAGCGAAATAAGTCAGAAAAAGACAAATACCATATGATTCACTCATAGATGAAACTTAAGAAACAAAACAGATGAACACATGGGAAGGGGAAAAAAGAGGGGGGAGGAACAATAAGAGACTCAACTACAGAGAGCAAACTGAGGGTTGATGGAAGGAGGTGGGTGAGGGATGGGCTAAGAGGGTGATGGGTATTAAGGAGGCTACTTGTTATGATAAGCACAGGGTATTATATGTAAATGATGAATCACTAAATTCTACTCCTGAAACCAATATTAAATTGTATGTTAACTAATTTTTTTAATGTGAAACAAAAACAAAACAAAATCAAAATAAACAACAAAGAAACTGTAGGACAATTCATTGTTTCATTGCATCATTTGGGAACTTCATCCATTGTAAGGAACCAAAAAAAAAAAAAAAATGCCTTAAGCCAACTGTCTTAAGCTAACAAGAGACTGGTGCCTTGCATAACTGAGATCTCCAGAGGCAGAGCTGCCCCAAGCAGAGATGTTTTCTGGGCTCCATAACGTCCCACAGCTTGGTATTTCCCCCAACTTTTGAGTCTATTCTCTACCAGCTACCCTTATTTTGTTGGCTTCTTGCTCACATTCCAGTTTGTGTCTGGCACCTTCAACTTCTCCCCTCCTGATCACAAGGTAAGAGGCAGCAGTTCCCACCTCCCATTTACTCAAGTTCAAGACCAGAGGTTACTTTTATAACAGCCCTAGAATTGCTCTGATTGCTCTAGGTTAAGTCACTGATCACTTCTGAAACTAAGAAAATAAATTTCCCTGATTCCGGTGAAGGAAACTCATTGACTGCCTCAGTCCAGAGTCACTGGTTCTACCTCTGGAACCAATGCGTGAGCTTCCAGCTATATGAACTGGGAGTAGGGGTAGAGAAGTAAATTCTCAGAAGAAAATCAGTGGAATAGATGCTACTGTAGATGATCCCCCAATGAACCACGCTTCCTGCTACATCTTTTGTAGTCCCCCCACCCCCTCAAATCTGGGCGTTATGACTAGATGTTTTTCATAGACGTTATTTTTAAGAATGGTTTTAAATTTATAGAAAAAAATGATGCCATAGTACAGACAGCTCTTACATATGGTTCTCCTATTACTGACATACCATTTGCATGGTATATTTGTTATAATTAGTGAATACATATTAATATATATTTGTTAACTAAAGTCTGCATTAGTTTATTCAGATTTCCTTTGTTTCTGCTAGTGTCTTTTTATGCTCCAAGATATTATCCAGGATACCACATTACATTTACTTGTCATTGTCTCTTGTAGCTCCTCTTGACAATTTCTCAGACTTTCTTATTTTTGATGACCTTGATAAATTTGAGAAGTGCTGATCAAGAATTTTATAGGATGTCCTTCTATTGGAACTTGTCTGAGATTTTTCTCACAATTAGACTGCAGTTTTGGGTTTGGGGAAGGAAGATCACAGAAGTAAAGTGCTAGCCTCATCGCATTATATCAAAGATGGATTTATCACTTATGATACTGACTTTGATCATAGGGCTGAGATACTCTTTCCCCTCCTCCATTATATACTTTTGGAAGGAAATCATTGTGAGCACATTTACAGAGTTGGGATTCTTGCTTCCCTCCTAGAGAGTGGAGTATCTACAGAAATTAATTGGAATTCTTCTTCAAGGGAGATTTGTCTCTTTTCCCTTGTCTTCTTCCTTTGTCTTTTACTTGAAAAGGGTTTATTCAATCATTTATATCAGTATAGACTCAATGAACCCCTGTCTTGTACTGTGGGTTACAATCCAATGCAATTTTATTTTATTGATCAAATTGTTCCCACTTTGGCCATTGGGGACTCTATCAATTAGCTCCTGTGTATGATCATCTTATGACCAAGAGAATGAAACAAAAGTGATAGTATGTGACTTCTGAAACTGGGCCACAAAAAGCCTTGCACCTCCTGCCAGAGCCTCTTGAACCCTTACTGTGGGGGAAAAGGCTCTCATGTAAGAACTCTAACTACCCTAAGACTACAGTGCTGTGAGGAATTCTAAACAAACCATGGGAAGAGGTCATGTGAAAAGAGAAAGAAAGATACCAGCTTCTAGTTCTTCTAATCATTCTAATTGAACCACCAAATATGAGTCAAGGAGTCCAGACGAGATGTCTAATCCAGTCAAGCATTCAAATTATTCTAGCCTCACCAACCATCCAACTACAACCATATGAGAGGCCCCACAACTAATAACTCCTAAGCTCAGTTGAGCCCAGGCAACCTACAGACCATGAGTGATAGCTATGAGTTGCTCTGTTAAGCCACTAAATTTAGGAGTGCTTTGTAATAGAGCAAAAGAGAACTGAAACAGATGCAAAACCCTACTAGATATGGTATTAACTCTCAAACTAGAATAAGTTTTATTAAACATATTGTGATGGCTCTCTTGTTTTATCACCCAGAAGAAGTCATTCAAATCAAATTATTTGACAAAATTTTAATGAATCTTTTTCTTCTCAAATAAAGCTATTTAACCTCTAGAGCTCTCAAGGTAACTATGTGATCAGAAATACTGCTCCATACAGACAGTTAGGCTTTCTAAAAGATTTAAATGTCAGCTCAAAACCAGTAATATTAGTCTTGAGTAACTCTGGTGTCTACCTAACAATTAGTCACAGGAAAAGTAAACTTCTGAATAGGACTTTCAGGCAGCAGAATCATTAAGAATCCAGAAACCTGAAATGTCTTCCACTGTCATGATAGGAAATATATTTCTACATGTGAGCGAATCTAAACTTCTATTATCATCTTTACAAGAGCTTGGGGAACATAGGTCTCTATTCTACCAGAGGGTAGAACATGCTGCTTTTCTGATGAACTGCACATTTCCAGGAGTTTATAGGCAATGGGAGGTTGAGGTGGGGAAAAAGCCAAAACACTCCTCCAGAAGAGATAACATTATTAGTATCAAGATTAGATTACCAGATTCAAGCTATGTCACATCTGTGACATAGGAAGACAAGGAAGATAGATTATATTTCTCCTTTATTCTTGGCTCCCTCTCCTTTTCTTATTTGTATTTCCTGTTTCTCATTGAAACAGTTTGCTCTTAGAAATTGTATTTGCAAATATGTTTAAGCTTCATTAATACATATTCATTTTATCTAGAATTTGAAATAATTTACTTGGCTTGAGTTTAAGTTTATCTTGAGATATTTGCCTAACACATTAATAAACAAGTTTGAAATAAACTATTTCAAAATAGTTAAGATCAAAATATTTTTATGTCTTAAACATTAACGATGGGTATATGAACATGTAATCACTTATCTGCAAGCAAGACTTACCTGTTCACTGGAGATTCAACTTAGAAGCACTTATTAATTAGTTTAAGTTGCCAAAACAGTTTCACCAAGAGGGGCCTCTAGAGTCTAGAGATAGAAAGTTCCTTCAGGTCAGAGAGATAGGGCTCTACCTCTTGGACATGAAGACTGGACCTTAGGAGGCACTTAATAAATGTTTGCTAAATTAATGATTCAGACTTCAATGACTTAAGTTTAGGGATTTGTTTAATACAGAGGATTCAAATGGCAATTCATGGGACAAATTTAACCCACAGTCTTGTCTGGTTTGGCCTGTATATTGTTATATTTTGTTTTCTTTTGTTTGAAAATGTAGTAAATTCATTTGGTTCAAAATCTTTTTTAAAAATATTTATTCCCACTCTGTCTCACACCCGTCTCTGTGTTTATCTATTCATGTGCCCCCAACTTCTCTCAAGGTAATCTCTTTTATTAAAATTTTTTGTGTACTCTTCTAGAGTCTCTTTAGGCAAATTATAAGAAATTATAGTCTTTTTTTTTTTTTTTTTTTTACAAATAGTTTATTGTCAAATTAGTTTCCACATAACACTCAGTGCTCATCCCCAAAGTGCCCTCCTCCATGCCCATTTCCCCTCCCCCCCACATCCATCAGTCCTCAGTTTTTGTCAGCATTCAAGAGTCTCTCATGGTTTGCCTCTCTCCTTTTCCCCCACCATTTCCGCCCTTCTTCTCCCCCTTGTTCCTCCGTCAAGTTCCTCCTAATCCTCCTATACGTGCAAACATATGATATTTGTCCTTCTCTGCCTGACTTATTTCGCTCAGCATAACACCCTCAAGGTCCATCCATGTTGCTACACATGGCCAGATTTCATTGTTTCTCATTGCCATATACATAGATAGTCTTATTATTACCTTTTTTTTACACAAAGATAGAATTATATGCACTGCTTTTTAGCATGTTTTTTTCACAGAGATTACATCTGGAGATCTTTTTCTATCATTTCATCATTTCTATCATTATAAACCAGTTAGTTTCTCTTGTTGCACTACATGTCCACCCATGGTAGTTATGAGTTATAGCTAGAGTTACACTACCAAAAGCAGAGTGGGAACAGATACATATTTTGCCCTCTTTATCACACCAAAGTAGCTGAACAAGGATGGGGAAGCCACTACATAGTAAGTATCTTATAGTGGAAACATGCTACATATTAGTTACACTGAATGAATTGCAAATACAGCACCCACAGATGATTAGCTGCCCCACTCCACACTTTACACACTCACAGAGACAGAGACAGAGATAAAGAGGGACCTGGAAATGCTAAATCAGTGACAATGCCAGAATTTCTAAGGGAGAAAATCTCAAAATTTCTTTCCCCTTCCTCTAGGTGCCCAATTGCTTCCACCCTAACTCCCCCCAACTGCCCATATTATATTTTCCAGAGGTAAATTCACCAGATATAGCATTTCCTAGGCTTGTGTGATCTCAATAATTTTAAAAGGCCTTGTTAATGCCCAGCCCTATTCATTGGGCATTCACATCTAGGTCTGAATCTCTGCTTTTAGGATCATGAAAGTTTAGGAAGACTGTCAAATACATTCTCATGCCTGTGTTGACACAGTTCTCTTAGGGACTAGCCATTATAATCAGATTCTCAGTACCTTATTATATGTCCTTTCTAATAGCTATTTTATTATTTTTTAATTTTTTACATTTATTTATTTTGAGAGACAGAGCAAGCCAGAGCATAAGTGGGAGGGGGCAGAGAGAGAAGGAGACACAGTATCTGAAAGAGGCTCCAGGATCGAAGCAAGCATTCAGCACAGAGCCTGATGTGGGGCTCGAATCCACAAACCATGAGATCATGACCTGCGCTGAAGTGAGACGCTCAATGGAAAGAGCCACCCAGGTGCCCCTCTAATAGCTATTTTAAAGAAATCCTCCTTTAGAGAACTGTTTCCCCAAGAAAGATAAAAAGTGGTATTTCATAGCACAATGCTCGGGAAATTCTGCTTTGGAGTATCTTGAAGGCAAAGAACAAGGAAAGTAGCATTTGTTTGGCTCTTACATGTCTGGCACTATACTTAGAACTAAGGCTTTTATCCTGCACACAATCTACTAAGCATAGACAGATGTGTATTAATTCTTCCATTTTAAACAAAAACAAACTGCGATAGATTTAGATCAAACCTCTTCCAAAGGTAGATTCAACGGAGAGAATTTGAACTTACATTTCTGGCTGAAAAAATTCAACTTTTTTTTTTTTAACCATTGTCTCAAATAATAGCCAATACATTTCTCAAATATTAAGGAACATTCCAGAAAGACTCAAATGACAAGATTTTTCCTGGAGGCATTCTGGCTTCTACTCTAGTTGATGAGTGCTCTGAACACAACACTGTTTGTGGTGACCCTGCCTCTTGATATTAATTCTCTTATATTTTCCCCCCCACATTGTATCAGGATTGGTCTGTATGAGCAATAAAATACAGCAGATGTAATGATGTATGACTTCAAAAACTAAGTTACTCACTCTGGGAGAATCTAGCTACCATGTGGGTACGGACATTTGAGCAGTCCTATGGAGAGACCTATGCAGTGATAACTGACACCAGTCGTGGGAATGGCCATCTCAGAAGCAGTTAGTTCCCTTAGCAGCAGTCAAGCCTTCAGATGACTGCAGTTCTAGCTGATTTCTCTATTGCAATTTCATGAGACACCCTGAGTCAGTGCCCCCCAGCTAATCTGATCCCACATTCCTGACTCACAGAAACTGTGAGATAATATGTGTTTGTTGTTTTAACCAACTAACTGTTATATTAATCTGTTACACATCAGTATATAACTAGTGCAGGCTTCTATTATATGGATAGAAAAAACAAAACAGAGTAGATAGTTGCCTCTATTGTGATCTACATTGACATATACTTCCATAGCCACTTATGGAAGAAAAGAAAGATTTTTATTTCAATTTTTAAAAATTAAATAAATAGGGGCACCTGGGTGGTTCAGTCAGATGAAGGTCCATCTTTGGCTCAGGTCATGATCTCATAGTGAGTTCAGTGAGTTTGAGCCTGGTATTGGGCTCTGTACTGACAGCTCAGAGCCTGGAGCCTGCTTCTGATTCTGTGTCTCCCTCTCTCTCTGTCCCTCCCCCACTTGCACTGTCTCTCTCTCAAAAATAAATACGAACATTAAATATATATATTAAAAATAAGTAAATAAAAATAAAAAATTAAATAAAAATAACGTGTGTGTATATATATATATTAAATATATTAAATAAAAATAAAATAACGTGTGTGTATGTGTATATATATATATATATACATATATTTTTGTTATATTTTCCAAACACCATTACGTTTTGTTTTATCAAGATCTGGTAGTGAAAGTAGAATGAAACTATCAGGGAAAGGTCACTTCAACTAACAAGTAAAGGAAATCAGCTACCTGAACTTGATATGTGAACTATCATGACTGAAAAATCAATCTGCCAAGTGGGTAGGAGAAGTTGTTTTGTAAATCCAGCTCAGTGCTATGCCAAACTTTGAAAATACATGGAAATGCATTTTCCTCTGTCCAAGGTAGTTTTTTTTTTCTTTTTCTTTTTCCTTTCCTTTTTTTTTTTTTTTTTTCTTTTTGGTCATGCTCTGGGAAAAGAAGCTGATAATTGTAATTAGATCTGTAGAAAGTTCATTTAAATCTCTGATAATTTTTGATCAATTCATATAAAAATATTGCCAAGCAAGTAATTAACAACCAAGCAAAAATATAGCAAATAGAGCATTACAACATGATAAATAGGTTTTCAGTGTATTATAGGGATGGCAAATATCATCATGGCACACTCATTTTGGCCTTATTTTTGCCAAGAATTTTATAATTATTTTTACCTCTTAACTATCAAAGCAATATAGTATAATAAGTTAAAACTCTCACTCAAAATTATTAAGTAAGGAAACTCAGACAGGCTAGATTAAGTGCACAAGAGGCTCTTATAAGCATTAGAAATAAACCCAGGTAATAATCAGCTAGCTCTTAGGGACTTGTCTTTAGTGGGGCAAATCCCAGAACTGGGGTGGAGGCTGAAGGGGAGAAGAGTTGGGAAAGTGTACTAACTACTTAAAAGTAATCTCCTTCTCCTTAACTTCATACCCAGGTATCTGGCATTCTTTAGCTCTTTCCATCCTGCTCTAAATCTTTCATGGAAAGATTAGTATAGCAATTAGTATTGTTTGTTGTCTGTCCTTATGGCCTAACTCCAAACTGTCCACCAGCCTATCCTACCAATGATTAACCAAATGAGGCTGACCACAGGCTTCAGGCTACTGTCCAACAGGCAGGTCCACTGCCCTCCACCTAGAAAATCTTAGATATGTGAGAGAAGCCGTTCACCCAAATATACCTCAACATCTGTAAGACTGAGGCAAGAATATAAATGAAGGGCCATATATAAAAGTTATAAAACAAAAAAAAGAAGTTATAAATCAGGTTAACAAAACTGTTAGCTAAAACATGTCTTTTCTTCCTATCTTGACAACTTAGTAACAACAAAATTTTTTAAAATATGGGCAAAGCTATGGGTTTTATGTAACTAAAAGTCAGCAAAGTAACAAAGGCTACTGAACTTTATTATTGTACCTGAGTAATATTTAGATTGGCAATGAAGACATCCATAACTCATAAAATATTATACATTTATTTTATAAAATGTATTTTCTTGCCTTTGGTTCACCAAGATTACTAATGACGTTGTTATGATTTTTCACATAATTTGAGTTCTACTGACAGGAAATGCCAAACTAGAAAAGCTTTCTTGGGTCAAAATTATTAGTTTTTGTTAATTCCATTCAGAAAAACTTAGCTCTGTTAAGATTGTGACAAATGGAATTGTCAATAAAACTTTTAAAACTACTCAATTCAGAAGTAAACATTTATTTCACGTATGCTCAAACACTGTAATAGGTTTGGTTATGAAACTTTTTTTTGCAAAACAACATTATGAAGTACGGTATTTGAATTTCATCATATAGGTTGCTATCACATCAAGATCTTTCAGCATCTCTTAAGACTATATCTAGGTCCATATAAGTTATCCTAATTCTTCTGCTTTTACATTTTCCAATTCTGGAATATTAAAATAATTGAAAAGAGCAGCATGTTGCTCAATTTGTTCAAATTGTTGTTTGGTCTTTATTAGCCAGAAAATAGCCTTTACAGAAATTAGTCTGGGGATTTTTTTGTGTGTGTGTGTGAATCTTCTCCTTGGTACCTCTGTGAACACTGTTATTTCTTCAGTTTTCTTATATTTTTTTCAGGTTGCTGCTTTCGTTGCATATTGCACTTGCAGTTTCTACATATAAAAATTATTTTCTTTAAACTTTAAGAGTTTTTTATTTCTTCAAAAGTGAAGTAGCCAAACTTAGATGTTTCTTCTAAGCTTTTGCTAATATTAATAGCAAGTAAACATTATTAATCCAAATTATCCAAATTTGATAGTTTTTTTTTTCAAAATGTTCTACCTTTGGACAGATGCTAAAAATATTGCATATAATGTTTAAGCTGTTCCCAAAAATGTCAATAACATCGGCAATATTGAAGCAATCTCTCTCACTAACATATTCAAACTATGTACTGTAAATTGCATAAAGAATTGTTCAGAATTTTTCACCACAATCATCTTTGTTATTATCAACTATGTTAGCACCATCACAGTTCTGCAGTTCGATAAGATTCTTTTATCTTTTTTTTTTTTTTGAGTAGAATTGACATACAATGTTATATTAGTTTCAGGTGTACAACATTGTGATTCAACTTCTCTGTATGTTATGCTGTGCTCACCACAAGTGTAGCTGCCATCTGTAGCATGCACCACTGTTACAGTATTATTGAGTATATTCTCTATGCTGTGCTCTTTATTCTGTGACTTACTCCTCCATAACTGGCAGCCTGCATCTCCCACTCCCTTTCACCCACCATGCCCATTCCCTGAACTCTCTCCCCTCACAGTTTGTTTTTTATATTTACAGGTCTGCTTCTGCTTTTTGTTTCTTTATGCATTTGTTTTTTAATTCTCCCTACCAGACAATCTTCACTTATTTCATTATTTTTTTTACCTATCCTAAAATTTTGGTCATTCTTTCTTCAAATTTCAAGATCATTTCTACACATCCTACATATTTGCCATTAAGTTCTACAAATATTGTGTTGTTGTGCCATGAAAGGTATCAAGAAAGATAGCTGAATATTGAATACATAACATTATTCTTTAAGGGATTCTAGTTTGACATGTACTAGTTTGACATTCATTTTTATTTGCGGAATATTATCGGTTGTTTGCTGTTTATGTGAACTTTTTTTTCTCAGTTCTAGTAATTACACCTTTACTTTTTGTGTGTAAAGGACATTTCATGGTATTTTACTGAGAATTTAAGTGTTTCCTGTCAAAAATACATTCATTGGCTGTGGTCTATCGTGAATATTGGTTGTGAAACATGTTAACAATTATTTTTAAAAAAGCAGTTTCTAAGTAGAGAATATAAAAGTCAGTTTCTACAAGCTTGTACTTGAAAGAATTTCAGAGTCAAACAAAATATTAAAAATTCTGTCATGTCTATGCAGTAAAAATTCCAATCATTAATATCAACTTGATTGTGTTTTTACTAGCAATATTTTCAGAAGGACATGGCAATGCCATTTCCAAGATCAGCATCCAGTCAAATGCCCTGGAGTATTCTTCCTCTGTTTGATAACTTCAAGACCATTCATTTCTCCATCTTCTAATTGGCAGGCCAGAGTTGCTTTTGTTTTTTCTGGGTTACGAAAATGATAAAAGATTGATCAACTTTTTAATTCTCATTATTTTAATTAATAATTAAGTCTTCATTTAATAAAGAATGTAACATTGAGAGAGGTTTTTATCTGACCTATTTAAGTTGTGAGTTGATGAGAATAATGTTCTTGTTAATTTGCATTGTTTTGATCAGTTAAATAAATCTCCATTAAGTAAGAACTTGTAATCTCTTGTTTGCAAATTCTATTAGGGTCACACTCAACAGAAGTCTGCTCACTTTAATTGTTCCCATATTTTTTATTTTTAACTTAAGCAGACCTTTACTTTGAAAATTCTGTATTTGTTTTTTTTCTTTTCTCATCTCTACTTTTGAATTCCTCACTTCTATCACAATTCTTTATTTTTCACTGGCCCTCATTCTCAAGGATCGAAAGGATTAAAAAATAAAATACAGTTGCATAAAGAGTATAAAATTTAAATGGACTTTAATAAAAAATGTAAATTTAAAATGCAGAAAATGGAAAAGTTTTCATGTGCTAACAGTTATTTTTCTTCTAAAATATACAAAAATATTAAAGTTAAAAGGTAAAATATAAACCAGTGGATATCAAATTATAAAGAAAAATTAAATGCTAAATTTTTAATTTAAGTTTTGAAAACTTAAATACCCTCATTAAACATTTGTATAAAAATAAAACTCTTTACATTTCTAGCTTTCAATGTCCATCTAGTCGCCAACGTTTAAGAATTGATATCACACGTTAAGCATAAGACATCTAGACATAGATGCACACAAAAATGAGACAGCAATGTGAAATGTTTAATATTGCAAAATACTCATCAGCCATTATATGCGATAAATTGCAAATACTGAGCATATCTGTAGCAGGTCCAGAACTATAAAGTGCTTCATATGGAGAGAAGCAAGAAAACGGATGTTCAGCACTAGTGGGACATAAAACTTCATTACGCAGATACCTAATGCATTCATGCTATGAAAAGAAGGATTTGACAAGTTAATTAATTTGTCTTTTCTCTTATTTAAGTGTTTCTGCCATTCTAATCCTCCCTGGACTCTGAAGCATTCTCTTTTTCTCATGTTGGAGGTAGCACAACCCATACTACGTCACACACTCAAATGTAACTGCTTTTTATTTCCAGGAGGTAGTTAAGAGATGTGGGAAAGCATTTCCCTGTAGCCTGTTGAGTGTTAGTCCACAAGCACGAAGGTTTAGTGACAGAAGAGCCTATGGTTTTTAAAATAATTTCTTATTTCTGTGTTGGGTATAGATGTGACTTGAGAGCCCTCTGAAGCACAGGGCCCAGAGCCTCTTTCTCCCAGACCTAAGTATTCCATATTACCTCTACTTCTTTCTTAGTCCACTGCCTCAGTGTATATCAAAAACCCCTGCCCCCACCACAGCCCAGTTTAAGACCCTGCCTAATTAATTTATTCTCAGCCACTCTGAATTTATTTAGAATTTCAACTAAAAAAGTTCAGACTCTTGCATGTTGTATTAAACTATTTGCGAGGAGAGCAGAAGTCCCTGTGTGAACAATGAGCAGTCAAGCATTTATTTGCACATGCTGCCTGAAACGTTGTGCTCTCCTCTCTTTCGCTATTTAACTCTGATTTAGATCACTGCTCATTTCTAACTTCCACAGAAAGGCCTTCTTGGCAGCCACAATCAGTCCAAATTTCCTCCGTATTTGTTCCCCTAGCATCTTGGTCTATTTAACAGGTGATGATTTTACATTAACTTCTGCAATTTGACGAGTGTTTGTCTCCCTCAATAGAGAGGAACTAACATGAGGATCGTGTCAGAGTGTGTTTTGGTTCACCATTATATCCCCAGAGCTTAGGCTGTGTTTTGCACAAAGAAGACACTCAAGATTTAATTAATTGCGAGCCATTCAACTGCATCTCACACTCTGGTTGCTTCCTTGCTTTTAGACCTCGGTCAATCATGTGGCTAAAGAAAATCTATTTGTCTTTTAGATCTCAGCTTAATAGTGCCTTACTGGGAAAACTTCCCTAGACTTCTCTCATTCAAATCCCCTTATTTATTTATTTATTTTTTGTTTGAAAAACCAGAAAACTTCATTTGGCCTCCTAATATGATTTCATATCATGTGTTTATACCTGAGCACTGTGCTCCACTGAATTCTCCCCCAAACTGTGGAAAATAGTATACTGGAAAGACTGGCTTCGTGGAGGGCATGTGCATTATTACAGCAATCTTAGAATTATTTTCACTGGCCTAGCAAAATCTTAAGTGTGGCCAGAAAGCATGGCCAATTTTAGCAATAGGTGCATTTTCTCAGAATCAATTATTTTGAACACTGACTGACACGGAATTAGAAAGCACATTTTCTAATATGAGCACATTATTTTGAGGTAGTTCAGGATTTATCCTTAGCATTCAGTTTTACCTGGACACTAAGCAGCCTGGGAAACACAAACAAATATTTCCAGAAAGTTTCTTGACTCCTTTTTTGTAAGTTTTAACTCCATTACCATGAAATCATTTGTTTATTATAGAATTACTTTCATCCTGGTTCTGCTGAGAACTTGAAAAACTAGAAGAACCAACAAATGACGATAAAGTGTCTCTCTACATTTTCCCATTACTCTCAATATCTGGTGAACATGGACCCAACCTTAATTTCACTTCCTGTCTCTTCAGCTTTCCCACCCACATTTGCAGGATATCTGGTCTCTGCCTCTTTGCACAATTTTCCTTGTATTTTAAAAGAAAAGACAGCAAAATTGGACTATAACAGACATTGACATCACAACCCACAAAATAACTGCTGTTATTGTTGAATCAGCAGTGAAAGTTTTTCAGTAGATAATTTTTTTTCTCTCATTTGAGTCTTCATCTATTTTAAGCAATAGTATAATTAATCGGAAATAGCGAGTCAAGCTGGAGACAGTCAAACAGGGCACCTCATTCTCATGAGTTACTGAGTGTCCATGTAGCCTGGGGGCTCTGGCTGGCTCAGTCTCAAACAACTGAACTTTCTACCCATAAGCAAAGTGTCCCATGAGCAAAGAAAGATTTTATTAAACTCAGTTGGGGGGAATGTGAAAAAGCATCAAACTAATTATACTCACACTCAAATGATCAAGCACTAGTTCTTTGGCTCAATCAATCAGAAGCTTTACTAAGTGAGATTCAGGAGCAGATAATAAAATTTTAATGTGTTAAGAAATAAATTAGCAAAAATATGACCTGGAATAGGACATTTAACCATGCCAGAAAGCCTGGCCTCCATTTGGAATCAGTGAGATTATCCTGGCAAAAAAAGTGTACCATCAAGTTCTGAGAAAGTGAGCACTGGACACCCTGACTCTGTGGACTTAGAAACCAAAGGGGAAGATACACAATTTTTTTCTACTCCTATTAAGACAATGCTAAAATGTGTTTTGAGGTCGTTACTTCACACACACACACACAAATCTGTTTTTAATCAAGGCAATACGTTATAAGTAGGGAGCTTAATTCATCTGTTTTTATTAGGTAATAAAATGGACGTAGAGATCCTAATAAATGTCTGTTATCTTGCTTATAGCTGTAAAAGACATACCTCAGTAGTTTTATCTGCTGTAAAACAGCAGATGTTTCTGCTGAGATTCTGCGTAAATTCTCTTTGGAGCAAACAAAGCACTTTTCTTTGTGGTTGACAGGACGCAAACAAGGAGGCCTAATGAAATCTCGTCCAATCCCCAGGGATTCTGAACAGCACGGCCACATTGCTGCTACTCAGCCTCAATGGGCAAGTGAAACATTATTAAATTTTTTCAATCATTTTCCAGTGCAGAAATGTTTGAACCTTTTCCCTTTACAAAGCGTCATGGAAGTAGGCTTTTCTTTCTCCTCCCCCAGCTCCCACCTTTGGATTATTTGTTTTTTGGTTATTTTTTAACCATAGGTAAATTTTTTTTAATGACTGAACTTGCTAAGTGCTGCTCCTGAAACAACATGAATAAATTGAAATCTTTCCCTTCAAAATAATAAAATAAACCTTGGTGGTGTTCTAGAGGTAGAGATGGCTAAAAAGTCACTTGGGGCAAATACTGCAAATCTTTCTGCAGAATATTCAGTTTGTGTCGATTTTGTGGGATTACGGTTTTAGTAAATGCTTTGCCTGCATTGGATGATAGTAACTCTGTGGCTTTTGTTAGCTATTTTATTTCTTGGCTGAAATTAGTCTGAAATAAAGGAAAGTCTGTGTTTATTTTGTACCGATTTCATTGGTAAGTTTATGGTACATTTTCTCATTGGTGAAGACAGGAAAGTGATTTCTACAGGAATGTATTAACTATCCATGTTTCCAAAGGTAAAGTTGGAAACAAAACTTCACCTCCTTATCATATTGCATAAGTCTTATTTTTATTTCTACCCTTCATTATTTAACTGGACTGTTATACAAAATGGGACTATGTAAGATTATCTCATAACATTTCTATGCCCCTAAAATTTTCCATGACCCATATTTTGGATTCTACCTTCAAGACTTTTAAATAGTGGATAATTTTATCCTTATCCAGGATCCATCTTTCCATTACTGTTCCTGTTCTCTGTGTCCCAGTTCACAGGTTTTTTTAGCATAAGGCAGCCACAAGAAGAAAACATGTTTCAGAGGTTCTGAAAGCAAGAGAGATCTGGAAACCCCAAATTCCTCACTAGTCTTGAGCCTAGCTACTAGTCTAATAGTGTTAATTTATTATTGGATATTATAATTTCCTGCCAAGATAGAGGAGAGGCCCAAACAGCTTCCATAAATGACATTTCAAAGCAAAACCTTATTTAGACTGTCATCAGCAAAGCGAAACCACCAAGGCTGCCATTTTCACCAAAAAATGATGCCCTTCACTCTAATACCACAAGAGTTATTTCTCAAGAGTCATACTAAAATCACCTAGATCTTGACCTCTTACACCCACATTTCCTAGAAATGATTAAACCATCATTTCCTAGCTATCTAGAGCACAGCTTCCCCTCTGCTTCACCACCACAACTGCACAATTACTGGGGAAGTAGTGTGGGGGATGCCTTGAGGGAAGAAGCGGCAACAGGTGACACCTGTCCTACCTCCTTTTCCCAGCCACCCTTGGGCAGGTGGGGCTATGTCTGAAAATTTTCCAGAGACTTCTTTCCACCAGCCTGGTTGCCACATAGAGACTGAGGGATGACTGGTTTCTGTGTCAGCTTTGTTACACTATAGTACCCAGTTATTTAATCAAACACTAATCTAGGTGTTGCTGTGAAAGTATTTTTGTGGATGTGGTTAATATCTACAATCAGTTGACTTTAAGTAGAGGTGATTACACTCAATAATGTGAATGGGCGTCATCAATCAAGTGAAGGCCTTAACAGCAAAAACTGAGGTTTCCTGGAAAACAAGGAAATTTGCCTCAAGACTGGAAACGTCAACTCCTGCCTGAGTTTCCAACCTCTGGACCTGCTTGCCCCACAGATTTCACACTTGTCAAGCCCCACAGTCTCAGAAGCCAGTGTCTTGAAAGAAATGTCTTTGTATATATATACATATGTATGCTTCTGTGTATATGCACATATGTATATGTATATATGTATATGTAATATATATAATACATAATTGGTTCTGTTTCTCTGAAGAACCCTGACTGATAACAGAGCCTTATTCCATCCCTACTCCCACCTAATGAAGTTTTATTTTGTGAATTAAGAGGAGTCATGAATAGATAAGCTTGTTCATGTTGGACAAATACAGTTCTAAGAACCACCTTTAAACTTGGGAGGTTTCCTGGAGAAAACGAGACCATAGCTGTCTCCCATGTTTGGCTATATATACATGGGGACCACTCTACTTAGATGCCTTTTCTATACTTTTCCCTCCTTATTTTAAATATGTAGTTTTATTTGCATGACAGGCAAGGTCTCGCAATTCTGCCTCCATTTTTTCACAAATAAATTTTTTGGAAGAAATAAGATTTCTTGTTACATGAATCCATAATCTTTGACAATATTGCACACATTTAGGCATTTCATTTCAGCAGTGTTTAGGTTTGGACGTACTGGTATAATTATACTTAATTAGATCATTCAAGGTAATTGAAAGTCAGTAATTCTTTTAAGATGAAGAAAACACTTCCTAGAAAACTTTGCACAAACTTTAAAAACAAATTGAAGTGTGAAAAATGAAAAATGCTAACCAACAAGGTTCTTTACATAATACTACCTTAAAACAACTGAACAAGGGGGCTCTTTAGGCACAAATCTTGTTTCTTGAGGAATCCTTTTAGAATCCCAAATACTGAGAGAGATCTATAATTTGTTTTAAATATCCTTTCATGTAGAAAAAGTTTCATCACGTCAACTAATTTTTCATTATAAATTGTTCAGAAGTTTCTAAAACATGCAGTTATACTGATCAAGCTCTCTTCATTCATTCTATGATACTGAAGTTAATGATTCTTAGATAAGAGGCACCTAGGAAGCTCAGTCAGTTGGGCATCCAACTTCTGCTCAACCTATGATCTCGTGGTTCATCATCTTGAGCTCCACATCAGGCTCACTGCTGTCAGCCTGTCGCTGCAGAGCCTGCTTCAGATCGTCTGTCCCCCTTTCTCTGCCCCTCCCCCACTTATGCTCTCTCTTTCAAAAAAAAATATTAAATTTCTTTTTAAAAAATAATTCTTAATTGAGCAATCTCACTTACTCCCCTGTTCTGTATTAGATGATAAACATTCTAAATTTGTGACAATTTATATAAAGAAATGGGAAAAATACTAGATTATGACAAAATATGCAATAAAATTATAAATTTTTTTAATGCTTATTTATTGAGAGACAGAGACACACAGGATCCAAAGCAGGCTATAGGCAGCTTAACTGACTGAGCCATCCAGGCCCTCCCTTTTTAAAAAAATTTTTTAAAGGAGTATGGTAAACCCCTTTTTTCAAATGATTTTATTTATTTATTTTTGAGAGAGAGAAAGACAGAGTACAAGCAGGGGAGGGGTAGAGAGAAAGGGAGACACAGGATCTGAAGCAGGTTCCAGGCTCTGAGCTGTCAGCACAGAGCCTGATGTGGGACTTGAGCTCAGGAACTGTGAGATCATGACCTGAGCCAAAATTGGTTTCCTAACCAACTGAGCCACCCACACATTCCTTAAACTACTAATTCAGTTAAAATCTACCTCACAAAATTTTAAATATAAACTTCTGACTAAGCTTAGTGTTACCTAGAGTAACTACATTAAGTATCCTTCTTTTGAAAACAGAATGTGAAACAAAGGCAGTAATGGCACTGGACTAGAAAACTGATACTTACAACCATTTTCACTTTGGAGATGTGTTCTAAGCCTGCCACTTATTTTCATTAACATTTATTCTGCTTGTTCTCAGAATCCTAGTAAAAAAAAAGAGGATATACTTAATTTTCAAGCAGGTATTGGCTTAAAATTGAGTCTAAAATATAATATTATTTCTGATATGGGAAACAATATGATTTCTGATGATGGTTAAGTCAACTAGGTCTGTTTATAAATCCTACCCCACCCCTTTCCAGCTGTGTGACTGGGAAATTAACCAACTCTAGGCTTCAGTGTCTTCATACATAAAATGGGGAGAGTATGCTTACTCACTAAGTCATTCTAATAATAAAGTTTTATACATATATATTTTAAAATAACTGTATACACACACATGCTCAATGAATGGTAGTCTATTTTAGAAATTGTCTTTACTCAAAATCATTAATGTTCTATTCTAAAAATGCATCTTCTTGTTCAATATATTTAAAAACTAACTAGTATTTAAAAAGTCTGTGTTAATGCTCACTGTGAAACATAAAATATAAAAGCTTACTATGTAAGAGTTTTTAGTTATAAGCAACAGAAATGGACTAATGTAGAAAATGAATTTCTGGGTATGACATAGCCCCATAAGCCTTGGAAAAGATCAAGAGTCAGACACTTCAGGGGGTGTAAATAGCAGAAAATAATGACCCCCCCCCTTCAGGATTTTGCTGCTACAATGATTCCATTCCAACTGTTTCAGTCATTTTGTCACTCAAGATTCAAATTCCAAGAGATAACATCTAAATGGTCTAGATCAGTGGAGAAAAAAAAGATCTCTACCTATAACCTCACCTACGCTTTGCCATTCAAAGCAAACTCCAAAGGCTATTATAGAGAAAGGAGAAACCAATGTCAATGAGAAAACATATCTCCTACCTGTACAGAAGTATTGCCTTTTATTGTCCTTCATAAATCATATGCCCTGATAATTCACCATAATCACATATATTGGATAAATTATAAGGGTAAGGAACTATGTTATTTCTTTAATGCCCCGAACACATACACAAACACACACACACACACACACACACACACACACACACTAACAACAGTGATCCTAGGATTCTGAGTAACCTTGCAATATTCCCAAATAAGCTGACATCACCCGGAAGTGGTAATGACAAACTTCCATTTCTACTTGTACATTAGGAGTGCATTAGGAAAATCCCCTCTCCTTCCTCACTCCCTTTTCCCACCTTTACTGGTCTTTGCCACGTTGGTTTGTGAAAGTGGCAGGAATGGTGGCATTTTCTCCCAGTACCAAGATAGTTGCATGATGGGCTTTCGAGGTAAGGAATAATAAATGAGAGGCACCCTGAACCTCCAAAAGCACCCAAGCTCATGTTTTTTACACTGGAAGTGTACTGGTGATGCTAATCTACTTATACTTCCAATGGATGATAAAAGTGATGGAATATAAACACTATCCAATTTAGACCCTTTTTAACTTCTCAATTACAGTGAAGTGGAAACTTTTCTAATAATAACAGATGATAAGATGGAATTCTTTCTTTTTCAAAAAAGAAAAAACATCAGTAGGCTACTACAAGGAATTATAGCAATGTGTACTTACCAAGTGGTCATGTACTTCAGGCTAATTTAAGTTATGTATAATTCTAACAAAACTGGTTAACATCTTCTAAAATTTGAAGCAGATTAAAAGCAGTATATTAGGAGGTCAGGTGAGATTATTATTTTTTTAATCATCAAAAGTACACCAATGGGGCGCCTGGGTGGCTCAGTCAGTTAAGCATCCAGTTTTAGCTCAGGTCTGATCTCACCATTTATGAGTTTGAGCCCCATGTCGGGGTCTGTGCTGACAGCTCAGAGCCTGGAGCCCAATTCAGATTCTGTGTCTCCCTCCCTCTCTGTCCCTTCCCCATTTGCATTCTCTCTCTCTCTGTCTCTCTCTCTCTCTCAAAAATAATTATTTTAAAAAATTTTTTGAAAGTACACCAAAAACAGCACAAAAGTGACAGAGAACAAAAACTGCTATAAAAATACACAGAAACCGGGGCACCTGGGTGGCTCAGTCGGTTAAGCATCTGACTTGAGCTCAGGTCATGATCTCATGGTTCGTGGGTTCAAGCCCTGTGTTGGGCTCTGTGCTGACAGCTAGCTCAGAGCCTGGAGCCTGTTTCAGATTCTGTGTGTGTCTCTCCCTTGGACCCTCCCCTGCTCATGCTGTCTCTCTCTCTTTCTCAGGAATAAATAAAACATTTTAAAAAATACACAGAAACATCAGAACATATACCTAACACACTTCAAAGTGTCCTCCTGAACTATATTACATTACAGTATAATAATTGCCATTTATAATAACAACCCTAAGTCCTTAATAATTCTATTTAAGGGAGAAAAGGATGTGAAACATCTTAGAAAGATGTTCAAGAAAGAAATTCTTTAAAAAGACTGGATATGAAGAGAATCAACTTTGGGAATTTTAAAAATATATACTGTTTAGCCAAGATTCTGCATAATGATGATAACAATAGCAGCCAACAATAATTGAGGATGTATCATGTGGCAGACATTGTGGTAAGTGCTTTAGTTGTATAATTTTGTTTAGTCCACACACCAACCTTAAGGTAGTTACTATTAATATTCCTATTTTATAGATAGGAAAACTAACAGTTATGTACTTATACAAGGTCATTTTATTAGTAAGGATAGGTGAGATAATAATAAAACAACCCCAAAATCTCAGTGGTTTAAGACAACAGTTTTATTTTTAATTCATGCTGTCTATTGTGCCATGGCTGGGACTCTGCTCTTTGTAGAAAAATGGAGCATCTACTGTCTGATTAGAAGCTGGCTGCCATGCAGTGGGAAGAGAAAGATGGTGACTTACGCCCTTCCTCCTTCCTAGAGGTCATGGGCCGTGACCTACCTCAAGGAGGAGAAGAAGTACAAACCTATTGTGTGCCAAAAGGAGGAGACCAGAGTACTGGTACACAGCCCTAATGACTGTTAGCCATACTCACATAACATAACTAGGAAGTGAAGGAGGAGAATTCAAACTCAGGCATCCTCAAAACAATAAGCCGAGAGTAAAGAGTAAAGAGGTCTGTAAGGTGTATGAACCAACCAAAGAGAGTGATTAGGGGAACACATCCTTTAGAGAGTTTTGTGCTTCCCTTGCAAAAGTGTTCTTTAACAGATCTTGCTGAAATGTTGCCACATTGGGAAAATTACATAGTTCCAAGGCAAACCTGCCTTTTTACAAGTCATGGGATTAACAGATATACTTAATACCAATGGGAACAATGCAGAATAGTCATTTTTATTTACTTTTCAGGGGTTAAATGACCCTGTTGCATTATCTATGGAATAACACAAATAGAATTCCTTTAAGAACATAATTATGGGATGCCAGAGTGGCTCAGTCAGTTGAGTGTCTGATTCTTGATTTTTGGTTCAAGTCACGATCCCAGGATCATGGGAATGAGCCTCGCATCCAGCTTCATGCTGAGCATGGAGCCTACTTGAGACTCTCTGCCCTTTCCCTGCTCACACACGTACATATGCACACACTCTCAAAAAAAAAAAAAAAAGAAAGAAAGAAAGAAAGAAAAAGGAAAACAAAACAGAATTGTATGCTCAACAACAATAACCACTGACGTCACTGGCACCATGTCTATGCTCTTTAATCTAACCAAGCCTCCATTATCAAGTAATTTACACTTGGAAGGAAACAAATGAGGTCTGATTCTTACTTTGTTCTTTTGATAGTTTGCATTGGGCTTTACTGCTTTATACTGCAAAATAGTTTTTCTGCATATTTTCCTTGGTAGCCTATATTGGGAAAAGTTGAATGTGTTCAACTTTATACTTACAGATTTGTAAAAGCATGTTGGATGCTTACATATTTCCTGCATGACTTCAGTGTAGGAAATTATCGCTTACAGAATTCTTTCAGAGGAAAAGAAGGAATAGCAAGGGGATTAGGTACATAGATATCTATGTTTTCTACAGGACAACGTAAGCAACACAACACAGGACCAGCAATTAAATCACCTGGAGTAAATTTAAATAACTATCTCAGCTTTTATATTGGCCTTAGGATTTTTCAGAATAAGATGCATGTGGTTTTACTTTCCATATAAAATAAATCTATGCTTTATAAAGTTTGATATAAATTTTTTGCAACCTTAGGAAAGGGAGACACATTCCACATTTTGTGGCTCAGCTCACATAGTCTGTGATCCATCTAAACAAAATTTCTCAGTCTCTAACTAGAGTCAAAAAATTTAAGTTCTGGTCTTAATTCTGATTATGACTGAAGTAAATGCTTAGAGGGGACCACCTATTTTTATATCTTGTTTTCTTAGTCTTTACAACGGCAACAGACATATACCGGTGCCCCCGAAACAAAGATTTATTGATTTATGATACTAATAACAAATGTAATATAAGTACTAATTGTTGTTTTAAATATGAATCATGTATTTAAGAACTATGAAAGAAATGTTGTCACAGTATATAAAAATTAAGCTGGAATTTATTACAGCTGAAAATCGGCCTCCTAAGTTATAAAAAGGTCTGAGGAACACTCTTAGCAAAGGATGCATCACGTACTTTGAGGTTAATTGACAGGAGATGGGAAAATGTTAAAGAGAGACCTTATTTAAGAAACAAAACACAAATAGAGAAAGAGAAAAAAAGATAAATGTCTTTTGGACCAATCACTTAACCGGTAGGATAACATTTTGACCTTAGAATCAATCAGGGCTTATCTATAGTATGGAACATGTTCCTTCCATTCCAACTGTACTCATTGGGGAATTGAACGTTTGTGAATGTTACGTGTTAATATTTGTCAGAAGCTCAGCCCTGGAAGGCCTGAGCAGACGTTAAACAGCTAAACGAAATCACCACCAACATTCTGACAATCACCCCTTTCTCCCACTAAGGTTTTACATTTCCCAGGACAAACTCTAATAATTCATAACACAGGGGACAAGAATACTGACTAAAATTCTAAGTCCCTAAGTTAAGAATTAAAATAGAAAGGTAAAAGGAAAGTTAGAAATAATGGTGGCCCCCAAACTTGAGAGTACAAAAGCAAGAAGGTGAATGACATATGGCTGCATGCAGGTATGACAGAAATCATTTTGACAGCCGAGCTGTGGGTCCTGTGTACATGCTACACAGTACAGGAAAAATAAGATAAGTAAAACCTGGTGTCTGCCTTCAAAATGCTTATCAAGCTGGAAGGTACGAAGTATAAAAGCTCATACTACAAGGCAGAGTATAAAAGTGTAACATGTGGTTCAGATGCATATGCAAGCATAGAGCTCTGGACTTAGTTTCAAATTTCTAATGTGTTCTATACAAAGAATGAATATTGCATTCTGGTAAGTGTTTGCGCTTGGGACTTAGACAAATATATCAACCAGACAAATCTGGTTCAACCAGAGAAAGACAACTGGTAAGAAATACATATTAAAAAAATGTATTGCAAAGAACTGGCTTGTGTGATTATGGGGGGTGACTAGGCAAGTCTGCAGTCCACTGGGCAGCCCACCAGGGAGGGCAGACTAGAACTCTCAGGCTGCTGAAGGTGCAGTCTACAGGCAGAATTTCTTCTTTAGGGAAGCTTAGCTCTGCTCTTCTGGCCTTACAACTGAGTTAGGCCCATGTAGATTATCTAGGATAATCTTCCTTACTTAAAGTCACCTGATTTTGGACTTTAATCACCTCTACAAAATACCTTCACAGCAATACCTAGACTAGCGTTTCATTGACTGTTACAGTGGGGGCTGTAGTCTAGCCAAGTTGACACATTAAACTGACCCATATCAAACTAGATTAAATGCCCAACACTATCGCTTCCTAGCTATATGGTCTTAAGAAAGTTTCTAAATTTCTTTAAATCCCAATTTATCATTTGTAAAGATGTAAGAGTAACTGCTCATAAAATTCTTGTGACGATTAAATAGGTCCATGTAAAGTGGGCCTAGTAATGTGCCCGGCATATAGTAAATACTCAGTAAATATTACTCAGTGTCATTATCATCTGCACTATCTGGGCAATATTGAGAAAGTCAACCCTTTTCTCTAAGCTTCAGTTTCCTTATCTGTAAAATCAGAATATTAATACCTTTAATTCACAGGAGTGATATGAATATTAAATGAACATACAGAGAGGTGATATTTTTAATTGTGGGCAAGGTATATTGTCTACTTAGTTTGCAGGCACTTTTACACATTTTCCAAAACCCATTTTAAAAAACACATTTTCTAAAAATGTAATCAACAATTATAACCACAGAATTTAAAAAATTTCTTAAACATGTATTCATTTTTGAGAGATAGAGACAGAGTGTGAGTGGGAGCAGAGCAAAACAAGAGGGAGACACAGGATCCAAAGCAGGCTCCAGGCTCTGAGCTTTCAGCATGGAGCTCAATGGAGGGCCCAAACCACAAACCATATAACCACAGAATTTTTAAAGTGAGTCCAGTTCAGGGGCCCTGGGTGGCCAAGTCAGTTAAGCACCTTGATTTTGGCTCAGGTCATGATCTCATGGTTCATGAGTTCCAGTTCTACATTTGTCATCAGGCCCTATGCTGACAGCAGGGAGCCTGCTTGGGATTCCCTCTTCCTCCCTCTCTCTCTTCTCTGCCCCTCCCCATTTACATGCACATGCACTCTCTCTCAAAATAAACAAATAAATTAAAATAAATAAATAGAGTCCAGTTCATAACGGTTTCTTACATATCTTAATACATTTTCAGGTTATAAGTGGAAATTCACCAGATTCCCATAGGTACAGTCAAATACACACACACACATACACACACATACACACACACACACACACACACAAACTATAAATTATTTTTTAGTTATTTTTTAGTGAAAGCTATTATCAAAACAGGACATGTCAGGAAAAATACTTTAGGATATTAAACTAACATTAGTTTAATTATAGCATTATTTTAAAAGTAATTTTAGAGAAGTTATGGTTTAGCCTAGGTTAAGTGTACATAAGTTATAATTGTAGCTCCACCCACTACTCTCTACTGAATAAAATCAGGTAAAGTCCCTCAGCTTCCCTCCACTTGGATCTCCTCATCTTCAAGATGACAGCAGTGACAGTACCTCACAGAATGTTGTGAGCCTTAAGAAGCTGATACCTATAAAATGCTGGGAACTTCCTGTGTATATAGGCATCGGCTTTCTGAAAATATCATTCCGTGTCTCCTGGAATGTCAGTGGGATGGCTTCCTGTGTGAAATATTACACTGGTCCTGCAGATTAAAGGCAAATGTTGTTAGACACTTACAATTATCTCTTACCAGTGCAAATTCATTTGTTCCTCTATGAAGAATACTTTGGCAGTAGCTTTCTCATCTGCATACATCTTCTTTTTCTTGAGACTTTATCCCAAAGATACACTTACGCTGCAGTAAAAGATAGAAAACAAGTGACCATCAATAGGAGGCTGTGTTCTCTTTCATTGTGATATTCAATACAGCTGTAAAAAGGAATAAGGAAGCTTTCTATACACAGATACACAAATATATCTAAGATGTATCAGATGAAAAAAGCAAACCACAAAACTGTATAAAATGGTGGGAATGGTAGCCAAGATTGTACATTCATGTCTAACCGCATTTACATAAAGAAACTCAAGAAGGATACAAAAGAAACCAATAAAGTGGGCAACGTTTAGTGGTGGACACTGGATGGGACCCAGGTGAGTAGGGAATAGGGAATGGAACAAAACATTTCACTGTATGTCTTTTTATATTTTTATTTTTGAACCATGTGAACGCGTTTCCTATTTCAAAATACATCTTAATAGAAGTCAATGGTACCTGTTGATTCAGTTAGGCATCCCCAAAATGCTATGTCACAGACAACACCAAGACTTAATGAGTATTTATGTTTGAAGATCTAAAGGTTAGCTAAGACTCAGCTGATTCAAGCTGGACTCCATCAAGAGGCTCTGCTTCTCAGATCTGTCAGTCTGCTCCCCCTGTCTCTCATTCTCCTTGAACCAGCAGAACGAGAAGCACAAGATAACTAGTGGAGGCATACAAGGCCTCTTAAGTCTTAGGCTGAAAAATGACACAACTGTTGCCCATATCTCATTAACCAAAGCAAGTTAAGGATTGAGGAAGTATACTCTGCCCAAAACGAAGCCATGACAGGAGTGCAGATGCAGAGAGGGGCCAGTGATTCAATCTGTCCCACCTGTTGGTAACTACAGACATCCTGAATATTCTAAAATGAGAAATGTGAATCACAAGGCTAAGGAGTAGCAAAGAGCAGACATAACTTTTCCGAAGCTTGAACACTATGAGTGTCATGTCTCGTCTTCACGATTATGTCATCACTGTCTGTCTGGATCATGAATGGAATGGGATGGAATGGAATGGAATGGAATGGAAAGCAAACTTATAAACTCACAGAACCAGAAAAGACTTTGGACCATACTTCAGCCCAACACATTTTACAGATTAGGCAACTGAGGCTGGGATAAATAAAGTACAGTTAGGATACACAAGAAAGTATAAGTTGAGCAACAGGAAGCACTACAAAAGATCTGTAAGCCCTAAAGTATAATTAACTATTTATTTGGGGTAAAGAACAGTCATAAAAATCTTAACTGGTATATCAAAGAATTTGTTAAATGCAGGATCTACTAGACTGATTAAAGTTCCATAGAGTCCAGGTGATGGGGTGAGCCAGGAAATAAAGATGGAAAACTGCAGTGACATTAACTACAAACAGCATCCACAATCATAAATCAGAACAGATTTCATTCATACAAAGGAATTATGATTTAGAGACAGACGTCAAACAGACAATAATCATGCATATTAAATTTTTAATTTGAAATTTTATTAGATTTTTTAATTTAAAAGATTTCAAGAGTATAAAAAAGGTAAATCCCTGTCCTTTACCAGACACCCAATCTATCCTTCACCCAGAGCAAAATAGTGTTAGTAGTTTATGTAGTTTTCCATAAATGTACTATGCACTATTGGTTTCTAAAAATAAAAATACAGGGTGTTTGCATCTTAAGTATGCATTTCTGAAGACCTGTCATAATTCAATACTAATTTTCTCAAAGGACTGTTAAAGTATAATGAGTATTATTTTTTAACCAGTTCAAGTGACACTGGCATTAAAAACAATTTATAATTCACTAGTCCTACTAGCTTCAAAAGCTATGCAATTCTTAATTAATTTCTTTTTAATTTGGGGAAGCTCACAATATTCCAGTTATATGGAAATGCAAAGGACATGGAATAGCCAAGAGTTTAGGAAAACAAAGTTGGCAGAGTCACACTACCTAATACTGTATAGCTACAGTCATTAAGACCATAGGGTCCACTGTCGCATGGGCATAACAATAGGTGAATAGTTTAATGGAACAGAATACACATATTCTTGACCGTCTCCTCACACTAATAATTGTGATTGAGTAGCCAATTCACTAAAATGACTAAATCTTTTCCATATTTATCCATGTCAGCCTGCTCCTCATTTTGTTCAGCTGATGATCTGGAACAAATAAAGGACCTTACATTTTATCTTATTAGTTGTTGCTCTTCTTTTTAGCAAAGATCTTTCTGGATTTGACTCTGTAATATATTCTAATATATTCTCTATCTCTTCATGCTTCTTACTGTCTGTGAATTTAGTAATCATGTTATTTAGCACTCTTTCAGTTATAATTAGTAAAGATTCTATTAAAACTGACCTAACCCAAAGAGAAAATGTACTGGCTTACATGATCAATAAGTCCAGGGTAGATTCAGATATAAACTGGATCCAGGTAAAGAAATAACGTCAGCTGGCTACTCTGCCTCTCTCAGCAACATTTTCCTCTTTATGGAGCTCATCCTTTGTCCCAATGATCTCAGCAAGACTTAAACCTCCCTCTTATTTGCCTGAAATGCGTCATATGTCCATCTCAGAACCAATCAGTGTGGTTAGGAGATACACTTCCTCATGTGAATATCACACTCACTCCTGGAGCTATGGATGAAGTAAGCCTTCCTTCAATCATATGGACTGAGGAGTGAAAATGGGGAAAGGTAACTTCCCAGGGAAAACAGGGCACTGTAATCAGGTTGTAGAGGAAGGACATCATAGAAAGTAAAAATAAGGTCTTTTCATTACAGTTCTCATCTAGGTTGTTGACAAAAAAATACTGGGCAGGGTCAAAGGGAATGATAAATAAAGTGCTTACAACATAAGGATTTTGTCTCCAAAAATAATCTATTTTTGTATTCAGTTTTAAAGTATGGTACAAGGAAAAATAAGTGGGTATTGGGTCTAAAGGAAGTAGGAGAATTATCACCTCTATATGCTCAATACTGGTTATTGAAGCCATATGCCCTATCCTATTTATTTTGAAGCCCAAAAGTAGAGAAGCTGGAAAAGGCCTGTGTCTTAGACAGCCAGGCTGCTGCTTTAACATTTAACAAAATGTCATAGATTGATCTGTGGCTTAAACAACACATGTTTATTTCTCACAGTTCTGGAAGCTGAGAAGTCCAAGATCAAGGTGTCAGTCGGCAGATTCAATTTTTGTTAAGTGCTCTCTTACTGGCTTGTGTACAGCTGCCTGAGAAGTGTGCCTACAGGCCTTTCCTAACTGTGTTCTTATGGACAGAGAAAAGAGCTCTCATTCCTTTTCCTCTTTTTATAAGGATATTAATTTCATCATAGGAGTCCCACATGTATAACTTCATTTAACCTAAATATCTCCCCAAAGTCCCACCTCCAAATACTATCATATTGGTGGAGGTAGGGCTTCAACATATCAGTTTTGATGGATCATATTCAATCTAAGCAGTCCACAAAAGATCTGTAACCAAGTTCAAAAGCCAATGGAATGGCCAAAGAAAAGAAGTTTATCTAGCCACTATTCACACAATGAAAATCAACAGAACCAAGGTGGTCAATCCAATCTTATACCCAGAAATAGTATTACCTTTAGGGAAGCTTAATCTGCAAGTAAACAGAAGAATATTTTCTGTACCACCTCCAACATTTCTCACTCAGACCAAGAACTAGTATTAAAGTCAATGAATCAGGAAAAAAGCCTCAAAAGGTACTACTAAACTGGAATGTTCCATAGACAGGAAGTCAAAGCACAAAAGATTACACTTAATGGAAGCAAACCAGTCAATTAATTGAAGAATATGACACCAAAACCACCTCTTAAAATCCGCAAGAATATCTGATAATTATGTGATTGAGGAAAACTGGAAATGCAAGATACAAAATGGGTGATGCCAAAAAAGAAAAGAAAATTATAGGTTATTATACCAATTAGGGCTTTTAAAATATGTTTTAGCTTAGATAGTTTGCTATTGCAGGGTTGTCATTTTCATTTGCTGGATCGACAGAGAGAAAACAAGTATGAGAGGAGTTCCCTACTATGTCTAGTTTTTAGAATATAAGAAGGGGTTTTAAAAGTATAGAAAGTATTAAGGAGATGAGTAAATTTAACAGTAAAACATGCCACAGACCCCAATTCAAACACTATATGCCCATCATGGTTTTGCTTCAAAGTCAATCTCACTGTCCTGGAGTTTACACTTTCAAGTTTAGTGCCTATTATGATGACAGCAATAGGAGATTGGCACTGTCTTTGGTGCCCCAGGATAAAATTATACCCCTGCCCCTGGTATCAGATGGCTTGATTTCCAAGTCTCAGTCTACCACTAGATCAGAAAATAAATCACATAATTCCTATGAAACTGAACTACCAGTTAGCTAAACTGATGGAGAGGAAAAGGGGAGCACTAATGCCCAACAATGAATAGTGCAATGGTTTGGAAACATGGCCTAGCCAGATATGCTCACTGACCACCCGAGCCCTAGCTAGTCCTGCCCAAACTCTAATGTGGTCTGCTCTTACTAGTTTAGGATGGTTAGACAGAGATGAAGAGTTTAACTTGATCCAAATAATCCAAAACTAATTAGTCCACTGATTAAAAAAGATGTCAACCACTTAATCTTAAATAGGGGTATTCATTCATTATATAAAAAACCGTAAGTTGAAGGGGTGCCTGGGTGGCTCAGTCAGTTAATTGTCTGACTCTTGGTTTAGGCTCAGATCATGATCTCACAGTTTTGTGATTTTGAGTCCCACATCTGGCTCTGCACTGACTTGGGATTCACTCTCCCTCTCTCTCTACCCCTCCTCTGCTCACAACGTCTCTGTCTCTCCCAAAAGAAATAAACTTTAAAAAATTCATTTTAAATCATAACTTGCCACAAAAAAAGTTGACTGGTTATACTGAATAATTCAAAATATAAGACAAATATGTTTAGACAAGATAATTATTAAAAATAATGCAATATTTTATTTTTAATACTTTGTTTTGAAAATCAGTAATGAAATTGATTTTATTTTTTGTATATGTGACGTTTATTAATTTTATTATACTATAAACTATGTAGTATATACTATAGCTAGTATATGGTCTAGTATGCTTTATAGTGTACTAGTTTCTTTCATCTTTACTGCTTCTGCAGTTCAATTTTTAAGACTTTAGTTTTTAGAGTAATAATTTTAGATTTACAGAAAAATTGTGAAGAAGGGTTCCCATATGCCATACACCCAGTTTCCCCTATTAACACCTTTAAATAGATTATTTTAGTTTGAACTACTTCTATTTCCACTTGATTCTTATTTTAAATCAACATAACTGATACACTGGATAATGTGATCAAATAGTACTAAAAAGCTGATAATCAAATTCATCATTCCTCGCTGGATTCTTCCCTGACCGTAACCACTTTTATTTGTTTAACTATTTCTTCTAGTTATTTAATCTCTATGCTTCTAAATAACATATTTATAATTAATTTCGATAAATTAGCACTATTAGAAATTTTTATATTTTTTTCCAAATGCTCCATCATGTTGATCACATACCTATCAAAATTAATTGCTCAGCAGTCTAGTGTAACCAAATAATCCATGTCATTCACTCCCCCTATTTCCATTACGGAACTTCCATCATCTTGCTGCAGTTGGCTGCTGGTGGCTCTCTAGGCTAAACGCAAAGTTGAAATTTCTTTTACCAATCTTCTGCATTGGATACCCTGTTTTTGGGGCCTTGAGACATTTTGTCTTTCTTGAATTTCACCTTCATTTTGTTGGAATAGATCTTCTAGTCACTTCCTAAGAAGAAACTCCAAGGAGGTGATTTTTAAAAATTTTGTTTATCTAAAACTGTCTCTATTCTAGCCTCATGATTGATTTACTGAATATAGAATTCTAGGTTGAAAACCAGTTTTTCTCACAATTTTTAGCATTGCGTTACTGCCTTCCATCCTCCAAATGTTCCACTAAAATGTACTGTGCCATTCTATTAGCTACTGTACGTGATGTGGTCTTCCAGCATTTTCTCTTTAATTCTAGGGTGCTGAAATTTTATGAAGACTTCCTTTACCGGTGTCTCTTTTCATTCATTGTGCTACGCACAGGTTAGGCACGTAGTGGACCCTTTCAAACTGGAGACTCATATTCTAGAATCTTAGTCTTTGCTTTATTAAAATGGTATTGAATCTCTCATCTACTCATGACTCCATTCCTACATTTTACGGGGAGTTCTTGGAAGTAATATTTTAAGTATATATTCAACTTAATTATGAACTCTAATCGCATGTATGTTGATTTGGGAATATGGCCTAAAACTTTGGAATGTATAAACATTTCAAACCAAATACTAAAACTACTTAAGGAAAATACAATAGCCTGAGTTGAAGTTAACCAGTTTTTTCATCTCCCTCCACATATAATTACCCAGATAGGACTGGCTGGATAAATAATGAAACATTTATATAAAAGAACATCATGTGATTATTGCTGTTGTTAGAAACCATTTGAGAATAAGTGGGAGACATCATGCCCTTTACCACTAAATATTTCAGTGTATATTTCCTAAGAACCAGTCATTCACATAATGCTTCTAATTCTATGAGCAGTAGACTGAGAGAATGAGATATGCATTTAGTAAAATTAAGCATATACATAGGAATTCTATATATAATATATCTACGGTGGACATAGTCCAGAAAGGTTGAATGATAACAATATAGCAGGGCCCTTTTTATTTGGTTTCACCTCTTCTTTCATCCTGTGATGCAGGCACCAAAAGCTCTAGAGCATGGCAAGATGGCATGAGCAGCCAATATCCAGAATATTTTCTAAAACTAAAATCAACTTACATTTTTATTACTCATCTTTGATATGCAAAGAAGTCTAATGTGCTATATTTAAATGTTGGTTTGCTCTGTCTGTAGGCCACCCCTTATTCTTACTCTATTTTAAAAGCTAGAGCTGTCCTAATTTGTGAATATGGGAAAGAAAAAAAAAGATTACTGTATTTGGTCTTGCTATTTAAAATGTCTCAATGTAATTCTCTCCTTCATATGTGTTTTTGAATTTTCCCCTACCAGAAAGCTAATCAGAGTCAAGATCTGAGAATTAAAAGGAAAGGAAATGTGGTTTACTGGAAGCTTATAACTGTGGTCACTTAAAAACCCCTTTCTAGTCTTTAAGTAAGGCTTTGAAACAAATTCCATCCAAATAATTTTGTTTAATCTAGGTAACCAAACACATCGAAATGATCCAAGAACCGCTACTTTTTAAATAATCTCTTTCAGGTAAAATACTTGCGATTTTTATTGTGAAATAAACCTAGTTTCTGCAAGCAACCACAATGAGAATATTTACAAAAACTTGGTAAGATTTGAAAATTAAATTTAAGAATTGAGACTGAATGTCAATTCAGTAAAAAGACATTTTATAACCGTAAGATCAAGAAAGAATGAGTTAGAGATCTCTAGAATATTTGAGATGGTTTCATAGATTAATACATGTTGCAATATGATTAGCAGCAGCTTTGTGTTTTTATGGCAAATGAAAGCCACACTTAGTCCTCTCACTTAAGAGTGTTTAGTAACACCTTACCAAATGCAGTAGACATCTGTTGTTTGTGTATTCCTAGCATCCACTAAGGACCTGCTCCTCTTTCACCCCGTGTGGATCTAGAGAATTTGTTAATCAGAGGGCTTTACTCTGACCTGGCTTCAAGAGCTGGGACTGCTCCTGGGCTAGTCATTCTTTATACAGTAAAACCTTGGACGGTAAGTGACTTGTTCTGTGAGTGTTCCACAAGACAAGCAAACATTTCTAATAAACTTTAACTTGATAAATGAGCGACGTCTTGCAATACGAGTAGTATGTGACACAAAAGTCACATGATCACAAGTGAGTCAACAGTTCTTATCTCTCATTGCAGAATTGTGGGTGATCATCTCCCTTGCTCAGGTGCTCGGCCTCAGGCTGCTGTGTGTGGCAGAAATTAGTGATTTTTTAGAACACTGGAAGGTGCCCACAACTGGCACTAGTGTACTTTTTGTCATTTCAAAGCACCTATGGACAGTCGTTTGCTTTTCCATATAAGAGTAAGCTTAGGAATGCTTTGCTTCATTCCAGGTTAGGCTGCCTGCAGATATAGATAGACCCTTTCCTCTGCTGCCTTACTGCCAGTTATACTGAATACAATCTATGAGAAGAGTTCATTAATACTGTAATGTAGTCAACATCCATGCGAGCATATACAACGGCCCCCATGCAGAAAAAGGTTGAAAATAGAGGCGATAAGAAGAAAAGATGATTATGGTACAAGTTAAGAAGGAAATCGTCGAGAAGTATGAACAAGGTACATGTGTGGCTGAAATTACAAGATTTTATAAGAAATCTATGTCAGCATCTCATCTGCAGAGGAGGGAAAAAGGTGGAGGAATCCCTCACTTCAAATGAGATTAAGGAGATGTGTAAAATGTGGGAAACAGCGCAAAATTATGTAAAAAAGCACCCCTTGAATAAGGTGGTAGCAGTGCGAGCAATGAGTCTGTTTAGCAACAAGACAAGGTCACATTTCCATGAAATCCTCAAAAGGAAGGCAAAAGCAAATGTCATTGGATAGGTTCCTTGTTAACGTTGCATGAAAAGAAAATGATTCCATTGAGCCAATAGATAGCAGTGATTTGTTAGTCCTAGTTAAAGTTATCCCTAAACAATAGTCTTCCTCTGTCTTATCTCCCTCATACCAGCCACAAAGGTTTTCAAAGGTAAGTGTCAATTGATTTATTTTTCTTTATATTTTTTATTTTCTTTATTATTTTGTACTGTATTATGGTGTTGTAATCATTTTTATATGAATATTTTTGGGTTGTGGAACGAATCAACTGAGCTTCCTATTTCTTATGGGGAAATTTGCTTTGATGTATAATGCTTTGGATTACAAGCATGTTTTCAGAATGAATTATGCTTACAAACCAAGGTTTTATTGTACCTTCCACTGTTTGCAGATTGGTACAAGAGGATGAACATATGACTGAAGCAGGACCAATCAGGGTCCCCTGATGAGAGGCAGTATATGGACACCAGAGTCTTTCTTCTTTTGACTTTCACTTAAAAAGAACAGAGGAGCCTGGAGGTGCTAGCAGCCATCACTGACTACCACACATAATCTGCTGTAGAATAATGTCAGTACCCCGAGGAGTGCTGAACTGAGGAAGAGAGAACAAGAGAGCCAAGAATTCTGTTGAGTCCCTAGACTCAGATGTGCTAACATCATTTCCACACTGGGACTTTCCAGTTAAAAGAGCCAACAAATTCTCTTTTTTGCTTGCGTTATTTCAGTTGAATTTCTGTCTGTTGCAACCAAGCACCCTGACTAATAGACCAAGACAAGGCTTTTTCAAAACACAATGTATGGTTAAGGCATATCTAAGTACATGTGAACTATGGTTGCCCCTAAATGGTACATTTGCCAAGTAAAGATTATAAAGTTATATGAATGGAATGGAATGTTAACTTAATTTTTTTTAACTTTGCAAACTGTTCCACTACTGACATACAAGCAGCCCCATACTATCTACTGTTAAAAAGAGAAAATGTACATGTGTGTGGAGATAAACAGGGGAGAATTGGAGGGTAAACTCAAGCCAAAGGAGCACAGACACCCATAGTCTGACAAACTTTTCAGGTCAGAGGTTTTCTGTCTGTACATTACGCAAAAGACTATTAGATTAGGTTCAAGTCTGAAGGTGGACTAATTCTAAAAGGAACTTCAGAAAATGTACTAGAGAATGTAACTCAGAATCTGAAAAACAAATCTTAAAAACAGAGGCATGAAATTGATTCACATCACATCCATATTCTTGTAATATATTAAAAACATACTTCTTAACAAAATGTCTTATACTATAGTTTTGCTCTTTAGGAAAACCTGAAATATAAGAAACATCCATTATAATCTTCAATACAATAAAGAGAATCATATACCCAATATCTGCCAAGTTATATACCTTTCTCTTTTACGATTCTTAAGGAAATAAATATACCTTTTTTTTTTTTTTTTTTTTGCAACATGAAGAAATCCCATTGTACAAAGGTAGGCTGCAGCTATGTAGGCTGGAACTTCTCTGCCACATGTCTAACATGTGAATCCTTTCCTGCAGAGCACATTGTGAAAGCTGATCTTTGGAGTAACTTTCCTTTCTTTGTCTTCCCAGTTAACTCCCTGGTCGGAAGACATATGCAGTTCTAGACCAAGGGAACCATAGAACTAACATAAAATGTAGAACATTATCTTTTAAGGTTTTTTCTCATCTCTCTCTATAAAAGCATCTGGATTCTTGGTCTTACCTTTTCTAAATAGTGCCTCATAATGCCTGGCACAAAATGAGTACTAACTGTTGACTAAATGAACAAGTAGAACATTCCAAGGTAAAGAGCTTGAAAATGAACTGCCACTTAAACTGGGAGCAAACTGAAGGTCGCAGAGGTTAGGTGATGTTCCCACAATAGAAAGCCATTAGCGTTAGTCCCAGAGTAAGTTTCTTGATTCCTAATCTAATGTTCATCCACTAAACCAGAGGTTTCAAGCTTTTTTAAAAAGTAATGTCCATGTGGATGGAAGACCTGTTCTCAGGATACAACCCGAGATGTGATGAATTCTCAGGTAGCACTATACACGCCACTCTAAGAATATCAAGTGTTTTTTTTTTTTTTAAATACACATCTGGGGGTGCCTGGGTGGCTCAGTTGGTAAAGGGTCTGACTTCGGCTCAGGTAATGATCTCACAGCTTGTGAGTTCGAGCCCCACATCAGGCTCTGTGCTGACAGTTCAGAGCCTGAAGCCTGCTTCCGATTCTGTGTCCCCATCTTGTTATACCCCTCTCCAACTCATGCTTGCTCTCTATCTCTCTCTCAATAATAAATAAAACATTTTAAAAAATCCACACATCTGTATTTGAAGTCTTCATTAATCATAAGTTTTTGGAAATACACCTTAAAACAGATGGCAACAAACTAGTGTGTTAAGAGACCAAAGAAGATGCAGTCATTATACCATACCAGGTTAATATGTACAGATCTTTTCTGTGAGGACACCAAAGCCACCTCCTTGATTTTATCTCAGAGTCATTCTTGAAGTCACTAGATCTTGAGTTGGTATGTTCCTCCATTCTACACTCCTTGGTTATATTCCTCTCTATACTGTACTTGGAATTGGGAATTATATCATTCATTTTGTATCACTAGTGCCTATGATAAAGCCAAACATTCAATAGAGGTCAGTTCATAAAGCAAGTGAGGGGCTGTCTGGGTGGCTCACTCAGTTAATCCTCTGACTGCTGATTTTGGCTCAGGTCATGATCTCCTGGTCATGAGATCAAGCCTCATGAGGAGCTTAGTACTGGACATGGAGCCTGCTTGGGATTCTCTCTCCCTCTCCCCCACTACCCCAACCTCTCAAAAATAAAATAAAATCTTTAATACACATGAGGATAACTAGATATCCACATGCCCAGTGATGAACTTAGACCCTCACTTTACACCATATATGAAAATTAATTCAATGGATCATAGATTTAAATGTAAAAAGTTAAAAAGAAAAAAAACAGAGGAGGAAATCTCTGAGACCTTAAGTAAGGGAAAAATTTTTTAGATATGACACCAAAAACACATTCCATAAAAGAAAAAATTGATAAATCGGACCTTATCAAACTTTAAAACTTCTATGCTACACAAGACAGCTTTAATAAAATAAAAAAGACAAGCAACAGACTATGAGAAAATATTTGCAAAACAGGTATCTGGTAAAGAATTGATGTTCAAAATATACAATTAACTCAGAATTCAATAATAAAAAGACAATCCAATTTATTATTCTTTTTATCAATGTTTATTTATTTTGAGAGAGAGAGAGAGAGAGCATGAGTGAGCACAGGGGAGGGGTTGAGAGAGAGAGAGAATCCCCACTGACAGCACCAACCCTGACTCAGGGCTCCAGTGAGATCATGACATGAGTGGAGATCAAGAGTCAGACGCTTAACATCCCTCCTCATCAGGGAAACACAAATCAAAACGACACTGAGATACCACCTCACACCAGTCAGAGTGGCTAAAATGAGCACATCAGAGAACACGAGATGCTGGCGAGGATGTGGAGAAATGGGCACCTTCCTACACTGTTGGTGGGAATGTAAACTGGTACAGCCCCTCTGGAAAACAGTGTGGAGGTTCCTCAGGAAACTAACAATAGAACTCCCCTATGACCCAGCAATAGCACTGCTAGGAATTTACCCAAGGGATACAGAAATGCTGAGGCATAGGAGCACATGGACCCCAATGTTCATAGCAGCACTCTCCACAATAGCCAAAACATGGAAAGAGCCTAAGTGTCCATCAACACATGAATGGATCTAGAAGATGTGGTTTATCTATACCATGGAATACTACATGGCAATGAGAAACAATGAAATCTGGCCATGTATAGCAACATGGATGGACCTTGAGGGTGTTATGCTGAGTGAAATAAGCCAGGCAGAGAAGGACAAATATCACATGTTTGCATGTATAGGAGGATTAGGAGGAACTTGGCAGAGGAACAAGGGGGAGAAGAAGGGGGGAAATGGTGGGGGAAAGGGAGAGAGGCAAACCATGAGAGACTCTTGAATGATGACAAAAACTGAGGACTGATGGATGTGGTTGGGGAAGGGGAGGATGGGCACGGAGAGGGGCACTTGTGGGGATGAGCACTGGGTGTTATATGGAAACCAACTTGACAATAAACTATTTGTAAAAATAAATAAATAAAATAAAAATAAAAATAAAAAAGAGTCAGACGCTTAACTGACTGGGCCACCCAGGTGCCCCAAAGACAACCCAATTTAAAAATGTGCGAAAATATATGAAATGATATTTCACTATAAAGAAGATACGCAAATGTTTAATGACAAAGAAAGATACGAAAAGATGTTCAACATCTATAGTCATCAGGAAAATGTAAATTAAAATGAGATACCATTTCACACCCATTAGAATGGTTGGAACAAGTAAGGCAGACAATAACGAATGTTGGTGAGGAGGTGGAGAAATGGGACTCTTTCATACACTGCTAGTGTGAATAAAAAATGGGAAACTTTGAAAACCAGTTTCAAAGTTTCTCAAAACACTAAATATAAAACTACCAACTGACCCAGCAATTCCACTCCTAGATGTCTATGCGAGAAAAAGTAAAACATATGCCTACACCATGACTGGTAGAGAAATTTTCTTTGCAGAATAGCCGAAATGTTGATAATAGTCCCAAACTGGAAACAACCAGAATGCCAATTGACTGGTAAATGGGTATGTTAAGTGTGGCACATCCATATAATAGAATACTATTTGACAATAAAAAGGAAGGAACAACACATACTGCATCACAGATGAACCTCAAAAACATTTTGCAAAGAGAAAGAAGCCAGACACAAGTGACCACATATTGCATGATTTCATTTATATGAATGAAGTGGCCAGAAAAGGCAAATTTATAGACATAAAACAGATCAGTAGGTGCTTGGGCCTGGGAGTGGGAATAACTACAATTTGACATAAGGGATCTTCTTGGGAAAATGAAAATGCTGTATAAGTGATTTATGGTGATGGCTGCACCACTCAGTAAAGTTGCAAATAATCATTGAATTGTACACTTGAAATGGATGGATTTAATGATATGTAAAATACATCTCACCAAGTTGTTTTAAAAAGTCAAAGTGAAGGAATCATTGCCTCACTTATTCCCCTTGCAAAGATCTTTCTTTTCACTGTCATTTAGTATTTCACTATATGGGTATACCGCCAATTTCCAGAAGCTCTCTACTCCCTTATTTTAATAATTCTTACCCTGCCTTCCCCCTCGTCCTCTAAAAAAAACTCTCTAAAAAACTCTTAGTACATTTTAGCATGTTTGTCCCAGTCCTTCCATTCACAGCAGGAAAACACGGGCTTTGGGCCAGCAGCTCATTCACACTATTATGGAGTCCTTATTCAGTCCAGTTACCTTGCCAGCAGGATGCTAACAGTTTGACCAAAGTGATAGAGGATTCACAGAAATAACTACAAAATAGAGGTGCCTGGCAAGATCTTACTGAATTGACATGGGAGAAAACAAACAAGTCTTTGTGTAAGAGGGGTCATCTGAAAGAGTCAATGCATGACAGTCAGAATCCCTACCAGTGGAGATGAGCTCTACAAGACTTCTGTGGGGATCAGGGCCAGTGGTGAGTACACCTGTTCTGAGTGCTTCAGCTTCAGGTCTTTGGTCCTGATCTTTCTCTTCTCTTCTCTTCTCAAAACATGTTCATCTGCTGTTGGCTCTCTTATCATGCCTAACAACTCCAAGTCAGGCAGACAAAGAGCCAAAGCTGAAGAAATAAATGAGCTTTCATCTGAGCCCTGTGAATATCTCCACATCACCATCAATACATAATTGTGTCTTAGAAGGCACTATTTCACAAATGCTCTTTTTCTCAAAGTTTCCTTATGATACTGTGAGATATTGTCAGAGAAGGGATGGCTAGAAGAACAGTAGGAGGGTAAGCCCTTCTAGAACTCAAGTGTTCAAGCTCTGGAAGAAGACATCTTGTTTAGCAATAAATTTATCAGACATACGGGTACAATTCCCCTGATAAATACATGAGTCAAAAATTAGTATGTAGAGTCTTATATTTGACCATGCATTAAAAATGAATCCTGGCTTTAGTGGGAAACTCATGGAACCAGTAGAGTGACTGTTAGAGAACCTGTTGAATCACTGTACAGAAAAATATTATTCAATTTGCCTCTTTAGTTCCAAAGCATTCTTAGATTTTGAGCTACATGTATATGTAAAGTGCGACGGTTTTCAATATCTATGTCCTTTATTATTCATCATGCAATTAAAAAAAATCAGCCATTAAGTAAATACTTACAGAATACCATGAGTTAGGCACTGGGCTAATGTTGATGAATGAGGGTAAATACGGATAAAAAACATATAAGGATTTCAACTATAGTCCAATGTTTATAAAAATATGGTCTGTGGACCACTTGCATCTGAATGCAGACTGCTATGTCCCTCATCAAACAAAATGAATCAGAATCTCTGTGGGTAGAGCTCAGAAAAACACATCTTAACAAGCTCTGCTGGTGGTTGTTAACGTACACTGAAGCGTAAGAATCATTGCTGTGCTAAGTCCCAGAGAAACTTATTCGTATCACAAACAAGTGTAATACAGTAGAAAAGTAGATGTCTCTATTAGATTCAGTGGTGATTTTTTGACAGAATCCTCTTGTATAGTAGTCTCAGTACTGATAATCTTTACTTGAGCTTTCAGAATAAGGTCTCCAAAAAAGCTGCTATAAAATTATAAATATTGTTAAATTAATTATCACTATTAAAGAAAGGAACAAAAGAGGATGGGACTGACTTACTAGAGTCATGAAAATTACAGAAAAATTATTTGAGCTAGATCTTCAGGCTAGAGCTTTAAGCTGGGGCAGCCAGTTTTAAGGCTTTGTCTTAGGAATCTCTCAGTATCACACTCAAGAACTGGATGAATGAAATTGCAGCTACAACTGATCTTAAAACGGGTTGGCTTCTGCCGGCCACTCCACAGCCAGCAAAATGATGCCTTATGACCAGCCTGTTTTCTTCCACAGTTCACCACTGGGTCAAGGTCTTCCTTAGCTATCAAATTGGTAACACTTTAGGTCATATATCTAAACATTAGTTACAAGGGAGACTGGGAAAAGTAGCTTTTTGGTTTTGTTTATAGCTACCTTGGGGAGGTAAAATGCACAATGCAGGAAGCTATCAAAATATGTGGTGGATGGCCAAGACATATTAAGCTGCTATGATATCATATATCTACCACACAGTCCATCTCCAGAACCTAGGCTTTTAACCATTCTGCCACACTGTTTCTTACTGTGGCCAGGGGCCCAGGGTAAGCGATCATCACCTTGACCAGATTTGGGTCATGCATAGAAATTAGGCAGTTGTCTTACATGTCCCAGCTGCTATAACAAAAATACCTAAACTGGGTGACTTATAAACAACAAAAATTTTATTTCTCACAGTCTATAAGCTGAGAAGTCCAAGATAAAGACATCAGCAGATTGAGTGTCTGATGAGAGTGTACTTCATCGTACATAGATTATGTCTTTTTACTGTATCCTCACATGACTGAGGAATCTCTCTGTGGTCTCTTTTATAAGAGCACTAATTCTATGGAGTCCTCATGACCTAATTACTCCCAAATGCTCTGCCTCCTAATAAAAATGGTTTATTCATTGTCAGTATAAGAGTCAACTATATAAAGAATATTTTCAACATTTTTTGTCCTTTAGGAAATATTGTCCAGTGTGGTATTTAGTGTTCTGATATGAAGATTCTCAGAAATAATTATTCTTTCCTGATTGTAAAAAAAAATTTGGTCTTTAGACAGGCAAATACTCTTCCATTTATGACATAATAAAAAGTATACAGCACATGAAGTTTTCATTTTTGTATTACCTACCAAGAACCTTAAAGGTAAATTAGTGCTCAATTGCAATAATTACTGTAAGCTGGTTTTTAGATATAATTAATTTTTTCCCTTTATTATTTGGTTCATATTCTTTTAATAGTGTGTTGTTAATTTCAAAGTCTCAAATTCTTTTTTTAAATTTATATTCCTATTGGTTGAATTTAAAATAAAAATCACTCACCTTAAATGCAGTTTGGTAAGTTTTCACTATTGTACGTAATCATGTAGCAATCACCACAATCAAGTTATAGAATATTTATCACCCTAAAATATTTCCTCTTTGCAGCTGATCCTCTCCCAGCCTCAAGCAACTACTGATCTACTTTCTGTTACTATAGATTCACCTTTCCTAGAATTTCATAAGAACAGAATAATACAGAATATAATTGTGACTTCTTTCACTTAGAATAAGGTTTTTTAAATTCCTCCATGCTGTTGTGTATTGGTTTTTATTTTTTATTTTTTATTGCCAGTTAGAATTTCATAGTATGGTAATATCACAACACAATCTTTATCCATTAACCAATGGGTGGATAATTGGGTTGTTTCCTTTGAGGATACTATGAATAATGTGCTATAAATAATCACATACAAGCCTTTGTACGGACATACATTTTCATTTCTCTTGGGTGAATACCTACACAGTAGCAATGCTGGGTCCTATGGTAAGTATATGCTTACTGTCTAAGACAGGGCCAAGTTGTCTTCCAGAGTAACTGGATCATTTTGCAGTCCCACCTACAATGTATGAGAGTTCCCTTTGCTCCACGTCTCTGGCAGCACTTGTTGTTGCCAGGCTGTTTAATCTTAACCTTTCTAATGAGTGTGTTGTGGTATCTCATTATGATTTTAATTTGCATTTCCCTGATGAATAGGAACATTAAGCATCATTTCATGTGCTTATTGGTCATATTTATATGCTCTTTTTTAAAGTTTATTTATTTAGAAAGAGACAGAGACAGTGTGAGTGGGGGATGGGCAGGAAGATGGAGGGAGGGAAGAAGAGAGGGAGGGAGGGAAGGAGGGAGGGAGGGAAGGAAGGAGGGAAGAAAGGAGGGTGGGAGGGAGGGAAAGAGAAAGAGAGAGAGAGAGAGAGAGAGAGAGAGCATCCTAAGCAGGCTCCACGCTGCCAGCTGCAGAGCCTGACACAGAGATCAAACCCACAAACCATGAGACTATGGCTTGAAAAGAAACCAAGAGTTGGACACTTAACTGACTGAGCCACTCAGGTGCCCCTATACGCTCTTTTTTAAATTGTCTGTTCAAATCCTTTGCCCATTTTTATTAGGTTGTTTGTTTTCTCATTATTGGTCATAAGAATTATCTTTATATTCTAAATCTGAGCCTTTTGTCAGATATATGTTTTACAAATACCTTCTCTCAATCTGTAGAGCATTTTCATTTTAACTGAATCTTTCACAGAACAAAAGTTTTAGTTTTTATTTATAATTTGCATTTATTTTTATTTAAATGTTTATTTAACTTTCTCTTATGACTTATGATTTCTGTATCTAAGAAACCTTTGATGAAAATATGCTTTCTCAAACTCTGTACTATTGATATTTTGGATTTGATAATGTTTTTGCTGTGGGGGCCATCCTGTGCATTGTAGGATACTCATTTGCATGCCTGGATCCTACTTAGATACCAATAGCATGTTCCTCACCCCACTCCAGTTGTGGTAATCAAAAACATCTCCAGACAATGCCAAATGTTCCTTGAAAAATCAAATTGCCCTCAGTTGAGAACCACTGGCCTAAACTAATGCTACAAAAAAAATTCAATTTTTTTTTGGTGTGAGTTTTATAGCTTTAAACTCTTAAATTTGGGTCCATATCAAGTTAATTTCTATATAAGAGTGAGGTACGGGTCAAAGTTCATATTTTCCATAGAGAATTCAGTTGTTTTAGCACCTCTGTGGAAAAGACTATCATCTACCCCACTGGATTACCTGGGTACTTAATTTGAAAATCATTATAAGTGGGGATATATTCTAAGCTCTCTATTATATTACATTTCTTTATGTCTACCCTAAGCCAATACCATGCACTCCTGTGTACTGTAGCTTTATAATAAGTCTTAAAATTAGGTAGTATAAATACTTTATTCTTTTTCAAATTATTTTGGCCATTCTAGGCCCCTTGCTTTTCCATAGTTTTTGGAATAAGCTTGTCACTTTTTTTTTCCTCTAAAAAAATTTTTAAAGTTATTTAATTTTGAAAATGAGAGAGAGTGAACGGTGGAGGGGGAGGCAGAGAGAGAGGAAAGAGAGAATCTCAAGGAGGCTCTGCGTTGTCAGCATAGAGCAGGACACACGGCTCAAACTCATGAACTGTGAGATCATGACTTGAGTCAAAATCAAGACTCAGACCCTTGACTGACTGAACCACTCAGGCACCCCTCTTTAATAAACTTTTTATTTTGGAATAATTTTAGGTTTGCAGAAAAGGTGCAAAGAGAGTCCCCATATACTGCTCACTTAGTATCTGTTTCCCTTAAACATTACCATTGTACATTACTGTGGTACACCTCTTTAAACTAAGAAACCATTGCTGGTACATTGCTATTAACTAAACTAATGATTTGAGTTGTATTTCACCAGTTTTTCAATGAATTTCCTCTTTTCATTCCAGGATCCAGTCTAGAATACTACATTGTATTTAACCATCATGTCTTCCTTCTCTCCTCTAGACTATGATAGCGCTCAGACTTTCCTTGCTTTTCATGCATGACTTTAATGGTCTTGAGTACTGGTCAGGTATTTTGTAAAATGTCCCAGTTTGGTTTTTGTGATGTTTTTCTCATGATTAGGCTGTGCTCATGGGTTTTCAGAAAGAATGCCACAGAGGTTAAACACACGTCTTGCCATGTAATATCAAGAGATACCTGCTATCTACATGGCATCACTAATAAGGTTAACCTTGAAGTCAATTTCCTTTTTTAAAAGCTGGCTAGTTCTCAAAAAATAAATAATAAGTAAGTAAAAACTTTAAAAAAAGGGGGGGGGGTCACCTGGGTGGCTCAGTCAGTTAAGCATCCAACTCTTGATTTCAGCTCAGGTCATATGCTCAGTTTCGGGAGTTCAAGCCCTGCATCTGGCTCTGTGCTGTCAGCACAGAACTTGTTTGAGATTCTCCCTCTCTCCCTGCCTTTCTCAAAAAATAAAAAATAAATTAAAATAATGAAAATAAAAAACTTTAAAAGCTTGCTAGGATCTTGATTGGGATTGTAATGACACTATACACCAACTCTGGAAGAATTGCCATCTTAACAACATATAGTTTTCCAACCTGTAAGTATTGTTTGTCTTTCTACTTATTTAAGTCTTCTTTAATCTCCCTCACCTCCTCCAAGCATGGATTTCTCACCAAGATCTGTCTGCTTCTGTTCACTCTCCTGCACCTTCAAGTAGCTGCTTTTATTGTTATTATTCTTATGTTCCAGAGTCTATAGTTATCACATGGAAAAGGTTCATTCAGTAAGATCTAATTCAGCCACTAAAAGCCAAATCTACTAGTGCCTCAGATACTTTTTAAGGTAAACAAGGAAAAAGTAATTTTTATTATTATTATTTTTAAAATACCTTCAGACTAGAATCTTAATCACCATCTGTGCTGAGCCTACCTGAAATCTTAAAGTTTACCACCAATTATCAGTCATACTGTTTATTATCATGAAACATAGTTTTTTTCTGTGTCAAATGAATTTGACTATATGAAATTATAACCATATTTGGTTATAATTTCAAACTCTAAAAGAGCAAACATGAGAGAATCATATTAAAATCATAGTAAAATTGTTCATTGCTATCCATGATGTTGTAAAGAGGGCATAATTCTACAGAGTAATGTATCTTTAATGATAAAATAGTTTTAATTAACTTTTTTGGAAAGCAAATATATATTAGTCTTAAAATTATTCATAACTTTGACCTAGTGTATTCTCACTTTTGAGACTATCCTATGGAAATAATGCTAAATAAAGTCAGAGGGAAGAGTAGCCCTTATACACACATATTTCCACCAAAGTGTTATTTATAATATGAAATAATTTGATACTACTTAAATTTCCAGTAAGAAATTATTATATTCCTATAGCCACAAGCCTTAGTAATACCATAATATTAAGTAAATGTATATCTATATAAGTTGAACTCTAATTTTTTTTAAAGTATAGAACAAAAGACTAGAAGTTAATATACCAAATACTTAATGATGACTAGTGGAACTATAGATATTTTCTTTTTCCTACTTGCTACTTTTCAAGAAGAAAACAGTAAGATTGTTATTAATCTTATAAAAGTTTATCTTATTTTTGAATTTCTGAGCTGGAAAATTTAGAAAACTGATTCACCTTCTATATTTCATTGGTAAGAAAAAATTTCTCATGTTCCAGTCTCTGTTTCTAAGGCTAAGAAAATAAGCTGGTTCACATCAGCAATATTTCATTAAAATACTTTAAATAAAATGCCTCAAGCAAGCTTAACTTTAATACGAATGCTCTAGAACCTGGAAAGTGAAAGGAATTTTAGAGTTATATTTCCAATGAATATTTCAAATGCTGAGTAAAAGTGGAGTTTTATTCAGAAAACTTCCCAGTTATGAGATTTAAGATGCCTATGAACCTCTATTACATTTTATTTATTAAAAGGTCCTTGTTCCCTTGTTATAGTTACTACTGTTTGTTTGTAGTTGCCCAAACAGAAATGGCAAAGTACAATGTGATCTTCTACATCAGGACTTTCTGTGACAAACTAGTCCACCTTTACTGTTCAACTCTACCAAGCTAATGATTTAGTACCAGCATTGCTGATAATTATCTACTAAATCATACACTGGACATAATGACCTTTAACTTGGTCTTAAATATCCCAAACAATTTTTCCTGATGTCTCTCTAAATAGGAAAAATAAAAATATTTTTCGTTTAACATTTCATACTACTGGAAGATAATCTAGAGGGAATGTTTAAGGTTAGTAGAGTGTTTATCTTATCAAAAGTGGTCTGGCCTGTTTGGGTTACTGTTTGGATTCCAGCTAATCAGGCCTATTTACTAGTGTAAGAACTTTCAGCAATTAACAGTGTTCAAACAGCACCAATCTGTTGTGTTATTTCAGCTGGGAAAGCAGCTTTAAGAACCAATACAGCTTTCTCACTAAAAATAAACGATAGCACTTTCCACTCACTGGGGAGTTAGTTTTTAGGTATGTCGCACTGTCACACTGCATAACAAAACAAAAGGGTGTGAAACATCTAAATAATAAAATACCCGAAGACAGGCCATGTTTTTAGATTTAAAAAAATAATAAAGTAACTTTGCCAACAAAAACATCATTGCAGAAAGACAAAACAAATATAACATGACTTTAAGAGGTAGGTTGTGGTCCTGTTCCATCAAGAATGAGGACCTTCCTTATTTTTAAGACTGCTTGGTTATATTAGCAATTTTTAACATGGTAGTTCGAATCAACAATACGTTTGCTCTTCAGACTTTGACACTTCCCAAGCTGCTAGGCCTATGCTTAACCAAACAAGTACAGTAGCACAAGTGGAACATTTATGTAACACAGAAACTGTGAACATTCTTTGAGGAGCAAAGAGGCCTACTCATTCTAGAAGATATAACAAATGGATAAGAACATTAAATTTTAAAACATATTTCACACTCCTGTGAGGAATATATTTAGCTCATACTTGTAGTTAAAAGTATCGCATCATTTGCTTATTGACAATAAAATATTCTTTCTCGAAATAATTTTTTAAAATTCACTGAGCATTTATCTGGGGTTATGCTCTATACTATAGAGCATAGTATACTATAGAGCAAAGTATAGACTTTCCATACACTCTCTTCCTTAATTCTTGTAATAATACTATGAGGTGTAGATACTAATATTTTATCTTCATTTTGCAGATGGAAAACAGACTTAATGCAGTATAATTTGACCAGAGAAGTTTGATTTCAGAGCCTGTGTTCTTACCCACTGTGGGTAAAAAAAAAATGACACTAAAGAATTTTTAGAATAGGAGAGATACCAAAATACCGGAAATAAACATTCCTGATAATAAAATCATAAAGCACATCCTATCTATGGCCTTTCTTTTTCCACTGACAAATATTCCCTTCCCAATGCCAGCTCTTTTTCCCTGCTACTGCCCATTCCACTTCTACTTTCCAGACACACACACACACACACACACACACACACACACACACCCTAGTTGCAGCTTCGCTGATAGTGTCTGTGGTACTAAAAAATAGTGCAGGAAAAAGTTAATGTTTTACTTCAAAAGTGTACTAAATGTTTGGTGAGTGTGGCCTCAGAACTCATGGGGTGGGAAGGGGAGGAGACATCATTATTTGAACAATCGACTGGATGTTCCCACTTGTTTGTTTACTTGAGGTAAACTCATTTACAGGTATATAGGAACATGAAAAAAGTCTCCACAGCAGAGGTGCGTCCCGGATTTCCTTCACTTCTCGCTCAAGCCAAAAGGCCTGCTGTCTACCTAAGTGAAACAAATATAGAAGGTTTTCTGTAAGAGTTTAAGATGATGTTTCTCTGAATAAAGTTAGGTCTATTAAAGTAGATCTTATAAATGAGTGTTTTCCTATATATAGAACTTTCTGCAATGAAGATGATTGACATTTCTGCTATCCAATATGATAGCCACTAGCCACATTATATGGTGTTGAGCACTTGAAATGTGGCTAGTGGGACTTAGGGACAAACTCTTAACTTTAATTTTAATTTAAATAGCTACATATGGCTAATGGCTATCATATAAGACAGAATACCTATACCCTTATTTGATAGAACTGAGACCAGGGCCTAGGTACAAGTTATATGTAAATGCTCTAGCTTCTGGAGCTGTGGAGACAGCAAATGAGCAAAGGTCAAGAAAGCTCAGCCCAGGGATTTAAAGCCCCATGCAGCAACCCAGAGGCTGGAGGGTCGATAAAGCTTGTAGGTGCTATTTGACTGTTTCTATAGGTGGGAACACTCACCAACCCCCACTTGTCAACTTTGTCCTCTCCACCCCCTTCTTCCTATTCCGAAAGTCCTACGGAGTGGTCCAAGGGCCTCTGTCTAGTATTTTTCACTCTGCCAAGGTTATTTCTAACAAAAATAACCCTATTCTGTCACATAGTAGGTGCCTAAAATTATAACTGTGAAATGAATGAATGCAGAATTTGAAATTCAAGAGATTGGGACTATTCAGCTTCTAGATGGGTTCAGATATGTGAGTATGTGTATTTGATTCTAAAAAATCAAATAAAAATGTCCTTTCAAGCTGGCAGTTGCCAGAGAACAGGGGAGCAGGGAGATGGGCAAAATTGGTGAAGGGCATTGGGAGATACAGACTTCCGGTCATAGAATAAATAGTCACAGAAATAAAAGGTACAGCAGAGGAAATATAGGCAATGGCAATACAATAGTGTATGGTAACAGATGGCAGCTACATTTGTGGTGAGCAGAGCATAAGGTATAGAGATCTGAATCACCATGCTGTACACCTGAAACTAATGTAATATTGTGTGTCAACTGTACTCAAAACATTTTTAATAAAAATAATTTTTAATTAAAAAAAGAAATTAGTGTCCAATACAAATAGGAAAGACATCTGAAATAAAGAACTTACCCTAGTTATCAGAAGAGATGGGTCACCAATTTATTACTTTTTTTAAAGTTAAAAGAAATAAACACTTTCTATTTTAAAATAAAAACAGTATTTCAACAGTTAAAAAACAAAGTTCCTTCAGAATCCTTGCACTTGCCTCAGGAAATGGGGTAGAGAAGATGACATTAGTCTCCAAGACAGGATTATTTTTTGTTTCAGGGGTTAAAAGGCTTGAAAGTAATGAAATAAGAAGATGGAATGAGAATATTGACAAAAAGTTAAACAGGAATTTGTAACATACTCATACATTCTCCAAGAGGCCTGTTAAGCACAGGCAACCTGCATTTATCCTGGTCTTGGGCTAGGAGACCACTAAATCAAGTTCTGGAGTTGACAGAGAAAGTCAACAATGCAAGAGCCTGAAGGAAACAACCGCAAAAATAGAAAATGCTGCTGTAAACATTACCCCTCAGACTAGCCAAGTATGTCTTTCTCTCCTACAATAAAGGAGTAAAAATAAATATAATCTGTGTTTTAGATTATGCTCGGGAATGGTGTGTAGCTATAAAATACACTGTGAAAATCATCTTTCCATTCAGAAACTCAGTACAGCTGCTCCAATAAGGATGCTGTGTATGTTCTGAAGCTAAATGAACTTGTGCTCTAAGAATCTGTCTTTAGAAATAACAGCTCTGAATGCCATGAGCAGAAATCTCAAGGATGATTGTAGCAAATGGCTTCAGACTGAAACATCTAGTCTATTGGCAAGTGCCCTTTAGAAGGGAGAACTTGAATTCTCCTGAAATAAAATCACCAATCATTCTCACTGGCCTGCTGCTTAAAGAAGTAGGGAAAACACAGGTTTCTCAAGCTACAGCTGCAGATTCAAAAATTAGTTTGTGCCAGTTGATTTTGCTTTAGTAATGTAAAAGTAAACCACCCCAAAGAGAACACAAAGAATTAACCAAGGGCATCTGGAGATGTGAAAGAAGATAACAGTAGAAAAACCCACTTCAAATATCTCCCAACTTGAATTTTAAACCATGGTTTCTTTTGAATGTTATCTGTCTGCTTTACCCTCCATCCCAGTCTTTTTTCTTTCTTTCTTCTTTCTTTCCTTCCTTTCTTCTTTCCTCCCTTTCTTTTCTTTCTTTCTTTTCTTTCTTTCTAGTAACACATGCCCAAATTTTAAAAGTGACACAAAGGTGTATAAAACTGAATGTTAGTCTTCTAACCTCTATTCTCAATCTTATTCCAAGTCCCTAGAAATGTTTTGTGTTTTTTTGTTTTGTTTTGTTTTTTAATCATTGTCTAGCTCTTCGAATGTTAAACATGATATCCCATGTGTAGGTGTCCTGTGGAAGTCTGTTTCTCTGGCCCCAAATTTTCCATTAGGAGCCAACTGTGTAAGGAGACAGAAAATCAAAAGATGGAAGCTCTATTCCTCGCTTCCACTTGATCTTGTCTGTGCCTTTGTGTTTCCTCTCTGGAATTAGTTTCCCTGTCTGGAATGTAAGAGAAGTGAAAATGCTGATTCTTGGTTCAAACCTTGTATACCAGCACCATATAACATAAGTGAGCTAATAAATGGGAGCCACATTGAGAATTTAAAGTTTTCAATAACTACATTAAAAAATAAGGAACAGGTGAAACTTATTTTAATACTCTTTGTGCATCTCAATATATCCAAATTATTATGTCATCATGTAATCGACAATAAAACACTACCAATATTTTAACATTATTGTTAACAATTTATAATCCATTTTTAAACTAAGTCTCCAAATCTGGTGTGAATTTGACAAAAGACATCTTAATTGAGACTAGTCATACTTTAAGTGTTCAGTAGACACATGTTAATTGGTTGCTACTGTTTTAGCCAGCACAGTTTTATACCCCTATTGAACATTATTCCAAAGAAGGTCTATTTCAGTGAGGAACTCACTTCTACATCTCTTTGATTGTCTCTGTTACCAAGAAAACATTATTATTGATTATCATTCATTGCATTATCTAATTATCAGCAACAAACTGTTGAATTTACCTAGATTAGGTTACTCATGAGGTTCAGTATCAGAGCTTTGATTAACAGTGCTGTTTCTCTATAATACATTTAGTCTTACTGTGAATTTTTGTTGGTCAAGTCATTCCTATTGAATTGTAGATCGTTTGCCCTGAGCCTCATAACAATTAGGTTATAAGATCACTGTTAATTAACAATTTTAAAAGTTTTCTATGCTTTTTTTTTTTTTTTTACAGTAGGCTCCACATCCAGTGCAGAGCCCAACACAGGGCCTGAACTCAAGTCCCTAAGATCAAGATCTGAGATGAGGTCAAGAGTTAGACACTTAACCAACGGAGCCACTCAGACACCCCTGTATCCTATGCTTTTAAAAAGCATACTAAACACTAACCGACCAAAACACTAATATTTTTTTTCCAGAAATCACCCAGCTGCATCTCATCAATCATGTTCTGCATCTCTCAATCCTCATGTTATAGAACATAAGGCATCAACAGGTAATGAAAGTTTAGTGGATGAATTATTATTTAAATGATACTGTTCTCCAATAAATTCTACAAATAACTAATATTTTCCACAGGCCAGGAGCCATGCTTGTCTTTAAGGAATCTTGTCTTTGTGATGTAATTTCAAAGATTCCATTGGATTAGCCCATTATCAGAGACTCTGCCATATGTGTGATGGGCAGGGATGTAGGTTTGTATTCTAGGGTATTTTTTCCTGTAGATGAGCCTTCTCTCCAAATTGGACACATTTTTAAGTACGCCCTTTTCTATCCCTCCAAGCCCATTTGCCTAAAAAACAAAATATGCTGGAATAGCTATATACCACCTTTGGTGTGTCCTATAAATTTAAGATTTTATTTATTTTAATTTTTTAGTTAAAATTTTTATTTAATATTCAATCCCAATGTGCGGCTTGAACTCATGACCCTGATATCAAGAGTCACATGCTCTACCAATTGTGCTATCCAGGTGCCCCCGACTTTTTTTTCTTTTTGACAAAAATCATTTTAAGTAAAATCTTTTTAAGACTTTACTTTTTTTTATTATGTGTGCTATAAATTTAAAAGTAGCACATGTTCACTATAAAAGAAAATGTTCAAACAAACCAGAAGTATATAAAGTAAAAGGTGAAAGTTCTCCCCTCTTAATTATCCCCAGGTGCACCCCTCAGAGGTGACCCCACTGTGAAGAGTTTTACAAGTATCATCCCACAATTCTCCAAGCATGTATTAGCACAAGCATGTATATGAAATGTACACATATGTATACATATGTAAATCTGGAGAAAGAATTTTTAAAGTAACATGATTATAAATAAAATTCAAATAATATAGAAGCCTGTAAAATAAAATTATCTATAGTCACATACAATGTTTGAGGGATGTTTTTAAAAAGTACCAAATGATTATGAAGAAAATATAATAAATAAAATGCAAATTGTGAAATGCAAAGTAAAATGCTCCTTACCCCACATTCCCATGACCCAAAGGCACTAACAATTGCCCATAGTTCTTTCTTTTGTGTGTATGTGTATCCTTTGTGAAATTTCTATGAGTACACAGGAATACACACACACACACACACACACAACCATATATAAGTGAAGATATAGAAAATAGATATGCCTAATGTAATTATGAAATGTGTTTTCAAAGGTTTTTATTGTGAAATCTAATATACACATAGATAAATGTGTAAAATAACAAAGTAAACCCTCTTGGAATCGCCACCCAGATTGAAAAGTAAAAATTGGGGCACCTGGATGGCTCAGTAAGTTGAGAGGCCACCTCTTGATTTTAGCTCAGGTCATGATTCCAGGGCCATGGGATTGACTCCAGTAATGGTCTCTGTACTAAGTGTGGAGCCTGGTTAAGTTTCTCTCTCTCTCCCTCTGCCCCTCTCTCTACCTTGCAAGTACTCTTGCTCTCTCACAATTAATTAATTAATTAATTAATTAATTAAAAGAAAAGTAAAACACTGCCAGTCCTTTAGAAGCTCTCCTCATGACTTCTTCTAATTACCACCCTCTTTTTCCCTCCCTCTCAGAGGTTTCCAGTATCCTGACTTTTAGAATAATCAATTCCTTGTTTTTCTTTTTACTTTTACTGCCTAAGCACATAACAGTAAACAGTATAACTTTTCCTATTTTCACATTTTAAATAAATGGAGTCATGCCACATGTATTCTGTATGTCTGGCTTGTGTGTGTGTGTGTGTGTGTGTGTGCAATACTTATTTGTTTATTTTTAGTTTAATACATCTTAGGTATCTTAGTCAACATAAATAGAATTATCTCATTCTTGTAATTCCATGCTATAAAATGAACAAATATCCTGATAACCAAAGTGTTTTCACTCTTTTGGTCATTATAAATATGAGAAAGAACATCTTAGGTATTCTACTTAATAAATCTATTTTTTAACTTGAAAAGTAATCCTACAGATAATGTAAAATGAGGTGGCATGTTAATTATTTCAGAATTCTTGAATAAATTTCAGTTCAAGTACAATAAAATTTTAACAAGGAGTATTCCTATTTCTAATTCTAGACCCCTTTTCAAAACTTATATTTTGCTTAGAGACAAGGCAACCTCTTTAGAGCACATCAGTGTGTGTTTTTCAAAGGATAGTCCCTGGATTGCTGGTATCACAGTTACTGGGGGATCTTATTAAAATGCATATTTTCCATCATTCAACATCTTTAGAAATGGTTATAATAAATTAACTAAGATATAATCTAAAGTGCTCTAACCAAGAGATGCCAACATACAGTAGCACCAACAAGACAGAAATTTATCCCCTTTCCCATTTAATAGTCCTATACTACATAGGCAGGCCAATGTGAAGTAGACAGGTCTACTCCATAAAGTTGTCCAGGGAATTGAATAAATCTTGTTGCTCTGTCAGTCTCAGGGTACAGCCTTGCTTGCATGGTAGAGGCTAGTCCTCTGCCTTGTCCATGGACTATCATATTATCATCAGAGGAAAGGGAGACACAAGAATTAGAGAGTAATTGGTCAGGACATGCAGAAGCTGTACACATTTCACTGGCAAAAAACATGGCCACATATAGTTATAATGCAGGCTGAGAAAGTGTGGTTTCTGGCTCTACTGGCCATGTGAACTCCTAAATCCGGCAAGCGGCAGAGTTCAACCATTAAAAAAAGGAAAAGGATGGATATTGGGGCATAGTTAGTAGTCTCCATGGCACATGGGACTATTAGGAACTCCAACTTCTATGTCCCTCAAGGTGTGACCAATCACTGGGTTGGAGAGAAGCTCTTTTATACTTGGTTTAACATCATTTCTTCCAATACCTCTGGAACTCTGTGGGCTATGTACTCTTACTGGGAAAACCAGAAATCAATAAAAAATAACAGAGAACATCAATAAAGTGCTAATTACATGCCAAGTACTTTATATAGATTATTTCATTTAATCTTTACAACTTCATAGAGTAAACTGTTTATAGATAAGGAGACTACAATTTGGGGAAGCTCCTTACTCAAGCCCCACAATTAGTATGTAATTAGGAAGCACTGGAACTTGAACCCAGATCCTATGGGCTTATGTTTAGTCTGCACAGTGAGTGGTTACATTTAAAAGAATCTCTAACCTTAAAAATCTACACATGTTCAGTATTAAAAAAGTTGTTGAAGTCAGTGGTTTGGATATAAAGAAGCAAAGTCTGGGGAAATTGTTAGTAGAAAGCACTCAAGCCCAACCTAGTCCTAATAATAATATTATTAACTGACACTGAGTGTTTACACTCTGCAAGGCACTGTTGCATGTGCTTTATCTGTTCAACAATCCTATGTAATAGGTCCTACACTCTTCTCCAACTTAAAGATAAGAAAACTGGGCAATAGAAATTTTAAGTCACTTGGCCAAGGTCACACAGCTGATAAGAATAATATCTTTAACCAACAGGCAATACCACCAAAATACAAAGAGAAGTTGGTAATTATGAGTCATATTTACCAAAATCTGATATATTTTTCCATTTACAAGGCATGTCATAGGTAACAAGTCTTATTTTCAGTGATGTTATGAAGTAGGCTTATTATCATAAAGGTACGTTAAGTTTGAAGTCTGTCTAATGCACAGATAAAGCAATTACCAAGTTCACTGAACAGTATAATGATGAACATCTTACTTTGTCATTATCAATTAATAATAACCAATTTCCATACTGAATCCTTGAGATCCCCTGGGTATATCTGGTTCTTATTTTCCTTATGTCTCTTTTAAGAAAAAAGATTCTCCCAAATTTGCATTTGACTTTGGTCATACAAGGCACACTCCAGGATGAAGAATGTTATGCTTCCCTCCAATGACCAACATTATTTTTCCCTCTGAAGTTTCATCTCACCTTATTGCTTCAGTGCGCTTCGAACTGTCAAGCTCATGGTTTGCTGGATTCTGGGGACAATTCTCACTATAAGAAAAGAACAGGCGTTGTTACTGTGTGAATTATTAAGAATTCCCAATGTGTTATAGCCATCTTTGGGGGAGGGGGAGAAGCCACAAATTATTTCTTCTTGGTAATACAACAGTTCCAAATCCTGATCACAGTGGTAGTTACAAAAAACTATACATGGAATGAAATTACCTATAACTGTACACACACACACACATACACACACACACAAATATATATGTAACTAAAAAATGACAAAAGTGGAACCAGGTTTATAGTCTAGTTAACAATACTGTACTGATAAAGGTAATTTGTATATCAGGACCCACAAAATGGAGGAGACCCCAGTGGCCCAGCCTATGTCATGAATATACACCTAAGTCAGCATACTCTCACAAGAAACACCTGTCAAGGAAACTTAACGTACACTAATGACAAGCCTCCAGAGACTGCTTTAGCTAGCTTACCTTAGCCTAGAAAACAGGACCTTCTTACCTTACAAGGAAATCCCCAACATCCTAGCCAACCATGCCCTGCTTCCATTTGCCTCTTAACATTCTATAAAACTTGCTCTTACCCAAAATCTCTCAGGAACAGTGTTCCACTGTTTGTGAGACACTGTATCCCTCCAATCCAGGGATGGGTTTCCCTTGAATAAAAGACATCAAACTTGTTACTAAATTATATTATTTTTGTTATCTGACAGTACCAAAGTCAATTTCCTGGTTTTGATATTATAGTCATATCACACTTTGTATTACATATAAGAAGTCACCATTGGGAGTTAAAAGTACACAGGAGTCTACTATTTTTATAACTTCTTCTGAGACTGTAACAATTTCCAAATAAAACATTTTTAAAGGACACAGGTGTAGAAGGGTGGTTCCTAGAGCAGCTATGGCATCCACTGAGAACTCATATATGATTCACATGATGTGATTTAAAGTTGAGAAGCACTGTTAGATAAGAAATAAAAGTGATATTCAAGTATTTTTCATTCTATCAAAAAAAAATAGTTTCTTCATTTCAATGTCAGAAAGGTTGTTCCAGAAGCTCAGAATCTGCTTCACTGGTATGCAGCCATTTCAGCCACATAGGGTATTAGCTCAGAGGACCATCCTCCAACATGAAGTTCATACTCTGCCTTGAAATTCTTAATAATTTTATCTTTGAGGGGCAGTTGGGTGACACAGTCAGTTAAGCGTCATACTCTTGATCTCAGCTCAGGTAATGATCTCAGAGTTCATGAATTTGAGCACTGATGGTGCAGAGGCTGCTTGGGATTCTGTCTCTCCTTCTCACCCCACCTCTCCGACTTGTGGGTGCTCTCTCTCTCTCCTCTCTCTTAAAATAAATTTTTTTAATTTTTTAAATGTTTTCTTTATTTCTGAGAGAGAGAGAGAGAGAGACAGCGTGAGCAGGGGAGGGTCAGAGAAAGAGGGAGACACAGAATCTGAAGCAGGCTCCAGGCTCTGAGCTGGCTGTCAGCACAGAACCCAAAACGGGGCTCAAACCCACAAACCGTGAGATCATGACCTGAGCCAAAGTCGGACGCTTAACTGACTGATCCACCCAGGTGCCCCTCAAAATAAATAATTTTTTAAATAATAATTTTATCTTTGAGTTTGAGTTTTGTAAGTGAAGTCGTAGAGACCAAAGACCATGAACTGGGATCTTAGAGCCTCTGCTTACCAACCATCACACTTCCCCACCTTATGGGGATGGGTTCTCAGCTGCCTGGCATATCGCGACCCTACTCCTCCAGGTGCTCATTTAACAATCCTGCTGGTCTCCAGTTCCTGCAGGGGTCTGGGCACAGACAGATGGGCCCCCTTGCTCCCTGAGACAGCTCAGGGAGGTTTGATGGCAGTCATTCACATCCCAGACTGGTAGCGCCATTGTTCCTCTTCTACGTGGAAGATAAGTCTCTCACCTACTGCTGACCCAGGTACCCAGCATGTTCCAGCATGGGGGTTGCACTGCCTTCAGAGGTCCCTCATCTACCATGGGTTTCCACAGGTGTCAGGCCTAGGGGAAAGGGAGATTCCTGTCATGACTTCCCCACCTCCTGCCATGACACGGACCAGTGCAGGGGCTGGTGCGAGGGGAATCCAAGAACCCAGTGGATGGTACGTGTGCTAAGTCACAGAATGGGACTCTGTGAGAATGTGCACTTGCTGGGCAAATGTTCCCATGCCTAGGAACATGAAGCATTAAATAAATAAAACATCATTATAAACAGAGAAAAAGACAGTGGAAGAAAAGGAAAAGTTTTATATTTTAATTTTTTTGCTTTCTGAAGAAGGAGCTCCATTTTTTCACTTTGCATTAGGCCTGACAAATCATGCAGTCAGTACTGCAGAGGTTATTGGGAATCAAAAGATGAACTGCCAGCATCTGCATGGCAGGTGCATGGGCCCAATGGTGAACTCTAATGGGTACCAAAAACAGCCTTCATTACAAGATGGTTCCAGGAATCCTTCACCAACATGTTTTGCCTGTCTCACTCTTTAAAGGAGACTTTCCACCATGGAAATAAGCCAACACCAAGAACTGTAAGCACATATCTCCTAATTCTTTGTATTTATACTAATACCTAGGTACGCTTCCATATTTTCTACATTTTGAAAACAAAGATACGACCAACTGTAACATTTCCTATACTTTTAAAAATTAAAATTCCTAAACGGCAGAATAGACAAAAAAAAAGTGGGCTTTGGAATAAGTTAGGGAGAGAGAAAGAGAAATGATTTAAGGATTTAGGGACTATATTTATAATTCCTATAGGCTAAACTCTTCCTTTATCCATTCATAGAATTGTTACTTATTGAGCCACTTCCAAAAATATCACTAGTGAACTTAAAGCACTTTCCTCTGAAGGAATAAATAAAGGAAGCACTTTCCTTTATTTATTAATGAATAAAAAAGTGATATTCAGTAATAAAACACATCATTTTTCATTGTCTTCTTTCTCTACTCTGGGCAGTATCATCCTCCTTTTACTTAAGTTCTTTATCTTGAACTAATAATATTATGGAGTATATCTCATTCATAACTAAGGAGAAAGCAAAGTTTAAAGAGTATTTTTACTTTTTTTAAAAAATATTTTTATTTATTTCTAGGAGAGAGAGAGAGACAGTGTGAGCAGGGGAGGGTCAGAGAGAGAGGGAGTCACAGACTGAAACAGGCTCCAGGCTCTGAGCTGGCAGTCAGCACAGAGCCCGACGCGGGGCTCGAACCCACGAACTGCGAGACCATGACCCAAGCGAAAGTCGGACGCTTAACCGACTAAGCCACCCAGATGCCCCAAAGAGTATTTTTACTCTTTAAAAGTATTTTACTCTTTACTTTTTACATCTGGAAAGATGCTCTCAGTGAATTTGTTTAATGGGATATATACAAAATTTTATTTGTAGCATAATCCCAGTTTGAATATCATAAATAAATACAAGTATGGCTAGGAAGAGCTATATAAAGTTCTTAGTAGTGGTTGTTTTAGGGCATCAGATTACTGGTGGTCTCAATTTTCTTTTTCTTTCTATTTCTCTGTATTTTCTCAGTTTGTCTGTAGTGAATACTATAGGGGACATTATCACCATTACACGATAGGGCCCTAATGCTTCTAAAATTCACTATTTGGTAATAGGAACCACTTGGATTTTTTTTTTTTTTTTCCAGAAATGTACCTTGATCTTTTGGATACTGCCACCAGCTCACTGACAGAAGTGAGAAAGCTAAGTGTGAACTTCTCACATTTAAGGGGTGTTAATTCATTCAATAGCCTAATTAAGTCACCATCTGATAACCCAATTCATTATAACATATCAGACTCTAAACGCCCAATTACTTTGCTCCTCTGCTCTACATGAGCCTACATACCTTGACTTTGTTAAGTAAATCATGAAGTTTGCTTTTCTTTTTAAACCAGTGACTTCCATATTATGTTGTAGGACGGTGAGTTGAAGCAGCCTAAAAACTCATTACAGTTACGACTTGACTTACAATCATGAGGAATTTATCCTAATAAAGTGTATCCAGTATGTACACACTAAATAATTGTAACTGTTGATTTTTCATACTTTCAGTAGCTTTCAAGTAACTTCTGTCTTCTTACCTTATTTTCTAGACAGAACTTAAACTATGAAAGGACAAGAAACATAAGCATGTAAGCCTGTACCACTGCTAATTAGGCTAGTCTCTGAGAATCAACTAGTCCAGTGGCTGTCAGTCCTCACTATACATTAGAGTCCCCCAGAGCCTTTCTACATGAACAGATGCCTGAGCCCCACCCCGGCTCAATTTAATCAGAATCTCAGGACAGAGCTTTGGGCGTGCTATCTATTTTATGTACTTGTCATCATTCTGAGTGCTGTTACATATGTTAAATCATTTAATGCTACACCTCATGCCAAGAGTACTCTTTGTCATCTCCATTTCACTTATAAGGAATTGAGGCTTGTAAGGTAAAGTGAAGAAAGGGGAAGATCTAGGATCAAATCAGGCTGCATTACAGCCAATGTTGTTACACAATCTCACAACCCTTCCAGCATCTTCCCAGAGCCTAGGGCACTACCTTGCAATCCTTTGTATTGCAGAATTCTACTGAACAAGATACACCCAGAAATTAATAGCTGCAGAAAACTCACACTGATTTTGGGTTCACTAAAGGTACCAGTGCAAATAGAAGAGATGACAGAAATCTTGTAAAACATACCCTGAAATGATTAAAATTCAGACCACAAGGTCTGCTGGTAGTGATCAGGATAATGCTATCATTTATCAAAGTCCATTTTACAGAAAAGAAAACTATAGAGAGGTTAAGTAACTTGTCAAAGGTCATACACCTGGCAAGAGACAGGGCAAGGATCTGAACTGAGCAAATGTGGCAGCCAAACCTATGCACTAGGAAAGTAGGGAATGAAAAAAAACCCACCTGCCAACCTATTGATCAAACTCAGAAATATTTATTTAGGCCAACTGTGCAAAATGAAGTCTTCCTCCTCAAGAAGCTAAACACAATTATTAATACAATCTCATGGTGACTAGAAACGCATATGAGTAGGAAACTTCCATTTAAGAAAAAGTGGGAGAGTTAAAGTAGAAGCAACATAAGGTTCAAAAATTAAGTAAGAGATGAGACTGGATATTCTTTAAAGTACCTTTCAACTCTGGAAGATTCTGTGAAATGCTTTGCCTTGTCAAAGTTTTGCTTTGAAAAGGTAAAAAAAAGGTTCATATAAGCCAGTTACATTTATAAACCACAAGCTCTGGGCTTCAAAGTAAGGAGAAATAAGCTCTGGCTTAGGTGTTTTAATTTTGTAACTGCAGTACTTGTCTGAATTTGAGTACCAAGTTAGCAAATTTGATTCCTTTCTTATATACAGAAGAAAACAACTTACATCGTATTGTATTTGTTTGTACAGTTGCTTTGAATCCAGATACTAGAAATGCTCCATTTTACCTAAGTAAAATTTTACCAACAAAGGAAGAAAAAAACAAACAAAGCCCTGTCCAAAATACAGTTGAGCTGTTGGTATGGGCAGATGGAAACGATGCCGTGCTAGGTCTACAGAATACTGGTAGAGAATCTGGATTTTGATGGCTTATGTTTGATGAGATTTTCAAATTCCTTTTAAAAGTAGGTCATAGGTGCCTGTCTGAATTAGAGGAGGATTCTCTAGGGATGCCTGCTGTGTTTTAAGAAATCTCTCTTGGCCCACAGGTGCCTTGTCCCCAGAAAGAAAAGAGCCCTTACATAGGCAACAATTCTACCTTGTCTCCAACATGGCTAGAATGGGGTGGAGCCACAGGAATTGACACCCCCTAGCTATTGTAAAGGGACCAATTAGTATATTCACAGCTAATTTAATGGGATCCTGACTAACATCATTAAGGGCACAGTAGGCAATAAATGATTATAAAGAACCTTGTGAAATTCCCTAGGTATCTATGCCTGTTCTACCTCTCTTATATAATATCTTCTATGGAGGCACAGATGACCTGGAAATGGAAATTGTGTAAGTAATAATTCCTAATTGAAAGAAATCTAACTTAAGTCTATGTATACTATTCATTGTATGTTTTATGTTAGCTCACACCTGGGGAATCTAAACTAGTTATTGCTAACCTCTTTGGAACTCTGAAGCTCAGTCATTAAGTTTCACAACACCTACTATGCTATGTGAAACAGTATTTTAAAACTTCAGTTGAGGAACAATACTTTTTCCTAGGGGAATTTTGCAACTTCTTGAGAGATGACTCAGAGTAGCAAATAGAGTAAGGTTGTTGTTAAAATGCAGATTCTTGTCCACTCCCCAGACCTACTAAATCAAACCTTTAAGGGCTAGAGCCAAGGGACCTAAGTTATAACAAGTTCCCCGGGGATTCTTATGTACACTAAAGTTTGATAACTTCTGCCCTAGGGTATCACCAAAGCTAAAAATCACTTGTTACTACCAAATGTTACAAAAATGTTCTACCTCTAGCAGAACTTTAACTGGCTATAGGAAACCATTAGAAAAATTCCAGCCACAATTTTACTTTTTCATCTTTCGGTGCATGATTCAGCATATAATATAGATGCAGCACAGCACTGCTACAGAAATCTGAGCATCCTGTACCAGGCTGCAGTACCAGGCTTTCTTTCCCACTCCCTGCACACAAGTGGTACCACAATTGTTATGTTCCCCAAGTTTATCACTGTATTTCTCTTTCATTACCATTTTCTCACATATTCCCAAAAGTGAAATGATGTTAATTTTAGGTAACTCATAAAATCTAGTGCACTTTTCCTTTATCAGTATTTTACAATTTATTTTTATTTTATTGTTGGTTTCAGTGTATTTACTGACCTACTAGCACAAAAACTTGTCCCTATGGTTACAAATTTCTTCAACCTCCTAACAAATATTCCACTTTTAAATAATATTCTTAAGTGCATCAGAGCTAACAAAATGACCCAAAAAAAGTGAGGGGGCATGAAATTGGCTTCAGCATTCCAAGAGAAAAGTCATATCCTCATGGTATGTGAGGTAATCCCCTTAGGCACCTGAGAATTCTTTCACCAAATCCAAAATGTAACAATTAAGACCTTGGGCAGAGAATTTTTTGCCTTTTGGGGAATATCAGAAGTCTAAAAGCATATATAACTATTAAAGAATTGGTAATTCAAGAACTTTTCTACAGAAGTTTCTAAGCCTGTTTGTTTTTCAGGAAGAACTAACAGCTGGTACAAAGACTTGATGAAAACACCATTTATGTATCTAACTGAGCTCATACATATCCTGGAAACTGGAAGGTACCTGTTAAAAAATAAAAAGTTCAATTGCTGAGGCACCAGAAATCAAACCTCTTTCATAAAATTCTCTCAATCAGACATCATTCAGCCTGGCTCTATTAATGTCACTTCTCAAAAGGCAGAAATCTTAAATGGAATGAATCATAACAGCTGGTTTCTACCAACCGCCACTCCACCAGACAGGAAGCTGGCTGCCAAGGGCGGTTAGGGTGTCCAAGCAGCTCAGGCTGGGTGGTGGGCCTGTAAGAGGAGGAGAAGCCCATCAGGGGAACTTCTGTGGATGAGTAGCAGAGAAAATGGTTCTTTTGAAAAATCTCGCAGTTTGTGATGCAGAGAATGCCATAATTGAATGCCATAGTCCACAGAGATCTTTTTCTATTGATGGAAGGGGTATAAGTATGACCACTATAAAAAATTTAGAAAATGAAAACAGCATCTAGAAGGGGCGCCTGGGTGGCTCGGTTGGTTAAGCGTCCGACTTCAGCTCAGGTCATGATCTCACAGTTTGTGGGTTCGAGCCCTGCATCGGGTTCTGTGCTGACAGCTCAGAGCCTGGAGCCTGTTTCAGATTCTGTGTCTCCCTCTCTCTCTCACCCTCCCCCGCTCATGCTCTGTCTCTTTCTGTCTGGAAAATAAAATAAATAAACTAAAAAAAAATAAAAATAAAATTTAAAAAAGTATGACCATAGTCCATGCTGAATTTATAATCAATATGTAAGCTAAATGAAATAGACAACATTAAAATTGTTGAGAAATAATCCATTTTCTTGGAAGAAAATTGAAAAGGAATTTGACTAGTGTGCTGCAGAGAACTTGTTTCTTTCTGGCAGAGATGTTTGAAAGTTAATTCTACTATAAAGCTATATTGTGCAGTGTTTAGCAAAAGGATAGACACATAGATCAATAAAGAATAGAGAGTCCAGAAATACAACCATATCATAAATACTATGATCAATTAATTTTGACATATATGCAAAGGCAATTCAATAGAGAAAAGATCATCTACTTTGTACAAATCTATATGCAAAAAAAAAAGGACCTAGACATATACCTCACATCTTACACAAAGATTAACTCAAAATGGGCTACAGACGTGAATGTAAATGTAAATCTGTAACACCTTTAGGGAAAATAGATGCAAAAATTTCTGTGACTTTTAGCTAGGCAGATTCTTAGATATACCAAAGCACTATCCATAAAAAATTGATAAACTGGACTTCATCAAAATTTTTTTTAAAAATTGCCCTATAAAAAGACACATTTAGCTTTGCATAAGACACTTGTTTTTCAAAGTTTTTTATTTATTTTGAGAGATAAAATACATGTGCATGAGCAGAGAAGGAGCAGAGAGAGAGAGAGAGAGAGAAAATCCCAAGCAGGTTCCACGCTGTCAGTGCAGAGCCCTAACCAGGGTTCAAACTCATGAACCGTGATATCATGACCTGAGCCAAAATCAAGAGTCAGATACTTAAGTGACTAAGCCACCCAAGTCCCCCTGTAGAAGACACGTTAAAAGAATTTAAAATATGCCACAGACTGGGGCAAAACATTTGCTAATCACATATCTGCCAAAGAACTTATATCCAAATCATATAAAGAATCTTCAGACCTCAGGGCATCTGGGTGGCTCAGTCAGTTAAGCACCTACTTTGCTCAGGTTGTGATCTCACAGTTCGTGAGTTCAAGCCCCACATCGGGCTCTGTACTGACAGCTCAGAGCCTGGAGCCTGCTTCAGATTCTGTGTCTCCCTTTCTCTACCCCTCCCCCACTCATACTCTGTCTCTCTCTCTCTTTCTCTCTCTCTCTCTCAAAAATAAAATGAACATTAAAAACATTAAAAAAAAATCTTCAGACCTCAACCATATAAAAATAAACAATCTAATTTTTAAAATGGAGCAAATATTTGAAAAGATAATTCAGCAAAGAAGATATGAGGATGGTAAATAAGCACATGAAAAGATACTCTACATCATTAGTCATTAGGGAAATTCAAATTAAGCCACAATGTGATACTAATATGTACCCTGTAGAATGACTAAAATTAAAACCAAAAGACTAACAATACCAAGTGCTGGTTAGTATGCAGAGAAACCAGAACTCTCAAATGCAAAACAGTACTGCCACTCTGGAAAACAGTTTGGCAGTTTCTTAAAAGGTAAATATATACCTACTATATGTAGTTACTTCTACTCTTAGGTATTTATTTGCCCAAGAGAAGTAAGACTTATGTTGACATAAAAACCATTTGTGAATGTTTATAGTGGCTTTATTACAAATCACCAAAAACTAGATACCACGCAAATAAATGTTCTTCAAGCGGTGGCTAAAAACTGTGGAGCATGCATACAGTGAAATATTAATCAGTAATAAAAAGGAACAAACTACAGATACACGCAACAACATGGATGAATCTCAAATGTGTTATGCTAAGTGCAAGAAGTCACACTGAAAAGGCTACATCTGTCTGAGTCCATTTATCTGACATTCTAGAGAAGCAAAACCATAGAGATAAAGAACACATCAGTGGTTGTCAGAAGAGGGAAGAAGAAAGGTCTGACTACAAAGGAACAACACAAGGTCGTGTTTTGGGGTAATAGAACTGCCCTGTTTGTCTAACGTATAAAACAAAAAGACTAAATTTTACTGTAAGTAAATTAAAAATAAACTTTAGAGTTTATTCTGAACTAACACTTGAATATTTTACAGTAAACTTTTGGAGATATCTATCATTGCAAACTAAAAATTTGCAAAACCCTTAAATTTTCTATTTTTTAAGTAAATTCCCAATGGCATGTTTCTCTCTCTTTTGGCAAATGTTTAAAAAAATAACATCTATTGATCTGTTAAAACCTATATGCTTAGAGTATGTAAAAGAAAAAAAGGGTTAATTTTAAAATCACAAAATAAAAACTTTCTTTTAAAGTTTCAGGAATCTGGGGCACCTGGGTGGTTCAGTCAGTTAAGCGTCGACTTCAGCTCAGGTCGTGATCTCAGGGTTCCTGGGTTCAAGCCTCACATCAGGCTCTGTGCTGACAGCTCAGAGACTGGAGCCTGTTTCAGATTCTGTGTCTCCCTCTCTCTGACCCTCCCCTTCTCATGCTGTCTCTCTCTCTCTCTCAGAAATAAATAAAACATTTAAAAATTAAAATTAAAAATTTTTTAATTAAAAAAATAAAGTTTCAGGAATCTAAAAAATTCCTTTTAACGTTTATTTATTTTTGAGACAGAGAGGGACAGAGTATGACAACTTTTTGACAACTTTTTTTTTAATGTTTTATTTATTTCTAGGAGAGAGAGAGAGAGAGACAGCGTGAGCAGGTGAGGGTCAGAGAGAGAGGGAGACAGAATCTGAAACAGGCTGTCAGCACAGAGCCTGATGCGGGAAATCAGCCGCTTAACCGACTAAGCCACCCAGGCGCCCTGAGTTTCAGGAATCTAAAAATGAAGCAAAGATACTGACCAAGTCAAAATTACATAGAACAGACTCCTCCGTGTACAATTTGTCAACATTTGACAAAGCTACATCATGCTGCTTAGCTTTCTAAACTATTGAAGTTTGATACTCCAGTACCAGTAGTTTCACCAGGAGTCAGAGTAAACAAATCATTAACATTCTGGACAGTTGTTGTTTTTAAGAAATGTGAATATCCCTGATAGAGGCTAAAACTTTTTGGCAGGTATATCATATCATACCTTACACCTTTTACATTTTTTTTTAATGTTGGCTCACTTGAGAAATATTGAAATATTGAAGAGAAATCACAATTCAAATACCCAAAGTATTTAAATCACCTAAATCATAAAACAGACCCATAGACCAATGGAACAGAATTGAGAACTCAGAAGTGGACCCAAAAGTATACAGCCAACTGATCTTTGATAAATCACCTAAATCATGTTACACATAAGAAAGTGATTTATTCAAGGTAAAGTTTACAAGGACAGAATCAGAAACAGAGAGCAACTCATCTTATTCTTAATTTTAATGGCCCTGCTTTCAATATCACCAACACAAAACAAAAACGTTTCTGTTAATAAGTTATCATTAAAATTAATTTGCTATGACAACTAAATGGGGGGGGCATTATCACTTTAAGTACAATATACACCCAATGAAATATATTCAATAAGTATGTGGCTACCACCAATGGCAATGAATTTCTTACTAGATTCTTTTTGCAAATTATCATTTCAGCTTCACACTGTCATTATTTCCACTGATAGTACCCTATTTCAAACTTCCAAATGGTATAAAGCCACCTCTGCTTATTCTCTCCCCAATAATCTCGTGTTCCCTATACATTTCAGATCAATGTGTCTTCAGGCTCTCCCATTACTGCCTACAACACTTACTTTCTGTCATATAACATACTCAATGGATAAAGTGTGCAAGATCAACCCATTCCCATGGGTGTGTCCTGAATAAATGCAATGCCTAAGAAGCAGCTGTTAATTATCTACCCCCTTTTGTTCCAATCCAAGATATATTTGAATGCAAGTGACTGAGATTGACAGTACTACTGGAAAAATCTTGGAAACATATACAGGGATACATACATATCTTATGTATAATATACTCCTGTCAGTAACAGTGGCCCATCATAGCCATGATTCTCAATGGGAAAGAGGCTTACAGCCATTGTGGTAGGCGTGGTTTGGGTATACTCCCCAGTTCTTTTTCTTCACCTCCTCGTTCCTCAAAACCTCTCTCAGAAAACTTGTCCAGTTATATGACACCTACTATTATCTCAATGGGTTTGACTCTGAGGCCTAAGACCCACATTTCCAAATGTCTGAACATTTTCACTCATATGTAGTACCACTACCTCTAACCTAAATCAGCTCCCCCTCCTGATTTCCTTACTTCTTTTCCTATCAATACTATCTTCTCACAAACAAACTTGAAGCTAGTACTTTTTTTTGGTTCCTCATGTTCACTCACCACTCATACCCAAATAAAGCCGTCACATCAGTCAATTCTGCCTTCAGAGAGTTTTTCATATCCTTCTTCTCTTCTCTGTTCTCATTATCAATATCCTAGCACAGGCATCATTACCTTTTGCCTTTCTAATTCCGGTTCCTTTTTCCAGTATTCCCCCATTCCAATTCATTAGTCATACTGCTATCATCTGAATTGTTGTAACCTATGGACTAGAGTATATTACTTTCTGGTCAAAAGATGCCAACAATTCCCCATTGGTCACAGATAAAAGTCCATACTACTTAATCCAGTGTTGAAAACTCTTTTCACAATCTATGTTCAACCCATCTTTCTATCTCCATCTGTCACAATCACTTTCATGTGCCCCATATGCCAGTTAAACCAGATTACAATCTTTCACCAAAACACCTTCTGGTAGCAAACCAGTACTCTTAAGATCCCTACATTTAGAATGTTTCAGTACTCTCATTATCACAACTATAAATCTCTGATGTTCCAAAGCTAACTCTTCCATTAAGTCTTTCCCAACACCCTAGGCTGAATATGTTCTAGCAATCCAGAACTCCCTACACCACTGAATTAGTGCCTGTATGGTACTTCTCATCTAATAACACTTCATACCTTGGTCTTCATACCTTGGATGCTGTATTAGACTATACTGCTTCGTTTCTAATTTTGTAAATATTTTATCCCTTAAGGGCCATGTTGACTCTTAAATTTCCAAAATCCAAAGCAACAGCAAAAGCTTCCAAAATAGTAGGCCACAACAGATCAAAAGATTAAAGATCATAAATACGATACTTGATTGAAAACAAAATGGAATCAAGGCAGCTGCAATTCTAACTCTGTAAGTAGAAACAAAAAGGCTTCTGTGTTCATATGTGTGATATATTTATTCTGTACTTTTTGCCATAATATGTTCTAGAAACCAGGTCATAAAGTATCATTTTCTCATGGGACAGTGATATTATTGGGGATTGTGCTTTTCAACAAAGACTCATTATCAAATAAATCATAGATAGGAACAACATGCAATAAAAACAAAGATATAAGAACTGTAAATCTTTACAATTTAGAATTATAATAGGAGTATTTTCAAATGGGCATTCACACACTATGCATATTTATTATACTGAGGTTCCAATACATCACAAATTATTTATGCTGAACATAAAAATAGAATTAGTTTTCATAAATCTCATTAAAGTCAATAAGCTAACTATAATAAACTAAGACGAATCGGTCACTTTATTTGCCATCTTACTATTTAATATGATATTTGATGTTTGTGTGGGGTGGGAGTGGGTAATTCAAATGACTTAGTTTTACTTTCAAGACCAACAACAAAACCAACAGCATCTCTGAGTCTCATGTACCTCAAAAGTCAAATGAATATATAAAACAATGGCTACAGAATAGGGAGAGAATTCAGAAAGACAATGTAACTTTGTTGCTTTTACACTGTAAAATTCCATCAAGAATAAGCTATTATAGGAGGGCCTGACTGGCTCAGTTGGTGGAGCATATGGCTCTTGATCTCAGGGCTGTGAGTTCAAGTTTTGAGTGTAGAGATTACTTAAAATCAAACTCTTAAAAAAATAAGCTATTATTAATCATCAATATTGTTCTTCATATTGATGGCATCTGTCTCACTAATAGCATGTTTAAAAGTGAAAAGCTGGGGTGCCTGGGTGGCTCAGTCAGTTAAGCACCCGACTTTGGCTCAGGTCATGATCTCACAGTTCGTGGGTTCGAGTCCCATGTCGGGTTCTGTACTGACAGCTAGCTCAGAGCCTGGAGCCTGTTTCTGATTCTGCCTCCCTCTCTCTGATCCTCCCCTGCTCATGCTGTCCCTCTCTCTCTCTCTCTATCTCTCTCTCTCAGAAATAAATAAAACATAAAAAAAAAAAGTGAAAAGCTGAAGAGTTTTGCCTCCTCTGGTCTTTCAACCTCTTCAGTTTATTCAGATATACATTTGTGTTCCTTTTTAGTACAAAACAACATGGAAATTATAAGAATTGCAAGGCCTTTAGCACCCTTCCCCTTCTCAGAGCTTATCTGACACCTTTCATGGCACCTGGCATTACACTGAAAAGCTATGAAAACCATTTTTATGTACAAGAAAGGGACAATTTGGTCACTATAGTGTGTAACTGTATGGACAGGACGGGTTTCTCGATCAGTATGGGAGGAGAGAACTTTGTTGGTGTGCAGGAGAATTGAATCTGAGTCTTTTGCTTCCAAAGAACAGACAACTTCCTCGAGACTGCTTTTCAAGTGGGGAAAGGCAAGCAACAAATGAGGCAAAGCAAGCCAAAGAGGTGTTAGTGAATACCAGGCATCGCCATCTCAGGAAGCCAGAGTTGTGATTTTGGTATATCTGAATGAATGAGTGATAGCTTTGCCCATCTAGCCTTCTCTACTTGGTTCCACCAAGAGGAAAGATGGGATGTGAACTTGAGGGGAGCATAAAAATGTGTGAGTGTGTGTGTGGGGGGGGTACTTTCCTCACTCCCACATCACAACTTTTAATAGAACCAGATTGTCCTAAGAGAAGGAAAAGACTTTAGAGACTTGGAGACTATAGAGGTAGAAGTCTAGAGCTTGGATAGCTTCCCCCAGGATTAGGAAGGGCAAAGGCTGTCAATTCCAGGAAGATTACAACCCAAGTCCCCTGTCCTTTCAGCTCCTCCAGAAAGACCACACCTGGAGAAGGAGGTTAGGCTTGGTCCCCCAAAGTTGCCAGTCTCAGCAAGGTTCCCAGATGCACTATACCTTCCAGGAAATTATGCGGACCATCATCATATATGTTTTGTGCCAAGCAGCAGTTAGGGAGAGTTTCTGTCTCCCTTTTTATAATTTCCATCAGTGCCACCCCCAATCCAACTGCCAAACAAATATACAATCTAAGTATAACCAGTAAGTTTGCTACATAAGCCCAGTTTCAATTCAGGGTATCTGATTCCTTCCATATAGATAGTACCCAATCACAAACCCTTCCTAAAAGGAAATTCTTGAGCTTCTGATGAATTGCACCAGCAGTGATAGACATAGACCAGACAGTCTTCCCACATATTCTGGGACCTTTGTTACACCTGTGGACTTATTGTTCTACCACACAGTGAGATGGGGGGCTCAGAGCCAGATTTAGCAATGATAATGATGATTATATGATGATAAGCAACACAATGTGACATTTCTTACACTTAAATGGAAGGTAGTAGTAAATACTAACATGTGATATTATAATTATTTAGTGTAAAATCTGTGTTTAGGCAACAAATATTTACGTCCCTCCTGTAGGTACTTCACTTTCTCCATAAATATTTAGTGAATTTCTTTTAAAGCCATCAGGCTCCTACTTCACTTCTGTCTAAGGATAGGAAGAGACTTTTTGCACAGAACTAGGCAAGTCCCTGAAAGGACAGCAGAGTAATGGTAAAAGGTCAAACATAATGGGGACAGGAGGCATCAGGGGGAGAGAATTCCAAGGGGAAAGAATTTCCACCTTCTAATTCTTCTTCCAGAGAGCTGCTCTGCTGTAATTCTATAAGGTTCTGTGTTCTCTTTTCCTAACAGAAGCCAATGCATTATAGTATGACATTAGCAGGAATTTTTTTATAGGTACATTTAAGAAACACTCATAAAACTACCAAGACAGGTATAAGAAAGAATGGCCTTGTGTGCTGGAAATCACTAAAGCAGAGGTTGAAAACTAGAAAGCTGTGGGTGACCTGAGGCCCAAAGGGTTTTTTTTTAATGTCCACAAAATGCTTATGGAAAATTTCAGGTAGGTGCCAACAAGTAGAAATCAGAAAGCTCACATAAAAATCTGAGATGTTCAACTTTTCTTTAAAAAATTGGACAACAGTGGGCCCCTTTATGTTCACTTTGCAAAACTCAGTTAGACTAGGAAACTGCTCAACTCTTTCAACCCCCCTAGCTCAACCACAGTCCAGCACCTTCAGTCCTTGTGGCACTGTGTGGCCCATTTCATTTATCTTGTCTACCTAATAATCCCTGAAGGCATCTGAACTGGCAAGCTCAGCTCCAACAGAGAAGTGACAAATGGTCATTAAATACATGGCAATCCTGGCATTTGAGGACCAGGAAAGACTTTGATGTTCACAGTCCTTTTTACATTTTGAAAAAAAATCTTTTTTTAATGTTTGTTTTTGAGAGAGAGAGAGAGAGAGACGGAGACAGGGTATGAGTGGGCAAGGGGTGGAGAGAAAGAGACACAGAATCCAAAGCAGGCTCCAGGCTCAGAGCTGTCAGCACAGAGCCCAAAGCTGGGCTCAAACTCTCAAACTCCGAGATCATGACCTAAGCTGAAGTCGGAAACTAACCAACTCAGGCCCCCAGGCCCCCAGACCTTTTTCCATTTTGTACACTAAATACCACAAATGAAGAAGGCTCTACATCAGTTTACTTCTTTTTTGCATTTTCCTTGCACTAAATCATCATATAAGACTTATTTCTTCTCAGTCATTAATTCCAAAGACCTCCTTAGTGTATACAGTAACTAGAAAAGCCGATTCAGACCAACTTTTCCTGGTTTTAATAGGTTGAGCAGGTTGTATTTGAATAAACAATGTCTTAGTTTCCTCACTCATAATATGAATGGGTTCAACTAGAATGATCATTAAGATAATTTTTAGTTGGCCTCTCCCCATCTATACCAGGTCTTCTAATCTAGAATCTACTTAGCCCTATAGAGAGATTCAAATTCCACTGCCTCCAGACTTCTGTCTTTGAATTTTTGAGCTAATCACCACCACCACCCAAATTAGCATTTACTAATTCTCAGTTGCTTTGCTTTGAATGCATTGGCTCATTTGCCATATTTAAAGAGAAAATCCTTTAAATACGAAACTATGCAGTTTAATTTTTAAATCCTCCACAGCATTTTACACTTACTTGGCATTCAATAATTATTTGTTAATTATTTACTCTGAATGCTACAGAAAATATCAGTAAACTGGAAAACTTCCCAAAGAGCAACGGTCATCAGACTCCCCTTCCCCCAAATCAATTATATTTATCAGCTTGCCCATCTGATTCAGGTAGGCATAATAGTACAATGCACGAAGAGACAGAGTACTGATTACTATATTACTTTGTACATGCTTATTGCTTCCTTCCTTGGTCGAAAAGCTCAAAAGGGGAAAAATATAAACAAACAATAACTCACTATAATAAGATATTACACAGTGAAAGATTATGTTTCCCACTAAACTGGGTTGAGAAAAATTTTCCTACCACAACTGAGAAAAGAAAATCAGTTACTAGTAAGGTGCTGCAGGTCAGACATTTGAAAATACAGTGAAAATTACCCTTGATCCTCCACCACCTTCTGGGTGTCATCAGAAGTTCTGAGTAACAAGAGGCCAAGATGACATGTGGGAGGGGATTTACCCACTTTCACCAGAAAAGTAGTGAGATACAGGTTCTCCTTGTTCTGGTCAAATCTCTCCATCTCACCTCCCTCCTCCCTCCCCCATCCCCAATAATTAAGGTTTTAGATAAGTGGTCAGTCCTTCCCTATTAAAGTAAAGGAAACATAAGAAAAGAATAATTCAAATATAAAATTATTTTTTTGTGATTGCCTTAATTTCTCATTCAATGAATTTAAGATAATTTACACTTTAGTAAACTGAACAAGCGTTAATCACGTCTTAACAGCAAGCCAATTCTAGTGGATTGAAATTAAGTCAATTTAAAAAATGCTCTCCTGTGATGTAACCAACCGTTAATACAGATGTTTCCACTTAATCTATACTCTGTGGAAGGAGTATTAGTTCTGTAATTCATTTTATACACATTCAATGCTTGAGGGTCTGAATCAAGAAGCAGTGTACCTGTAGGCTGGGGTAGGGATTAATTTAGGTAGGGGGGAGGCGGAGGTGGGATGAATCATGAAAAACTCCCACTTGGATCTTTCGGGAAAATCACAGCCCTATCCAATTTAAAAGAGTGGAAAATACTGTTTAAATGCCTACCAATTTTTTCTGGGGAATCCCTGTAAAATGCAACAAGGTTTTACAACCTGAGAGAAACAACCGCCGTCTCTTTTTTTTTTTTTAGGTAAATTTTTTACACTGCCTTTTAACGGTTTGAATCCTTTCAATTTTTTTTTTTTTTTTTTTTTTTTATCTGGTGTTTCGAATCACCCTATTAATTCTTGCTCTCAGATAGGAAGCCTGTCAGTCTACCCAAACACAGCCTGGAGACAGCTCTCCATTAGGCTCCCTACTTTAGCCACGCCCACACACGGAGCATCGCAAGGAATGGAAAGTATGCCCAGCCTCCGCACACTCTCACACCCCCAGCTCCTCTACTTAACCTCCAATTGCTTACGCCCTAGCTAGGTTTTCCCACATCCCTGTGTAATAAAATGTACAGGGTTCAAACACAACCGAAAAATGACAGGTGTAGATGTTTCTTTTTATTTAGCTCAAGCCCAGGTCTACTTTAAATGGTCTTTGAAAGTAGATACTCCAAATTCCATTAATAGGCACAACCTTGTCCCTATGGCGAGTTCCAGAGAAGCGGTATATGTTCCTCTGGGATCCGAACCGGGCATAAAGTGGGAAAGAACTAGAAGTTCAATTTTCTATAATACTGTGCCCACCACACCAAAGACACTTAAGCCTTAGGGATGGTGTTGTAAACAAGGTGCCCTACATAAACTAGCACAACTCCTAAATCCTAGGGTCGATTCACTAATTTCAAAGTCATGGTGAAATGAAGAAGGCCGTTCTCCCCAATTCCATCTGCTCAACAGCACTAAACTGAGTTTTGAGAAGATGCTCTCCAGTGACCCCGCCTACTTTTCCCTCCCTCACACGCACACACAAAGGTCCACAAGTTTCCGCAACCGTCGGGGGACGAAGACCTTACTTGGCCACACATTTGGGGTGGGGGGGTCTTCCTCTTAAAGGACCACCGGGGGAGGAGGAGATTCTACTCCTCCTCCGACTCTCCACTACCACCTCCCAAGGGGCGGGGCTCCGACTTTAGGTTAACAGACCAAGCAACCCGAACACCCAATTACCAAGGGATCCCCGAAGGCAGCCTGACCAATCGCAGCCGGCGAGCCAAGAGGACCAAATGTGACGTCACATGTGATTAAATTGGCGCGTCACCTTGACGTCAGCCGCTCACCTCGGACGTCCCGTCCCGGGAGCAAAACTCCAGCGACTTTGGGCCACGCCCCCGTGAGAGTGGAGGACGGCCAATGAAGGCGGTTCTGTGAGGGAACAGGGCCAATGAGACGAACCCGGGGCGGGGCGCGGGCCGGAGGGTGGGGCGGGTGGCGGCGGTGGCAGCCCGAGGTCTGGCTGCGCGCAGTATATGACAGTACGTCAGCAGCGGGATGGCCGTAGCTGTGGCGGCGGCTGCAGAAGCCCTAGCAGCCGCGGCCGCAGTGGAGGCTAGAGCCCGAGCGGCGTCGGCGTCGGCACCCCGGGGAGTTTAAGATGGCGGCAGGGGGGGCAGCGGGCCTGCGGGAGGAGCAGCGCTATGGGCTGTCGTGCGGACGGCTGGGACAAGACAACATCACCGTACTGCATGTGAAGCTCACCGAGACGGCGATCCGGGCGCTCGAGACCTACCAGAGCCACAAGGTGAGTGGGCTGGCCGGCTAACCGGCAGGGCTAAGGAAGCGAGAGGGCGCCCGTCGCCTCCCGGTGGCGCCACCCTGGGCTCCGAGCAACCGGCGCGGGGCCGCGGAGCAGTGGCTCGCCTCAACTGCCGTCAGCGTCCGCGGCGGCCGGCTGGGCAGGGCCGGGCAGGGTCGCTGACGCCGCCGTCCCGGGCCGGCCGGGCGCCGGGGCGTTGGGAGACGGGCAGGCGGGCGGCCCCTGGCGGCAGGGCCGAGGCAGCGGCAGCCCGGGCTTGGCTGCGCCGCTGCTGCGGGACTTTCCGACGGCGCCCGCGGGTTTCCTGGCGTTTTCTTTCCCAGTGAGGAAGGGGAACACTAGAGAGACGAGGGAGATGACTACGCTGTCTGTGGCGGGGGAGGGGGAGCTGGTGCAGCGTACCAGTAACGAACCCCGGAGCACTGAGGGCATAAGCCGTCCGCGTTTGGGAGTTAACACATAGGCACCGCGGATCCGCAGAGACTCCGGCACAGCAGCTCCGCATATGGAGATGGGACACACCTTGTACTCGCAAGGACTTGAGGACACAAACACACCCTGTGGGAAGGGGCACACCATGTATTCTCAAAGGATGATACACGACGCCCCGCGTACGAGGGGCTAAGGGGGAGACACACCTTGCACTCCCAGGAACTCGGGGACACTGGCGCTTCGCCTTCCCAGAGAGGCACCAACGCCGTGTCCGAGCGAGCCCCACACACCCAGAGCTCACCCAGGAACATGACAGGTTCGCGGAGGCTCTTCGTACGCAAAAGACGCGCTGGTCTCGGGTTGACTCCCAGCGATAGGAACGTGGATCGAGGGTGAAGGTGGGGGAAAGGTACTTGCATCCCGGGCAGAGACTCCTGTCTCCCACCCCGCACCGCGTTCGGTAGAGATACCCATGTACGTACACACGGAACTCGAGTACAGCTAAGGCTCATGTAGACGCACACACGCCGCAATTGGAGTACAAACCAGAAACGTGTTTTCTTGTTGGGGGGTTGGGGGGGGGGGAAGTGGGAAACAGACACGGAAAAGACATATCACAACCCAGGGTGCATAGGGAAGCCGTTTATGGACATTCAGTACTGTGTGTGGATGTATAATACATATGTATGTGTCATACCATATGGGAGATGGATAACACTCTGAGGGGAGAGACAATCAGAGGGAAATAGAACCCACAGTGCATACTGACAAATAGCCCACTCCACACCAAGGAAACCTGCTTCAGTTAACTGAAACAGACACAGAGGGCCAGAGGGATACCCAGAGGCAGACTCACATAGTTACTCAGATAAAAGTGGAGACCAGAATTAACATCTGTTGAGCTCCCACTAGTGCCAGGTACTTCAAATACATAGAAGGAATTTGGAAAGTAGAGCTTTTTTTTTTTTTTTAATTTGTAATGTTATATTTATTTCTGAGAGAGAGAGACAGAGAGAGACCGAGCGTGAGCAGAGGAGGGTCAGAGAGAGAGGAAGACAGTATCTGAAATGGGCTCCAGGCTCTGAGCTGGCTGTCAGCACAGAGCCCGATGCGGGGGCTGGACTCACAAACTGTGAGACCATGACCTGAGCCACCCAGGCACCCCAAGAAAGTAGAGCTTTTGGAAACAACTGCAAGGGAGGTGTGAACCGTGTCATTCAGTGGGAGCTCGTAAAGCTGGGCAAAGAGAGACTCTTCTTCAGAGAAGCCCACTACATATGGGTGCACACAAGAGGAAGCACCCAGTTGTGAACAGCTTGGGAAGTACATGAACTCATGATAGACTCACAGAGGTGAGCTTGCTCAGGAGGGCACTCACAGAACTGAGTGGGTACATGGATGTATACTTCAGGGCACATGTGTTATCCACCAGAGAAGTGTATGGTGAAAAATGCTCAGACTGAGAAAGGGAAGGAAGGGTGCATGTACAGGGGGGTGAAAAAAACTTTTCCACACGTTGTGAAATCCCAGGGAAAAAGAGTCTCTCATTTGTGGCTGGGAAGTCATTGTGCAGTCGGCAATAGGAATGCAAGGAGATAAAAGAAATACAAAACTGTGTATGTCAATAGCTGCTTCCAGACAGGTACACCTGCAGGGAAAAGACCAGCAACTGGCATGGAGTAGGAGGCCCATATGGGGGAAGCCAGATAGGGAAGCAGAGGGACAGAGGCAGACAATGGAGAGAAACTCAGCCCTGAAAGATGAAGAGATAAGCTTGCCAGCTCCAAAGGGAGGGCGTGGGAAGGAATGACACTGGGAAGAAGGTAGGTCAGGGGTGTAAAGAGAAAAACACATTGGCTGAAGAGGAAGAAGCCAGCAGGAGAAGGCCAACTTCCAGTCAGAAAAACACACATAGAAGGTAGGGAGATTGATTTATGAGGACAGTAGGTCATCCTCCACCTTGGGGGAACAGGGAAACTGTACAGTTGATTACAGCAAGATTGACATACACTGTACACTTGGCAGGGAAGAGGTGGATAAGGAGAGCCACACGGGGAGGGGATGGTGCTCAGGGAGGCGAGGTGCCAGAGGCTTGCAGTGCTCAATGATCTGCATATGACCACTGGGGCCCAGGAAGGGAGTGTTTTTTCTACCTTCATTTCTGCCTCCTACACCTTCGTGTTTACATGCTTGGGATTAAGGTTGGAGTACTTTGACTCCAGAAATCCTCACATTTATATGCCGGTGTCTTCCAAGAAACAGGAGATCATAAATTCTTTTGGAACCCACCACTTAGTTCTTGATTTTTTTCTTTTTTTTATAGTCAAAGGTATGAAAGTCAGTTTCTTTTTCTGCTCCTAACTACTTCAATTTCCATTTAATAATACTCTCTTTTTTCCACTTCTGTGCATGCAAATTAATGGGTCTGATCCAGGTGTACAGAAGCAGAGAATGGAAAGGGAGAACACTTTTCCAAGTCCTCCCACCTTTCTGAGGTTATAGCCAGGCAGAGTGAGTTGGCCCTGGTAATCCTTTTCTCCTAAAAAGCTGGTGGTAGAAGCAGTGGCATGCAAGGAAAGGAGGAAGAAATAAACTGACTTGGCCTTTGCAATTGGACACTGCCTTGTTTCTGCCTTAACCAGCTTCTGTCTGAGGCCCCACTGTCATTTCAGCTATGAATACTTTGTAAGGGGCTTGGAAAAGCAGGAATTGGGGTGAGAATGTTAATCCCAGGTGGTTGAAAAGTGGGGAGAGACTGAAGATATAGAAATGAGGGACCCTTCAGGTGACTACACTGTTGGTACTTACTGCAGGTCCTCTGGTGTGTTTGGCCAGGTCTCCTACAAATGTGTTCTCATGACCTTCCTCCTGGCTCAGGCCAGACCAGGGCTCCCCCATCAGGGAGTTGCTAGGAGTAGGCATCTGGCCCGGCTTTTATCTAACAGTAGGAGGATAACTTATGTGGTCTTTTATTCCATATATACTTATCAGAAGTGGGCCTCCTGACTCAAAATTGTAGCAGCTGTTTCAAAATATGTTGACACATGTTGGCTAAGTGGGAAGTTGTTTCTGGTGGTCAAGCCTATTCGCTCTGGGGGAAAAATGGCTTTAATTTTTATATACAACTGTTCCCACCATTTTTGTGCTCAGATAGGAAGGTGTTCCATGCTAGACAAGTGGCCTCCAAGTGGCTTTGGCCTGTGCAAGGTTATGACTATGAATTCTCTTTTTCTAATGACTTTCTAAGAGCCAGAAATTTCAACAGTGTCCTAAATTAAGCATCAGAAAATTATTTTTATCCATATTATTTTGCACATGAGATTTACTCTTCTAAATTAAACCATTTGACATAAGACTTCAGGGAGGTAAATTGAGGGATTTTACTAAACTATGATGTAAGCAGAATACAGAAGTTCTTTAGATATAATTGAATAAATATACGACATTGTTAGGGTTTGTGGAAACAGAATCTTCAATTGGAAACAATTCTTCACTGTTTAAAAAGACATATCATTATTCAGGTTTTCTATTTTAAGAGAAATGAAAGATGCTAACATGAGAACCTTTCAAAACGGGGACTGGGTTGGGGGGAGAGAGACACTGAATCTAGCAATGGGAGTTGTAGTTGGAGTAAATATCTGCTAGACATTGTTTTCCACTAAGTGTGAATACAGAAACAACTTCAAGTTGGTTGTTTATTAAAAGTGTTAAATGGAAAGAAAATGTAGGCATACTAATAAAGATATATAGGATATTTTGCAAAGCTACTTTTTTTTAAACCGTAGATTGTTAAGTGAGAGGGAAGTTACTAAATAAAGTCACAAATGACCACTTTATAATCATTCTAAATTGATGTTTCTGATTGCATGGTCTCTGTAAGCACTACATATTTTAAATGGACATAGAGTATTGTAATTACATATTTCTCCAAAATGTATCCTAAAACTGTATTTAAAATTTAAAACCCAAATTTTAAATATATTTTAGCTAATTCAGTAATGTGTAGCTGTCGTATGCTGACATTTATAGTAACAAAAATCTTATCAAAATATTGTTATCAGATTCTGTAATTGCTGAGCCTATCAGCTTATTTTTTTGAAATGTTGGGGCAGGGGCGCCTGGGTGGCTCAGTCAGCTGAGCATCTGACTTTGGTTCAGGTCATGATCTCACAGTTTGTGAGTTCCAGGCCCGTATCAGGCTCTGGGCTGACTGACTTGGAGCCTTGAGCCTGCTTCTTTCTCTCTCTGCCCCTTCCCTGCTCTCTCTCTCTCTCTTAAAAATGAATAAACGTTAAAAAAAAATTTTTTTTTAAATGTTGGGGCACCTGGATGGCTCAGTCGGTTAAGCATCTGACTTCAGCTCAGGTCATGATCTCACGGCCCGTGTCGGGCTCTGTGCTGGCAGCTAGCTCAGAGCCTGGAGCCTGTTTCAGATTCTGTGTCTTCCTCTCTCTCTGACCCTCCCCTGCTCGCTCGCTCACTCTCTCTCTCTCTCTCTTTCTCTCAGAAAGAAATAAAACATTCAAAAAAATTTTTTAATGTTTATTCAAAATTTCAAAGAAGGTGGCTCAAATAATATCATCATGTTTACCTATTACATCAGAAGTCTTGCAGAGATGTTTTTGGGGGCAAGGGCTCTTCATTGCTCTGTGCTTAAAGATAAGAAAGCAGAAGTGTTTAAGAAGGATTCTGTTAACACATTCTCTGGTCAACTCTATTGGCTTTAAAAGAATTTTCCTTTGATAAGTGTCTTCTAGGAAAATGATAGTGTTTTGAAAATTTGTACAAATACATTTAATTTTGCATGAGAAACTCAGTCTCAGTGTTACCAAATATTATCATTGCCAGTCAAAGCATAAAGTCTAAATCAAACCTCCAAAGTTAGTGTCCTTCACAATAGCTCCCTTTAGATCAAGTATTGATCTTTTAAAGTCACTAATTCTGTAGGTCATGAGGTGGGTGATTTCCTCTCCTAGCCTGTCTTTCTACCAGGTGAAATTTTTAGCATTTGATTCATTGTGGTTTAAGGCACAGAAAAAACTCATACTTACTTTTTCCTTATCCATTTTTCTTCCTGTCCTCAAACAATTTTGAGTGTGTGTGTATGTATTCAGTAATCTTCCTTATAAACATAGAAGACACTGTTCTTAAGGCACTGCTCAAGCATCCAGACGTGCCAGCACGGACTGCCACTGCCATAGGACATGTTTATTAACTAAAACAAAGGGGTTTGCATTATCAGATTCTTTTTCTTGCACTTTTATGTGTAGCCAGATTTTATTTTAAGACATTAATTGGGGCACCTGGGTGGCTCAGTCAGTTAAGCTTCCAACTTCAGTTCAGGTCATGATCTGAGGGTTCCTGAGTTTCAAGCCCCACATTGGGCTCTGTGCTGACAGCTCAGAGCCAGCAGCCTGAATCAGATTCTGTGTGTGTGTGTGTGTGTGTGTGTGTGTGCGTGTGTGCCCCTCCCCTGCTCACACTCTGTCTCTCTCTCAAAAATAAATATTAAAAAAAAAGGGGGGGGGTGCACCTGGGTGGCTCAGTCAGTTAAGTTTCCTGCTCAGCTCAGGATCTCACAGTTCATGAGATCTAGCCCTTGTCTGGCACTGTGCTGATAGCTCAGAGCCTAGAGCCTGCTTTGGATTCTGTATCTCCTTCTCTCTCTGTCCCTCCCCCGCTTGCTCATGCTGTCTCTCTCTCTCTCTCTCTCTCAAATAAACATTTAAAAAAAAGCAAGAGTTAATCTTACTTTTAAACCCATCTTTAGGATGAACTTGATTTTAAAGTGCTTTTTATCAAGTAAAGTCAACTTTGTACCTCATGTTCCAATGTTTGAAACATTTATTCAAATGATCAGGTACTCAGTGCAAAGAAGGGTCCTCTTCCCTGTGAAAAGCAGTAGCCAGATTGCCTAAAACGATAGACAGGGAACTTTGGCACCAGAATTGGGAGAAGAAAGAAAGAACATATGTGAAGGACTGGAACATGTTCAAGAAAAGAGTTTAAAAGGAAAGGGGTGTAGACTTCTTGGAATGATTTACAGGAAAGCTTATGGAAGACAATCACCAGATCCAGCCTTTCCATTTGCTCCATTTGCACTTCTAAAAAAATTATGAAAGCTATGCTCATAGCACCTACTAGGTAATTTGTGATTAAGTCAGAGAGTGAGGAAAATTAGAATTTCAGCCTAACCAATGCTGGGTCATTTTTAACAATTTGCAGTGACCACGTGGAGGCTCACAAGCCTGGCACTGGTGTCCAGCCAATGTATTTTCCTATTTGGGCCAAATGTCTTTAGAATATTTGAGAAGATGTCCCGAAAGTGTGATGATATGGGCATTTCTGCATTTAAGATCAGCTAAGTTTTAGAATAAAGAAAATAGTGTGTATATAACCCTGCATTTGACTCTCTTGCATACCTCAGTTCCATACTACATTTTCCATGACTTAATGCAAAAATGTAGAAAAGCAGGTGTGGAGTAGAATACAGTAAATTAATGGTTGTATCTCCACAGCCAAATTGAAGCTGGAAAAAAAAAAGATATAACTCAGGTAAAATTTACCAAGGAAAATTGATCTTTCTTTTCTTTGCGCCCTCCCTTTCTTCCAATTTATCTACGTATCTATAATTTCTGTCATGGCATTATGGCCCATGAGAGCCCTGTGAAATCTTTAGGAAAAACTGGTTTAAGAGCCTCCACTAATAAACACTTTGACAGCAAAAGCCAAACTAGCATTTCCATGGCTGGCAGTTTAATATAGGACATAAAAGAGAGAATCTTATTAATTAAGGAGCTGTATGCTCCTTAAAAGATTCATGAGTCAAATTAGCACCTTGAATTGAACTCTACAGTCACAGCATTTGACTACTAGTTTTATAGTAACTAGATTGTTAGACAAATGGCCTAAGTTATTTTCTTGTTGGTGATCTTACATATTATTGGTCTAAAAACCATCCTCATGGTTTAAAGGATTTTAGCCCGCATCTCCAACAGAGGGAATGGCACAGGCAAAGAAAGGACAGCAATAGAAAAGCTAGGGCAGGGTCTGAGAATCCCAAGGAATACTGTGGTCTTCTTAACCTGAAGTTAATATAGGAGAAAAAAATAGTTGGACTTAAGAGAGGAAAGGGAGATTGGAGCAGGTTAAATTGTATTCTGTCAAGACTAAGGAGACACAGAGTAGAAATCTAAGGTAATTTGAAGCTATGTTTTAGGATTATTCTGGCTTCATTGCTACATGATGAATATAAAGTGAATCTGGAAGGAAATAGACAAGTTAGTAGGTAGTTTGTGGTCCAGGTGAAAGATGATTGTAGTCTAAACTAGTATGCTTGTGGGAGACATTAGAGATGAATTGAATCTAAAGAGTTTTAACATATTTTAGAGAAATAAGTTTTAATTGAGATTTATAATCATCAGCACTAGAGGTATTCTTAGAAGAAAAAGGAGAAATCAGAAGCAGTTGGAAGAGTGGGGTGGGCACAGGGGCAATGGTGAGTACCATTTTAGTGAACATTCATTCAGTCTTTTGTTTGGTGACCAAGAGACTTAGATTTGATTAGGTGTTTTATATTTGAGAAGTATATTTGGGGGTCTGAGGCTAGATGGAAATTTGGATGACAGTGGGATTGGTGTTATTAAGGAGGAAGTCGAAATTATTAAGTGGAAGAAATTTTGGTTTTGAGATGGGATTTTTTGTGTGTATTTTTGTATTTATATTTCGTATTTTGTTTGTATTTCCTTTATTTAATAACCTTCTCTGTATTGTACTTAAGGCCATCATCAAGCACAGATAATATGAAGATAGAATTTGATTATAACCTGAGGATCAGACCTTCTGTGGTTTCTGTCCCTGCCCCTAGTGATTACTGAAGCATTAAGAAACTGTGTATAAAGTACCTGGATTTACTTTTCAGTCATCATTTTGAAATGATTCTGAAGGCCTTGAGTCAGTGTTTTCACTTCTTCCAGATTACCTCCATTTCTGTTTTGGTGCTTTGGTTCTCTTCTTTTTTGTTGTTGTCATCATGGAAAAACAAAACAAAGAATAATCCTTACTACATAAAGCTTTCATTATACAGATACATTGTAATGGACTAGGTATGGTTGCTTAGTTCAGGTTCATGGAGATAATCTTGTCTAGAGGACTCTTCCACTCAACAGTGAGTTTATTCAAAGGTAAAGCCAGGCTTAAACTTTTGATAAGATTCACTGAAATACTTCAGGATCTAGATAGGCTTTATCTGGAAAGTTAAGTGTTAGCATATTTTAAAATTACTTGTACTTGGTATCATTGTTTTTGGTTCCCATTATCAGAAACCATGATGCCTCAGAGAAACAGAAAATATAACCATGTGGTAGAAATGTAGTTGGAGTGTCTTAAGATTTATTTTTAAATAAAAGATTAAGAGATAGGAGTCAGAATTAAAACTACCAAATATTCTTTTATTCATTTAGCAAACACTTAGTCAATTTTAAGACCTATGCCAGGCATAGAACTACACACTAAGGATATAAACCCACTTAAGTCCCTGTATGATCTTTGCCTTTGAGAAAGTGCTTGTGCTTTAGTAGAAACAGACAGACATGTGAAAAAGTAAATGCAGTGAAATCTGTGTTCAAGGGGACACCTAAAGAGAGAAGGATTATGTGTTTAAGGTTGTATCTGGAAAGCAGTGTCTCTTTCTTTACCTCCCATTACTCTGGGTTGTCTCCACCACACCTCTAAGATCACAGCTGACTAGGTCCCTTGTTGCCCAAATCAGTGGACATCTCTGTTTTTCCCTCCCTTACATGACCTCAGCAGTATTCCATCCTGTTATGAAATTGATTTACCTCCCTGCCCATTCTTAGTCTCAGCTGACCATCCTCTGTTTGACTGGTCTTTGAATGTTGGAGATCCCAGCCTCCTCCTCTTTATTCATCCTCTATAGGTGACCTCCTCTAGTCCTATAGATTTAAATGTCATCCATATGTTAATGACTTCTAAATATCTATCTCCAGCTCTGACCTTCCTCCAACTCCTGGCACTTACTTCCAACACCTCATCTCCTTATCAAAGCTTAAGAGGCATCTCAAACTTAACAAATCCAAACACAATTCTTGATTTCACTCCGCAAACCTACATCTTCAGAAGTGTTCCCCATCTCAATAAGTGGGAGCATCTGTCACCAGTTGCCTAGTAATCAACTAATAATCCTTGATTTCTTTTCTCAATTCTTGGCTTAGATGATTCATCAATAAGTCCTATAAATCTCCAGATGATCAAAATTTAACCTCATCCTTTACCACTGCTCTAATCCCAGCCACCATCATCTCTTAGGACCACTGCCATGGACTTCCAACTAGCCCCCAAGTATCCATTGTTACCCCCATAGTCTATTCTACACACAGCAGCCAGAGTGATCTCTTTAAAACATTAAGTATGGGTGCACCTGGGTGGCTCAGTCTATTATGCATCCAATTCTTGATTTCATCTCAGGTCAGGATCTTACCTTTGTGAGATCCAGGCTTTATGCTGGGGATGGAGTGGAGCCTGCTGAAGATATTCTCTCTCTCTCCACCCTCAGATCCCTCCCCCTCTCACTCATGCTCTCTCAAAAACAACAACAGCAAGATTAAATATGAAAATGTAGTTTCCTGGTTTCAAGCCTTCTTAGGGCTCTCTCTGTAAAAGTGTATTAGATGGTTTATGTTATAAATTTCTAGTACTTTAAAAATAATCTCAGTCTTCCCTCCCAAGTTTATTTTACTGCTTCTGCTTATACTTAATGTTCTAGAGATCATGATCCCAAGGAAGAAATCTTCATTTGCATTTATAGTCAGATTTGACATGTAAGCTTTTTATGTAATCACAAAGCCTACATTAGGCTTTCTTGGAAAAAGATAACGGGATATTATGCTTCAAGTATTGTTGTTTTAAAGGCTGGTTCACAATAACTAACTTTTTAACTGATTCCTTAGATTTGCCTTCCATGTTTCTTTAATAACTGTTTGAAATAGTAAAATATAAGATATATCTTTTTAACTTGGCCTCTACCAGATAGCTACAGTTTTCCAGAAGCTCTCTTTAAAAACAAGGATTGTGTTCAATAGTTTAGGTTTTGACCTCTTCTCGTTACTGTTTTGGCAGTCCTTTAATATTTCATTCTTTTCTATGCTGTAATGACTAGAAATAAATTATTCTTTATTGCACATGCACTTTAATCTAGTTCTTCCAGATCTGCAGAGAAGTTTCTTATGTGTTTGGTTAGATTGACTCACAAAGAAAAATACTAGATTTTGTGACGCCTAGTGACTCTTTTTTTGGCATCTAATAAAATAATGGGGGCAACAATGGAGATAATGTTTATTTAAGGTAGCTCTGGATTATCAGTAAGTTTTACATTCATGCTGTCTTTCAAAAATTACCAGCTTTTGATAAGCGCTTACTATATTTGATTTCTTCAGGATCAAATGTCTGATTTCCTGCACTATTTCCTGCTTTAGCTTCAGTTTTCTTTCTTCTCCTCACCCTGCCTAGATATATTTTTTATTACAGTGGTTAAAATATAATTATTAGATAGCTTTTAGTTTCTCTATAAGGTGATGTTGTAAAGAATAGAATAAAATTACTCTCTAAAAAAAACACCACAAGTTCTCCTTTCGGAAAGAAAAATGATCTTTTATATAAATTGTATCCCAGGAAAAAAATCACATACTGTTTATTATTTACTTGTGTAAGTTACAACAAATTCAAGTACCTGCTGTTTTCCTTACGCTGTAGTACAAAACTAAAAAAGCTATCAATGCTTATCAGTTATTATCAATTCTTAATTTTCTAACTTGTAGATGTTTCACATTTTATATAACCATTCTTAAGGAATGGTAGGAGAGGCTGCTGTATAAAGTGGTCAGTGAGAGCACATTTCTTAAGTTGATACCGGCCAGTGTTTGAGTCCCAAGCCACTCACTAGCTACGTAACCTTTGGTAATTTATACGACTTAACTGAGTATTGGAAATAATAGTATCTACTCCACAAAAGTATTCTCAGAATTCCTGATGATGATAGTAAAAATGATTATAGTGACTGACACATTTTAAGCACTCAGTAAATAATAACTAAGTAGCTATAAGCAATTCTACTTAAAGTAATCACTTGACACTATATCTAGAAAGTTTTCTGGTTTGGGCAAAGTTCCAAAATTACATTTGACTTTTGAATCTTTTTGCACTATCTTTATCATGCAGCTTAGGCACTCAGATAAATACCAGGTATTTAATAAATACCTGTTGATTGATTATATAGTTGAAGTTAACTTTGAGTTAGTCAGAGACCTGTAATGGGTTTAGAAGGAAAGCTGAAGATGTTTCAAGTATACATCTAAGGGGCCGGGGGGATTGAGTTAGATCTCTATCATGTGTTTCTTAGAGAAATCACTCTTTTCTAGGGTCAGAATGCTATTTGTTATGTTTGCATATTCACAAAACCAATGGTGGTTGATAAAGTAACCATAGATTTAATTTGTCCACATTGATAAGCAATATATAAATATTGAAGAGATAGTTATAACAACTTTTATAGGATAAAAAACTTTCTTTTATGCAACTCTAAAAACCCCTACCTCTACTCCTTCTCTCCCACCCTCTAGCATCATGTCAGAACTGAATATTACTCAGCAAAATTAAGATTCCTTAATAAAATTATGTAGTAAATTACATATTACTGTTATAGCCCTGATAGATTGTGAGGAATAGTTTCTGAAAATAAATGGGCATAGATTTCTTTGATCATAGAACAGTTTTTGTTTCAGTAGAAATGGCTTGTAATGGCAGATGTCAGGAGTATAACCAAACTTCTAAGCATTTTAGTATTGCCTATACTCTAGTCTGTGCTTAAGAATGTCCCACATTTCCTACGAGGTACAGAAGATTAATTCAAGGAGTTGTAGAAACAGTGAAAAAACTACTAGTTTAACAGAACCTTTTGACTACAAAACACCACCTTTATGAGATTGTTGAAGCATTTGTCAAAAGGAGTTTGCCTAGCCAGGTTCAGTCTGTGTTGTGTTTCTTGGCTGGGTGAAGATACCAGATCACTATCTTACTTATAGCTCAACCACTATTCAATTAAACTCCAGAGTTACTTGATTTTCAAAGGAGCTACTTGGCGCAAATATTTAATAAAATCTAAAAATAAAAAGTTGAAGCTCTTATTGAAACTCATTTGTAATGGGAATGTACTTAGTAAGTTAAACATTTATTTTAAAACATGCCTTATAACCTGCAATTATCTTATCTTTTAAAACAGAGTTGAGGTCCTATTTGTGCAGTTAAACTTAGGCTAAAGAACATTTAGACAAAAAAAAACTAACATGCATGAGACTTTTACTTATATAATGGTATTGACTTTTAGAATTTATTCCTGGTAGCTATCCCATTAACACAGTGCATAATAAGTGGTATAAAGTTCTAACTATCTCCTTGTTGCATTTTTGAAGTATTCAAGAACTAGTAACATCTGGTAACTTAACATTTTCTTGTCTGCAATCAGGATTAAAATCAATAATGCATTGGCATTTCTTTTATGTATTTTTGTCTTTTGGGTTGTTGGATAATCTTAAATGAGTTTTTCAGTAACAGTGATCTTAGTTTGTCCTATTTGGATAAGCACCCATAACTGTTCCATTGATGAAGGTTTTATCACTTTCTAAATGAAAAATGGTAACACATATTTATATACATTCCTTTATTATACATGTTCCTTATAGCAAAAAAGTATTATTGTTTAGTTTTTATTCAGAAACTGAAGTTTGGAAATTGTAATGATTTTATAAATTCATTTTCCTTGGAAACAAAATTGCCAGAACTGAATGACCATTTAAGAATTTTCAAATGTTCAGCACTGGACGGTAAACTGTTAACAGAGACAAGAGAAGAAAAGGAAAGTGTTCTGTGTTTAGGATTCAGAGGACTGGCTTTGAAGTCCAGCTTTGCTAATCACTAGCTTGGTGTTCATGGGCAGTGTCCTTTACCTGTTAGAGACTCATTTATCTCCCTCTGAAATGGGTAATAAAGATGTCTTTTTACCACACAGGGCTGATTTTAGGAGGCTTACTTGAGACAATGGACATAAAAAATGCACTATGCATTACAAAACTAAATGAAAGTTACTTCTGTTGAGGAATCGAGCAATACAGATAGAACCATAAGTATGTCAGGAGATTAGGTTCTAAATTCAAGTCCTGAAACAATAACTGGTTAAAGTCAAAATTACTCTTGAAAGTTCCCAAATGGGTATAAAGTGTGATTGTGTTATCTATATAATCATGAATAGTAACCTGTAAAATATATGTATATAATAGTATACTATTATAAAGTAGTATAAAGAGAACATGGCCAAAATGATTTTACAATAGATTTTTTTTTTAGCAGAGCATAATGTAGATAAATACTTGTAAGTTAAATATGTGTTAGACTCCTCTGTATCATAACAACTAGCAGTAAAGCAACCCGTGAAAAAGTACACCCCCAGAGTACTAGAACCCTACTAGACACAGGCATCTGGAAAAACAACAGGTTATGAGAGGTAACTGAAAGTGGGCATATTTCAGAGTTAGCAAAATGGTGGCATCAGTGTTTGGTTTGGTTGGAAAAGGTCTAACATTTTAAAATTTGGATCCTTTCTGAGTTGGGCATTTTTTTCTCCAAGTACTTGCCACTCCTTTTTGCTTTTCATCGGTCTCTTCCATGTTTACCTGCCTTGGGTCCTTAAACACATTGAGTCTTTGATTCCTGATTTATCCAAAGGAATGCCTAGCTAAAGAAATTAATCTGAAACTTGAATGTTAACTAAGTTATTACTATGGATTGACAAAACAGTGTTTGGGACGGCATGCCATCTTGAAGGAAGGGAAGGAGGTAACAATACAGAGGAAGAGGCTCCTGGCTGGCCTGGTCAGTGCAGCATGTGACTCTTGATCTCGGGGTTGTAAGTTCAAACCCCACATTGGGTGTAAAGATTACTTAAAACAAAAAATCTTAAAAGAAGAAAAAGAGGAAAATACCTGAGGCACAGTTGAGAGGAAGTGGAAGAGGAAATTGGTTGGTCCTGTAGATGGGAGGTCTGTTTTGCAAGTGGAGGAGTTTGCTTTGCTTTGCTAGAGCCCACTGAGAAGGAACCTGCTGCGGCCTGTGTGCCATGCTCAGATGGTATCCTAGAGAGCTTCTGCTCTCAGCATTTGGAAGGAATTGAAGGAAGGCCTTTGTCTAGGTGCTCAGTGATAGGGGCCTGAAACAGTCCAGGGATTTTCACAGCAGAGACTAAGAGCCTAATTTGAGGGAATTTGGGGCTGACTGGCCAGAGATGATGATTCAGAGCCCTAAAGCCACCTTTGCTTCATTTTCTTTGGGCACCTGATATTCAAGCTTTCAGCACATTTTATCATTCTACCTTGGGAAAGTCTGCTCTTTCCACCATCTCCTGTTTGCTCTGGATGAAGTCATACTAATTTAGGCCTTTATCGCTGGAGTATTTCTAAATAAAGCATCCCCTGGAGCTGATGTCTAATCTTTTTCCTTAGCCTCAATCCATCTCTCTCACTCTTTTCTTACACATGAGGGAAAGAGCTGCTGTCCCTGAAACACTTCTTTCAGCAACTCACTTTGTTATTCCAAAAATTAGAAGCCCCTCCAATTGTTTATCTTGTCAAAGGCAAGACTTAAAGACCATCCCTGAGGGAGTAATAGAGGAGATTAGGGCAGGGTTATTTCACAGGGTAATAAACCTTTTGAAATCCTGAGATCTGAAATTTAAATTACTGTCGTATTTATTCTGTAGTGTATAGAAGCTAAAACTGAAGACAATTTTGAGGTCAAGGAAAGATGAGGCAGGTCCACTTCTCATCATTTGTATTGTATTTCAAGTGTGAAAGAACCCTGTATACACACAGACCCTTTGCTTGCACAATATCCATTCCTGTGTCCTTGCTTTTTTGCTCAGGACGCTCCATTTCCCTGAAGTTTGTTTTTTCAAAATCGCTACTAATATTCATCTTTTCCTTAAGCCCTTTGTCTTTTCTAGTATTTCTTCTAACCCATATTCTTTTCAACTATTTGAGAATTCTTAGTAGTACTTAGCCTATTATTTAATCATTCTTATGTGTTCCCCAACTAAATTGTGAACTCTGGCCTTCACACTCTTGAATCTCCCATAGCAGATGCGTGTAGAGCACAAGGTAGTAGAAGAAAAACAGCATGGCAAAATAGGACTGAGTCCTGGGTTCTGGTGCCCCAGTTTAGTTATCAATGGGACAGAGGGCCGGGGGGATAGGCCTTGACTGTATTATCTATGATTCAGAATTCTGTAATTCTAGCAGTTAATAACCTCTAATAGCATATGATTAGAGGTAAGGGAAAAGAGACTAGAAATTAAATTTAACGTTTTGAACCCAGAGAACCAAAAAGATAGAAGTACCCTTGCCAGAAAAGTAGGAAAGAGGTGCCATTTTGGTTGAGGGAGGGGAAGGGAAAGGAAGTTAGTTTGGTTTGCCAGTGTTGCTGTCAAGAGTTTCCAATACAAAATGTCCCTGGGCAGTGATAATTACTAGGCTATAGAGAGAAGGGAACTGAGGACTAGAGATTCAGAGTCATCACCCAACAGGTGAGGTGAGCCTCCAGGAAGGAGAAAGGATGTAGAAAGAGGAGGGCAAAGAGTACTGGCTTTTGAAATGAAAGACATGATAAAAAAGCCAGGAGGACATGTAAGGAAACTGTGGTCTCTAAAGGAGAAGTGAGTAATTTGAAAACTGAGAGTAGTATTTGTTTGACCAAGAAGAATTAATGAAATTGATAGAGTATTTTAAATTCCAGTGGTGAGCTGAAGACCACTTCTGGGTTGCAAAGAGTCAGGGAGGAAATTACAACTAGCCTCAAAGGAGTTTGGAAAACCATTCCAATAGAGAAACATACTGGTGACTTTAGATACAGGTAATCATGCCTGAGACTATTGCAGATATTCACAATTATCGCATTTCTTCTAGGTACATAACTATGATAAAATATTAAAAAATTATGAGGACAAAGCTTGTAATAAAACAAAACATTGTTCTAGAAATTATATTCTACTGATGAAAATCTTGTGAGAAAAATGGTCATCTGTTTGACCCTCAACTAGAAACTAACCTCTGGTAAAATGTGAGAACCTAGGAACCACAGTTCATTATCAAATACTTTTACTTTTATATTTATAGCATCTGGTTAGAGTTTTATAAAGGTCTACCAATTAGCTCTTCCCTCTCATTACCCCTTTTTAGAACATATCTAGAAAGAAACTAAGCAAGTTATTTTTTTAATATAAAGTTGAGTTAGTACACTCCTCATTTTTTGCCAAATTGTGTCAGTCACTTTAAAAAACCTGACTGCACTGCCAAAATATACCTGTGGTTGTATGATTCACAGAAATGTCAACAGTGTGTGTGGTATGGTTCATTAAGGCATTTTAATATGATGATATGTAAACTAAGTATATACTGAAAAGATACTTTCATAGACTATAGCACTGACCAGATACACAGATTTAAGATAAAAACATTTAGTTCTGTGACACCATAACCGAGATTGACCTGTTTTTTCTTATGTTTCTTTTAATAGAATTTAATTCCTTTTCGACCTTCCATTCAGTTCCAAGGGCTCCAAGGGGTGAGTACTCTTACTGATTTAGCAAGAAAATCTAATAGTCTTCTTACATACTATTATATTGAAACTCTTAAAATTTGTTTTCACTTGTGCCTCTTAATATAAGATCACTCATATTTTGTGAACTATATGACTAAATGTAAGTTTCTAACACCTTTAATACACTTGAATTATCTTTTCTTGATTTATTTAAAAAATAATTCAGAAATGCACCTGGGTGGCTCAGTCGGTTAAGCGTCTGACTTCGGCTCAGGTCATGATCTCACAGTTCATGGGTTCAAGCCCTGGGTTGGGCTCTGTGCTGACAGCTCAGAGCCTGGGGCCTGCTTCAGAGTCTGTGTCTTATTTTCTCTGCCCCTCCCCTACTTTTGTGATCTTTCTCTGTCTCTCAAAAATAAATAAATGTAAAAAATTTTTTTTAATAAAGTAAAAAATAATTCAGAGATAATTATTGAGAGTAGTTTTCCCCCTAAGTTATGAATAATTTCATTTTTCACCTTTTTTTGAAGTCTAACACGTGTCAGTATTATGAGAATTTTTTTTACTACAATTAAGCAAACATAAGGAGGAATTAATTTCAGGCAAGTTATGATTATATGATTTTAGTGAACTTTTGCTGTCTGTAGACTTAATTTCTTTGATTGTACATACTAAGAAATGAAATGTATAAAGAAAATTGAGTTTTTCCAATGCACAGAATAAGCAAAGTATTGTGTCTCTTTTATTGCTGCATTTAAAAGCATAATAAATGGTTACTCCTAATAAAATATATCTATGAATTTTGTGTTTATATTGCATGATAAACTTTGGGAGTGGTGTCAGCATTATTTTAAAATTACTGCTTTTAATATTTAATACTAATAAAGATTCCATCATTCCTTCCCTTAAATTAATATGTATTTCTGAATTTGCATATCTGTATATTGACTATAGTATGGAAATTTGGAATATCTGTAAATGGATTTTAGACTATAGGAAAAAAAGCCTCAAGCGAGGGAGAGTGATTATATTCCTACATTTATAAATAGATTGTAAATCTACATTTGTGAATTTTTGTTTGTCACAAAATGCAAAAATTCAATATAAATACAGTCTTTCTCAACATTATAACTTGAAAACATTTCAAGAGTCAAGAGATTAATTCTATCATTCAATACCAGCTAAGAGTACTTCTAAATAATGCTAACTTGAAGGAGATGTTTGTGTGTGGATGTCAGAGCTTTGCTTCTACATGATAGCTTTACAATGAAGTCCTTTTTTTTTTCTCGGCCTAGTAACTGAGTATTCATGAATGGGATCCTAATTGTTACAAGCATTCTTCTAAATTTCGTTTTATAGCTTCACAGGTAGTCTTTAGCACCTGCTGACTCTATTTTTGAGGTTTTAGTTTTGGTTGTTTACTTAAAGTTTCTTAAGTTTTCTCACAAAATTTAGTGGCATCAATAATATCTGAAAGGGTGTTGCAGAGGCTAGCCTGAGTCTGTGAGCCCTGGAGGGATCCAAGGATTTTCAGATAAAGGGTTATCTGAGATGAGAGGGCAAGACCTGGGAGAGGAGAGTAAGGTTTGAGCTGCTTTTCCCTCACTAGCAGCTGTTACCTTATTTGGGATCAGCCTCTTCCCTTAATTCTCTCTTCTCCCAGTTAGGACATGAAGGCCAGGGAAATGCAGAGAAGAACATTTTCTTAGGAGGGAAGCATCAAGTTAGACTGAATAATGAGGAACCAACACATACAGACTTCCAAACTCTTGATTCAGGCACATACAGCTTTTAGCAGTCTTAGAAAGAATGTTTGTTTTTTGTTTGTTTTTCTGGCGTACCAGTTGCCCGTGAAAGGCCCCAGGCATTATTGTAAAGCTGGCTATTTATATTTGACAACTTGGAAGTCCTTTTCTTAATTCTCCCACCTGCTTCCCCCAAGCTTTCCTGTTTCGCGTGTCCAGGCTTCCCCAGTGTATCTTTGCTAGCTCCATTCTCTCTCCTTACTCCATTCCTTGCCTGGGTGTAGCTCACTGATAAAGATAACTTAGATGTAAATGACTGATAGATTTAAATCTTAATGGGTATTTGAATTTTAACAGATAAACTTTTTTCATCCAAATAGAATGGTTATTGGAATGGGGAGGGGGACGGTGCAGGAGGGTGTAGACTGAGAGCAGTGGAATACTTGGCCCTACCTTGCTTACTTTGCTTTCTGTCTCCTCTACCCCTCCACCTCCACCCGCAGCCCCCTTTTTATTATTCTAACTGGGAACAAAATATATGGACTCAGCATTGTTTCTGAGCCTGCAGCTGCATTCCATCCACCCTTCCCCCCTTCTCTTTGCAGAGCTCTCACCAGCCTTTTGGGACTTAGTAAAAACAAAGAGTCATTACAGGGGAGAGAGTGGGTTGGCACAGCCCACAGGGAGTACGCAGAGCCACAAATGTGAGGGTCTTATGTACAGTGCTCCTCTGTTATTCTCGAGAGCCATGATAATTTAACATTGCCTGTGCTGATTGTTTTAAAAGCTGTGAAGAAGTATGCTTGCAGTTTTCCTATGTGGAAAATGTTTAAAACTTTTAAGAAGGTTTAAATTTAGATCTCCCACAAAAGATAGTTTTTCTTAATGCAAAATTTTAGTCACCTTTTAACATAGTGTTTCAAAAACTTTAAAGTCTTCCTAGAAAGGATTTGGCAAATCCAAGAAATTTATAGTCTTTTTACATCAAATGTGATTGAAAATAGACGTTAACTATCATGATAGTGTCATATGTAAGCATATTTGAAACATATCTGAAGTACTATTAAAAAAATATCATTTCAAAAGTGAACATTTAATGTTAAGAGTAATTCGTTTCCCTGATGCTTAGCACTGTGTGGCTATTGCTGTTCCTTGTTACTAATTATAGGATTTTTCTTTCCTCAGTAATGTCTTTAGAAGGTCAGAATTTAGGTCTTGGCAGGTTAGCTTTTAAGCATATTTATTTTGGTGCCTGAACATGTTCTCTAAGGTTGAATTTTCCTCTAAATAAATGTATCCTGGAACATTAAACAAACTATAGCAGTATGCTGTTAAGGAGTGAAAATGCTGAGAACCTTTGACTACCTAGATTTTTATCACTGCAGTTGGCCTGTAGCTTTTATATCATAAAAAAGGTAAATTGTGTCTTTCACAAGTCATCTTATCCCCTTCTCTTAGTGGAAGAGGGTGCTCAGTAAACTGAGTGGTTATTGAAGGCATTTTCTGGATTCAGAAAGATGAGGAAATATCTATGGCAGCAGCTGAGTAAGATTTCTAAACTCCTAAATATCAGCAGCTGAAAAAAATGCCTTGTGGATTCTGAAGGGTACGGGGTCAACCAATTATCCTCACAGGTCTAATGACACCGAGGATTCTCATAACTAAAGGTTTATTAGGATTATAAATTTCTATAGATCATTCTAATTGAACAGAAAAGGTAGCTGGAAAGATTCACATGGGCTTTTGTAATAAGGTGTTTAAGTTATAACGTTCAGAGAGGTGTGTTGGTATAATGTACTTGGTTTCCAAAAGCCATCTCTTGATTGTCAGGTAAGCTTTGATACACATAATTTGTATTTTTATAGATATACAGTTCTACCTCTTGTATTTTAACTACATTCTGAAAATGTAGCTGGTGAAAACTTTCCAAAACTGTTTGTTCCAGAGAAATCTTAAACTCTACACTCTGTATTTTTACGTTTGCCGAAAGTTTTTTGTGTAAAAACACAATGGGCACAGAGCTGTAGTTATAGCGCAGGTCTTGACACCATCAGGGGCAAGTCCTCCCCAGTACACTGTACAGCTTTGAAGAGGAGAGGCACCAGAAGCAACTGGGCTCATGATTTTCAAGTGACGGCAGTTGTCACTGATGCAGTGACTAACCTAATGTTAAATACATTTCTAATCAATGGTCGTGCTAAAAGGTTTGTTCTATTTATTTCTTACTTATTGCATATTCTTTTGGTCCTTACTGGTGCCAACTACTTTGCTAAGTGTGTAATGTGCAAAGATACAGGGATGTATAAGACATGGGTTCTACCCTCAGGGAACTGAGTCTGACAAACACATACAGACTAATACTCAGGAAAGAATTAATAGTGCAGGGCTTATCCAGAACCTTCCATTCAGAACTTCTATATATATATGGGACTGTTGGGAACAAGGCTTAGTGTATATTTCTGACGAGGCTTATGTGTGTATTTCTGATTGGTATGAATCAGCATTTTAAACAAAGATTTCCATAAATGCAGAATATTACATCCTGGTGATAGGTATGTAAAATTCCTGAGGGCCTAGTAAAATCTGTGTACACCGACATAAAAACGTAAATATGTGGTATCATTCAGATAAAAACTGAAATGGCAAGGTTTTCAGTGGCAAATAATGGCCACATCCTGTGGGCCTTTGGTGGCCTTGCAGAGTGCATTTGCCTGCAGCCTCAGGAACTCATGTCCAGGGAATGATTACCCCAGGGCAGTGAGAAATAATGTTAACTTTGTCAGAGTAAATAGGATTCCAAACTTGACTGTTTGTTGTGAGAATTTTGTTCCAAAATTTTCCAATTTGATTGGTTACTTGAGAATCAGCAGTCCCAGAGCCTTTAGAAAATGGAAATTCGTTTGCATATATAATTTAGAAATTATGTTTAAGAAGACACCTGAAAATAGAAAATATTTTCTGTAAGTACCATGTAGTGTCTCCTGTAAAATAGTGAGTTACACATGCGTTTCCAGGAATGAACAAGGAATAGCCAGCCAAACAAGTTTTAAATGTATGTCTTCCAAAAGGCACTGTGACCTTCTGAAGATTAAATCAGCATTTGACTGCTAACTTAAAAGACTTGAATAATGCTATAAAACTCTAGCAGTAGAGTCATTAACTCTAAAGAACACAGGTTTGTATTTTTCTTGTAAGCATTCAGAAATATTTTGTCAATCGCTTATTTTCCTTTGCGGGGCTGGGGAGAAGATCAGGTCTGAAAAACTAAATTATACAGTATTTGAAATTAGTAGGCAATTTCAACCCACCTACAGATGCTTTCTGCAGACTACCTTCTCTAACATACTTGATACCTGGGAAGCAAAGATAACTATCCTTTTGAAACAGCAGCAGAGATAAAAATAAATCCCCAACACTGCCATTCCTTCTTAGATGATATGCCTGTACTCTGACTGCTTTCCCCTGCTGTTTTTGGTTTGGCTAGCTCACTGATTTTGCCAATGGTTGTGTTTAGTCAGTCTGCTCAAAGGTTGCTGACTAACAACTACCTTTATACACTCAGCTCTGAGTGTAATTAATACTAGAAGGATGTTAAAATTATATCTTTCTGTAATGGCAGTTGTGCTTTAATCTTTTAATATTACAGTGGTTGACACGAATAGATAACATTTTAATATTTGCATTGAATTATAACTCTTTATGTGTTAATTTACTGATACATTAATATAAAAGTAAATAATTTAATTTGAAAGAAATATCTAAGTTCCATATATATCTGAGATTATATTATATGTAACATTATAATTATACATATCATATATGACAAAATTTATACCTATATAAAATCTCATTTCACCAGGAGTACGGGCTGACATTGTAGAAACTCATTTTATCTCAAACAGTAATTGAATCGTACACCGTTTAAAGCTATAGTAACTTGACCAATTTGTATATTTTATGCTGCCACACCTCTGCCCTCTTTGTCTTTTAGATAAGAACTAGAGCAGTGAGCTAAGTTCACCATCCATTCTTCACACCTTGGCTAGGAAACACTACAGGCACCAGAGGCCAGGCTCATCCCCTGCCCTGGAAGAATGCAGGATGGCAGAGGGTGGGAAGATGACTTTGACTTTGTTTGTGGTACGTGAGAAGCTATCGCAAAGTGCTTGCTTACCACACCTTCACACAGACTCCAGTGTGGGCTATAACAGGACAAGCCTCCCAAAATATGATGACAAACAGGAATGAAGGCATTTTGCTCTGTCCTTCACCAAACTGCAGTCACTTTGGAAAGCAGCAATTGGAACTATGATTGAAATCTGAAGCAGCCACAAATACCATAAATTGCATTCTTAGCAGTGAGTTAAGCTTACTGTCTACATTCAACAAGCATTTATGAATACTCACTGTGTACCAGGCAGCACAGTAGATACTGTGTAGACAAAGGTAAATAGGACTTTGAAATGCCAGCTCTTGTTCCTAAATGACATCATCTATTTGTCAATAAAATCTGCCACTGATGGCTTTGCCTTTTTGTTTCCCACCAAAAACTGAAACCTGTGTAATTGAGTCACCTATGTTACAGAAATTGCCACTTTTAATAGCACTCACTTGGGGCACCTGAGTGCTCGCTCGGTTGGTTAAGCATCCGACTTCTACTCTGGCCATGATATCACAGTTCGTAGGTTCAAGCCCCATGTCAGGCTCTGAGTTGACATCCCAGAGCCTGGAACCTGCTTTGGATTCTGTTTCTGTCTTCCTCTGCCCCTCCCCCATTTAACGCTCTGTCTCGGTCTCCATCTCTCAAAAATAAATAAACATTAAAAAAAAATTAAAGAATAGCACTCACTTATTTAAGCTTGGAAAATAATATTTTGCCATTCTATAACACCTTGTGGTTCTTATAGCTAAACCACCCCGAAAAATGAACCATGAGCATTAGTTAAATATCTTTTGACCTCTTACTATGTTCAAGACGCTATTCTAGGCACACAAGATGAGCTTATAAGAGCTTTATTTTTAAAAAGTAGGAATTTAAATAAGCAAGAAAAACAACTTAGCACAATATGTCCAAGCCCTAGATCTTATTTCAAACAATGTTTTGAGATTTTCTTTTTAACATTTAATGTCTTTGGAATTGGAATGCATCTCATTGGCGTCATAGTATTGTGTCAAAGTTTGTCAGCATTTTATATTATGTGGTGGCACATAAAATCACAAAGTCTTAAAATTGCTGGCATTGTAGATTCAATGAATTACAGCAGTGAAGTGGAAGTATTTAGAGTGTCTGTGTGTTCTGTGATAAGATTTTATCTAAATAAAATCTCTTCAAGAGTTTTCTGACCCCACCCTTGACTAGCTTCCTTGGTTAGCTCCTTATGTTAGATAATCTGGAGAATTTACAGGGAAGGGTATATTTTTATAACCATTCTTGAATAGTGATTTAAACTGGAACAGGGGCACTTGGGTGGCTCAGTCTGTTAGGCATCTGATTCTTGATTTTGGCTCAGGCCTTGACTTCATGGTTCTTGAGATCGAATCCTACATAGTCTCTCTCTCTCTCTCTCTCTGCCCCTCCCCCACTTGTGCATGTACTCTCTCACTCTGCCTCTCAAAATAAACTTAAAAAAATTAATATAGAAGGAACAAAAGTATGAAATTAAAATGTCCTCAAATTTGTTTTTAAGCTAAAAACCTTTACTTATAAAAGTATCGTGTTTTGAAAACAATTTTAGAAGTTTTCCTGACTTAGACTTCCAAAGTCCACAGGTATGCCTTGAGGCTAATGAATATGCCCTTATCAGGCTAAGAATTCTCAAATTTCTCTAACCAGTCTACCTACAATTTATACTCTATTCAGTATAAATGCTCAAGTTATCCATTCAATTATTTTGTTTATAGATTCCAATTATTTTTCAATAATTACAGTTAAAATTAAATATTTATTACAATAAATATTTAGTGCTAAGTACTCTATACTAAGCACTTTACATATATTACTCCAATTTAATCATCACAGGAATGCTGTGAAACAGATACTTTCATTTTGGTGGTGTGTATATATACCAGGGCTCTGAAGTTAGTTTTTGAAGTTGACACAATTAGTGAGTAAAGGAGCCTACGGTCCACTCTAGCATCTGATTCCAGAGCCTATTCTCATCACTTCAGTGATCCTCACCTGCCTATAATAAATGTTTACTAAGCATTTTACTCATTCTCACATTCATATAAACATTTGTTGAGCACCTCCGCAACTAACAAGAGGAAGAGCAATAGTCAGGAAGATCTCAGAGAAGTGATCTTTGAACTGGGCTTTGAAGGATTACCAGGAGTTGGCTGATCAAAGAAAATGCTATTCAGTCCTCTAGTTCAGCATTAGCAAAGTGGTAAACGGGTTTATCAAATGTTCCCACCTTCTTAAAGAATTTTAATTTTACCTTGGAGATCAATGCTTCTTATTTATAAAATTTCCTAAGAGTCTCTGATGAGGTCTGGAAATCATAACTTTAAAATTTTTTCCTGTAGGCTTTCTTATGATAGCTAGGTTCACTATAATGAAGAACATGATAAGAATATGCATATGTAAAGGTGTGTATACATTCTGTTCTCAGGAGAAGGTTCACAATTTTCATTATTTTCTGGGTGGAACCTACTGCAGTCAGTGCTTTCAAACACATTCAGAAACAATTAGTGGTAAGAAAAAACATTTCACATTATGAACCTTTATACTACAGATACACGCATTCACCTAACTTAAAACAAAAGTTTCATTTTAAAAGAACCCTAGTCACAGTCCACTAAATTAATGTCATGTGAGTCACATGTCTTTGGTTTAATAAAAAACAACAAGAGATTATCCTCTTTTTTAAAAATTTTATCGAGGGAGCTATGTAGTCAGATTTATATTGTAACATGCATATCCAGTACCTACCTGACTTAGTTATTCTTTTTAGTTGGGAAGGAAGTAAAGAAGGAGTCAAGGATGGCTCCATATTTATGGTGAGTATTTGGTGGGATGGTGGGACTATAACACAAACCTGAAATAGATTTAAAAAAAAAAAAACAGATTGAGGCACGGGGCGGGGGGTAGTTTGGGACATGATGTACATGAGATAATATTCCATACCTCGTTCTGTCAGTATGGAGCTGTCCAAGAGGCGGTGGCATCTGAGAATATGGAACAAAAGGGTTTTTGAGAAACAACTCTAAAGGACATTTCATAAGATTGAATTCTACTTGAAAATTCAGTAGTAAGAAGAAAAAAAGGTGTATTTACAGATGGAATTCTGGTACAAAGCTCTATTTAAAGAGTTATGGTTTTTCAACTGTTAAAAATACTGGTTAACTTATGAATACTTATGTGTGTTGGTACTTTTCATTGTTAACATTTAGGGAATTTGAAGCTCCTTTTGCCAAATTTTCTTCACATTAATTAAGAATAATGGCAAACTAATAGAGATGAACTGCATAATGATTCAGTGGCAGAGTTTACAATAGAAAAACTCAAGTGGACAGAAGACTGCAGATGGCATCACACCATGTTTATAAAGCTCAATAGCAAGAAAAATTAATATGTTGTATATAAGTAATATACATGTGACAGAATTATTGAAAGCAAAAAAAGGAATGATCATCATAAAAGAGTAGTTGTTACCTCTGATAAAGGCAGACATGTGTGGAGCACATGGTTAGACAGATCATTGCTAATGTTGTATTTAAGGTAGACAGTGAGTTCATAGGTATTCATTTTATCATCAAGCTTCATGACTCTCAAGCTGTATTATTTTATAGAAACAAGTAATACATAAAGTTTGTTCTCATTATCATTAACCTTAAAATGATCATTAACACCCATCTTCAAGGGTTACATGAGAAAAGTCAGAACTATTTCAACAGATGTCAAAAGACATTTGATAAAAATTCAGTATTAAATCTGAATTAAAATTTAAGGCAGTAAGTAAGCAGGGAATAGAAAGACAATAAAAAATATCTTTATCAAACTAATAGCCCATTACCACACTTAGTCATAAGACAATAGAAATGTCCTTATTAATGTTAGCAATAAAGTGCACATGCCCACTATTCTCTCTGCATTTTAACATTGTTCTGAGAATGCTCAGTAATGGAAAAGAAAATGAAATAAAAGCTATGGATAATAGATAAGTTTGCCAGTATCTGCAGGTAATCCAAGTACACCAAGTAAAAAACTATAAAAACTTAAGGATTTCTTCCAGTAAAGTAGTCACTTGAGAAGTAACTTTTAAAACCATTGACTGGCTCAAGTGAAGAGACAGTTCTTTCGAAATCAAAGAAAGAACAGGATATTTATAAGTGGATGGGAATGATCCAGCGGAAAGCAAAAGTTGATAATGTAGGAGAGCAAGAAAGACTTGCTTAGAGCAGTGTCCCTCTGTAGGTTGAAGATCTCAGAGGAGAAATTGGCATTAGATAGGACCAGAGAAGGTTTGTGTATGAAGGCTAGTAGGAAGGCATGTATATGAGTTGCAGATTTTGAAATTCCTGTTATTTGTTGGACCATTTCTTTGGCCATATCTCCCATCTAAAGACAAAATAGGCCACAGTTTTATAATGTTAGAGCTTAGCAATGTGTTGGCACATGAAACATGCCCAATAAATGATAAATATAATTTTTAAAAAATCACTGGCCTCCCTAAGTGGTAGCAATTAGAATTTCAGTGTAAAAAATGATCTCATTTATGGTAGCAACAAAAAATTTGAATGAAATACCAAAAATAAAGTATAGGTCATGTTATTCCAGACCTATCTAAAAAGCTGTATTACTTTTCTAATGGGTATAAGAAAATATGTAAGCGGTAAATGGCAAAACTGTCCATGTATTTAGGTAAGAAACTTTTTAAGTTGTCATTTCATCTCCCTAATTAACCAGTAGGTAATAAAATATCATATGTATAATTATGCTAATATTTTTTAAAATACAGAAACACAAATGTAAACCTACAAAGTAAATATGAAATGCTCTACACCAAAATGTCATTGCTGGTAATTTATGAGTTGGTTTTTTTCTTTTTTTACATATATATTTGTTTGTCTGTACTTCTCTAAACATAAACTCTCTCTAAACATAAATGTTTTGAGATGCCAAGTTTAAATATGTAAAGAATCTAGGAGAAGGGCTAAATATTAAAGGTTTAAAAAACAGGTTGACAATGAAAATACAGAAGGCAGGTCTTAAGAAGTTATCTATAGCTGGACACCAGCTAAATATCTTGCTAGTCAACTACTTGATAGAGTTGCTTTGTCATCTATCAATGGAGAAAGAAAGTTTTTTCCCCATCTGTGATCTTTCTCCCCATTGGAAAGAAGTGCAAGCAGACTTATTGGTGTTAACAAGGGTATGGGAGGAAAGGCCACTTTTCTTTCTGAGTTAACAGTTGACATTTTGGAGCAGCGGTATTGTGACATGCCCTAGGTATGGGTCTTGTCTAGAAAGGACAAATTATGGGAATGAAAAGTAGCAGTCAGCTGAATTTAAGAAGATAAAATCCTTAGGCATTTTTAATAAACTCACAATGCAGTAGAAAACTGCAATAGGATAACTGAATTGGGCCCACAGTATTATGAGAGGGTTGGTACTTAAAAGCAGCCATATAGGAAAGGGGCAATCTTTTAATACTTAAACACCTTAGTGTTTAATGTCATTCAATAAATTAATATTGGGGACATCTTATTGGCATAGCCATATTCATGAATATGGTAATACTCTACTAATTAATACTAAATTCTTTGAATGCTTTATAGTTTTCTCTTAATTGTGTTGGTAATTCATTCAAGTCAGTTTTCACAGATTAGGAATGAGGGATGGTGCTTAATGACGTTCCATTTTTCACATTTCCTCAGCTGTTCAAAAGTTTGTTTCAGGGAGGCTTGGTATTTTGTTTTGTCTTTTTTTTGAAGGAAGGTAGTGTTTTGTTCCTTCATAGAAAACTTGAAGCATAAGATACTTATGCATCCAGGATTAATTTTGGATGGTCTTACATTTCACAATTTCTAATTCTATAAAAAAAACTTCTTAATTTAAAAACAGTATTTAAGGAGATTGACTCATGAAGGGCAAATGTCATAGTGGTAACTTAAAATCTAATTATTTTTAAAGCAGTCTTTATTGTTTTTTAATTGAAAAACAAATGAATGAACATTTTAGAATTGTATGTAAAGTACATACAAGGACAAAAATGAATACATGTCCTGACAATAAAAACCAGCTAGTGTTGCTGGATATCTTCTAGTCTTTTTTTTTTTTTTTCCCCCCCACATATTCAGACATAAGTTTTTAAAAGTTGTAGTCACTGTGTATTTACCACTTTTTTAGATCCTACTTTTTCTTAACATAGGAGCATTTTCCTATGTAACAAAATCAGAAAAGTTACTTCTAAATATCTACTTAGGGGCACCTGGTTGGCTCAGTCAGTTTAGCATCTGACTTCGGCTCAGGTCATGATCTTGTGGTTCAGGAGTTCAAGCCCCACATCTGGCTCTCTGCTGACAGCTCAGAGCCTGGAGCCTGCTTTGGATTCTGTGTCTCCCTCTCTCTCTGCCCCTCCCCCACTCACATTTTCTTTCTCTCTCTCTCTCTCTCTCTCTCTCAAAAATAAAAATAATAAAAACATTGAAAAAATTTTAAAATGGCTACCTAACGTTTCATTTTATAGATAAACTAACATTTGTTTAGCTATTCTCCATTACTTATATAGCTTCTATATAACAGTAATGGCTTGATAACCAATTTGTGTAAATCTTTATTTTCATTTCTAATGATTTCTTCAGGTTAGACTCCTAGATGTGGAATTACTAGGTCAGAAGGTATGAATGTTTATTAAAATTTTTAATAACTGTTGCCATACTGCTCCCCCAAGCTCCTTTCGACCCCCAAAAGGCTGCTGCTATTTTTTTACCAGAGCTGTTTGAAAGTACCTGTCGCAAGCTGTTTTCCCTTACCAATACTGAATACATGTTTTTCTTAATTTCAAGAATAATCATTTGATAATGTTTAAAAAGTGCTTGACATTGTGATTTGCTTGATAATATCTGGCACGAGTAAAATGCAATATTTTAAGACATAGTTGAAATAGTGTCATATGTTTTACTGTCTCCACTGATATTGCTAGGAGTGGTTTTGAGTTACTCATTTAATGATACTATTTATTTTTCCCCGTATAGTGGGGAGAAGTTTTTATTTTGGGAATTCAAGGACTTTCTTTGAAATAACTACTCTGTTCCTCTAACTTTTAAAAATAATTACTCAGTTTCTCTAACTTTGTATCTGTTTTGCTAATTTTGCTGTTTCTCTTTGTCATTGTTGACAGTCCGAATAATTTAGTGTTTTTGAGTTTTTACCCTCATTTTAGAGGCCTATCTTCCTTAAAAGAACATTACAAACTTTTCGTGAAACCTACTTATATACTTTTTTTCATGAAACCCATGCTTTTTTTTTTTTATGGGGCAGTACAGTGAATTATTAGCAAGGGAATAAAATATTTTGCTACTTGATATAGTTTCAGTGTTCTAAAGAAACCTGTGGTGTGTCATTCTGCCTCTTAGCAGAACCATATAACCATCTAGAAGATAATTAAATAACAGTTTTGTGCTATAAATTATTTAAATACAGTAATTAGCTGTAAACCTTTGTCCTTTTTTTGATAACACAATTCCTTTATTTAAAGGCAAAGATTTGATGGCTTTGCCAATAGCTCAAGCATACTGTCCTTAAAAATGAATCTTAGAAATTAGAACTGCAGTTTCTAATTAGCTCTTGATGCACTGTATATATCAATAGCTTTATACATGTTAAACTAAATAATTTTACTTCCTTTATGGTCTTGAAGAAAATTAGCATGTGAAATTGATGTGTGAAAACTGAATAGAAATAAGTTTTATGAAATAGACCCTATCTCAGGAATATATTTTCAGGGTACTTGTTTGGAAAGACATCCATAAAGATTAAAATTGTACATAGGCTTTATTTATTTTTAGGACTACCTGTAGCTTTGACACTAAAAATCCCTACAAATTATAAAATACTGTTTGCATTTATGAAGATTGAATGCTTCAAAGTCACAAAGTTGTCCTCATGAGAACTCTTAATTCTGTTTTCTTTGTTTCTTTGTTGTGCTGTAGCTACTACCTAGGGCTCTGAAGGCAGCATATTTTTTTTTTATAGGTAGGGCACTTGGGAAAAGTGTTTGCTCCCCTTCTAGATTAGCACCAGGTATCTGTAATTTTTCAGCCTTCCATGGATACCTTTTGTGGCCTATTCATTTTTGCACCCAATTTCTCTGTACTTTGAGTTTGAAATATTTAGAAATATTGCTAGTCCTTTGGGTTGGTTGTTTTCTCAGATCGTTTTCTCAACTTCTATTTAAGCTAACACTGAAGTTTGACCTTGAAGGTTTCTAATCCCTTACTTTTGTAAATACTAAGGATTCAGAATAAATATTGTCAACTTTTGCCATAGGACACTTATCATTGGTGCTTTGCCATGTGAACATTGCTTCAAAAATCAAACACATCAGGGGCGTCTGGGTGGTTCAGTCGGTTAAGCGACCGACTTCGGTTCAGGTCATGATCTCACGGTCAGTGTGTTCGAGCCCTGCATCAGGCTCTTCGCTAACAGCTCAGAGCCTGGAGTCTGCTTCAGATTCTGTGTCTCCCTCTCTCTCTGCTCCTCCCCCACTCATGCTCTGTCTCTCAAAAATGAATAAACGTTAAAAAAAAAATCAAACACATCATTGTGTATGTGTTTGAACGAAGTGAAAACCACAGTGGGATCTCCCCAATAGTGTCTTTATATCACCAGAGCAAACATTTTGAGGCACATACTATAGGCTGGACATTGTGCCAAGCACCTTTAGGAGAGTTATTTCTTTAGATTTCAAATAGTCCGATTAGGTGCATAATCTCATTATCCACATTTTACTGATGAGGAAACAAGGGATGAATAAGGTTAAGTTATTTATTGAAGGTAACACAGATGGTAGAATCCAGGCCCACATCAGAAACTGGGCAGCATCTCCAGAATATATAGCACACTAGATATGGCCGGTTTGTACTGTTCTCTTTTCCTCTGTATATAAAAGAGTTCTCACTTTTCTTAAACTACTGAGTAAGACCCAGCTTAGAACTGGAAACAGCAAAGAGATCCAATAATAAAGCATTTTATTTTATTTAAGTTTATTTATTTTGTTTGAGAGAGAAGAGGGCAGGACAGGGGCAGAGAGAGATGGAGAGAGAATCCCAAGGAGGGCCCAACATGGTGGGGTTTGAACTATCAACTGGGAGATCATGACCTGAGCTGAAGTAAGATGCTTAACCAGTGAGCCACCCAGGCACCCCCAAAGAAAATATTTTAAAAAGGAAAGAAGAGAACAATGCAGCAGAACATCATTTTTTATCTTCGGTGTCCTTCAATTATTTGGCACTAATTCTCATCAAAATATGGCACATTGAAGTTCATATTTTGTTCGTATTCTTTTGTGTCATTTAACATGTGACTAAAATATAATTAATAAAATTATAGCCCCCAACTATTGTGCATCTTTGTTGCTATTTCTCTTTACTTAGCTCAGAGCCTTGGTTTTGTGTCTTGGGTCCCCCAGAGCCTGGGGGTTCTGTGATGTCACCACAGTGGCTGCCTTAGCAGCTTCAGGCCCTTGTCATCCATCGCTTTCCTCAAGGAGACCAGTGCTGACAATCTTTGTAATACATAGTAGGTTTCTCTATAAGATTTATTTTGGAAAAGCATTTGGTAGGTTTAAAAGAAAAAAAAAGTATGATTACTTTCGGTGTTGAAAAACAGATTTAAGAGTTGAATATACTTCCAAATCTATATGAAAATACTCCCCAGACTTTGATATTGTTTATGTTATCTAATTTAATGAGCTTTTGTTGTAACTCTGATTGGTTTGGGATAATACCATGTGTTTTGCAAAATCTAGGGCCTAAGCCACTTTAAGCAATTTATGTTAATCTTGAGGATTCACATCTGTCAGGTACCAGTCTCTCCCCTAAATTTACACAACTGTTGCTGATGTCCATGCATGAATTCTATTCTTAACTCACATTCAGCAGCAGTTCCTCCTGGGATATGTAGAGTGTGCTTTCCTCAAGACTCCAGGAGAGCATGAAGATAAGATTGACAGTGAATTGGGAAATTGACATTTATATTTAAGAATTTTTTTCTCCCTGTAGAATTCAAGGATGGACTTTGTTTCTAAGAAACAAATCAGTTTTTTAAATAAAATTCTGCTTTCTACTTGACCAAGAGAATTACTAAACTTAGAATTACTTAGTCTCCCTAAATCCTTTAAATGGAAAATGGTTTTTAAAACACTCATTTTCAAATGGAATTGAGTGAGGACAGAGTATTCTTGTGGGTGTTTTAGTAAAGACGAAGCTACTTTCTTAAAAAAAAAAAAATGTATAATGTAAATTTAAGTTCCACAAACCCAGGCAGCCACTTGGTCTGGGTTTCAGAGCTAAACATAGCTCAAGACAGGTCAGAAATTTTCTCATCCTGACGTTTGTACCACACAGCACAGCTGTGTGGAACTTTTTTTTTTTCCTGCCTTTCATTTTGTTATTTGTTTTTGCCTGTTCTGGGAAGCCCTGGTGTTCCACAGACTCTTAAGTGATCTACTTCAGATGTGTCTCTAATTTTTTAGTATCCCTGGCATAAGGCTTCATCTGAATGAATGTAATCTACTCTCAAGTTTCTTCAGAAAAATCCAAAAATATCTATTAAGTATCTGTTTTGTTGCAGATACATATGAAAGTAAGGTTATGGTCTTTGTCTACAACTAACTGGTGGGGAAGAAGACATATGAACAAGTACTTAAGCATGCAGTGTAGTGAAGGCAGCACTAAAGGTGCCCCCAAGGGGCTGTGGAGACCCAGAAAAAGAGTTTTAAACTCACCTCACTGGGAAAGGAAAGGTTCTCTGAGAGAAGGGCTCCTGAGCTGAACCTTAAATAAAGGATAAGTTAGCACAGCCTAGGCAAGAAGTGGGGATATACCATACAAGGTGGAGAGTGAGGGCTAGGTCTATTGGGAGGAACCTCATATATCCTATTAAGGAGCTAATACTGGGTGGTAGATAAATAGGAATAGAGACTCATGAAGAAATAAATGATGTTTGGAAATGACCTGGTCAGATCGGCATTTTATGAAGGTAGTTTTGCCAATCAAACAGAAAAGAAGGAGATCGAAAACAGACAAAAATAGAGGCCAAAAGACAAGTCCAAGTAAAAGGTGATATTGAGCCAAAGCAGAGGAGGGAGATGAAGACATATATTTGAGAGATCATTTAGGAAGTGAAAGCAATATGATATTTGATTATCTGGATATTGAGGGGTGTGGGGTGGTGTGACAGAAGAATCAAGATTGACTACCTAAGATGCCAGTAACCTCAGTAACTAGATAATGGTGGTTTATTACCTGGGAGATAAACAGCATGGGAGGGTGGACAGATTTAGGGATAAGATGAGAATTCTTTTCTATATTCACTTTGATTCTATAGAATATACTTAAATTTTAGAAAGGACTTGAAAATGAAAAGCAGTTTTATGATAGGAGTTATGGAACTCAATGGGACATTTTAATTTTTGTTGCTAAAGACAGACTTGTGGATTAGCCCAGCCATGAAATTTGAAAAAACTTCAGATTCTCTCGGAGGTTCTCTCACTTTTATTCTAAAAGCTTCTTTGGCATTTGTTCAATTTTGTAGTCATTTTTAAATACAAATTTCTATTCTTTTATGCTCCATAGTCTGTATACCTTTTCCTTGATACAGTAACTCTACTACCAGCTGTTTGTGTCTTTCCCCTGTGAGTAACTGTCACCTTCCCCCCGCTTTTTTTTCCTGGAAATACCCAAGTACCAACCTACTATACCCAGCCACCTGGTCTCCTCCAAGCATGAAGCTACAAAATGAGTCATAGCAAAACTCACTTTGAAGCTTCTTTTTGCTGGTGAAATCAGTATTGGTTAATTGTATTTCAGTGTACTTAACTAGTATGAATTCGGTTATATTAAGGGTATTCATCATCGTATCCAAGATACTGTGTAGATATATGTGTATGTACATATACACAGACAACATGCACACTCATACTCTCAATCAATGCCATTCTTCCGGGGGAAAACACCCTGGTGTCATTCTTGATTTCTCTCTTTTTTTCATTCCTCGCACTCAGTAGCTCTAGGAATCCTGCTTCACCTACTTGAATGTATCCTGAATCCCATCTCCTGATCCAAACCACCATCGTCTTGTCACCAGTTAAAATTAGTTTTGAAATGTTGCTATCAATGATGTTTTCTCCACGATGGCCATAAATTTAAAAGAATACATTAGAGATGAGAATGCAATTCTCAGAAATGATTTTTCTAATAAGACTATATCCTGCTGAAGTAACAGAAACAAGGAAGCTCAGTATTGCCCTACTCTACCCTTTCATCGAGAACTTTCTAAGAAATTCTAATACTGGATGTAAAGGAACTATATGAAGAATAAATAGGGAACACTGTTCTACTTTACTTTTTTTCATAATAACATCTTGATGAAGAAGGATGCAAGAAATAAATGGATTTATTTTTTCCTGAATTATCCATATTAATTGCTACCTGGCGTAAATTTTTTGAATAACTACCAGTATTTCTCTTTGTGCTAGATAAATTTAGCATTTTGTCCTACTGTCCTCAGTTCTTTATCTATCATGTGGGAATTTCAGATGCAATCCAGTATGTGTGGGATCCTCTTCAACCCCTGCTATTCCTTGTCAGTGGGAATATTTAGTTCTACTGACTTCCCTGAGACCTAACTTTTTCTATTGATGGTGAAAGATACTCTCCCCTCTCTGCTCCCCCACATCCACCCTGGCATAGGTTTGCACATCTGGGCTGATCAGACAGGCTTTTTTTCCCCTCCCCAAACCCATAATGTTAGGCCTCAAGTCATAACTGCTGCTCTACTTTGAAAAATAGGACTTGTGGCTTTCAGGTTGAGGTTTCTATTTTCTGTTCTGATTCTAGATTATTCATTCTGCCCCCAAACTCTGGAACAGTACATGCAAATACATTTCTCTAGCTAAACTGAATTTTCTAGATTTTTAGGAAATCATAGATTCATTAAGAGGATTTGAGAACAATGGAGAATTCTAATGTTAAATGTTTGTAACACTTTTTTAATCCAAGCTAAAACTTATTAGGTTATATATAGGAAAGTATTAGATGTACTAGTAATATAGTAAGAGACCAGCCAGTCCCCTGAGATGCGAGAGAAATGGAGGAGGTTGATTCTACAGATGGAAAAGTGTTATTCAGTAGGAAAGGACCTACAGCAAAGAAAGTCACTTTATTTAACCTGACATTTCCCAAATTTATTTCAGGATAGAACCCCTTTTTCTTGTAAGGAAAATTTTCAGCCTACTTTGCAAATATTGGTGAAAAGAAAGCAGATACTGCAGTTCTAGTCCTGGCTCACACATTAATCAGCATTTTCATTCATCCACCAAACATATATGGAGTGAAGCCTCTGTCCTTCCAACGACTATATTCTTCTGGTCGAGGAGAAAGACAGTAAACATAATCTGTAAATAGTACAGTCACCAAGTGTTTTAGGCAAACATGGAGCAGGGTCAGGAGGTCAGGAGTACAGGGGTTGCAATTTTAAATAGTCATAATCTTGAGTAATCACTGAGTGTCTCTGTTTTCCTAATCTATAAAATGAAAAAACTCATCTAACTGATCTCAAAGCCCTGCCAGAACTATGGGTGTGCTTTAAAGACCAAGAGCTGTAATATCCAACTGTGTTACTGCTGGCTCATGAGCATCTTATTGAGCCTTTATAATCACCTTAGCAGAAAAGGTTGGATATTAAATTTTAAAGAGGTCTGTAAGTTTAAACCATTTTTAATTCCCACAAAAGAATAAAGCATTTTATTTTTTTTATTTTTTTTTATTTATTTTTTTTTATTTATTTCTAGGAGAGAGAGAGAGAGCGTGAGCAGGGGAGGGTCAGAGAGAGAGGGAGACACAGACTCTGAAATAGGCTCCAGGCTCTGAGCTGGCAGTCAGCACAGAGCCCAACGCGGGGCTCGAACCCACGAACCATGAGATCATGACCTAAGCGAAAGTCGGACGCTTAACCGACTAAGCCACCCACGTGCCCCAAGAATAAAGCATTTTAAATGAATGCAAAACAAAAACTTTGATGGCCTCATTTTTAATCTGGCATGTACCTCAATCCAGTATTAAGTAGAAAGTGTTTGATTTAAGGGTAAGAAACCTCTGCAGTAAAGGTATCAATGGCTTTTAAGCAGATGTTAGCATGTTTGTATGAGAAATTTGCACCAGTGTGCAGATTGTGCTACTGTTGTATGTCTTTCTGTAAATAGGAGGTCTGTGACTTGATGTTGAAATGACCTTCTAGACAGTATTCCATTGCTATATGCCTGAGCTTGTATCTCAGAATAATTAGAAGTTTTGACTTATACACCTTGGTGTACAGTGTTTATGTAAATTATAAATGTCTGAAAGTTTGCTGAAACTTTTTTTGTAGCTCTTTATCATAGACAGACTGGAGTTTAGAAGGAGGGCTATGGATTGTGGTCCCAAGCCTTTGATTTTCAGCCCCTCATTTTTGGAATGAAAACTAGAATCTACTTTTCCAATTGCCCAGAACATGGTGGTATATTTTTATATTCTTTATCCTGAGTACGAAACTGTTTGTAAGCATAGTCTTTGATACTTTTTAAGTAATATTTCATTCTTAAGGATTTAGCTAAAAATTCCAAGTAGTTCATGTGTCCCTAAATATAATGGCATTCCCACTGACCTGCAGGAAAAGCCTAAAATACTGTAATTAAAATTGAGAAGTTACTATCACACGAAGGGATGTTCTTCCAGGATTATTCCTAAATCAGACCTCAGTATTTCTTTTCCTATGGTGGTAGCCCAGTCCCCAGAAGCAAACCGCAGGGCCCCCAGTAACAGTCATTTCATATTCATCTGCCCTTCCTCATAGTCCATAAATTCAAAGGTCAGTTTATAAGAAAATGCTTTGTAACCTGGAAGAAAAGGCTGACTCCTGTTTCACTATCTAGACAAGCTGTGGAGTAGGCTTCTCTGTATCAGCGACAGGAGTGATGAGTATCCCCAAGTCCTCCTGAAAGTCTAGTTCTGAAATGGCTCTAGATTTCATAAGGTTTTGAATCCCACCTTGGCTGTGGCCTTTCAGAACAGTACCACAGGCTCTGGTCCACTCTGAGGTCCTCATAGTGTAATTCTGAAGTTCCCATTTCATCCACCCCCTACCTGCCCTGTCATATACAACCTGCTCTTTTCATTAAGTCTCTTGCTTTACTGCCCATGTGGGCCAAACCCTTATGCAGACTTACCAGCGATAAACCTAAGTGCTCCTTTGTACATCCATTTCATTCTCAAGAGTGCAGTTATTGATACAAATAAAATTTGTTTTCTAATTTGTACTACCTTCAGGAAATTAGGTATACTAAATCTTTAGATAGTGTAATTTAAGCTTTTTAGATTTTAAAGATGTAAATGTTGCTTGACAACATCTCACTCTCAGATCTCTTACAGGAAAAGCCTGAGATTAAGTCAGGGTGTACCGTCTGCATTTCTGCTGCTCTGAAAACCACTGAGGAAAGGTGACATAGGAACTCAGAACTCTGTGTTCCGTCATCATTCCTTAACTTCCAACCACACCCCAACTCCATACCTGGAAAAAATACTGTTACATACATCAGGATTTACCTTTGGGACCCAGAATGAATGTGATTTGCCCTGAGACCTGCCTCTGCCCCTATCTGCACAGGGCTCACTTAGACACACACCCACAGAGTGGAATAGTGGTTAGGAGAGGTTGTTGAGAATCTCTGTCGTTCTCCATCATGCTCCCTTTCTTACAAAGAACTGATGACAAAACTTGCTTTTCACTGGTAGTTAGCAGCCTGAGAACCTTATCTACCTACATGTGTGATATATGTATGAATAAAAGAAAAGAATGCTTTTCTTTTAAGTTGAAAACTGTAACTAGTCTTTTCTGAGTGTTATGGATTGCTAGCAAAGATTTTGGAACTTACTAGGGGAACAAAATTCTCAGAGACCATCACTATAAAGGTTCATTTTCTTTATCCTGAAGTGATCCTTTCACATTTTGAGAGTTCTTAGTAAATTAAGAACTTTTTTTTTTTTTTTTTGGTTGATATCTAAAATAAGCATTCCAGGGGCACCTGGGTCACTCAGTTGATTGACTGTCCAACTTGGCTCAGGTCATGATCTCACGATTCCTGAGTTCAAGTCCCATATCAAGCTCTCTACTGTCAGTGCAGAGCCCACTTCAGATTTTCTGTCCTCCCCTCCCCCCTCCCCCGCTCACATTCTCAAAAATAAACATTGAATAAAATAATAAAGGAGGCATTCCAAAAGAAGTACTTTTTTATAACTCCCATTAGGGCTTTTACTTATCTGGGGTGCCTGGGTAGCTCAGTCAGTTGGGCATCTATCTGACTCTTGATTTCAGCTTAGGTCATTTTATTCATTGCTTCAACAAATATTTATTGCATGTCTACTATGCACTAGACACTACAAATTATCTCCCTTTTTACCTTTACATTTTTTTTTTTTTTTTGTAGCATGCAGGTAGGGGGTGGAATTGTTAGGTCCAGGTTCTTTTCTATAAGTCAAAAGTTAGCAGTCTTTTAGAGTGAGCAAGTCAGAATTGCCTGTAGTGTCAGTGTCCTCCAGGGCCAAGCAGAAGTTATACATGTTTATCTTACTAGCACATTCATGAATAACTCTCGTCTATCTCTCTGGCAGCCAGTTAGTTCTGAGTCTTACTCTACTGTAATGGAAAGGGCAGATTTGGGGGGAAAGAATGAGAATTGAAAAACATTCCCTCCCAATTTGTCTACTAAATTGCTATGACTGTGTGTATTTGGAGGCTGGAGAACAGGAAGTCATTTTTATTCATTCTTGCCAAGGAATCCTTTTTTAATTATCACTTAACACCATGGTAGACCCTGCAAAGCCAAGGTCTTAGGAGGTGGAAAGGGTGGCACATTTTTTTAAACCATTAGAGATTCTTTTTTTTTTTTTTTTTTTTTATTTATTTATTTATTTCTAGGAGAGAGAGAGAGACAGCGTGAGCAGGGGAGGGTCAGAGAGAGAGGGAGTCACAGGCCGAAACAGGCTCCAGGCTCTGAGCTGGCAGTCAGCACAGAGCCCGACGCGGGGCTCGAACCCACGAACCGCGAGATCATGACCTAAGCGAAAGTCGGACGCTTAACCGACTAAGCCACCCAGGCGCCCCGAGGGTGGCACATTTTAAAGACAGTTGTTTGCAGTTCATTTGTTCACAGATGTTTACTGAGTTCCTACCATGTTCCAGGATGATGTGCCTAATACAGGGGCTTACTGATCGAGAGCAACCCCATTCCTTCACTTAATGGGGCTTCCCATCTAGTAGAGAAATTAGACCTTGAGTAAGAGCATAAAAAACATTTGCCTTTTCCACAGTGTTGTGTGGGGCTCAGCTTTGGAGTGCCCTATGGAAGCATCTCTCCAGTCTGCTGACCCTATTCGGTAAACATGAGCATGAGTCAGAGAATCTTAGGGCAGGGAGAAACACCCATCTGCATTTTGGTGTGAATGTAATTATGGCATTAGTTTTATGCTGCTAGTTGTTCTTCAGAAATATTACTAAAGAAGCAAGAATTGAAATGAAATGTGCATATAATAAGAGGGTAAAGAGTGGAATGTAGATTCTGTCTAAGAGACCATTTAATATCTAGAAGCTATTCAGCAGAGTGCCATGCCAGCCAAAGACAGAACCTTGTAGCACAAAAGAGGAAGAGCTGTTTAGCAAATTCACTAATAACTCTTTCTTGTGAACTGTAATCATTTTCTAGTTTGAAATGAGGGTTCCTCTTAAACTATTGAGCAAAAGTGATTACTAACACTTAACGGGTAGAAAAATTGGAATGAGAGTCTGGTGAGTTATAGGCATACTTGCTAGATTCCTTCAATGATTTGGTGATTTAAATGCTCAAGAGGGCTTGCATATAAAATGAATGTCACTTGAAAAACAGTTAAGTCAGTCATCAGATCATGGTATGTCAAATTTATAATTTGAGGTGTTTCTCTTTTTCCCTCACTTTAGCTTGTCAAAATCCCTAAAAATGATCCCCCCAATGAAGTGCATACCTTTAACTTCTATTTGTCAAATGTGGGTAAGGACAACCCTCAGGGCAGCTTTGACTGCATCCAGCAAACATTTTCCAGGTAAGTACATTTCAAGGTATGCTGAAGGGAGAATACTTTTTCTTTGAAAGTTTTTTTTAAATTAAATAATAAAATCTATAATAGCCATTCCATAAATGTTTATTGAATTGAATTATAGAGCTCATTTATTAAGAAATATTGAGCACCTATGTACTAAAAATTATATTTGTCACTGGGATACCAGTCATAAAAATGTTAAGATTATTGCTCTTGGGGATTTTTAAGGCATAAGTTTTTTATCTATAAAACATTTTTTAATTAAAGACAAGTTTAAGCATTTTTTTAAAGTTTGTATTCATTATATTTAAATAAGAGTGGCTTATAGTATACTCAAGGGTAAAGGAGGAAAAAAATAGATATATATCCTTTTCTTTCTTCCTGTGCAAGCCTTGTTTCAAGATAGATTTTCAAAATTTTTTATGTTGCAACATAATGGAAGCTAGAAATTAACCCCAGTATAGCAGTCACTTCTAATTTTAAAAGGAGGGAGGCAGGGAGAAAGACAAGAATATACACCCATATCCCAGGGTACCATGGAACCCTTATCTACTTAGGTCTTCTGTAAACAATAAGCTACTTGTGTGACTCTTCTTTGCTGTGGTTGTTTCTGATTAAAGAATAGGCCTCTTGAGTAGGGGGAGTTTGTTCTGCCCATGGATAAAGACAAGGCCTTAGAACACACAACATCCCGAGAACATTGAAATTGGCCCAAAGTGCCCCAGGACGTCATCCATGCCTATCTCTCATCTGTGCAGTACTTGAAACTGTGTTAAGCGCTTGCTGTGCGTGGGAGAGAGGAAAGGAAAGCTGTGTTCCAGGGGAGCATGGGAGGCAGAGATACAAAATCAGAAACTTCACTGAAAGAGTTCTAAATTTCTCTTCCCACTTAGGGTAACTAAATAACTTTCTATTCTATCTTATTATGCCATTTTCCCTGAGTTTATGTTAATTTTGCTATTTGAAAATTGACCACCCCAAACAATTTCTGTGGAATAAATTGTATATGTTATAGATTATACAGACCTTTCTCTACTGTCCACTGTGATAGCTACTGGCTGTATGTAGCTATTTACATTTTAATTGATAAAAATGAAATAAAATTTGCAATTTAGTTCTTTGCTCACATTCACCACATATTATAGCTCAACAGCCACATGGCTTATGGCTATCATAGTGCACAGGACAGATAAAGAACACTGTCATGATTGCAGAAAGTGCTATAGGACAGCATTGCAAAAGATGACAGAACCATCAAGTTTAAGGGCCCTGGGTGATTGTGTCATTCAGCCCCTTCATTCTACAGATGACAGATCTACAGTTACATTGCTGGGTAGTTGATGACAAGACTGAATGAGAACTGGGTTCTCCCAGTCCAGTGCCCTTTATACACCACAAGGCACACTGATTTCTAATTGTGGTGCTATCACCTATAATTCCTGTCTTTAGAGAATTATTTTATTATAGTGAGAACACTCTAACCTCAAATTCAACTATGTCCCATTAGGAATTTTACTGAGCAATATTCCCCTCTTCAAAACCAGTGATAATATCACAGGTAATATGGTTTCTCCCTCAGAACATAAATACCCTGTGTGTTTCTTTCTACCTTGCTTGTTGGAGAATTGAATTGAAGTCACTTACAAAATGCTATATGATTCAGCAAGAGAAATGAAACAATTATTGTGAAAAAAGTGGGGCAAATACATTAGTATGATCTAAATATGATTTTAAAGTATGATCCAACTAGAAAAGTATGATTTAAGGTGCTTTATAAAATGGTCTTGTATGGGTATAAATTGAGATTTGCCACTATGAAAACAAAAGCCCTGAAACTTTTAGTTCTGAACCTGACAAGCAAACTTTTTTATGACCTCACTCCACTTTCCTTTTGAATTGAATTTTCATATTTCCCATGAATCTTGTCTCTGTTGTAGTTGTGCAGGCTCCTTTAGAGTAGAGGCTTCCTTATACCCTTTTTCTAGTCTTACTATGCTGGCTGAGCTCAAACTAAATGCTCTAAGTAGATGTTCACAAAATAGATACTAACTAATCTCCTTTCTTTGTTTTTACATCTCCTTGAACCTCACTGTAATCATATCTAAAATGGAGGAAATCCCAAAGTCAAAATTATTACCTTTCAAAAATTCCTTAAATCTCTCCATTCACAGGCCTCTTGAAGAGTAATGCACATTCTATTATAGGAAGCAGTGAGCTAGGCTAGAGAAATACTCTAGGAATGTTTACATGCCTATGTCAAAGTATTTAAACATTTAAGGTAACTCAGTTGAAAAGGGATGAGTGGACAGTGCTACAAGAGAGTAGCCCTTCTGGCCTGCAGGGTTTAGCTCTACTTTGTTTTCATGTAATGATCTGTTTCTTGACTTGGTATAAGCTGTAACTCCATTGTGATTGGTAATAGGTTCAGCCTATTCTCACTGTGTAAATTACTTAATAAATACATTCAGTGGGAGATGTTGAAATCCAAACTTCCTGCCAGCAGACCTTCATACTGTAGTTTTTTCTTCTCATTTATTCTCCTCCTTCCCACTTTGCCTGAGAGTTAAACCTTCCTCCCTCCTTCCCTTCCCTTCCCTGGCCTTTCAGCATTGAGATATGTGCAAGTCTGTCTCATAAAAAAGAAAATAAGAGCAAAAACAACCACCCTGTCACTCACTCTGCCTGAAATGTCACTTCATTCCACACCATCCAGCAGAAACATACACCCCTAACAGGGCCTGAACCACTGGATAAGAACCCATTGAATACTTATTGGTTCCTTATTGTTCTAGACTTGTTGCCAGCATTTAATAACTGTAGACTCTGGTTCTTGAAACATTCTATTCTAGTGGCTTCCATGACACACTGTTCTTCAAATTTCCCTCTACCTCTTCAACTATACTTTTTAAGCCTCCTGTGGTCATCTTTTCATCTTCCTCTTGCTTACTTTAACTGTTAGTGTTCCTCCCAGTTGGTTCCTTCCTGAGACCTCACCTTATTTCTTCAAAGTCATCATGTCCAACACTGAACTCCCTTTCTGTCTTGTAGCTCTACCCCAGTGCCTCAATAAATGGCAGCTCCACACACCTAGTGCCCTGTCTCTACCTGTGGCTAATTACTTATCAGATCCTGTCAATTCTGCCTCTCCTCAGTATGTCTGGACTCTGTTTACTGTTCTGCATTCACGCTGCCCTACACTGGTTCAAGTTCTCACTTCTTGCCAGTAATCCTCCAGTAGCCTCCTAACTGGTCTCCTGCATTCACTTTTGTGCCCCCTACCTCCCAGTCTTTTTTCTTCATCCAGATTGATCTTTTTACAGTACAGATGAGATATTTTCTCTCCCCTGTTTTCAGCCTCTGTTTTTCTTGGGTTAAAGTCCAAAATCTAGGCTATGACCTTCAAAGCCCTATATGATGTACTTCTCATGCCCTCTTCAGACTCATCTCTAATTGTCCTTTCCACCTCTCTTTGACCAAACTGAAAACTTCCTCTGTGATTCCCCCTGGGCCCGCACAGACAGGTTGGTTATCCTCCCAGAAAACTTCTGTCATCCCTGCCCCTCCCTCTCCGGTCTTCCTCCTAGATCAGCTACGGCATCACTCCCTCTAGAAAGCCTCTGCCTTGGCCACAGTCCTAATGAAGTACCTTCCTGGGGTTCCCTGCCCCCCTGGCATCTATCACACTATATCATAATTCCCAGTGTGCTCATCCTTGTCACCCATTAGACAGAGAGCTCCTGGAAGGAGGGACCACGTCTGTCTAGTCCATGTCTCTGTCTGTCCCTCACACGTTACCTGGCATGTAGTCCCTGCCTAATAAATATTTATGAAATGAAGGAACTGTGTATTTTTTTAAATAGCATTTGTACAGTTATTAGCAATTTATAATTTTAACTTATAAATTTAAAATTATAAATTTATAATAAAATAAAAATTCTGTTAATCCTATTTGTACATCATAACAAAGCTACTTCCAAATAAGCTTGGAAATAGAGTATCAGATCTATAGCGACATTTTCATTACTTCTATATTCCAATCTGTTTTAAGGCCATAGTAATTTCTTTTTAAAATACCAGGATAACTGTTAACGTGATCCCCTAATATTACCATAATACTTTGAAACAGAACCATCTTCGAAGCCAGTGTTAATATTTATGATTTTTTAACTAAAAGTTTTTCAAAAGCCTCTTGTCCAGAATTTTCTTCAATATTTGCCAAACAAATAGGTCATCTTCTATAGAGATTTAACAAAATAGTAAATACAAAGTCCACAAATGTTTAGGATCTTTGGGCTAATAAGAAATCCTAATGTTTGGCAATATTTTGGTCTTAAAATTAATTATCTTATTGAAAATAAAAAGCATTACAGTAGGTCTGTGTCATCTAGTTTTAAAGCAGGCATATTCTGGTTTCTACAGAGGCAAACTAAACATATTTCGTATCAGTAGTAGATAACTTTTTTTAAAAATGAAAGTAGAACTACACTGCTTATTGAGACACTGGTCTTCAATACAAATACTAATGTTTTTTCAGAATTTTACAGATTTGGTCTCCGGTAGTTCATTTTACCCATTCTATTCAGATTTTGAAAAAAAGTGATACGAAATGAAGGAGAGAAATTTAAATATTTTAAATTTCAACATTTTAAATTATTAATATTAGTTATTTCCAGATTGCAAAGCTATTAATTGAATGCTGATTTTAGGGTTATACAGTTCTCACTTGCCTTTAGTGTGCAAAATGAGGGACATCTCTAACAAAGCCACTGTCTTACTTGACAGCTCTGGAGCCTCCCAGCTCAATTGCCTGGGATTTATACAAGATAAAATTACAGTGTGTGCAACGAATGACTCGTATCAGATGACACGAGAAAGAATGACCCAGGCAGAGGAGGAATCCCGCAACCGAAGCACAAAAGTTATCAAACCTGGTGGACCATATGTAGGTTTGTATAGATATCGTTCTCCTTCTCACTGAATGATTGGAATAATTCAAGACCACTGTAGGTAAATATTGGTAATATTAATTTAATTTTAACATAGAATTAGCTTCTAGAACATTTTGAATAACATGGTCAAAAATCATCTGTTCTCTTTACACTGATAGTAAATTAAACAGATAGAAAATCCTGACTCCTTTATTGGCTATTTGTTATTATTTTACAGTACTGGGATTTGGCCATGTTACTTTACTGTGTGAGGTTGTAATACTGGTACCGTTGTGTATTCTTTGACACTGGGTAATGTTCAGTGATGGACAGTATAGGTCTTGTTTTGCATTGTAGGGTTATTTTTACAGTAAAATCGATTAATAGAATTTCAGAGGATCTTTGCGCAAGGAATTTTTATTGCAAAATATAAAATGTGCTTATAGAAAAGCATTAGGGTGATGCCTTTTTGGTACATCAGTTGTGATGTCGTTTATAGATTCTCATCCTCATCTGTCCATTAATTAAGAGTCTTCCCCATCCCCACCATCTTTATCATCAGCTCACACAAATATCCATCAGATTGAAGGGAAGAAGGACCAGACCAGCAAGATGAATCTCTTCTTTATGAGCAGTGACCGTAACAATTTTAAAGAGTTGATTGACAGTGACAATTAACAGTAATAGGGAGAATTATCAAGAGTGAAGAAGAGCTCTTTGAGGCTTTGGTCAGTTTAATAACATAAGTCATCATACATAAATGATGAATGAATATTAATTTGGAAATGTAAGTATATACAAAAAGAGTCTCTTGAATGCCAAATTCTTTAATCAACATTGTTCCATGGTTTGGTTAAATTTTACTTCTGTATTTTCCCATTGCTGACCCAGCTACCATACATTCAGCTTTGAGAAGCTCCACTGGTGTCTTTAATAAGTATTTCTTTGGAACACAGCCAGTGCTCCTGGGACTTGGTGCTTAGCTTAGATACATTTAGTTTGGTTTAACAACAATTCATGGCTTCCCCAGGTATCTGTACCCATGGGGCCCATTCCCAACCCAGTAAGTAACCAGCAGTGAGATTTTTCACCTTCCCTTTCCTGCTGAGTGAGGTAACAACTTCCAACTTCCTTTCTTTCTCTTTATTCTCACAAGTAACTTAATTAACTTTCTCTTTAGTAGGCTAAATCTCAAATTGTTTTAAAAACATCCAAAATCTGGCACACTTAAATTAAGTATGAGCTGTGAAAGTATTTTTTTCTACTCTGTCCGATACCACTATTTATAAACATTGAGACAAATTGATGTGTTTGACAAAGGAATAGAAGACTGAAGCTATCAAAATGATTTTTTTCCCCTCTTAGTAGAACTAGCTGAAAAACTTCAGCTTGATTTATTCCAAAGTTTGCAAATCAGCAGTGATCCCTGTACCTTTCCATTGAATGATCCTTGGGTGTCCCATCTGTTCGTGTGTTTGTTTGTTTTGATAGGGTCAGGTACAGCTTATCTGCACAGCATGTTACACAGCAAACTTTTCAACACATAAAGTCACATAAACATACCCTTCAAGGAATTTTAGAATTTGCAGGGTTTCTTATAGGCACTACAGATAACTTACATACATTTTTTAGGAGTGACTACATAAAATTTGAGGTTATCTAAGTTTAAATTTGAACCACATTGCATCCATGCCATTCTCAGACAAGCCAGCCTCCCTCTCCACACACATATGTCTGCCCTACAGAGCCCTGCAGTCATATCTGCCGGCCTGTGTGCTCCACTCTGCTGTGTCCTCAGTGCCCCGGTGGCCCGCCAGCACAGTATAGTGTTCTTCTCTGGTCTTAAATCTTGTCATTAACCTCCTCAGCCTTTTATTCTCTGGGTCAAATAACCCCAGCTCCTTTTAACTTTTCTTAAGATGGCCTGTATCCCAACTCTTTCATTATTTTTATTGCTCTCCTCTGGACTGCCTCCATCTCCTCACCTCAGAATTCAAAACTTCAGTTTTTGATTTTTTTTTCACTCTTCTTTATTATGGTATATTTTGACCTTTTCTTTTAATCTTATACTTTGCTAGTCCTTTACCATGTTTCTTTCCTTTGGGGCAGCTCAGTTTGTGTCTTCCTGTTTTTTTCAGTACCTCAAAACTGACTCGTTCATTTCTTTCGCATACTAGTCATTCACCTTTGAATACTAATAGGACCCAGTACTTCTCGAGTGCGTGCTGCGTAGAGACACTAGTTAGCACTTCACATGTAGTTACTCATCTATATCTCAGAATCACCCCACAAAGGAAGTAATGATTGCCTCTCCATTTTATGTATCATATAGGTGGTATCAACAAATATCAAATGGTACTGGGTTTGGCCTCTTAACAAGCTGTGTTATTTTCTTAAGACAGTAGAAATTCTTCAGTTCAGAATTGAATGTATCGTAGGAAATGATAGCAGAAGCTCGCCTCTGCCACCTTAGAAGTACCTGCAGAACAAGGCTGCTGTCCACAGCGTTGGCCTGAGTGGAGGACAAATGGGAATAATGCTAGTCGCTCTGAGGGGCTGTGGTGGCACAAGGCCAGGCCAGGCCTCTGGCAGCCGAATTGGGCCATAAGCTCAGTATAAGGGGATGAAGACTGCTCCTACAGTCACCTGGCCTAGTCGCCCAGGAATATGAGCTTTTGGGACCCTCTTGTAGACTGAGAAAAAACAAAATCTATTTTGCCTGGAGAGAAGCAGGAGAAGCTTTAACCTACAAACCATCATTAGTGTTTCTTCATAATATTTCCACTTCTAGTCAGAACATTTATATCAGTGGTGAGCATTTGTTGTGTTTTGTTTAAGAAAAAAACAACAAAATCACTAGTCACTGCTTCCATTTTACTAATAAGTCTGCTCACTGACTTCTACCTAAATTCTGAAATTTTATTGAATTATAAAATTATAATACATGCCAATATTTATTTAGGTGTATAAAATAACCCAGCCAACCTAATTTCTAGGATTCTTTTTCTAATTTTCCCAACTTCTGCCTCATCTTTTTATTTTTGATGATGTAGTACATGTTAGAATGACATTGGACAAATCATTTAACATCTGTGGACCTTAATTTTCTCAATTATCAGATAAGGGGTATTTGAACTGGATAACACTGAAAGTCCTTTGTAGTTAAGACATTTGTGACCATTACGGATATATATCTGAATAATAAACCTTTGAAAGAGGTGATCATAAATGCCAAGTGGTGGAGATGGTTTCCATTGCATCGGATTATGTATTTAACCATGACAGTCACCCCGTCATCAAGGTCCTGCCAGTGTTTTTAAAGCACTGGGTCAGTGTTGCCAGGGCTTCTGATCAGGTTCCACAGAACAGAAAAACAACCACAGAAGATGGCTGCAGTCCCTGCTCTCTTTCTGATGTACTATTTTAACACCTTCCTTTCAGGTTATTTACTCAGAGCCAGTAGACAGATAAATACTTTCACCATCTCAATTTAAATGGAGAAGCTAGAAGTAGACTCCTTGTTATGAAACAGCAGTTCAGATATAGTCCCAGATTACCCAACTCTGTCAGACCCACTGCTGCTGTTTATATAAGGGGCCTAGGGAATTGATTAGCAGTTGGGTCTGGGAAGAGAATTAAGTTCTCCCACCGGCTTTATTAAAAGGGATTTTCTGAAGCAAATGTAAAGAAATAAAGCCTTTCTTCTTTCTGCCCACTTTGAACTGACATTTTCTTGCCTTTTTTTTTTTTTTTTTTTTTTTTTAAGCATCTCAATTCTGTAACTACTTAGAGTACTGATGTTTTCTTCATCTGTTACATGTCTTACCTAGAACCAGAGGACTCCTTCCTGGTTAAATAGGCACAGATTGATGGGGTGTCAGCAAGCAATCTTTGTGTAAAACTTAGTGTGGCTGGATTGTTCTTTTAGCATTTAAAAGAAATGGGTTACCCCACAAGTGTCTGTTTAAAGGGAAAATAAGAGCGGGACTCTGGCAGGCTGAGTCAATAGACCATGCAGCACTTGATCTCAGGGTCCTGAGTCAAGTCCCATGTTGGGCATAAAGTTTACATTAAGAAAAAAAAAAAAAAAAGGAAAAACTAAATAAAGGAAAAATGAGATACAGGTGAAATGAGTGTACTAGGGATAGGAGATTCATGTACCAGTGACAGCTGCTGTCATGTTCCTGAGCAGATTTCTTGTCAAACATACTTATGCTCCTCTTAGAGAGCCTCCCTTATTTGTCTGCCCTCTGCTTGCTTCAGGGAGGGGCAGGGGTAAACTCAGGAGAACTTGGGGCTCTCCTGAGACTGAGGATCAGAGGTGGGTCAGACACACAGAGGAGGTGGGGCAGCCTGCAACACACTGGTAGTACTGTCACTTCTTATTTGCTTTCCTTGCTGGCTTGAATTCATTCTAAATGACCAATCATGGTGTGTGTGAGCTTAGCTGAAAAACATTCTCTGTCTACTCCCCTCCCCAGAGAAGAGTGGTGGGCAGGGCTCCATAGTCAGCTTTGTGTGGGGAAGTATAAGCTAACCAGGTTTCAAAGGGTAGGGTAGGAGTGTGGGATTTATAGCACTTCCTAAACTTTTGTGACCCTGGCTTTCTTTTTCTCCCCCCACAAATTCCAATTCAAATTTTAGGAACAGTGGTGTTTGTTAATACTATTATAACTAAGAACGGGTAGAATAGAAGGTTTGCATTTGCCACTATAGAAATTTCAGTGTGTCTTTGTATGCTAGCATCCTGGCAATGTGGGGAAATACAGAACACAGTGATTCCAGCCTCTGTGCTGTGTACTTGCTCTCTTGCTGTCATTCATGTTGATACTTGGCTAGTCATCAAATACTGAATCAAGGTCTGCTTGTGTATAAAGCAGCCACAGCCCTGCCCATATGGAGCTTACAGCCTAACATAAAACAATGGCAGACATTGGGCATTTGTTCATAATACCTTTCCCACAAAGAAGTACATGTAGGAAAACTTAGGTACCACTTAATAACAGAACCTTCCACATGCCAAGTGAGCACTTTAGCATTTGAGCTTATCCCATTGAAAGCCTCATTTTTCTCATCTGTCATTGGGACCATGTCCATTGCATCAGGTTACTGTGAGATTTAATGAGTACAAAGTTTCCCCCCCCATAATTAGTTCACAATAAATATTAGTTCCCTGCCCATCTGACATTGATCTATCTCTGAGTTAAGAAAAATACAGAAACTAGATCTAAACCTATCTCCAAAGCTCTAATTGCACCTTAATAGGTTTTCTTATCACTGGATAGTGTTCCTTTAATGTTGAATTCTGTGGTTGTGCAATATTTTGATCAGATATTTACAATTTGTTAGGTCCAGACAGTAAGGAAATATATACATTACTATCGGTAAAGCTCTTGTTCCATTAAGCTGTTTTCACCCCAGACTGCAACACTGAAGATTAACTGCTTTTACTTATCCATTGTTTCTAGTTGCTAGGCTTGTCCCTAATTCAGTTGCCCCACGATATGTGTTATTACCAGTCCCCCACCCCCTAAACCACATGGCATAGAGCTGGAAGTCTAGAATGTACTAAAGGTGCTATAAGAGTCCACCTCAGAAATGATAAAATGAGGGTCTTAACACAGCAGTTTCATTCTGATTTTTTCTTCAGCAAGGAATGGTTACCAGGTTTTGTTTTTCTAGAAGGAACCACTTGTCACTTCTCAGTATTAGGTTTAAGCAGAAAGTGGGTTAATTACCAAACGGCACTTGCCTGGAAGGAATGATGGGAAGGCCTCCTTTATACCATTTTCCATTCCTCTAATTCACCTTTGTAGCCTCAGCCCTGCAGAGGAGATATCTGCTTGTCTGACCCTCTGAGAATTTTTGTTGGTTTTGGTTTTTGACTCCTAAAATTTGTTATGGCCTATTGAAAAGGAATATGTCTAATGGATGCCCTTGTGACTGTTGACCCAAATTATGCCTGACTTTGTGATTTCTGCTGTGAAATTAAGATAATTCCCCAGCTCAACCAAAACTGTGTTCTTAGTGAGCTACAACAGGTATTACTCACATTTCACATTTGTTATATTCATGTTTGCCAAAGAAATCACATATATGAGATATAAGTTCTGTGAATAGCACGGGTAAGCATGGAAATTACTTTATTTCCACTTAACATGAATTACCTAGAAACTTAAAATTTCCAACCAGTTGCTACAGTATGTGTGGCTTGGCTCATTACTACCCATACATAGCTAAATGGCCAGAATAATTCTATATACATATTTATTCTAATAAATTGTTTTATCAAGACAATTTCAGTCCAGTTACTCAAAAAGCTTTTTGTTTGCATATCTCTTTAAAGTAAAAACTGAAATGAAGTGGCCTTAATTCCTTCCAGAAATGAAGAAGTACCTGAATCAGAGTTGAGCAAATTGAGATGCTCATTATATTCTTACCCACAAATGTGTAACAATGTCATTTCCACTGGACTTTAGGGAAAAGAGTGCAAATTCGGAAAGCGCCTCAAGCTGTTTCAGATGCAGTGCCTGAGAGGAAACGGTCAACCCCCATGAATCCTGCAAATACGATTCGAAAGACTCACAGCAGCAGCAGTGTTTCTCAACGGCCATATAGGGACAGGGTGATCCACTTACTGGCACTGAAGGCCTACAAGAAACCGGAGCTGCTGGCACGACTACAGAAAGATGGTGTCAATCAGAAAGACAAGAACTCCCTCGGAGCGATTCTGCAGCAGGTGAGACACCCGGACAGAGTCCCTCCGTGGGCCTTGTTGTTGAGAAGTTCATTTCAGAAGGCTTGTTGTTGTTAGTATTATTTAAGGTAGAGAAACTTCAGATCATTTTGATCAATGGTATATGAATTATAACTCTTGAATATTAAGCTATCTTGTTTTAAATGTCTAATGAAAAACTAATTGAAATGTGGTCATTTATAGTAGGTTTTATAAGTTAGAGGCTTAAAAAAATTTTTTTAAGTAAGTTTCAAGTCATTATTTTCATTTTGGTTAAACAAATTTTGCTCTGAAATTTCATTAAAAAGATTTTTTAAGCTTATTTATTTATTTATTTTTGAGAGAGAGAGAGCACGCACATGCAGGGGAGGGAGGGATAGAGACTCCCAAGTAGGGTCTGCACTGATAGTGCAGAGCCTAATGTGGGACTCAAACTCCAAACTGTGAGATCATGACCTGAGCCAAAATCAGGAGTCAGGGGCCTAACCACTAAGCCACCCCGACGCCCCAAAAAAGTGAGTTTTTGTTGGCTGTTTTTGGTCTTGGATCACCTAAAGTATTACTGTGATTTTTATTTTTGTAGACGAGGTTGTGCAGTTTATTTTTTATCAGTCTTTGATTTGTATAAGCTAGAATATTTTTACCTACTAAATAGTTTCAAATGTGTCTTGCCCTGCATGCTCTTTACTCTCCCTTTTACTGCCACTGAGTACGCTGAGATCATTCACTTGTCTTCGTTAAGGGATTTGAATGTGTAAAGTATTACCTTTGATCAACTACCTTATAATCACAAGCTTAAGTATAAAAGTAGGTCGTAAATTTTTTTGATGTTACTAGTGTGTCCAAATTATAACTTCCTATATTTTTCATATTGATTTGTGGTCATAAATGTTGATTAGTATCCAAATCAAAAAATATTTTTTCTAAAGCAGTAACGTTTCCACAGTTTTTAAACTTCACCATTAAAAAAATATAAACCTACAGGTTTTCATTTATTTTTCAAAGAATAACACCATTAAGTCCATTTTTTCATCTATTCTCTTACATTCAAGTCATGAAACTAAATATTATGAAAGAATAAAGCCAAAATCTCCAGTTCTGGGTTAACCAACCCCCCGTGTATCTTGGGCATTCTCAAGGATCTTATTAAATTGTTTGAGCACTTTTTGGAAACAATTTAAATCCATATGTCACATAGCAGTTTTAAGAGCTCAAAAGACAGGGTGAAAGAATGAATGATGTCAGGGGGTATGTGTGTTTTCATTTTTTTATTTGGGGAAGGAGGAAGGTTCAGGTCACACATCACAAAATACCTGATGACTGAATCAGGTAAATCACCTCCTAAGGTTAGACGATAAGATGGCAAAATGATGGCAGAGGCAATTCATTCACACAGAGACTCTTACTGATGTCAGTAGTTACGCCACTATGTATGTGTATATGGACACAAATATATTAAAATGTAGGTATGCTTATTTCAGCAGCAAATGGGACATGAGTGTCATTATGTTAATCATTTGGCAGAATCTAGAGCATAATCTCATCCTAGAAGCACGTTAGAATCTTCTGGGCAGCTTTTAAAAAATGCCTGTGTCTGGACTCTAACCCAGACCAACTAAATGGAGCAACTAAATGGATACTGAGCCATTAACTGAGAGGGAGAGGGTTGGCAAAGGAACAGGTGTATGGAAGGCCACTAGGATTTCTGTTTGGAAGATGTCTGTTAGACAACAAAATAGTGATGGATGTTTAGTAGTGACATATAAGGCCATGGTGTTGAGACAACAGTTGGAGCTGGAGTTGTAAATTAGGAGATAGCAGCACATCTATTGGCTATTGAAAGCCTTAGAGCTGGCTCAGTTGGAGGAGCATGGGATTCTTGATCTCAAGGTCATGAGTTCCAGGCCCATGTTTGTTGTAGAGATGAAAGACAGTAAACAACAAAGACTGAGGGCTGAATGAAATAATCTTAAGAGGAGATGATGACAATGAAGAATACAAGGCAGACAGTAGGTCCTAAGCACAAAAAAGACAAAAAGGGAGGAGGAGGAAAGCAGGAGAAGGTCCCATTACGAGGATCTGAAGGACCTAGCCTGTAGTCTTGAGGGTATAGGAAAAAGCTAAGCATTGTATCTTTTCCACTTTGAGAAATCTGATTGTGTCTCATTTAATTGACTTACAAATTTGAATCTTAAGCCTACCATTTTCTACTTTATAACACCATTAGTATTGGATTAATGTTAAGCTGTTAGAAAAGCATAAACTATCACAATATATTTGATAGTACTTTAAAAAGACACAGAAAGAAGTTATTAAAAAAACCATTTCTGGGATATCTGGGTGGCTCACTTGATTGAGTGTCTGACTTCAGCTCAGGTCATGGTCTCCCAGTTAGTGTGTTCGAACCCTACATCGGGCTGTCTGCTGTCAGCATAGAGCCTGCTTCAGATCCTCTGTCCCCCTCTTTGTCTTTCCCTCCCTATTCACTCTCTCTGTCTCTCTCAAAATAAGTAAACTTAAAAAAAAAACAACAACATTTGAGTAGGAAATGACAGGAGGATTACCTTTCTGCCAGCCTTAAAAATGACTCTTGGTTTGGCATCTGAATCTATACATTCGTATTGTTAATGGAATCTAGGCCTGGACACTCTAGGAATTGCAGTTAAGCGATAAGAAAAGATTACACTTGAGAATAAACTAGCTGAGTAATAACAGTAATTTGGGGGTTATTTTGCTGTACGTTTCCATTTATTGGTTTTTGGGAATTTCAAGGACTTTGAATAAGTGGTTCTTCAGGAGATCTGGCAACTACAAGAAGCTAGCTTAGCAAGCCAAGAAAATGACAGACAAGGGCATCAGAACTGATACTATTTATGGAGATCATTTCTGCTGATTACTGAAGGGAAAGTTTATAACCCAACATTTGGGCACTGTTTTGTTTCTACTTAATACAAATGATCAAAGATTTTTTTACTGTGATTCGAAAGTAATGGAGTTAATAGCCAGAAGTAAATAATGCAGTTGTTAAACCTAACTCCTTTGACTAGAAAAACTTGACTTAAAAAAATAAAAATAAATAAATAAATCTGCCTCCACTTTTTGCCTCAAGTAGCCTGTTTGAGTAGAAATGTCATGTGGTGGACTTTCAGAGAAAAAATATTTAGCTGCATATATAAAGTTTTAATTCTCCAAATGAAGTCAAACAGCATTTATTGATACCTGTCATATGTAAAACTAGCAGTCCCTATGAAGCCAATTGGTACAGTTGTTTTCAGTGAAAATGCAGAATCTTGCCTGTTTTGGGTTAGGACATAGCAAAAAGATCTAATGCTCTGTTTTCACACCATGTGCCAGGTAGCCAATCTGAATCCTAAGGACCTCTCATATACCTTAAAGGATTATGTTTTCAAAGAGCTTCAAAAAGACTGGCCTGGATACAATGAAATAGACAGACGGTCATTACAGTCAGTGCTCTCAAGGTAAATTTTTCTTCTTTGAAACCGATCAAATAAGTGATAATTTTAGTCATTGTTATTTTAGTGTTGAAAAGGAAAAGAGAAGCAAGGGTAAGCCTTTTATCGTGAACATTTGAAAATTCTCTTCATAACTGGAACATACGTATCCTTTACAGAAAACTAAATCCATCTCAGAATGCTGCCAGCACCAGCCGTTCAGAATCTCCTGTATGTTCCAGTAGAGATGCTGCATCTTCTCCTCAGGTATTCACAACATTATATAACCACAGCCCTGAAGTGAACTCTAGGGGCCATCTAGTTCAAGTGTGCTGATGTATGCATGAGAGAAGTGGGGCCCAGAGCAGCTGCACAGCTTGCCTACCCGAAGTCACACAGCCTGCTCATGGCAGAGCTCTGTCTAGAATTCAGGTCCTGGCTCATAGCCTTTTCACTACACAGCACTGCTTGTCAAAGTGCTTAATATCTACTTTGCTTTTCCATATTTAAAGTTTACATTTTATTATAAGATTATCTACTTTTCTATTTGGTCACTACCTAGAAGACTTAACCAGTCCCATATCCAGTCTCAGATGATATAGAAAATTGAAGGTATTTCATATTACCTGAAAAATATTCTTGAGGAAAAATGTTTTTAAAATAAGCAAACAAAAAATTCTGTCCTTTTCATACATGCATCCCTAACGTATTTTTCGATCAAATCCCAGTCAGAATACTCCAATTAGACCTCACTCATTCCAGCTTAAAATATCCCCCAAGAGAGTCTTTATTTCCCTGATTTGGGGATTGACAGTGGGACAGACCTATCCACCCCAGTGCTGCCCCCATAGTGCTCCTCTTTCTAGACCCTCCTCCCAAGTATTAGGGAGACCAGACAGATGTGTGGGCAACAGTAAGCATGCTGTAGGGAAAAGGCTACTCACATGTCAAAAACTGTTAGAAATCTATTGTGAGGAACAGGAAGAACAAGATAAAAGTAATTCTGCCCTTGCATGTACATTGTCTATGGAAGCCTCACTTTTGATGCCAACTACCATGAAGTTATTTATACTGTGATCTAATTATATAATGGCTGCCAAATCAATGGTGCTAAATTGAAAACAGAATAATTAATGGGATGATTAACTGTTATTTTCTTTCAAGCTGAAGTTTAAGCCATGTTATATTGGATGTAGGCTTCGTACTTTTCAACTATCTAAATTTCCTTTTTAATTTAAATATTGTTTGCTGGATTGGGTTAGTATCAGGATAATTTTTTTTTAATTTCTGAAACACTAATTCCATATCATTTTTATGCACTAGTTATTAAGACTTGTGTTGCAAGCTGATGAAGAGATATATTTATAGGGGAAGAAACTGAATAGCGTTTCGGCAACAATAGAGATCCTTAGAGAAATTACTTTGAAGGTGCTGCCTATTCCCATTTTAAGACAGGTGAAACAATAAATGGCAGCCAAAATATTCACAAGTGGAGCATCTTAGCACATTAGAGGAGATGAAATAAGTGTAGGCTTTTGTTGCCCTTTACCTACCCTTCTTAGTTCTGACCGAGTGAAGTGGCACACTGTTTTCTCCTCTCTTTTAATATAACTGGTCACCCATGGCCCACAGAGGAAGGAGGTTACCTCTACTTAATACTGTCCTAAGAGGTATAGTCCACAGAAATGCCAGAATCTCTCGAAGAACTTAGGGTGGGGCTAAATGATAAGAAAGTATATATACTCCAAGAAACATGTTTGCCAGATTCTGCTTTTTTTACATTAGATATGAAAATTTATTTCCCTTTTGTTTGTGGATTGTTTGTTCCTGCCTAACCTCACAGAATGGTTAATACAATGCCTGTGATAAGCTTAAGAATGAATAAAATGACTCAGTTGTTCATATGGTAACCAGTGACGCAGGTGTTGAGTTTTAACGCAAAGTGGCTCATTTTTTCCCTGCCCCTCCCCCACAGAAACGGCTTTCAGATTCAGATTTCATTGATCCCTTAATGAATAAGAAAGCTCGGATATCTCACCTGACAAGTAGAGTGCCGCCAACATTAAATGGTCATTTGAATCCCACCAGTGAAAAATCTGCTGCAGGCCTCCTGCCGCCTCCCGCAGCTGCTGCCATCCCTACCCCTCCACCGCTGCCTTCAACCCACCTGCCTGTGTCCAACCCTCCGCAGACTGTACATTCTAACTCCAATTCCCCTAGCACTCCAGAAGGCCGGGGGACTCAAGACCTACCTGTTGACAGTTTTAGTCAAAACAGTAGTATCTATGAGGACCAGCAAGACAAATATACCTCTAGGACTTCTCTGGAAACCTTACCCCCTGGTTCAGTTCTACTAAAGTGTCCAAAGCCTATGGAAGAAACCCATTCAATGTCTCACAAAAAGTCCAAAAAGAAGTCTAAAAAACACAAGGAAAAGGACCAAATTAAAAAGCACGACATTGAGATGACTGAAGAAAAGGAAGAGGACCTTAAAAGAGAAGAGGAAATTGCCAAGCTGAACAACTCCAGTCCAGATTCCAATGAAGGTACACTTTTACCTCTGTAAGACCAACTGCATGCGCTAAGTGAACAGGCAGAGTAGACTGTCCTGAGTGAGATTCTGCTATTTATTTAACTAGTAATGCTTTTTTTTATCAAATGACCGTCTGTTAATGATCTTAATAGTGTGCTTTGGAGCTTTTTTTCCCTTCTATTTAGCATCAGTCATTTTTGGTCTCTTTTTAGCCAGCTATTAAACATAGTTTCTAAATTTGATAATAACATGGTAACATTTGAAAATGACTGTTAGCCTCCAGAGACCCCCTCTCAGAAGGTAGACCTTGTTGCTCTATTCCGTAACTGTCAGGGTTTTGCACAACCTTAGCATGACCTGTTCTCTGCCATTCTTGAACTAATTTTACCAGACACACAATTAGCGATAAAAATAATTCTTTTCCTTCTTTGCCAATGAAACAGGGTCACCCTGCCTTAATTAATGTTAACACAGGGGAAATGTCAAGTTCTTTATAAAACCCAGCAAGGTAAGATTGCATATGCAGGCCCATAACATCATCTCTATTCAGAGCGAAAGCAATTTGTCTTGTGCAAGGCTGTTGGCACTTTGCCTGACAGATCTTAAGAAATTCTTTTTCAGTTTTGAGAACACTGTTTTAGTAAACTAGCATCGATTGTTATTAGTGAAATTTAGCCATTTCAAGCCTCTGAAAACTTGAAAAGTCAGATACCTGGAGACGCAAAGAAGCTTAAGATAATGCTTTACTTGTAAAGGGAAGCTAACCATAGAAAGACCACTTACCCTAGGTGTGATGGTTTTTAACACTGAGTAACAAAATTATATTTTTCTTATTTAAAAGCAGGTTGTCCTCTAAACCTTAATGTCCCCCAAACAGCACATCAAAGATTCAAGCCCCTCATTTCGCATTGTTGCCAATTTTAAACTCAGCATAACCAAAGCAAATTTCTCGAGGAAAATACAACTTTAGAAAAGTTACTTTAATGAAGAGGTTAAGGAGTGTTGTCCTTCTGTAATTTGCCCATAATACTGGGAGTCTGTAATTTTAAATTTAACTGACCATTTTCACCACACAAAAGGAGCTTTACAGAATGGTAAGATGCAATGCCTTCACTGACCTGGATTGACTACACTGCACATCACAGCTTATCTGTTGAAGTATTTAGATCAGTGTGGTATTATATAGTGGCCCAAAAGGTAGGTGTAAGCCTTTTCCCTCACACTGTTGTACTTGAATTTGCCAAGTCAGGAAAAGGCAAGCAGTAATAACATGTTGTGTTCAGAGTTAGTAAACCATGTTCCTGGGAATATCCCAGTCTACATACCTTCCACCCTGAGTCAGGCTAGTAGTGCTGGGAGGATTGAATCCCAGTATGTTGATGGGACACCTGGGTGGCTCATTCGGTTAAGCGCCAGCTTCAGCTCAGGTCATGATCTCACGGTTTGTGGGTTCAAGCCCCGCGTCAGGCTCTGTGCTGAGCCTGGAGCCTGCTTCAGATTCTGTATCTCCCTCTCTCTCTCTCTCTTTCTCTGACCTTCCCCTGCTCACGCTTGTCTCTTTCTCTCTCTCTGTCTCACAAATAAATAAATAAAAAACATTTAAAAAGATTAAAAAAAAAAAAAGAATCCCAGTATGTTGAGACGTATAGCAAAGTTTAAGCATTCTCAGAGTTGGAGGTTGAAGAAGCAGACCTAGTCTCTGAATCCTTCACTTTCAAACTGGAAAGATCCAGACCCACAATCCCCTGAATCTGTTAAAATGTATCTAGGTCTGTGGCAAGGAAACAGCTAGGTGACGTGCCCTTTGAGATTCAGGCTGCTGTAAAAAGGGGGGGGGAGGGAGCCTCAAAATCTACACACACACACACACACACACTAACAACAATAAGGCCACAGAATCTGCATAATTTATTTAGTGCGCTTGGTCAAATTATCAAAAATATTCACTTCTGTTTTATATTGAACATGTATGTTTGGCAGCAGGCAGGGTTAGGATTTGAGTTATTAACTTAATTCTAGTTTGAATGATAAAAAGTTACCCTGATAAAAAGTCTAAACATACCCTTGGGAAAAGTTGCATTCAAACAGATAGAATCCTGACTGAGGGATTTTTACACATTTTCACAGCATAGCCCTGAATGACTGGCACTTTATTTATTTGTCTATTTTTTTCTTTTAAAAACAAATCTGTGTAGTAGTATGAGATTTAGAGATAAGAAATGAGAGGGATGTAAATCGGTGTTCAGTAATGACTTATTTTGAATTACTTTAAAACTGATATGGGAAAGCTTCCTACCCACTTCCACTGTCTGCATACAAAAAGGGTGGCAATAAAATACAGTGACCTAAGCGGTCTGCTACCTGACTTCATTGTCTCATCTGCCTTGTTCGAATCCTATGAAAAGTAGATGTTGATGTAAAATTTGTATCTTCCATTGTCTGGCCGCATCTGCCACCACAGTCTTTGAATTGCTGGGCAGATGCCACAACTGTTATTGAAAGAATAGAAGATTGACCTTGGGTTAAGATGGAATTCCTTTATTGTGCAGACACTGTGGTAGCCAGGGCGCTTTCAATGCCTGGCGTCAGTTCTGCTGGCCCTGCTCACAGGGCCTCTATTGTCCGTGTGCAATTGTATTCCTTGCTCACTGTTGCTTATTGAGATGGAAGAATAGAATTTGAGGAAGAGTGTTCCAGATGTTTCTGATCTATTTTAGAATTATAGGCATTTTATAACCATACTGTTGGGCGAAAGCTTGATTTTCTTTTTTTCTTTGTAGGAGTTAAAGAGGACTGCACTGCCCCCACAGAGCCTTCTTCGACAATTGAACTCCCAGATTATTTGATGTAAGTTCTGACGTCTGCCAATGGGAGAGAACTGTTTAATTTTAGAAAGTTTGCAAATTCTTTTCCCATAATTTGCAAATGAGAAAAGAAGTTCCAGAAATAGAGCCCCAGAGCCACCCCTGCGTTTGAAAGGCTGCCATTAAGCCTGCTTGTCCCAAATCCACCCCTGTCTGCCTAAGCAGGTCGTGTCTCCCCCAGCTCTGAGCTCGGCTCCATGGCCTTTAAGTATAGGGAAGCCTGTCCTTTGTTCCGTGGCCAGGTCAGGCGTTTGATGATGGAAGGTTTCAGGGGTCTGACTCTTCAAAGCTGACAGTCTATCAATGCATATTCACTTGTTCCCCGCAAAGAGAGAGTTTATTACCGATAAAGAGCTAATACAAAGTAGAGATAGACTGATTTTCATTTAAATAAAGTTCTGCCATCAAATTAATTTTAAGAGGAGAGAAGAGAGAGTAAAATCGGATCAATTCACTTTAGTACCAGTTACAAGGTTTTTCTTGTTATGACAACAAGCTGCTAAACGCTGAGCTGGGGACATTTTTGTAACTGGTTATCACAGAAATTATAACTTGTAGACATAATTCTAGCTTTTTTATAGACTCAAAGTCTTCTGTAAGAAAAAATAATTAAGTTGCAAGAGGCTGGAAAAATGGCGAGTGGAAGAGCAAACAGATTTGACCACAGATAGCTTTGAAAATGAACAAATGTGTGAAATAATTTGAATGTAGATTGGAAAATGGATCTTGAGCTGTTATGCACATTTTTTCTCTGTTAGCGTCTCATGGTGGTCAAAGTTAAACTGTGCTGTTTAGCCTTCCGTGTACCACAAAATGTTGATTTCCAGAGTAAAGAATATTTTATACTTAAAATGTGTTACTTTTGCTTAACAGTGGTGTGAAAGCTATACTTATTGGGGAATGCAACGGCACGAAACCATAATGCTGGTTATCATCTCTTAACTAAAAAGAACCCAAGAGACCATACTGAGCACTCTCTCATCGGAGGTGGTATATGGTTTTAGAATTCGGGACGTGGGGGAGCTTTGAAAAGCCGCTACCACCGAGCTGGCCCAGGAAGGGCTGGTTGGGGGACAGCACAGTGTCTGGCTCCGCTGATGAGGGGGTTCGCCTCTCCTACTGCAAACCCACTTCTTAAAAGTCCTGCGGAAGCCGGCCCCTCAGATGTCAACTGCAGGACCGTGCCCTCCTTCTCTCGTGTTGGATTTTGAACTCCTCTTTTTTGTAATCATGATGTAAACTAGTTCTGTGCGACACAATTGTGTGGGGAGGCCAAAAAAGACTTCTAACCCCTTTCCCCGTGGACTCGGGCTGTTACTGTGCTTTTTGTCAACTTAACCAGTTAATTCTGTATTAAAAACTGATTTTTTTAACACCTGCATCTAAGGGATGGTCGCTGCCTCTGCCTCAGCACCTTTGGCATCTATCTTGTCACATTTCTGGCTCTCAAAAATCACGAAAGTACATAACCTATGTAACTGTTTGAGTAATTTATAGAAGTAAAAGCGATTTATTTTATCCCAAAACTGTCTTATATGAAAAGAGCCAATTTTCTTAAAATGGGGAGAAAGCATGACTTGTCAGAAAAAATCACTGAAATTACAGAACTTAAACTTGTTTCTTAAGAAAACCAAAAAGACATACAATAAAACCTTAATGATCAGCCTCTGAATAAGTCATACCTAAACCACAGTATCCCTAATTTTTATATAATACTTCTGTTATTTGTGGTTGTGAAATATCCAGACCCTTTAAAATTTTGTCCCATCACTGCATTTAGAGCCAGCTGTAAAACCATAACAATTTTTGTTAAAAATAGTGAAATGCTTTTCATTAAAGTATAACCAAACCAAGTATTAAAGTATAGTCTTCTATAATAGCAACATAACTGTTGGCCAGTTTAGTATTTTTCCCTAAGGAAACTATTAAATAAAATACTGAGGGTGTAACCTTGGGTGTGATCTTGAGAAAGCAGAATATTTCATATAACACACGAAGCCAGAGTTTCTCGAGCAGTTTAGCCATTTTGCTTACGTGCACTTATCCGCAGGAAGCTCTTTCCCGGCCTGGGCTTCCTCTGCCGTCAGGACAGCCCTGCATCGCTGCCCGGCTCACCACACTCCTCTTACAGCAGAGGCACCGGCATACCAGTGCTGTCTCCCTCACACTTACAAACTTAAACCACCACAGCGTCCAACTCAGCATGAATAAAAATATTAATGCGGACATTAAGTGCTCAGTTGCATTGCTTTTCTCACATTGCCAACCAGACATTTGTGCCATCTCATGTTAAATAAAACTGGTGAGGTTATCTAAAACCATTTTCATGGAGGACTGAACTCCAAGGTTTTCTCACGGTTAAGAATACCTGCGCTTGCCTGGGGGTTGCTGAGGCACCTGCCCCTGATGGAGATTGTTTTGGAATATCGATTTTTATCTCGGAACATCAAGGCGGGAGGGAAGACAGAGTACAGAGACCCAGGCCAGCCCCTGGTGTGATCCCACTTCCCAGAGCCATAAACAAGTAATACTTATTGTGTTTTAATATTAAAATGATGTTCTAATTTGCTTACCGCTGAATAAACTGACACCCTGGGAAAATGGCCTTCACTTCACCCAGAATTGTGGCATTTTTATTAAGAAACTAAGAAGAATACTATGACACTGACGTTCAGTTACATAGAATATGACATTTAAGTGTTGAAAAGAACTAGAGAAATATGCCCCTTTTTTCCTTTTTTTGCCCCCTGTCTCTCATTTCAAAAGAAGACTATTATTCCCTTTTGTATTCTGTTCGCTTGCCTAATCAGACACGGGAGGAAAGAGGCAGAAGGAGCAAGCCTGAGGCACCTTGCTGGTAGCAGGAGTGAATGGCCCAAAGACGGACCTCCTCGTCCTCGCAGACAGCCGCACCGCTAGAGAGAGCTTTGACTTCAGCATTTAGTTAGTGACTGTGTGACACTCTCCTGGTTTCATGTTACCTACCGAGTCCTTCTATTTCCCTGTGACTCGTAACAGATGGGTTGGCCCCTGCCGCTAGTGTGGTAGTGAATTATTTTGGATAGAGAAAGGTTTGGGAAGCTAACTCTGTATAAACGTTGTTTTCTAACAATCACACTTCCGGTTCCGTTGCCACCCTGTGCTTTTCACATTTACTTTCCTTCACTAAAGGTGTTCAGCTCTCCTGTGGGGTAAATACACCTGAAAGTTCTATGAAGGCGTGACACGGCAGCACACTGTGGCAGGGCGGCATTCATTCTAGGGAAACATGCTTGGATACAGTCTCTAAATATGTGTTTTAAATGGCAGACTTGTACGTTATGTTTATTCTGTAGTTTCTCTCCACGTACTTTTTTTTCTCTTTTCTTATTAGAAAATACATTGCTATCGTCTCCTATGAGCAACGCCAGAATTACAAGGATGACTTCAACGCTGAGTATGACGAGTACAGGGCCTTGCATGCCAGGATGGAGACTGTAGCTAGACGATTTATCAAACTTGATGCACAACGAAAGCGGCTTTCTCCGGGCTCAAAAGAGTATCAGGTAAACATGTTTGCTCCTAGATAGGCTCCCATCCACATTTTACCTTCTTTGTTCTCTACCCAGCCCACCCCTAGGCATCCTACTAGCCTTCAGAGAATGTCCTCCAGCAAACCAGCCTTTCTGCAGTGTTTGGTCTTCATTGAAAATTAGCTAGGAAACTAAATACAATATTTGAAATAGTTCTCTGAAATAAGTAAACACAATGGACTGTATTTCTGTCAGTGGAAAAAATAAGTTTATATAACGTGATATGTATGTACATATGTATATGTATTATGTTTATGATAACATAATAGAGTATCAAGGTTAAAAGCAAACACAACTAAATAGGAAAAAGTTGGATTTGGAATTTGTTGAAATATTTAGTTGCACTGCTAACTCAGACCATAGAATAGGGAAGATCTAGACAGAAAATATAAAAGGGGGTTTTAATACACAGAGATTTGGGGCTTAAGCAAAGAAAAGCTTGGTGTTTCCAGCTATTCCAAAGACTGACATTTGTTAACAGATAACTAGTCCATTTTCACTTCCCCGCTTTAATTAGTAGTATCACCATAATTGGCAAACCAGTAGAAGGCAGACCCACATACTGGTTGCTCTCATAGTTCTAAGCAAAAGGATTAATACAAATGAATGTGCCCCTCTTTGTGTAGCCCAGATAAATTTGTTGCACTTCACAACCATAGATGGTGCCTTCACTCGGGCCTGTTACTGCCGTTCTGACAGGAATCTCCATGAGAGATCGTGAATGGGTTTCTTTAAACAGGCTGCCTAGAGTTATGGAAGACTTTGCTAGAGGAATTCGTGTTTGAGGGTATAAGAGGTCATTGATATGGGGGCTTGGGTTTTATATATATATATATATATATGGTTATTTACCAATATACCATGATTATATTTAAACTAAAATGTAATTCCAAGGATTGCTTACTGGTTAGTAGCAGGCTCCGGAGCTAAACTGCCAGGGTTTGATTCCCAGCTGTACCATTGAATATTCGGGTGACCTTGGGCATGTTATCTCACTTTCTTCAGAATCCCCATCCATAAAATAAGGTGATTATAGAGTTGTGCAGAATAAACGTAAGTATTTGGAAATTGCTTACATCCATAGTACATAAGATTAGATAAGTATTAGCCATCTTCCCTAGCCACCCAATTTCCCGCCCTAGAGGTAGTCAGTAGTACTGGTTTCCAGTGCATTCTTTCAGAGGTGTGTGTGTGTGTGTGTGTGTGTGTGTGTGTGTGTGTGTGTATTAAATGTATATACACAAGCAAATTTGCATATGGGCCATATGTAATTAAATCTGTCATCAGTTACAATATGTACCATTGTCTTCTGTTAAAGTAAGTTAACCTGTCCATACATTATTTGTCTGATTGCATTAAAAAGAGAAGAAATGTGCATCTTAGTAAGGAAGTTCTTAGAATATATTTCCTCTCTTGAACAAATATCAAACTGTATAAATCATTCTGCACTTTGCTTTTTTTCACTAAATATAATGCATCTTAGAGAACTTTATATAAGTACATGAAGCACTTCCCCCCTCTTATGGCCTCTTAATATTCCTTTGTATGGATTAATAGACATTTAAATTTTCTCTACTGTCTTTTGCTTTACAAACGGTACTGCAGCAAGTAACCTTGTACATGCGGCATTTCACTCAGGCACAAGCATATCTGAAAGAGAAGTGTAAGTGCTGAGTCAGTTTTGCATTTGCCATTTTGATAGCAGTTGCCAAATTGCCTTCTTTAAAGATTGTACCAATTTACATTCCCATCATCAGTATTTCCCACACCCCTGCCAAATGTGTGTTAGCTATTTATATTGCCAAAAAAATTGTTCCCTTCTGATTTTACTTTTTAATTTTGTAGAATGTTCATGAAGAAGTCTTACAAGAATATCAGAAGATCAAGCAGGTAGGAATCACCACTGTGGGCTTCTGACCCGTAATTGGGCAGTTTTATATATTCTGCAGCCTAATTCCTCCCTGTTTTTTCTCTCTGCAGTCCAGTCCCAATTACCATGAAGAAAAATATAGATGCGAGTATCTTCATAACAAGCTGGCTCACATCAAAAGACTAATAGGTGAATTTGACCAACAGCAAGCAGAGTCATGGCACTAGATCTCTGCTTGGACCAGAAGATGTGAATAAACTTAAGCTTATTTATTTAAAATTCCAAATGAGTTGCTCTAAGATGCTAAAAAAATGAAACTTTGCTTGTTGAAAGTTTCAGTATTAGTAAACTTGAGTTATTTACTTTCTTTTTTTCCATTTTACTTTGCTTCCCTGCATTTTTGAAGCTGCTTTTTCTGGTCTTTCTCCCCACCTCTACCCCACCCCTAAGACTTATGTTTGTCAGTAGAAATAATTTTTTTTAGGTATTGGAGATCCAGTGTCTATACTTCGAATCAGCTCTTTTCCTTAAAAACTTATGTCTGTCATTAGAAATAATTTTATTTTTCTTAGATATTGGGGATCCAATGTCCATACTTCAAAGTTATGTGTGTTTAAAAAAAGATAAAAACAGTAATGTGCAAGGTGAAATGCTTTTGGATAAACATAAGCCTATTTTCTGACCTTTCTTAATGCAAACTCTTTGCCTTAAATGGTAGAATATTTAGAAATTTGCACAAAATACAAAAAAAAAATTTAAACATTGTTTTGGAGGGTTAAGAAATAGAAAGCTATATGTGTATGTGTGTAAATATGCACACACATATGTACATACAGGCTGACTTGATCTAGAACAGTAAATCCGCCCTGCAAGTTAACCCCCCATTGCAATGGTTGCCTTAAGGTGTTTGCTAGTTGTGTACATAGTGTGGTTAATCATTAGCTACACTACTTCCCACTTGGTTAGAACAGTGGGAAGTATACTGTGGCCTACCAGCGTCTGAAAGCGTGTGCTCGACCAGTATGTGTGCAGAGGTGGTGTGGATGTGAGCGTGCATGGAGGAAAAAAGCTGCTACTCTCAGTAGGCCAAACGCTCAGGTTAAACAACAGACGAGTGTTACTGTAGGGGTTTGTTTTTTTTATTTTTATTTTTTCCTGTCAAATTGCTACTTCTGTCGTGGAAGACAAAAGCATTTCCATTTCAACAGTTTGTCAGCTTTATTAATGTTGGGCAAAATCAATATGTTATGAAAATGAAACAGATCTATAGTTTTGGGGCAAAATTATAAAATTAAACATGTAGGTAACCTATTTATATACTGCTATAAAGTATTTTTTGAAGAGAGATATGCAAAGAAGCTATTACCTACATGAAATGTATATTTAAAGATTTTTTTTCATCCTGGGAGCCAGGAATATAAAAAAGAGTGGATATATTTAACCATAACATACTGTGATTCATCAAACAGCACAAACTTTCATTTCATGGAGTTTATCTGTTGACGTTGATTTAAACTATCATTTGTTTTATCATGTGGGAACATAAGTTATGTGGTCAAAAATACAAGGATTTTGAACTAATGTTGATTCAAGTTGTGTTGTCTTATTGTATTGTCTTTTCAAAGTGCTGCCAGTTGAAAAGGGAAGCATTATGTTTACAAATCTGTTTTGAAATGTTTGCCAAAATTTTGGTAGTATCTTTAATAAAGATGTTTGTCTCCAGCATCCAAAAAATAAATAAATAAACAAACAACTTTGTTGTGTATCGGTATAAACCAGAAAATGTTGGTATCTGGAAAACCTGAGAGGATGTAGATGAACTTTTCTCTTTGCAGTTCTTCTAATACATTAACTGGAAAGAGTAGGTAATACAGAGAAGTATACAGATGTAAACAGACTGTACAAAGACTGATACAAGACCCTGTACACTTTAACTCTGTAACATTACTACAGAAATTTGACTTTTATGTAGCACACACCTCTTAAGGAATTTGTTTCTTTTAGCATTGAGATCCCTGGTGCTCTTCATTTTACCTCAGAATTGGTACAATCATTACTAAATGTTCATTGATTTCAAACTGTGAGTTGAAAAAAGATAGGAAAGGAAACGGGAATAAATGTGTTCTTCATATTATGGTGGAGTCTCCCGAGGGATTTGTCTATAGGTGATGACCTCACTGGTGTCATTTCTCGGACATCTTGGCCTTTTAATCAAAGATTGTCTGCTGCTATTTTCTAGGAGCAGTGTTTCTCAAAAGCAAGGTGCTTGGACCACTTGCATCACCCGAATTAGAATCTCTAGGTATAGGGCCCAGGTATCCACAGTTTCCTAAATATCTGGCAAGTGACTTTTGCCAGTGAAAGTGTGAGGACCGTTGGTTTAGTGATGGCACTAATCCTTTATGTCCCTAAATCTCGGAATCTTGAAGTTGAACTATTGGTTTTTTTTTTTAATCCTATGTCAGCAGGTACAAATCCCTCTTCCCTCTACATCATGTGAGGCATCCTCTCAATTCTTTCACTGACAACTCTTATTTCAGAACTTTATGAACAAGACTTCCATTTGGTTGTTAGCCCTTGGAGCTCCCACCCACCTCCATCAGCACATCTTTTGGTTTACAAATTGGGTAATAATGGAAGCTGGAGATATGTCATGAAAATCCAGCATTGTACATTCACAGACCTGACCACCTACCTATAAAAGCCTTAACTTAGATGTCTATTAGGTACATTGGGCAGATCCTTGCAAAATGTGTTTGTATCAGTCCCAAATTTGAGCTATAAATCTCTGAATCTGCTATTACTCAAGACTACATCTCTTTTGAAGATAGCCATGAGCCTAGTAAAATATTTATAGCCATCCTTTATCTCCTACTACAAGATTTTTAGATTCTCTCAAATAATTGCTGCAGGAATGAGTGGCCACTTAGTACCAGTTACTCTGGCAGAAGGATTTATTTAGTTTTGAGAGACACAGTAAATATAAAACAACATTATCAAGATGAGAGAATGAGGTGTGTGTGTGTGTGTGTGTGTGTGTGTGTGTGTGTGTGTGTGTGTGATCACATTTCATCTAAAATAATTTGAAGCACTTTTGGAAATTTTTACCAGCACCAGATTAACTCCAGATTGAATGAGCAGCTGACTGAGTACAAACCAAAAGGAACATTCACTAGATGTAATTTTGTTTTTTAAGTAGGGATTCTGTTTCCTATCTTGTTATTTATTTCCCATGGAATACTTGAGGGAGTAACATCCAACTCTGATTATGATGGGTGTTCAGTACTTGCTCTCACAAAAATAATTGGTGTGATCAGTTTATATCTTTGCTCCGTGCACAGTGACTTTAAAACTTAGTATTAATTTCCTTTCATCTCTGATTGATCTTTTAAACTTTATAGGAGTTTTCTTTTCCCTTAAAGTATTTCACCTCATTGTGGAAAACAAATGGATACTCACATGTTGGAAGCAAGATGCTGAAATGGTTAGACGCAAGTGGTCCATCAGCTCTGACGGTCTCCTTGGTTGCCTAAGCCCTTCCACTAGTGCATCCTCTGCTTCTGGAACTTGGCTGAAACTCTTTAGCCAGTTCACTGTATTTCTGGCAGTGTGAGTGTTGAGTCATGTATGCTTGGTATACGCCCTTACTACTTTTGAAGTTCTTACAGTTTATTACTTGCCTAAGTGTTACTAAATCCTTTTCTTATGTGTACCAGATTGGGGGGGGGGGGTCGGGATTATAGCCAGCATTTAGAGGAACCTTTTGTGAAAGGATATTAACTGGCACTACTGAATGGAGGCAACAGAAGATGTTATCATTGTTCTTTGTAACCTGAAACTAAACAAGGCTGTGAGGCTCATTTCAAAAATATTTCGAAGTGTTAAAATATATATACATATGCGTGTATGTATATGTATTACACACAGTTTCTCAGTTCCACCCAAACCATGTCAGGACTCTCAAAGGTAAAATGTCACAGGGACTTTGCAGGTGTTACTAAGCTCAGCAGCTGTGGTAGTCCCTTTTCTACACCAATTGCAGTTCAATAAAAATGTTAACTTTGCAATTCTGGTAATTGTTTTTCCTTTGTCTCCTTTCAAGGCTCTTAAATTTATCTTTAAAAACAAAAGCAAAAACAAAAAACAACCATAACAGAGTGCTCTCTGATGCCCTAACGTAAGTGATCCTGCTGGGACAGAGCTATTTCTTGTTGGTGACCCTAGGAAGTGGGGGCAGGGTATTTGCTCCAGGATCCTCCCTGTTTTCAAAGTGTAGGGCATGCCCTCCAGAGGCAACATCTACTTGGAGAACAACAATCACCGATTGTTACCGATTAAGGGTTTCCTATACTTGCACTGTCCCATTTCTCCTGTCCTCAGGCCTGTTATCCCCATTGTACAAGTGAATGGACTGAGGCTTAGAGAAGTTAAGAAACTTGTCCAGACACAGCTAGTAAAGAGTGAGCTGGAAATCCTGACCCCAGCGTCTATGTTCTTAACCGCTTCTCTATATACTGGTACCTTACAATGAGCTTCACAAAATGACCGTTCCAGTGACGCCAGAGAGGCTAGACAAACTCTTCATTCAAAGAAGACTAGAATGTGGCATGGGCGTGGGGGGTAGTATCTAGTAGATTATTCTCCATGAGTTGATTTTGTCAGAAATGATAAATGTGAAGGAAGGCCAAGTACTTTTTGAGAAAAGTATGTTTCCTTTGTTTTCGAATGTGTGCAGTCTTAACAGGCTATTTGAAGGAGACTGGGACAGTGCAGATAGAGACAGGAGGCAGGGTCTGGAATCACACCGTCTCCTCTTCATAGTACAAAGTTATCTCAGGGGCCCCGGGCTGGCTCAGTCACTTAAGCGTCCAACTCCTGACTTTGGCTCAGGTCATGACCTCACAGTTGTGAGATGGAGCCAGCAAGCCCCGCGGCAGGCTCTGTGCTGGGTGCAGAACCTGCTCAGCATTCTCTTCCTCTCCCTCTGCCCCACCCTCGTCTGTGCTCCTCTCTCTAAAAAAAAAAAAAAAAAAAACCATCTCATTAACAGACTCCAGCCCTAGAGGCTAACCAGTCAATTAGACATAAGGATATTCTAGCTAGATCCTTAACTTCCAGGTTCTACATGTTTTCAGAAGGAATAATAGGGAAAGGAAGAAATCCTCAACTAAACATTGATATGAAAACAATTGGTTGGTCAGTACCAGCCAGCCGTGATTCTGGTTAGGTTTATGAAGAGCCTTGTGAACAAATGGGGTCCCCAATGTTATAATTGCTTCTGTAGCCCTCCCCCACTGGACAATTTGACACTGTGTTCATCTTTTAACTCCTTTCTTCAGCTGTAAAGTGAAAACATGCCTTCTTACTGGGACATGGAAGAGGCTTCATCATGGTCTGTAAAGCACAGGGGAATTCCATGAAAAACAGCCATCTGAATTGGATTGTCTGCTGAATGCAATAGGGAGAATTTGTTGGAATATTAGTTTCCTGGCAAGAATGAGTCCTTTTCAACTCGTTGCAGAGGAGGCAAAGGCAGAGAGAGGTTTGAGGTTTCCAGGTGGAGTGTTTGGGGTTTTACTGAATGCCAAGACCTACGGAGACCTGCTCCACTGGTTTTTCCTTTCCGAGATGGGGACAGGAGGCTGGCAGTGGCAGGAAGCAGCTCTGATATTTTATGATTGCTCAATTCTCAAGTTGGGGTCAGATGATTCTGCTGTGCATGACAGTAGAGATGTGTCATTTATAACTCCTGCCTGCTGAATCCAACTGGCCAGCCAGGCTGGTTTGTCTTACTGTAACTAGACCCTTGGTATAATATGGCCATTTGTAGATGGAGAACAACTTCATTTCTGGGTTTGTGAAATGTAGGAGAGTGCTTCCTAAAGATGAGCTCACGTGATGAGCCACTATGCTTGAGTTCTAAAGCTCAGGCTTCTAGAGGAATGGCCACCTGCCTTTCTAGACTCCATGGATTCCTAAGGGCTTACAGAATTCCGCTGTGGTATAAACAGGCTGCATGACTCACCTTGCCAGTCTCCTCACCTGCTGGCCCCACTCTCTGACTACCACACAGAGCTGCCTTCAGGCGCTCCTCCTGTCCCAGTGCCTTACTCAGGACGTGCTGTCCCTTCTGTACCACAAGGTCCATCCTCCACCCCTTCCTCACTTAGTTAAGTCCTCCCCACATTCAAGATCTCCCCTTAACATCACCTCCCCTAGGAAGCCTTCCCTAACCTATCTCAGATTAACTCCGGCCACAGTGGTATATGCTTTCTTTCATCTACTACTTCTCTTTCGTGGCATTTATCACAATTATAACTGAATACTAGTTGTATTATTAAGTAAGCTCCAAGAGAGTAGAGATGATCTTGTTCTCTAGGCTGTTCCCAGCTCCGAGCCTAGTACCTGGAGGTGTTCAATAATAATTTATTCAAAGAATAAATAAGGCAGGCTATTCATATATGGCCCATTTAAAATTGACGTGGCCAGAGGATTTGGATTACTGCAAGAGTCGGCTGTGTCAGATAGGTCTATGTGCCTTGCCACATCTTCCCAAAGTCCTGATTTAGGAATTAGGTACCAATGGCAGACTGACCTTACTTTGGGAATCCCTTTGTCATGATGAACAAACTAGACACCTTCATGGGGATGTTTCTTTCCAACTTTGGCATTCACACCTCTAGTCACCTCTGGAATATAAGCATCTCAACAGTCTATAATGGTTTGTAATATAAAACGAACTCATTTTAAAAGTTTCATTGATCATAACTGACAGGTTCTGAATTTATTGCCTACTATATTTTTTGTATAGCTTTTCTCCCACTTCTCAAAGACACGGTAGAGGACAGCAGTCTACAGATGTTATATATCATTTTTTAATCTTCATTAAAGCAACTCTAGCCTGACATTTCTTTAAATTTGACATGAGATTTGTTTACATTTATTTTATGCCTAGAATTTCTGTAATCTTCCAAGCAGAGACATTTTGAGGACAATTCAAGGACTTTGGGATTCCTGTAATGACAGAGCTAGCAGAGCCCATCAATAGCATCCAGGACACCTGTCTGGATTTTATACATGATGAAACAAAAATGTTATTAAATGGCAGCCGCACGGAGCAGGATGAGAACCAGGAGATTATACACTCTTCCTTGGGAGGGACTAAGAACAGCCCAGAGCCACAAATGGCCAACAATACAAAGATGGAGTCATAAAGTGCCACACGAGATGCGCTATACATATTGTGCTTCAGAGCAATCAAGCCAGACATCCCAGCAAAAATCCTGGTCTGCCACTCACAAACTACAGACCACAGGCAAATTTATAAAGCCCTGCAGCCTCAGTTTCCCATCCCTGAATGGGATAATACCTACATCAGAGGGTTATGATAATGTATAGGTAGAATTGTGCATGGGACCTAGTAAGTTTTCTATATATTTTTCATTATTTTCTAATTATTTCTTTCCGTCTTTTCTTTGGATTTGGAGACTTTTGTTGCAATCTACCTGACAAACAAGCCGCCAGCCAGGACTAAAAACCCTATTGGGTTCATTTAGATCTTTGCATAACCGTGACTGAGCCCCTGTCGTCTGATAAACACAACCCAGAACATTTTCAAGACTCTGCGACTTCTTGCCTTGTGAAATAAGTTTTCTCTGTGGATCTTCCCAAGTATCAGTTAGCTTCTCTTAACAACATGGCTACCGGTAACTTAGTGTTGATGCACTTGTTCCAAACTTGAGCTTAACTTTGATTATTCTATTAATACTCTCTTCCACTTGCCTTCATAGAGGAGGGTTTTAAAAAGAGCCTCATTGTCTGTAAGCCTGAGTGCTTGTTGCCTGTGAAGGTGCCAGAGCGGGGTGGCACAGTTCATTTCAGGTAAGACGCTTTGGGGAAAAGCCTGCTGTGGAAAAGACTCTTCTACCTGGAAGCTTTTCCTTCTCTCAAGGATAGAGTTCATTTAAGTCAGCCTTGTCAAAGAAGTGCCAAGGGGGTCTCCAGGGGTCTTGGGGCCACCTGAGCCACAGAACTGTGCAGCTGAGAACAGCTGTAAGAGCACACTGGGGACTGCTGGCAAAGCCACCTCCTCACCTCCCTCGTCTTTCTTCCTCTCTCTGCCCCTGATGACAAGTCTTTATTGCCCTGGTAGCCAATTATCACCACCTCACCTGCTCCTCCCTCCTCTTAACTCACTGCTCTTGCCTGAACTATTATGGCTCCTCCCTTCTGTTAACATTTTATCGTTTTTCCTGTCGTTGGTTACAGATGACTTGGCTTATAGATATGAGAAAGCCCGTCAGAACCAAGGGCCTGTAGGCAAAACGTGGAAGTGTGGGAAGTAAAGTTGAAAATGCTTTGTGGGATAGGGAGTAAAGAACAGAGTCGATTCACCAACCTGTGACCCAGAGCAATTTGCCTAATCCTCGGATCTCCCTTCCAACATTTCTGATAAATTAGGATAATACCTATCTTCCATAGTTACACAAGGATTCAAGAGAGATGGTTGCAGTCAATGAGAGGCACCGGGTGGGGCAATCATAACGCAACACTATTTATTCTCACACGTGCCCCTGCACACACACTTCGGCAGCTGTTTCCTTGCCTTTGGGGAAGAAGTTTCTGGCAGATCTCAATTCCTCCAGGACAGCTGCTCTTGATAAGTCCTGTGGTCACTCTTAGCATCAGTTTCCTTTCAGTGACTCCTAAGTCCAGCCTATATAACAGCCAAAACTCTGAAATGCATTTAAAACTAAAGCCTCTCCCCTCTTCCAGCTTAGGCTTGCTGGAAGCCAAGGGCTTCCTGCCACCCGCCCCATTGTCCCGCCCCTCAGCCACCCCTGGAGTTGACAGAGGAGATGGTAGGGAGGAGAGATAAGGGCCGCAGAGATCTTAGCACCCCCTGAATCTGGCCTTGACTTCCTACGGGCATTGTCAGAACCCATCCCACGTGCCTTGGAAGGTGCCCTGCTGAGTTCCTCCAGCCTTTCAAGGTTTGACAGGGCCTGTGTGGCCAGCCTTTCCAAGAGCGTGTTTGTGCGTGCAAGCATGCACGTACGTACACACACACACACACACACACACACACACACACACACACCTCTTCAGGCAGGAAGCTAGTAGCCTATGGCCTCATTCTAAAGGACCCCGCCAGCATGCACCTAGAAGGCTTCCATCTGGTCTCATCCATCCTCCCACCCCAGCCGTAAACAAAAGGAAGCACTTAGGGCCTGCCACCCTCACAACGTAGGGACTTCCCAAATGCATCCTCCACTCTGCGGTAGGGGCATTTTGTATATTTTTTCAGGCAAATACCAGCCCTCTGTGTCCCCCGAGCTTGAGGAATCACAAATAAGGGATTTGGTTATTTAAACCACTTTATTGAAATATGACGGACTTGTAAAAAGCTCAGTACGTTTGGGGAGAAAGATACACCTATACAACCATCACCACCACCATCAAGGCTCCAAACATACCAAATCACCTCCCAAATTTCCTCTCACACCCTTTGTTAACATTATTATTGTTGTGTATGTGGCAGGAATATTTAACATTAGGTCTGCCCTCTTGGGAAAATTTTTTAAACATTTATTTACTTTGGCAGAGGGAGAGGGAGAATCCCAAGCAGGCTTCACACCCAGCACGGAGCCCTATGCAGTGTTCACTCTCACAGCCGTGAGATCATGACCTGGGTCAAAGTCAAGAGTCAGACACTTAACCGATTGAGCCACCCAGATGCCCCTACCCTCCTACAAAATTTCAAGTACGCAAGGAGTCCTGTAAGCTACAGGCGCCATGCTGTATGGTGAGTCTCCAGAACTTGCATAACAAATTTTGTACCCATGGCCATCACACCTCTTCATCTCCCCCTTCCACCAGCCCCTAGTGATCACCATTCTGCCTTGCTTCTATGAGTTCTGCTGTTTTAGATTACACATATAAATAAGAAAATACAGAATTTGTCTTTCTCTCTCTGGCTTATTTCATTTTGCACAGTGTTCTCCAGGTCCATTCATGTTGTTGCAAATGGCAGGACTTCATTTTAAGGCAGAACTATTCCTGTGTGTGTGTGTGTGTGTGTGTGTGGACATACACACCGCATTTTCTTTATCCATTCATCCATCTATGGACATTTAGGTTGTTTCCATATCTTGGCTACTGTGAATAGTGTTGCAGTGAACATGGGAGTGCAGGTCTCTCTTTGAGAACTTAATTTCCTTGGATAAACATCTAGAAAGTAAGTTTGCTGGATCATATGGTAGCTCTATTTCTAATGCGTAAAAGAACTTCCATACTGTTCTCCACAGTGGCCATATTAATTTACGTTGCCCCCAGCAGTGCACCAGGTTTCCTTTGCTCCACATCCATGCCAACGTCTAAGTGGTCTCCAGGAAGCTGCTATCATTAGCCCGTGTTACGGGGAAGCAAAATCCCAGCCCTCTATAGAAAAAATCCCAGCCCTCTGATTTCCCACATCAGCTAACTTCTCAACTAAAAGCCCTTATGTGGGTGAGAGGAGCCAAGAACTAAGGGGAGCAAAACTGGGTATTGTGACAACTTCTGCAAGCCCTGCATGTGTGGCGGAGCATCGTGCTTTACAGCTGTGGGTGCACAGCAATCTGTTGCCTGCGACTTCCACCAAAGCTGTCAGGAGTCCCGTGTTCAATGCTGCTATACATATGTGTGGATTTTCAGTCATGGCCCCGGTGCATTAACCCAACAAGTATTTATGTGCACCTAGGCACTGTGCTAGGTGCTGGGAATCTCTCACTGAACAAGGCCAATCCAAATACTACAGATTACTTGATTCAAGTTGTGGTAAATGCTGCAAAATCAAAGGGTGGCTATGAGGATGAATAATGAGAGGGGAGGGGGCAGTGAGGGAATGGAGCAGGGTCCCCCTGGAGAGGTGTCCTGGAAACTAATACCTGGAGGATAAGGAGAAGTGGGATGAGAGGAGACTATACCAGAAAGAGAGAACATGCTGGAAAGACGTTGAGAAGGCCTTTAGCACTCACTGAATGCATGTTCCTCCAAATTGCTTCTTATTAACAAAAGCCATTGAGGGTCTTGCTTTTTTGTTGTTGAACTTGTGTTCTCAATCAGTGCTTCACCCTTACGAAGCATGTCTGTAGCCACAAGGCCCAGATGCGATTCCCTCCTGAGGTCCAAGCACTTGAGGTTATAGCCTTCTCACAGGTACTTTGTTACTTCGGGTTCTTATCTGGTGGCCCTTTCATATTGCTAATAGTTCTGAGGAGAGTTTCCAGAATAGATCCTATCATTTTAGTGGCCAGTTATTCTCAGATGGGCCCAAGAACTTTCAACTGGCCAAGTTTGAGCTGGGGAAGAAAGTGACCACCTTTCCCAGGAATTAGCCAGCCCACCTTCTCCCCTGAGGTTGGAGAATTCTGCTAGTGCACAATGAGTGCACGGAGAGCCAAGATTGGTGAGTGCCCTCAACTGGTAGAGGTTTCCAGGGTTATAGCAAGAAGTCTTAGCCACAGGAATAGAGCCATATCAGCCAGAGGCAGTTTCTCTGAGAAAAAGAAGTAACACCTGTACTATTAAAATTGCCAGGCTCTTTTCTCTGTTGCCAGCAGCCCGGCCAACCATCTGTGTGGTGTGATTCTAAGGAGGCAATTGGTGGGCAAAGAAGAAACCGAAAGAAGAGGAGTGGAGAAAGAGGCCAAAAAAGGGTCAGAGAAGCTGAAAAAAACACTTCTGAGAATCAAAAAGAGCAAAAGTTGGGAAGCAAGTTGGATATTTTCTGAGAGACCATTTTATAGCATACAATGCTTTGTGCCATTCCCAGACATTTTTGCGCAAACTCTGTTTAAACCATTGTTAGCATGAGGTGAGATATCCCACCAAGGAAAAACAGGCCTGGAGGGGCCACATGCTAACAGCACCACGACAAGAATGCAGTCCGGTTGCTTTCCGGTTCCCAATTTCCTGCCTCAGAGGCCTGCCCTCTTGGACTTGGTGCCGATCCTCAAGGTTTACCTAGTTACTAAGGTTCCTCACAGCCAACTCATGTTCCGCTTCCTTGAAGATTAGTTTTCCTGTGCGAGTGTTGAAGTAAATCCCCCATTTACAGAGGGTGAAGTTTCCATTCCTCTCTCTGTGCTCTCAATCAGGTATTCCTCAGCTGCGTAGTCACCTCAGTCCGCTATGAAAATGCCCCTTTCTGCTAACACCACCCTTGAGTTCAGGCCATTCCAATGATGAGCCCTCCCAGGCTCCATCTACAGCTGTAAGCATCCCTTCCTCCTATATTCTACCGGGCCGTGGGATGCCCTCCCTCATGGCCACACTAAGTTCCCCTCTGGCTGTGGGAACAGAATCTTAAAAGACACTCCTAAGCAAATCAATTTCCTCTCCATCTCACCGACCATGACTGTTATGGCCATCCAATAACAAATTAAAATGTGTCTTTTGTCTTTTTCTTAATCTGTTGTTAAAAAAAAAAAAGTCCTGGGGCGCCTGGGTGGCTTAGTCAGTTAAGCGTCCGACTTTCACTTAGGTCATGATCTCGCGGTTCGTGGGTTCGAGCCCCGCATCGGGCTCTGTGCTGACTGCCAGCTCAGAGCCTGGAGCCTGTTTCAGTCTGTGACTCCCTCTCTCTCTGACCCTCCCCTGCTCACGCTCTCTCTCTCTCCCCTAGAAATAAATAAAACATTAAAAAAAAAAAAAGTCCTTTCTACTCTTGATGAAAATTTCCAATAGTACATAGTAAATAAAAAGCAGAAGCCCCCTGTTCTCACTCATCTACTTCAGGCCCCAGACCCACTAAACACGCACAGTATCATGCACAGTTCTCTCTTCTGTCCAAATAGGATAGCAAACTACAATCTGCCACTTAATTTTTTCCCCAGTAACACCTACTTGAACTTCATTCCATGTTAGTCCCTGTTGACTTAATTCATTCTTTTTAACAGTTGGATGGTATCCTGACACTTACACCATAACTTTATAATTTCATCACCCCTGAAATCCAGGATTATTCCTAACAGTGAAAAACTGAAATCGTCACCCACAAATGGCCACAGTTAAACTCAATGGTTTGACATTTCAGTCAGTAACCCTGATGACATCTCTACCTTACCTTACCTCACTCACAAAATCCTCTTTAAGCATGAGAGAACCACAAAATATAGAGTGTTCAGAGGATGTTCAAAAATCATTCACAAGTGCAAAAAATTTAAATATTGTACATCAGTTTCTAAAAGTCATCAAGTACATTTTGTTTGAGTTCAACAACCTTTGATGGTATCTATAACCCCATGCTATGAATGATAGAAGCAAAAAGCAAATTTCCCTACTGACAATTTCGACTATTACATGATCTTATGATACTTTATGGTTAGGATTTACAATAGTTAGATTGTATTCTTTAGCCACAAGTGTGTGCATTTGGTTCAGTTCTAGAATTAAATGGATTCAAGGCTCCACCTCAATCTTTTGATTCTCCGCCTTCCCTTTTCCTGAGACTTTTTTTTTTTTAGTCATCTCATAGTTAGCCAGATTTTGTTTTGCACTTTTTTCCCTAATTAAATATCTCTGTTGAGAAATGCGAGGTCAGTCTGTTCTTTCCCCCTTTGTAGGAAACATGCTTTTTCTGCCGAGGTGCCCATGGGATTCTTATATTGTCCCAAAAGTTCAAGTAGCTTGACTTTGTATCTTCGTGTTGATTATTCTGTTACGAGCATTTCCCCTTTAAGATCACTTTCCACGTGCAGAGTCAGATCACACTTTATTTCTTATTTCTGTGGAGTTTTCTTTCATTTTATTTGTGGTATTTTTATTTTCTCCTCCATGTGTTCTGTTCTCTACTTCAGGAACACCATCATCTCATTTGCTGTCTGTCATCATCTACTTAGTTTTTATTTATTTGGCGATCCCTCCCATAAATGCGATTTTATTCTCTTTAGTCTGACCTCTGCATCACTGGATATGTTTTCAGCAAACATCTATTCTAATGCAATCTTCATTTCTAGGATAGTTTATTACCTTCCATTTCTTTCATCACTCTTAGCTTACACTGTCTTCTTTTGCCTATTCTTCATTGATCTTACATTTCATCTTAGAATTATTTCACAAAGACCTTGTGTATTTTAAAAATTTCTTTGGGAGTGCAGATAAATATGCATCTGAAATGCTTTGGTTTGCTAGAATAATTCTTCTAAAGAGCGTTTTTCATTTGCCTTTTGAGTTTCTTTGCTCCTTTGTTTTTGTTTTCAATTTTTATTTGCTTTTGGTATTATTAATGGACCTAAGTCTACTTGAAAACATAGACTCTGCTCTAAAGGGAATGCAGTTCTCTCTTGACTTGTTCTTTTAATTTTGGAGACTTGGTCCAGATTCACATTTGGATGCTAAGATAATCTGAGATTTTAGCTATTTCCTAGTTTTACTGAAGATAGACTTTTCCTATCAAAATTTCATCCATTTTAACTTCATCCATTTTGTAGGTTTCATGGAAGGTTTATATTTACAGAACACACAACTTTACATCACCATCTTTTAGCTAGATCACTTCTCCCCCACCTCCAAAGTCCCTACCTAACAGGCTCCCTGGATTATGAGCATTTTGCTTTACTTAGTTTCATTCAAAATCATTTACTAAACATTTATTATGCTTATTGAAAGCTCCCTGCCCCCAGGACAAACATCAATAGTACTAGAATATAGAGTTGGCAGGAGTCATTTATACAACTAAATAACTTAAAGTACAAATTTATTGAATAAATATTAGGTACAGAACAGTATGTAAGATGCTACATAAGATATAAAAATGAGTAAGACTCAAGGCCTCCTTTCAGGAAACACTACAGTATGACACGGGTAAGATGAGAAATCTCTAAGTAACAATAGTAAGATGCATTAAACGAGGTCAAGGAATGACCACTATTATTATGATGCTGTCGTTATGATGACAGGAACTATGGAAGAGTGTGATCCAGATCAACTGAAGTGGGGACAAAAATCAAAAGGAAAGAAAAAATGGTGAGGCATGTGCAGCCTGCGTAACTGGACGTAGGGCAGCATGATGGCAAGAAAATGGGCTTTGGAGTCACAGAGACAGAGGCTCACCTCTCAGATTGTACAATTACGGTGTCTCTCAGTGAAACCACTTCTCTGGCAGTTTGCCCTTTGGTAAAATACCCACTACTACCAACCTGTTGTAAGGACCAAGTGGAATGATGCAGGTCAGGATCCCCTCACAGTGCCTGGCTCGTAGCACATGTTTTCATAAGTGTTTATTTTCCAGCCAAATTAACTCTTTTAATCAGGCTTCATCCCTTAATTGCCGTATCTGTTATATTAACTATTTAATACATGGGAGGATTTTTTTAAGGATGAGTGTTCTCACCCCTTGTTAATTATACCTGCAATATAATTGCATAATTCTTAACTATATCATTGGTCTATTAACTCAATCTCTGAAAAATCAAATGAGGCCATCATGAAAGTGCTCCACAAACTGTTAAGTAATAACCAGTGTAAGGGAATAGTATTATCATAATGTATACTTTATGTTCTGTCCTTTAAAAAGAAATCCAAGCCCTCTTATGAATGGGAGACAACTTTTACAGACTTCAACTGGGTTTTACCCTGCTGAGTATTTAGACAATTTCTGTACTGACTGGAAGCCATTTCTCTGAGAATATTTAGTCTGCTTGACGTGGCTTGGGACCTTGCCAATGTTTTCCATAGACATGCAACATTATACACATAAAAAGAAAATAGGTCAGAATCTCCTCTAGTTGAGCTGCCTCTTTTCTCAGCTAAAGGTCATTCTTAATCCTCCCGCCAGCTCCCAGAACGCTGTGTGCAATGGTTTTTCAAATGTTTCAGGAAGGAAATGGCTTCTATAAAGAAAAGCAGGGAATGCATTTTTCATGAGAGCAAGGGCCCCTAAATGTGTCACAATTCCATTTTCAACACTGCAAAGATGAATTCTAGGGAAGCTTCATGTTGGTCTATTTCCTGTAGTTAAAGTTTGAAATTCCATCCCTGGATAGAACTGTGGCTAGAACTTTAACCATGAGCCCTCTGTTCAGAGAATGGAAAACGAGAGGATTCTACTGGCCAGTGTCACCACATGTGAGTGCAGAGGATGGTACAAACACGGCTGGAGAGAGTTTACACTAGACCACCAAGCTGGGACCAAAGTGAGACTACACCACTTCTCAGAAGCCTAGAAACCAAAACCAACTCTGAGAATGCCATGGGCACACAGAGAATGCTATGAAAGACACAGCGTTGAACAAAGCACACAGACGACAGCTGGGCTAACCTGGAAAGTGGCCTCCTTGCTCTCTCAAAGCACCCACTTCTAGAGAGGAGCACCAGCTGTTTCCAGATCTCTGCCTTTGGCAGAGGTGAACAAAGTCCACTTCCCGGACGCTGGCAGCCCCTCCATCACCCCGAATACTGCCCACTGGCTGGACCACACATTATTTACCATTTGGGAAGTTATTTTCAGTTTCCTAAACCTACCACACAACTTGAATTCCCTTTTCTATTCATAACAGTTCCCTCATCTGGTTTTGACTCAACCTTTATCAAAGCATGTGTCACCCTCTCAGACATTTGCCTGGAAATACTGTCCATGTGACTCAGGAACACAAAAGTAAACAAGAGGACTCAAGTATCATCCCTTTGTTCTATTATCCTTTATTTTCTGAATATGATGCTTTTCCAGGTATTTACTAATAACAAATACAAAGACTCTACAGGGGCACCTGGGTGGCTCAGTCAGTTAAGTGTCCGACTTTAGCTCAGGTCATGATCTCACAGTTTGTGAATTTGAGTCCTGCATGGGACTGTGCACTGATGGCACAGAGCCTGCTTGGGGTTCTCTCCCTCCCTCTCTTTCTGCCCCTCCCCCCTCAAAACAAACAAATACACTTTAAAAAGTGAAAAACCCTAAAACTATACAGATATAGACATATACACGTGTGCATATATAATAGTTTATGTCCAGGTGTATTTACGTAAACAGATAATATTTGGTTGATGCTAATCTGCAAAAGCTGTACACATTAAGACAAAGCAGGGTAGCAACATCTCCTAAAACAAAAATGCTTAAATTTAAAACTACATCATTGTAAAGATGAAACAGAGCATATTATTTCTAGGATCTATTAAATCCTTTTAGTTCCTTAAGTACACACTACACGGATATTGCCAAATTATGAATATTAGTACATTTTTTACCAGAAGGGCTCCCCACCCCCAAAAAGAACCAATGCTCCCAAACCAAGAAATGGTAGGTTTTGTGTTTACTTCTACTCGTGTGGTATTTCCATGCACGCTGGGGAAGTGATTATAAATGTGTTCACTGTGAAACTAGTTAAAATGCCTGTTTGGCCCACACTGTGTGTCTGTCCAGGCATGGGAGTTGGAGTTCTAGAAGACTCTGCCCGGCCTGGGCTCCTATTGATGCCTGGGCTTAGACGTCTCCTGCCTCTTCTTGCTCTACATTCATGTCGGATCTTCACATGGGGCCTTCACTCACCTATGTCTACCTGTCAGCCCACTTTTGTACTCATCTCCCAGCTTTCCTAGGGATCTGGAAGCCCTCAAATAAAGTCAAGATGACTTTGAAAGTTTATTTTGTCAAGTACTCTAATACTCTATGTGTTGTAGGAATATCTGGTCACCATAGTAAAAGCACAAAATAAGTATATATTCTAGTTACGAAATGAATTTTACCTTCATTTCTTGCCATTGAACAGAAGTACACCGTTTGGGATTCTGCTGGGAGAGTGGGATTTTCTAAGTAGATACTCTAAGAGGATGTAAGCAAAGCTATTCTTCCTAGTTCATGCAGATGTCCTCTGAACCAGCAGCAAAGCCGCCCCTCTGGTAGGGGGTACTTACCCTCAGGTCCACGAACACTCAAGGGGTTCTTGGTGGAGTTTAAGGGGCCTAAAATTTCAGATGGGGAAAAAAATCCCACTTATTTTTCTTCATTACCCTGTCACTGAAATTTAGCTTTTCTTTCAAATTATATAAGATTTGAAATCTTATATAAGATTTCAAATTATATAAGAAGGCAACAAACTACAATAGTTCCCTATGACCTTGTCACCATTAGTACTTGCCAGTACCTTAAAATATCATTAATGTCCATCACCACTTTGAAGGTACAATGCTTACTACACTCACCAGGTCTTATTTAGTATATTAATAAAGAAGCAGCTATACTACTCTCTCACATACTTTTTCTAATATTCTTCAATACAATCAGTTTCCTTAGCATCTTATCTATTTTCTTTTGTACTTTTAAGAACATAATTCTGAGAAGTGATCCATAGGCTCCACCAGACTTCCCCACAGGGCTATGGCTCAAAATCAAAGATTGAGACTTCATGTACTAGGGTTTCACAGATGCACTTGAATTGCTGGTTTATAAATACATCATCTCAATAGAAACATGGCAAATGATAATGACTAATGCTAAAGAAACCTGATTTAGGCATGGGCTTCTAACAAGTGTTCAGCCCTCCTGGGTCAAGGAACTTCAATGAAAGGGTGGAGAAAAAGAGAACCTGCTGTCAGCAAACTTTCAGAACTGCAAGGCAAGCTATTGCATAACCATAGGCTTGATTCGCTGGCTGGCCTCCTTTATTCAGCGTGCTGAGATTATGATATTCTTGTCTTCAAGAATGATTATAGGTTACTAGGCCTGCAGGTTCAAAATTGTCCTCTGCAGCTATTTGTAAATTCCTCTGACTCTTTGTTTATTGCCTATTCAGTTCCCAGTTTCTTGGCCCTAGAAGTTCTAGGCTATTCCTTTGACTCAGGGTTTCAATTAGAACTTTACAATGAAAGAAGGTTCTTTGTCTTCAAGAGAAGTTGACTCCACAGTGTCCGGTCCTACTGGACTTGAGATGATTCTTCCCTTAATTTCAGCTGATTCATATTTTCAGTGGCTGACTCAGAGTCATGACTCAATAATGATGACATCGTTTTAAACTTATAAAATTTGAAGGGAACCATGGACAGAAATAGAAGGGAAAACATGTAAAATGAATGATAGGAATAAACTGTATAACAAATGAATGACTACCAGGGGTCCTTTGTCTTGGAATAAAATAGAAACTTCACTCAGAATAACACATAATTTACATGTAAGTAGGGTTTATTTGGTCATTATTTGCTTCAGTGTCCTTAACAACTCTGCAAACAGTTACAAGAGCTGAATATCAGAGAACATAAGGAATCAGCCACATGCCCCAGATTAGAAAGTAGGGCACCTGCCAGAGCAGAGGGCTAGGCTTTCCACTCTTGGGGTGTGGGCTTCTCCACACAACCCCAAATCTGAAAAGCCCAGAGCCCTTGAGGGTACTGCTCTAGAAAAACTGAAGAAAACAAGTTAAGAACTGTGTGTGTACTAATGGAAGACTAAATGAGACCCAGGAGCAAAACGGTAAACATAAGCACTTCCTAATGTTTCTAACACTCACTGGAGATAGAAAAGGAGAAGCAAGGATGGCCATTTTAAGCAAAAGAAACAGGAGGTCTAAAACCATTTAGAATCTACTTTAAGTTATATTTCAATTTTTTAACAAGTTTACTGCTTATGTATTCATAGGTTTGGTTTTCGTTTACACATGTTGGAATATAACATATGTATACTGTATTACCCACTAGGAAATATGACCTATGATACAAATAATAATGTCTTCAGTGTTTTTTAAATATACTGTATTTCCTATATAGTTTTCTGAATAATATCCAACAAAAATTATGTAACATTCTTTGACTTTATTCAAAAATAAGTAAATACCTTCATCTTTTGGCTATTTTGTTTTTTTTAATCTCTTTCCCAACTACAGGGAACCTTGGTGCTCATATAAAGTGGGGGGGGGGGGGAAGGAGGATGGAGGGCCCCACTGGTCTCTAAGCAGTGTGCATGTGCAGTTGCTACACAGGTTTCCGGATCCTGATTTGAATCTCAGGGGCCAGAGCCATGTGTTCCACAAAAGGCCCTTTGAAACTCTGTTCCCTTCCTGGTCTGACAAAGCCCTAGATGGCTGACCTTTGAGGGACAAACACATTGGTTTGGCTTGGCCTCTGATCTGCCATGAAGGACTGTGAGCCGCGCTCTTCTGTCTGGGAACTGCTGGCTACTTCCGCCCTTATATTTAGCTCTTCAGTTATTCTTCCTAATGAGCTGTCTGTTTGCCTCCAGCCTTCCAGCCAGAAAATGAATGTGTGCAAATTATAAACTAAGTCCCCAGTGCCTGAGACCTACAAGACCTATTCTACACATTTTGAAATCCACCCACCCTAGAGTTCAGGCTGGGGCTGTGTCTTTATTCTGTTTGCCCCGTAGCTGCTCAGGAGCATGACCCTCCGGCTAGAGCCCTACCTTCTCGCAAATGACCACTCCCATGGGTGCCCTTCCCCTCATCTCCCCACCTTGCTGGTGTTCTAAGGTAGCTAACAGGCAGACCAAGCATGTGCTGACGGTGGCAGTGATTCAGAGGAAAAGGAAGAATTAAAAATATTTTAATCAACCAGGTTGATTAAAGGGAGAATTTTTTACATTTCTGCTGTGACTTCAAATGGTATGTTTTGAATGATGTATGGTGGGGTGAGAGGAGAATAAATCTTAATATTTTTGATCTGTGGGGACTCTAAAGGTTATCATTAGCCTCTAGACTTCCTTGTGTCCTACAATTTCGTTTTGCCCCACCCCACCCCTGAGTAAATCTTCCACCCAACATTAATGTGACTCAGAAAAGTGGGACTTGGTGAGCCTCAATCTGCCTTAACATGAACATTTCAGTTCCTGTTGTTTTACCTTTGTGTGGCCCAATTATCTAAGGAAATGGTAGAAATCCACTACTTTCAATGTTCAAAAACAAATGATATTTTGGTGGTGGTTTGGAATCTTTATCTTCATGGAGTTGATGAGCACCAAAATATGCCTGGTTATGTCTTTACAGATAGAACATTACACAATCCCAACCTCTCATGTCTTTTAAAAGTCTTTTGTGCATGTTTTAATTAGGTCCCACAAGATCCATTACATAAAATGGACATGGATATTTTTAATTTTAATACCTAGGACATGGTATGTAACCAAGCTCTCTCTAAACCACGAGAAGCAGTTTGCACATTATGGTGGAAAAGCTCATTATCAATATGTCCATGAGAATCAATATGGGTGGGCACACACACGGCTGCACTGAAGTGGTTTTCTGCTCAAGGTGACAGCAAAGGGTGAAAAAACCTAGAGAAGATTTGGGGTTGATTCAGTAACTGTTAGCTATTGTCAAAGATGAAGTACTTGATTTAAAAAAAAACTTTAATATATAGGGGTGCCTGAGTGGCTCAGTCAGTTGAGCATCCGACTCCTGAGTTCAACTCAAGTCATGACATCATGGTCATGAGATTAACCTGGGAGTCTTTGGGCTCTGAGTTGGGTGTGGAGCCTGCTTAAGATGCTCTCTCATCCTTGGGGCACCTAGGTGGCTAAGTTGATTAAGCGTCTGACTGTTGACTTTGGCTCAGGTCATGGCCTCATGGTTCATGGGTTCGAGCCCCACATTGGGCTCTGCACTGACAGATGGAGTTTGTTTGGGATTCTCTCCCTCCCTCCCCCTCTCTCTCCCTCCTTTTCTCTCTCAAAATAAAGAAATGAATGTGAAAAAAATTCTTAAGAAAAGATTCTCTCATCCTTTCCTTCTACCTCTCCCCATGCTTGTTCTCACTCACTCGGTCTCAAAAAAATAAATACATATATATATATGTATATATATATAAATTTGTACAAAAATGAATCACATGAATGAGGCACCTGAGTGGCTCAGTCAGTTAAGCATCTAACTTCAGCTCATGTCATGATCTCATGGTTCATGAGTTCCAGCCCCATGTTGGGCTCTTGTTGACAGCTCAAAGCCTGGAGGCTGATTTGGATTCTGTGTCTCCCTCTCTCTCTTTCTCCCTCCCCCACTTGCATGGTGTCTCTCCCTCTCTCAAAAATAAACATTAATAAATAAATAAATCACATGGAGAGTATATATCTTTTTTCTTTTATAGTTTATTATCAAGTTGGTTTCCATATAACACCCAGTGCTCATCCCCACAAGTGCCCTCCTCCACGACCATCACCCCTCTACCCTTCTCCCCCTCCCCCATCAGCCCTCAGTTTGTTCTCAGCATTCAAGAGTCTCTCATGGTTTGCCTCCCTCCCTCTCCCCCACTATTTTTCCCCTTCTCCTCCCCCATGGACCTCCGTTAAGTTTCTCCTGTTCTACTTATGAGTGGAAACATATGGTATCTGTCCTTCTCTGCCTGGCTTATTTCACTTAGCAAGTATATATATTTTCTTAATGTTTATTTATTTATTGAGAGAGTGAGAGAGAAAGAGACAGAGAGACAGAGAGAGGCCAAGAAGAGGAGAGCAGAGAGAGAGGGAGAGAATCTCAAGCAGGCTCCACACTGACAGTGCAGCTCAATGCACGGCTCGAAGTCATGAACCCAGAGATCATGACCTGAGCTGCAACCAAGAGTGGGGCACTTAACCGAATGAGCCCCCAGGCACTCTGAGAATGTACATCTTTTAGAGGACTCACAATAGCACTTCTTAGGAAAAACAAAAAACAAAAAACTACATTATCCAAAGCATTTAAAATACAGTGTACATTTTTAAATTCAATTTATACTTGGCTTTTAGACATAGTCTTGGAAAAAATAAAATTATAGGCAGAAAAATGTAATGACTTTTCAGTGAGAATTTTAAAATTCTATTTTCAGGGCTCAAACAAGTACATGCCTCACCTCACCTGTACCTATTTTTTCCCTGGTAACTTCGTGCTGGGCACGAAGGAAGGGACAGCAGTTGCAAGATCTACTTGGCATTATGTGCCTACTTAGTCTCCAGACCTGACAGGAAGAAATCATGGGGCTCGGGATTTTGTAAACATGAGGTTCTTACTCAATGCCCTAGGGATGTTAAACTCCAAGTCCTGACAGACGGGAAAAGGCCTCCCAGTTTCCAAAATTGGACAGTCAGGCCTAGTTTGAACCATGGGATCCAGCTGCACCAGGGTAAGCCTGGGTGGCCACACTGTGGCCACATCAAAGCAAAACACACATACAATTTGGGGACATTCGCCCTGCAACTTTTGATGGGAATGTGAGTGGGAGGAGAGGGTATGGCAGTCCCTACCTCTTACCTTCCAGGTCCCCCATCAGCTGAGGACCTCCAGGAAAAACTGCCCCCCCTCTGTGGTCCGGGACTCACTTGTTGAGACAAGGAGCTTGTTCAGCCTTACACATGAATGAGGAGCAGATGGAGAAGTAAGCCTCACTGACCACTGTTCCCCCGAGTGATTCCTCTCCCTCACCCCTCATGGAAAGCCCTCCACCAAAAAAAATCAATCTTTCTGGCCTTTCAATCTGCCTTCTGTGCTCATCAGAGGTTGCCAAGCACAAAGCATTATGGGGGCTCCTATCTCAAAGCTAACAGGGCCTGAGCCACCGGAAGGAGAGAGCTGCTCTTTAAAAGCTTTTAAATGCGGTTATATTTTTACAACCACTTACTGAAGAGGTGAATTGTTTTCTACTCCTCCTTCTCCAGAAGCACAGCCATTAAGGTTACCTGGAAACCTGTCCAGGAAGCGTGTGGCAAATAGCAACCAAGCAATAGAAACATCCATATCTGTCATCTAACAGGAGATGGTATCAACAAGGTCATATTTGGGCAGAGGTGGAATAGGAAACTTTACTGGTTTGCATGTCCTGGCTATTTTCAGTGGCTGTTTACACATGCATTTAGAAAAGGAGTTTGTTCTTAGCTTGGCCAGGGGGCATCTTGGTTGGGCTAAATTGGAAAAGAAAGAGATTTGAGATCAGATGCTACTCATACTACACACTGCCCCATGGAAGGAAGCAGCACACGGAGAATAAAAGGGCACTAGTTTTTTTTTGTTTTGTTTTGTTTTGTTTAATTTATTTCTAGGAGAGAGAGAGAGAGAGCGTGAGCAGGGGAGGGTCAGAGAGAGAGGGAGTCACAGACTCTGAAACAGGCTCCAGGCTCTGAGCTGGCAGTCAGCACAGAGCCCGACGCGGGGCCCAAACCCACGAACCGCGAGATCATGACCTAAGCGAAAGTCGGACGCTTAACCGACTAAGCCACCCAGGCGCCCCAAAAGGGCACTAGAAGGGGCGCCTGGGCACTCAGTCTGTTAAGCTGTCCAACTTCATGATCTTGGGCTTTGTGAGTGTGAGATCCACAGCAGGCTGTCTGCTGTCAGCACAGAGCTCAGTCAGATCCTCTGTCCCACTCTCTCTCTGCCCCTCCCCGACTCACACTCACTCTCAAAAATAAACTTTAAAAAAATAAAAATGAGACATTAGAAGACACTGTCGCTACTCTGAAAGAACTTCCACTCTGTTGGAGATGTGACATACATGGAGAATGACCTGAGAAAAATTTTTAAGATTCAGAGGTACAATAATGTACCATGAAACAGTATCTCCTAGGGGGACAAGATTTCATACTGAAGGTGATTTTGAATAAGGTCTTGAGAGACAGGTTATCCAGGCATGTGCACTGATGACATGAAACAAAATAACTAGAAGAAGGTTTGATGAGAAATTTATAGTGTTGTTTGTTTTGATGTTTTAATTTTTTTTAATGTTTTATTTATTTTTGAGAAAGAGATAAAGACAGCATGAGCAGGGCAGGGTCAGAGAGAGAGAGGGAGACACAGAATCAAAAGACAGGCTCCACATTCTGAGCTGTCAGCACAGAGCCCGACGCAGGGCAGGAACCCAATGAACTCTGAGACCATGGCCTGAGCTGAAGTTGGACACACCCAACTGACTGAGCCACCCAGGCGCCCCTGTTTTGATGGGTTTTTTAAAAGTTTTTTTATGTTTATTTATTTTTGAGAGAGAAAGAGACAGAACACAAGTGGGGGAAGGGCAGAGAGAGAGGGAGACACAGTGTCTGAAGCAGGCCTCAGGTTCCAAGCTGTCAGCACAGAACCCGACATGGGGCTCAAACGCACAAACCGTGAGATCATGACCTGAGGTGAATTTGACACTTAACCGAATGAGCCGCTCACATGCCCTTATTTTCATGTTTTAATTTTCATGGCTGTCTGGGTGAGAAGGGGAAATGACTCCTCTGTCTCTTCATGACCTTAACTACTGGGGGGGGGGGGGGACGGTCGAACCTTCATATTTTGAAAGCAGTTTTTTGTGTGTGGGGTTTTTTTTGTTTATTTATTTTATGGTTTTGTTTTTTTCTTTGCTGTATCTAAAGAGCTTATTTTTAATGTGTATTTCATTTGCAACCAACACCCTATGTCAGATGAGGTGATAAAATGTATAATTATAGAGAAGCAAAGCTGTGACTCAGCTCTTTCACCATGCAGCCTTGCCCACAGACGCGGGGCCTGGGGACCTCCAGCTGGCATGAAAGCAGAGGCAAGGAGAGGGGATACTGAAAGAAATGCTGTATGAGTAGTTGCTGCACCCAATCCCTTTTGCTTTACCCCAGAATACAGCCTTTTTACCAACTTAGCGTGAAGAAAGCTAACAGAACTGTGTAATTCTGAAAGTTAAGCTCTCTGCAAACCCTGTTCTGAAACATCAGCTGCAACCAATAAGGCAAGCAATGGCACAATTCCTGGGCTTTCCACGTGGAGCGCTTTCCATTCAGCCGTCATCGGTTTTATCAGGGGCATCAGGACATCTGCGTGAGTCAGTAAAACATGGACACAGATACTTGAGCAACATGGAGAATCGGGCACTAAAAATATAGACCGGGAATCTCCACAACACAAACAATTCTCAGGAGAGAAAAGGGGGGAGTGATGAAAGCCTGGCTGACATGCCACACACCTCTCAAATTACATAAAACTGATGCTGTGAACCTGGGAATACTCCACACTATTCTAGCCAGCCTCTCGGCCTGTGTGCTTCACACATGCTCCATCAGGCACTATCACTCAGAGAGAACGCTCACCTGAGCACTGGGGAATGTGGCCGTGGCCTTGGCAAGCCCTCTTAACTTGTAGGAGACACCTGACCTCGGTCCCTCTGAAAATGGAATGAGGCACGTTTCAGACCTGCACCTGGTCTTCCCCCCTCACTTCCCAAAGGGTAAGAGGTGTTTAAAGGCATAAATTACAAGTTGAAATACCCCACTGCACCTCTGACATCCCATAGTCTTAAAAAAAAATTCACATAAACCTTCTAAGAGTCTTAGCTGCACCATCTCCAAAATGATGTGAATTTGCCTTGCCTATATATTCTACAAAGGTCACATATTAAAAATAACACACCAAGTTATGGTTCTTCCTGTGGCTAGCTGTTGTTTTCTGGCCTTATCCTTACCTACTACCCTGATAAATCAAGATCAGTCATAATGTCTTAGCAAACATTCTGCCTCCATTTGTTTCCTTTTCTCATATAAAACTCAAGCACATACACTTATAAAGTCCGAATTCTTTCATTTTCTTCCTAATACGTTTCTCTGAGTGAGCAAGAACAGCATAGAACTGACATCACAAGCCAAGAATTACTCATAACATTGCATTCCTCTGTGAGAATATATTACACACACGAGCATCATTCTTCCTGTGAGCCCTAAGGGGTGGGGATGGGGATGAGTTTATTCGGACCAAGCTAAACTCTGCTGGACTTGGTTTTCAGCGTGTTTTTGTTTGCTCACTCACCTGACACGTCCACATCCTCACGTCTGAAAGGAGCTCAGCGCTTGTACTCACACCTCTCCCACAGGCCCCTACCCACTTCCACTAAAGCGTAGATCTTGGGGCAGCTGGCGAGCTCCTCCCCCTGCACCAGGGAGCACCAGGTAAAGAGAGCTCCAGAGAAACCAGGGTTTCGCTTACTTTCTCCAGTCCCCAAAGATTATTTTTCTCAGTAAAAACCTACAAGAACCCAAAAGCAGGGGGAAAAAAAAAATCCATACATAGAAGCACAAAAAATTAACCGGATAGATTTCTGTAGGAGAATTTTTAGGGAACAACGAGATTGGAGATTACACAAGGTGTAAAAGGCGTGATGGGGGATTGGAAATGGGTAGGAAAAATCCTGGAGGAACAACTAGCTGACACTAGGAATGAGGAGGATGTGGGGAAGTTTTCCAGAATCAGTTTCCCTCTATGTGGGCGAAGAGTCCGAGCGACATGCCCCAGACGCTACCCCGTGTACCTCCCTTCCCCCGCCAGCTGCTGCTCCCGCCCATCTCCCGCAGGTGAAAAGCTTTCCCCGGCGCCCTCCTCCCGCCTGAGTTAATTCAAGTTAATTCCCTTCAGGTGTCTCTCCTGCTCTAAAACCAGGCTATCACTCGGGCTCCCTGATCACCTGCTCAACCCCTTTTAGATCCTCCCTGGTCTGTTTTCTCTCTCCGGTCGGAACCCTGTCTTGGGGGTTTTCCCCAATACCAAAATCCTGCCATAATCCTCAGAGCAGATCAACTCAAGTCACCTACCCGTGCAGAAAAAGAAAAAAAAGCTCTGAGCGGCCCCTCAGTTCACTCTCTCCTCACCCGCATTTCCTGCTTCTGCACCAACCAAGCCACCGTCTTGGAGAACAATCCCCTTCTGGGCTTCCTGCCAGAATAGTATTTCGCAAGTTTCACTTGAATTTCTAAATGGCACACTTTTGAACATGTAAATAATATACGAGGCCAACCTATTTTTGGAACTAAGAGTGACAAATCTCAAAATACATATCTGTCCCAAGATGGTTTTTAAAAAATGATGGTACCCTTTAAAACAATAAAAAATGCTTAGGAAATACTCTTCAGTGAGCACGAATACATGGGTCTCCTAAAAGTTTAAGTAACGGCCCAAAGCGAGGGCAAGTGTAATGCTGACTCTGGTTTACAGAAAGTGAATCTGAGTCACGGCAAGGGCCTGAAATTTCACATGAACTCATTCTGCCTGTAAATGCCCCAGAATCGATGGGGAGCAAATGCGAACTCTGGCCAGGCAGGCAGAAGCACTTTGTTTTCCATGTGCGGTGACGCCAGACGCCGCGTGGCTCTGACAAAGGCGCTCGTCAGGCCGGTGTGTCATCTTTTGCGTTTGCCATGGCTGCTGCTCTGAGTCCGAAGAAAACCCACATCCGACTTCCCAGGAACTCTCGGGCCTCCTCGGGGGCGTGGGGCGGCCGGCCGGCCCCGCGCGGGGTGCGGCGCCACCTGCTGGGCGCCGGGCGATGGAGCAGCAGACTGCAGCTGACCGCGGAGACCCGAGCGAGCGTGCTATTTGCACTGAGGCAGCAGCCAGGCCTGACCAGAAGGAAAACAGAAACGCTGGCAGAAGTATGCACTCTTGATCCAAACCAGTCTTTAAGGGCACACGCGATCCTTTCTTCACTGTAGAGTCCAGTGTGGCGGTGTGTGTGCACACGCATGTGTGTCGAGGTATATAGGGTGGTCGTGCATTTTGAGTGTGTCCGTAGGTGATCTCTCAGAGGTAGGGAAAGCGGTGTCATCCTCCTCCTCCTTGTTGGATTTGCAGGGACGTCTACAGTTGACAGACACTCTTACGTAAGTAAATTATCCCATTTAATCTCCCACTACTCCGTGCAAGTAGATAAAACAGTCTCAACCAAGTGCACGGCCAGCTCCCTGGCTCTCCCGGCAGAATTACTCATAACCCGACCACGTTTGAGGATGAGAGAAAACATTATAATGATTTTTCCTCCTTTTCAAAAGACTTCACCCGCAGGAAAGCAAAGGCTGTCACAACCCCCGCCCCTCCCCCCTGCCAGAGGAGATCAAGGGCAGACTCTGAGATGAAGTAGACTCCAGCCAGCTGTGGGAAGAAGCCAGGGATCAAACCGCCACCACCTTCAACAGCCTGGCAATGAGTATGTCGGGAAACTCAGACACCTGCACGTGTGGGGTTTTGCCTCAACCTCTTTGGCTCTTCAGGGTTATACTCACATGTGTCCCCATTATGAGGTGACTTTCCCTGCCTCCAGGTTGCTGACCTAAAGCCGTGGAAGTCTGTTGCAGCAGGGGGCCTGAAAGACAAAGGCCAAAGTGTTTCGTGAAGAACACTACTGCGTTGCCAACATGGCAGTGTTTGCTGACAGTTCTAGGAACACCTGTGACCCAACAGACTGCTTCGTCTGGGTTTTCCTGGTGACTGAATAATAAAAACAATAGTATTCTGAGTACTTACTTATGCCAGGCGGTAGGCTAAGTACTTTACCTTTTTTTCCCTCATGTAATCCTTACAGCTACTCTATACAATAAGCACTAGGCTTAGCCTTGCTCTATAGATATGGAAACTGAGGCCCAGAGAATTTAAGTGGCCTAAGTTTACACAGCTCAGACGTGTAAAGGTAGGACTCAAGCCCACGTCTCTCTGGCCCAAGAACTATGCTCCTAATGTTTACTGCTCCCCAGCTGTTAGTGCCCTAGCAGGCCCTGAACTATAGGATATTTTCACTTTGTATTTCAGGGTCAAAATACACGACCACCCTACTCATTTTCACTGACCCCTTGAGTATGAAAGCAGGGCTTGAAGAGAGAGCTTTCGTTCACTTCGTTTTGAGCCAGGATGACAGACTAAGAATGATTGGAACAAATAGTGTTAGGTCAGAGGTCAGGGTACAGACTGGACTCCCAGGACAGAAACAAACAAGGCCTCTCAAATTGGCTCTTGGTGCCCTGTGGGGGCCCTGAGGCTAGGGCCTGCACACGTGTCTCGGAGTGGGATGGCTGGGTATGGAAGGTGACGGGCCCCATTTTTAGGCAGTAGGGGCGGATGAGGAAAACACTGTCCTGGATTAGCTTCCAGTTGCGCCACATACCAGCTGTGAATCTGTGGGACAGATGTGAAGGGTGGCATATGGCAGCCTCATCTCTGAGAACCTGAGATAGGCCAAAGCTTCCCACTGTCAAGTGGCAACAATGACCTCCACCATGCTAAACTGTCGTCGGGTAACCGTGAACCAGTGTATGAGAAAGTGCTCTTATTTCCAGGGCTCTGCAGATATGTATGGTTAGCAGCTCCACAGCTAAACACACACACACACACACACACACACACACACACACACACACCCCAACTTGTTCTCATTAATTCTGGCATGCACTTTTATGAGAAATAGTAAAGGGATATTACCTTCGCAGGCTTTTGCCCTCTGGCAAAAACTTTGCAGATGGAGTTACATAGTTGGAGGTTTTCTGTGAGGCAGTTTGACCTGACTAGCTCGCCAGAGTGACATGCTCATCAAAGCTGTCCTGTACAGTCCACGGTCGCTTCTACCAACACCAGTGCTATTTCCCCATTAAGCCAACGAGTCTCAAGAGCAAAAGAAAACAGGGAAGGCTCTGAGGAGCGCTCGAGGGACAAAGGTGAGAGGGGAGTGAATGCAGAAGCCTGGGCCTCGCTGTGGACCCCGGGCACCAAGACCCAGCTAGCCTCTCCCTGGCCTCGTAACAAGGCCCATCCCCCATCCCCTGTGCTCCCCACAGCAGTGAGGTGAGCAGAGGACTCTGGCGCCCTAGGTGGCACAGGCCTCAAGCCTTCAGACAAAAGCCTTTTGTCTAGGAGGTACTGGGAGGCGCCACACAACACATTTCTTTCTAACAAGATTTCTTTTCTACATGTTTTCTAAACCCTGGAAAGCTATTTCCATGAGCTGATTTTAAAAATACCTCATGACATCTGAAAAACTGTCAGCAGCATCAATGTCCACCATTAAGGAAATGGTTAATATAGGCTGCTGTACTCTATGATGTTTGTGAGAGTTTATTACCACATAGAGGAGAAGCGCCATTGTGGAAAGGAAGGCTGTGTTAGGCCGTGACAGAAAAGCAGAGAAAAAAAGCTGCATGCAGAGTGTATTAGGGTAGCATCTGATAGTACAAAGCATAAATGGTGAACCTAATCAGTAGGATACAGTAATGGTGGATACATGATATAATACATACGTCAAAACCCACGGAACTCTATAACGCAAGATAAGCCTTAAAGTAAAAAAAGGGATTTCAGTTAATAATAGTGTTTCAGAATTGGTTCATCAATTATAAAAGCTGTACCAACTGATGCAGGATATTAATAAGTTGTGTGCAGGGAAGAAGTATATATGGGATGTATTTATAAAGCCTGCTCAACTTTTCTGTCACCCTAAAACAGTGCTAAAGAGTGAAGGCTATTACTTTTCTTAACAAACTAGAAACAAATAAATGAAGTACCAGAAGGAAATAATTAAAATGCTAACAGCACTGTTTTGGGGATGATGCGATTATGACTAATTTTTGGTTTTACTCTTCAAATTTTCTACATTCGAATTTTGTCTGTTTTTATTATGTATCACTTTGTCAAACCAGGTAAAACAACTGTAGGGATTTAAAATCTTGTCTGCATGACTAGTCTCTGGACAGAAAATGTATTTGTTCCAAGTGGTCTGTTGTCTAGTTCTTTATACACAGTAGGAACTTAATAATTTTTGCTAATAAAACAGAAGGACCTTTAAATATGTCTTCACCTCTATGTTAAAGTCTCAGAGTTTGTTGCCTCATGGCTCAGGAGAGGGCAGCAGATTAAAATAAAAATGTTGAGGGGCATCTGGGTGGCTCTGCATTAGGCATCCGATTCTCGATTTCAGTTCAGATCATGATCTCATGGTTCCGAGATTAAGCACTACTTTTGGTTCTGTGATGACAGCACTGAGGCAGCTTGGGATTCTTTCTTTCCCTTTCTGTCTGCCCCTAACCCCTTGTGTGAACTGCCTCTCTCTCTCTCTCTCTCTATATATATATATATATATATATGCATATATATACATATATCAATAAATATATTATTTATATATACTGTATATATATATACTCTATATATATATATATACTCTCTCTATATATACACATATACATATATCAATAAATAAACTTTAAAGTAAAATAAAAATTTCAAGAGGAAGGAATCAGAGCCTTGAGGGATTAGCTAGAAGTGTCACTGTGAATTGAAAATCTTTTCTTACGTAGCCAGAGGCCTATTTGGGCATCTTGAAAAGCATGTATGAAATGGTGTTGATGGGCAGAAGAGTGATGAGTGCTGATATACATCAAGATCCCAAGACGTTGTGTAATTAAGCAAGAAGCATTGATTCTACTGTGTCCAAGTTGCAACCCAGGTGTTGGTTTGAGAGGTAGGGAAAATTATGCCAGGAAAACTCTTTACTCAGTTCTTGATTCCTGGCAAACCAGTCAAGAAATGGTAACTGATATTAGAGAGCATCAGAGGAGTCTGTAATATCCTAGTTTTAGAGCAAATCTTCATAGTAGAGGTGTTTTGCAATTTACAATGCAGCTTTGCTTTGATCTCATTTATTGCTTTCATTGGTTTTGTTTGCCATGTCACCTTCTGTGACCCTGAACTTCTTGAAGACAGAGCCATGTCATATTTATTTTTGTATGGCCTATGTATGCCTGGCCCATAGTTGGTTCTTACGATAGATTAAAGGTGGCTGCAAATTCTTTGACAACTCTCATCAAGTGATGCAGTCTATTTCTCCTTTCTTTGAATCTGGGCTGGCCTGTGACTGCTTTGACCAACTGGGTAGAGTGGAAGTGACATGATGCCAGCTCCAAGCCTAGCCTTAAGGAGAAGTTGGTGTTGTCACGTACGAAACGCAGCTATCCCACTGGACAGTCCCTGTGGGGACCACGTGGAGAGAGAGATGAGCCTAAATGATCCCAGCCTTCCAGCCACCCCTGCCAAAGAATCAGAGCCATTCTGAACTATCCAGGTCAGATCAGCCACCAACTGAATGTCCCAAAGAACCTCAGCTGGCTCCACATGGAGCAGAAGAATCACTCAGTTAAGCCCTGCCTAAATTCCAATTTCATAAAATCATAAAATACAATAAAATGGTTGATTCAGTCACTAAGCTCTGGGGTTGTTAATTATAAAACCATAGATAAATAGAATGGCTCTCAATAAATGTGTGCTCAAGGAAGGATGGATGGATGGATGGATGGATGGATGGATGGATGGGTGGATGGATGGATGGATGACTTACAAGGGCCATTATCTTTCTTAGAGAAATGATGCTCAGAGAGCTAAAGAAACTTGCCAAAGCTACCATACTGGACATTTGTCATTCACCCTCCCCCAGGATCTGAATGTCCTCCTTCTTTTGGAAAATCTCCTCCCATCTGGATATAGTTGGAAGACAAGGGTCTAAGTTGGCAGTGGGTTACTCCATTTGTTAACTATATCCAGTACTGCTGTGGGAAGTCTGTTGTCATCTGATTCTTGCTCCTTTACAAGATGATTTCTCTCTCTCTAGCAGCTTTTAGACTTTCCTGTGGTTTATAAAACTTTTAGTTGCTCTACAATTTGTCTAGGGATGGGTTTTACTTTCTCTCTGTATGTGATGCCCCACGAGTCTAGTCAATCTGAGAACCTTTAAAGCTCTTTAATTCTGGGAAACGTGCCCCCATCATTTCCTCAAATATTGCCTGTACTTGGTTTTTAGTTCTTTCTCTGGGACTCCTGTGATCTGGATGTTATTAGCCCCTCTTCTTCCCTCCTTATATCTTAGCTTTCTTTTCATGCTATTGTCTCTTTCTTTCACGCTATTGTCCTTTCCTCCTCCCTTCTGGGAAAGTTCCCTTAGCCTGATCTAATCCAGTCTTCAACTAGAGTTACCCTATTATTTCTCCTATATATTGTGTTCTTTATTTCAACTTTAAAAAAATATTTCCACTTGATTGTTCTTCTGATTTTCTATGCTTGTTTCAAATTACTAATATATTCCCATATTCTTCAGGATGTTTATATCAAGCTCATTTTATATCCTCATTCTGTTTGTTCTAATATTTTTGCCTTATATAGTATGTACTGTCCAGTTTTGGTCTTTCTGTCCTTTGAGCTTATACCGCAAGGGGGAACCAGCCACACTCCGGTATTGAATATCAGGAAAAGGGGAGGTTATGGTCCCCAAGCACTAGAATCATTGCCCCTGTTCCCATTTGCCACAGTTTTAGGAGAAGACTATGGAGGTGGCTGGTTTGCTGATAATTTTTAAAAATCTGCTTCTTTTTTGCTTCGACAGTTTCTTCAGTGTTGATCTGGGGAAAGGAGCTACAGTCATGTCAGTTGATCAATTGTCAGGAAGTGCGGATTCCAAATACATAATTAATTAATTTAAACTAAAAGGACAGTTAGAAGATGAAGAACTCACATGCGGAGCGAAGCTGATTCCCAGCTGTGATGGCCTGCACTGTCGGCTCCGAGTGTCCCTGTCACTGTCTTCGTCAGACAGTCCCCGTGGTCCTACACCTGACACGCAGCAGCAGGTCATCTGACCACCACAAGGCAATCACATCTAGAGTCCTGACCTTGTCAGTGACCCTGGCCACATCTGTGTTTGAAGTTTCCGCTGCACTCGGAGACTGATTCAAACTTGCCTAAGACCTTTCTTCATTAGTCGGTTTAAACATGTGCCACAATTGCCCGAGCAAGTAGGAAGAGAAGGCAGAGTGTCAGCTATGTGGTGGGCTTCACCAAGAAAGCCTGGGTTGGCTGCTGCCACCGTAGCAGTGATGGGCCAGACGGGCAGGGACGGGACACGGAGCTTCAGGTTACACAGCCCAGCAGGTCTGGGAAATAATAGGGCCTTGTTCTGTATCACTTACTGAGAAGTGTCCTCAATTCTCTTTGCTCCGAGAAACACTCATTTCCTTGGTAACAAAGGCGTGTGCTTGGGCCCTGTGCTAGGAGCCTACAGCAAAAGGCCAAGGCTACGTGTGTGCACGCTTATGCTGAGCTTTTGAAACAGGTGTTTTGTAGACGCTCATATACCAACAAACTACCTTTTAACCTGTTTCATTAAAGAGTTCAGAGTTATAATTTTCAAAAATCCATTAAGTTAGAATCAGAATGACAAATCTTTTGAAGGTCAGTGTCTGCCCCTGAACTTAGACCTGAATGTGTAAGCCTCGTCCCCACTGGTTGGTCAGGCTCAAAATCTTACTGGCCATTTCTCTAGATGCTAAATATGGTTCCTGTTCCTGCTCTTGAACATCACGTCATACTTACAAATTTGAGTTGGAAACATTCTATCATCTAAAGTCTGTATTGTTATTCATGTACACTTTTACTGAGATAAAATATTTCGGTGACATGTTATAAGACATGTTGTTGTCTTATATACATATACATATAAGACATGTATAAAGACTTGTTATGACACAAGATACCAGTGAGTGAATAAGATAATAATAACTGTCGCATATCAGTGCTTTACATACATTAATTTACTTGTGCCTATCCACAAGTAAAACAAAGACCATCAGAAGTAAGAGGTGCCCAGCTGGCTCCGTCAGACAAGCATGCCACCCTTGGTCTTGGGGTTGTGAGTCCAAGCTGCGCTTTGGGTGTAGAGATTACTTAAAAATAAAATCTTAAAAAAATTCTTTTAAAAAGACCATCAGAGGTAATGAATAAGTGGAGAAGAGATAGATGATGGATGGATGGATGGATGGATGCATGGATGAAAAAGTAAATAAAAATAAAAGCTAAGTCTATTGATTTGCCACACAAAGGAACACAGTCTAGTGAAAAAAATTCACTGAGTAAATAAGAAGTCACTGAGAGGCAAATCAGAGTTTTGTTTGTTTATTTGTTTAAATGTTTATTTTTGGGAGGGGGGGGCAGAGAGAAGTGGACAGAGGACCTGAAGCCAGCTCTGGGCTGACAGCAGAGAGCCTGATGTGGGGACTGGATTCATGAACTGTAAGATCATAACCTGACATTCAACCAACTAAGCCACCTAGGTGTGCCAGAAGTCAGAGCTTTTAAAGTCCTGAGGGTAAGGAGGTATTCATGTGGTTATTGCCAACTAAGAATTGACATCTAGTACTCTGGAGAGGACAGAATGAATCCATGGCTTGAAATACAGCTAAAACAAACAATATTGCCTGTTATTTAGTTAGGACCACAAGTCTGATGTCTCAGAGTCAATCCAAGGTCATGGTCCTTTATCAGCTCCAGCTAGAAAGAGTAGCTGTGAGAAACACACTGCCAAGTGTGATCTCTCCTAAGCAAGCACTGCTGTAAGCAGAAAATTTTCCTTTACATTTTTCACCACAGTCTTTCAATAGAGTGCAGTTATTATTATCCCTACTTTACAGAGCAGTAGATTGAGGCACAGGAAATGTTAAGTAGCTTGCCCAAGGTCAAGAATTTAAATCTGGGTGGGGAATTCAGAGCCCACACTCTTAACCTCTCAATGACTGAGCACAGATCTAGAACCAATTATCGATGTATGTTGCTTATTTAAAATAATTCAAGTTATTTAAATTACATTTGTAAAACTTATTTTTCCATTCCACCTAAACTAAATGAACAAACATTAATTCAAAGTGTAGTGTAATTAGCACTATGACTACATGCTAGGCGTAACTAGCGATCTGCCTTTAACCTCAGCAAATTGCTTTGTTCATGTTGAATATTTTATGATGAAACAAAAAGGATACATTTGCCTTTTAATTTTTGCATCTTCTGTTGCCTTAGGAACCAAATCTGTTCTCTCTACAATTTTACACATTATACCAAAACCATCCTGAAGGAGTGGGTGGGATTCCTCTTTTTAAAGACTTTGTCTTTGGCATCCCCTCCACCCATCCTAGACTTACCCACTCCGCCACTTTAAAGCCTCACATAAGGAATATCGTCTAAGTGGAAATTAATTGCACTTGTTTGCCCATCTATCCCTTTCCTTGCACCTTCAACTCCTTCTCTTGAAGTATTTCTTGGAGTTGGAGGAACAGTTCCATTGTCTTTTCATTTGGGGAAACTGAATTTTTAGAAATAAACAGTCTCTGATAAATACAATGACTAAGAACGTTGGCTCCACTGCATAAAGGAGTTTTTAGCTCCAAAGAAGTGTTGCCCCAAGTAAAGTAATATGATTTTCACCTCACCAGTGAAAACTGCTAAAAAGGAAATTCCAAAAGAGGAGGGAGTCCCCAAATTTTAAAGATCAATGACATGACATCGAAGTAAATGAACTGCCTCTCAAGATGATTCTTTTAATGATAATTATTAGATATATACATGTCAGTGCGTTTGTTGTTGTAAAACTCTGTGTGATGCGCACGAGTTGCACCTCATATGATACTGAATTCAAACACACAGACAACTGCACATATTCCTTTCTTGCAAACGCTATGGGTTACAAACCTAAATATAGAGTGCAGAATAAGATTTCCTTAGAAAAAAGAGTTCCATGCCAAGAAAACAGTAAATACAGGGCCATATTAACTTGGAGACTTTTTACAACACAAAGATTCTAAGACTCAATATTTCAAAAGAGCTCTGGCAGCTGGAATTATTTTTCAGCAGTGAGTTTCCATTGAATCAGCTATATTCTTTCTCCTAATTTCTCTTGTAAATGATGATAGTCATTTATAGGCTGGTATGAAGAATCTCGTCACTAAGAACCCTTTCCTTAGACTCATTAACACTGAGCTCCAGGCAGTTGAATTAATTAGCTTGGAAAGTGTCTTCAACTCCCACTTCTCCAGGATGCAAATAACCAGAGAGCTCAAAGAACCAGATTTATTTTCTGCATACAGCTTTTCTACAAGGAAGTGAAAAATGGCAATATTGTGACTATTGCTAATACTGCTACTATCAATAACCCTAATAATGGCTACTATTTACTAATAAGTACTATTAAGGACGTTATATTTAATTTTTTTTATTTGAATATGTAACATACTACTTGCCAGAATACAAAGGGTATAAAAGAAACACAGCATCAACAAATTAAATGTGTGTGTGTGTGTGTGTGTGTGTGTGTGTGTCTGTGTTTTCCTTCAATTCCTTTACTCAGTCCCTTGCTTCCCTTCCCCAGAGGCCACCACAATTATTGGTTCATTAGGTATCCTTTCAGGGTAACAACGAAGTATGTATTGATACACTGCAAACCCATATATACACATAAAAATATATGTGTGTATATAGTACATATGTATGTATGTATTTCCATCCATATATATTTTTTCTCTGTTTCCCATGTGAATTGCAGCATTCTATTGATACTGTTCTACATCTGACTTCTATCTTAATATCTCTTAGCCAGCTCTTTATATAAGCCTCTTTCTTTCAATGGTTACATGGTACATTATTTCTGGACGTACAAATATTTTTAAAAATAAAAACTTAGATGGGATAGCATTTCTTATAGATTTTTTTTTCCCCAATCTGTTACGTTTACAGCACTCTATAATAATACCCAGTGCTCATTCTGGACACTCATATGTCTTTGGAATCATTAAGAAAAAACTAAAATTACGCTTATGTTTCATATAGTTAGTATATATAATTTAGCATTCTTATTATAATTTTCCTTTAAATCATATTCCCAACAGAATTGTTTTTAGAGGTCAAAGATCCCTGAATAACGATTTATCTTACTATCAGCTCTTTGGAAAGATTCCTCGCATTCATTCACCACACACATTACTCTTCACTGCCACTAGGTGGTGCTCACACATTAATGTCTCTACCTGAGCCTCTGCCTTTCACTACACATCGTCCTAGGTTAGCCCCCACACTGGACAAAGCCAGATTTGAATGAAACTGCACAATATACCCTATGAAGTATGTTTCTACGCCCAATAAATTTGACCCAGATCCCCAGAGCGAGGACAGTAGTGGTAAGGCACTCTAGTCAGAAAAGCTGACGTCTATCCACAGTGCTAAGGAAATGACTAAGGTGGGTGGGGTACAAGTGACTGGCCCAGGCTTTTCTTCCTAGTCATGCTTCCAATAGTAACTTAATCTCCCATCCAGGGACTGGCCCAGTGATGCTGAACAGGGAGGCCAGCACGCAGCTCACAAAGATCTCTTCCATGACCTTCCAACAACCACAGCCTGGCTGGCATGTGCACTAGGGAAAGAAGGTCTAGGCAAAGGACAGATGTGGGGGCCTCCAGTCGGTGGGCCCTGCTCTGCCCCGGTAGCGGTGTGAGGTAGCCGCTCCGCCCCTGCCAGCACAGGCAGCTTGCCACAGGAGGCAAAACTCCAGATTCTCCCAGTCTGTGAACAAAGCTGCTCTCCCCATTTCCTGGAGCTCTTTCCACTACATTCAGTCTCTCAAGTAACTTTTGAGTCACTTCCCAAAAGAAACACAAGGACATACTGACTTCAAAAAAAACAGATGTCCATATCTAGGTCAGGTTACAACATGGGTCAGGGTGTGTGTGCTGTATTCCCAAATGCTACAGCAGCACAGAAAAAGATGCAATCTGAAAAAAGTCTCATGGCCGGTGGTGCTTAGAATGACAGAAGTGTAATGCTGGGAGCTGGAAAGGGCTTGGAGTAGGAGTATCTACTAGTATCTAGGAGTATCTAGGAGTAGTCCCTCAAAGTCCTAGGGCCTCGAGGAGTTACATTAGGAGTCCCCAGGGAGGCTGAGTTCTGCACGAGCAATGATTGAAGAACCCTGAAGCTTGTTTCTGGGGGTTTTGTTGTTGTTGTTGTTGTTGTTGTTTGTTTCTTTATTTTTTAAGCTGGAACCACTGGTCTAATCCAAACTGCTCATTTTACAAATGAGAACACTTAAGCAGGCTGGGGACCTTCCCTAAGTCACACACACTAGAGGACGTCTTGGATAAGAGGAAGAAGGAAGAAGAAGGAACAAGAAAGAACTACATTTCGTCTGACCCACGGGTTAGAAAAGAATATTTGTCAAGCCATGTGAACTTAAAGGCAGTTTGTAGTTGCCTCGCAGGTTCAATTAAGATATATGTTTTTCTCTTAGCAGAGCCTCAGATGCAACCTATATTTCATGCTTAACCAAACCCCAAGCCCACACCCATAGAACTTGAAAAGTGAGAATACTCATATCCATAGTCCAGATGCGTTTTTTTTTCTTTTCCATCTTTTCCACTTGCTTTCTTAAAGCCATTTCCTGCTCTTTGTCAAAATACAATCAAGAAAAAGGCAACATTCCTTCCTGGGAACCTGATCCAAGCCTGATCAAGCCCCTGATCCAGGCTTGGCAATGGACACACTAGCAGATGTTGGGGGAAAAAATCCTATCTCATTGTTCATTTTTTTTTATCATGTCACCAACTTCTGTTTCCTCTTCTTTTACAAAATGTGAAATTATTTTCAGACTAGCTTCAACACCTTAAGTCAGGGCATGAGTTGTGAAAACCAAGAATAACCACGAAAAGATCAACTTCTAAAAAATGGTGGGAAATCTATTATCTAGGTCGCAAGGGGAAGGACCTGTTGTTTTTCTACTACCCTTGTGAAAAGAAAACAGAAGGTTCCCCCTAAGTTTCCTGCTATATTTAGGTGAATGAAACCCCCATCAAACCAGCTTCAGCCAGAAAGAGAATCGATAAGCCCAGGCAATGGAAAGGTTCAGGGTTGTATCATGCTTAACCAGAGGCATGTGTTCCAATAATGTTACAGGTATCTATTTCTCCCTCTCTTTCCACTTTATTCTGGAAGGCAAAATGTCAACAGTTGCAGGCATACAAATGTAAAGCCTTCCAGGAACAGAAGGCCTGTATCCCAGTGGCTCCAGGGAGTTGCGTCTCATTGGCTCGAGTAGTGTCCCGTGCCTCTCTTTGGCCTGGTTTGGTTCTGATGGGCCAGCCTGTGTCACATGCCCACCTCTGCACTGGGATTTCAGATGTCACCAGAGGTCATGTCCTGCTAGAACTGAGTCTTTTTTTTTTTTTTTTTTTATGTTTTTATTTGTTTCTGAGAGAGAGAGAGAGAGAGAGAGAGAAAGAGATGGCATGATCAGGGGAGGGTCAGAGAGAGAGGGAGACAAAGAGTCTGAAGTAGGCTCCAGGCTCTGAGCTAGCTGTCAGCACAGAGCCTGATGCGGGGCTCGAACCCGCGAACCGTGAGATCATGACCTGAGCCGAAGTTGGACACAACCGACTGAGCCACCCAGGCGCCCCTAGAACTGAGTCTTAAAGAACAGAACCTAAATCAAGGGCTAAGAGTAGGACAGGGAAAGTTCTCCAAAAGGGAAAGATAGGTTCTGCCACTGGAAGAAGGGATGTGGAGCAAGCAAACACCACAGTTGGGTGCTCCCACCATCTGCCCAGCTCCGCTGCTCCCTGTGCTGATCGGATAATGCACATCTGATACCTTTGGCAGTCTAGAGATCAGCTAAAGAACAGAACCATTAGTTAAGCTACCCTGCCCATTCAGTTGTGCGTTCCTTAAACAAACGTGTATTTGTAGTAAGCACTGAACTTGGACTGAGCTCATGCAGGGAGGGTTAGCTCCAGGAGACACCGTGTCAGGAAGTACCACAGGCTGAGCAGATCCCCAGGGCCACATTTTGAGCCTTGACTGACTGTCAGCTACTTTGTCTTCCTTGCTGCAGGTCTTAGGTTACCAGCCATTTTGTTTTTCTGTCTACTCTGTTTCCTGGGAGTTTTTTCCTCTCCTAACTTTGGGTCTGAGGACACGTCTTTCCAGCTACCTTTGACATCCTTGAAAACGATGAGCAAGATTGTCTTCCTCATTAGAACTAGAGATATACTGGGGACTGGGAACACTTCACAGATTCAGAAGTCTTGGGGCTCCTGGGTAGCTCCATCAGTTGAGCGTCCAACTTTGGCTCAGGTCATGATCTCATGGCTCAGAGTCCCCTTTGGAGACCCCGTCTTTATCTTTCTGCCCGTCCCTGCTAGTGCTTTCTCTCTCTCAAGAAGAAATAAACAAGCAAAGATTCAGAAGTCTTAGTTTTCTCACGCTCATTATTCCTGATCATCACCCTTTGCAGGTTCCTAAACTTAAGGAGTTCTAGAACCTTCATGATATTTGTGTCTCCTCTTACATGCATTAAAGTGGAACCCCCAGAACCTCTCTCCCACCCTGGGTGGTAGCAGTACCAGCTACCACTTACTGAGCACTCACTGTGGGCTGGGCACTAAGGAAAATGCTTCCGCATATTATGTCATGTAATCCTGCCCTCCCCTCTGAGAGAGGTTCCCATATTGTCCAATCTAATATTATCCATAAAAGAGGACACTGGCGGGATGGAAGGATGAAGTCACTTGCCTGAATTCACAGGACCAGTCAGTGACAGCAAGGGACTGAAACTCGGTCTGCCTGACACTGAAACCATGCTCTTGCCCACTCTGCACAGTCCTCCATGAAGCTCTGCATCAGAAAGCCCCTTTACAGCAGGGAAGCCTAAAGGCACAGAATGACCAGACCAGACAAGGGTATATTGGAAGACCACTTAGGAGCCCCCAGACTACTCAAGAACACCATTTGCACCTCCTGTGGTTACAGGGATGAGTGGTTTCAATCTCCATATCTGACAACGTACCCCCCACCACGGCCAACATACACAGAAGGGGTTATTATATTAGGGGTATTTTCCATGTATTACCCCAGCTGATGCCTAGCCAAAATCACCTCTGTTTTATGTAGTTGAGTGTCTCTAGACCTTATTTCATTCCTGTGCCCTTCTGATAAGTGCAGAGTTCATACTACCTCTGTCCCAAAGTCTGGATTGGTCCGCAGTGGTCTCTTCCCTTCCATTCTGTCTTTTGCTTTACGCCACTGTCACCGTTGTCACCAGCCAAAGGATTTCATTGACCTTTACTTTCCGTAGTTTGAATTATAAGAGGAACCCCCTTTTCTATTTTCCATCTATAAAACTATTGTGTAAAATTGAATATGATTTTCACAAAATGCCCAACCTTACCTAAATTTTTAACAGCTCAGATGGCATGGGCCCCAGCCAATCAGAACTGCTCCTGGTCTTACAGTGCACTGGTGACTACAACCAGAAACCTGTCCACCAGCCAGGAGTCCTGCAGTACTTCCTGACGGCACCTCTCCCACCGCAATTGTGAATAACTAAGGTAGGTCTTAGTGTTTCTGCAAATATAGCCACAGACCTCCACCACGTAAGGAAGAAACAAACACGGAGATTGCATGATTCTCTTTCTCCTTTCTTTTACATAAAACTTCCTTCCTTACCAATTTCTTCTTGTACAAGGGAATGGAATTTTCCACCATGAGTAACAACAGCCAAGAGGGCTACTATGTGTCAGAATGAGGACCTACACTCCATTGTGTTTCTATCAGGGGGCATCACCCTGCTACTCATCTCAAAATTCAACTATTAGGAAACTTAGTAGGTATCTGTACAGCAGCCACCCACTTAGTCCTCCTAAAGGAAGCTTGTGAGGTCATGAGGGGGTGTGCCATTTGGTTTCATAATCCGTGAACACTGACCCAGTCTTGGGAGAAGCCAACACCCAAACGTGAGCACTTCTGCTCTTGCTTGGAGAGCCTGGGGACATGGGAGCCTGGGGACGTGGCAGAGACCTCGGCCCCTCCTGTGAACAGGCCGACATTGAGCCTTCAGGTCATTTCAGAAGTGAGGAGTACTGCTCAGTCCAGCAAAAGAGCAGGGGCTCCTGAGTGGCTCAGTCGGTTGGGAGTCTTACTTCCACTTAGGTCATGATCTCATGGTTCGTGGGTTTGAGCCCCATGTCGGACAGCTTGGAGCCAGGAGCCTACTCTGGATTCTTTGTCTCCCTCTCTCTCTGCCCCTCCTCTGCTTATACTCTGTGTCCCTTTCTCTCTCAAAAATTAACATTAAAAAAAAGAGAGAGAGAGAGAGAAGAATGGCCCCAAAGAGGTGGAGCCAGAGTCAGAAGGAAGGTTAAAAAGTTTCATGGATACAATGCAGCCACTGAAAGGATTTATTATTAAGTCCATGTGAAGAACCCCCTGTTGATTCCCAGAAATTATTGGAAGGTCTTCACAAGGACCACTTCTCCACTGGTAGATTCAGAGAAAAATAAATAAAGGACACTAATTAAAAATAAATAAATACACTAAATAGATGCTATATTTTTGTTCACAAAAAATAAGGTATATGTAATACCATCAAATTATATGGAGGACCTGTGAATGTTAGTGGGAATGTAAGGGTGAGCTTCCTTCCTCTAGATCCTACTACAGGCATGTTAGAAGAAGTTAGTTAAGGTACTTCTGGGATTCTGAGGGGGTAGAAAACGTATCAATCAGCTCTTGAGATCTCTTCAGGATGATGTCAAATCTCCAAATTCCTGGGCTTTTGAAAAAGTCCCCAAACGCCCCAATATTAACACCTCCTGGGTTTAATCTCTCTCCGTCATGCCAACTCCCCTCCAACGGCGGGTGCAACACCCCAGCCCCCTCTCAGTTCTGGGAAAGAACACACTCACATGACAAAGAAATGCAATGTAACAGTGCAGGCAGAGGGAAACAGCCCTGAAACTCCAACTATAGGAAACTTCTTACTTGTGTTATGGTTCATTCATTAAACGGAACACCAAATTGCCTTTATAAAGCTGAGTTGGAGGGGTAGAAGTATAGTGTTCCTGACCAAAGCAAGGGTAGAATGGTGAGCTTACTGCCCTATGTTCCTGTTTTAAAAAAAAAGATACATAATCAACTATCACCAGGAACATAGTTGCACTTAGAGAGAGGAACTTGAGGCTAGGGGTCAGGAGTAGGAGGAAGCAGGTCGTTTTAAAACGATTTTTTGGTAGCAATGAACCAGAGTTACTTCGAAACATTTCTAATGAGAAAGAAGGGGGAGCAGCTGCCCACACAAAAGCATTAGGAAACAAGTTTCCACTTCACGGAAGATGTCCCGGAGGAGGCAGAGGACCGCTCCACATCTACACCCTGCCGAAGACCACAGAGATTTCAGGTCCCAGAGCCCCTCTCTGAACACCTCCGACCAGGAGTTCCTCGGCCATCCTTTCCCAATCACACCGTTAGCTCTGCCGGTTCTGTTCATGCGTCCTCCTTTCTCCACACATCGAACTTCAATTCTTCCCCCTCCTTTAAAGTCGCTGGCTGGAAACTTCCTCCCTCAATGACCTACAAGTAAACCAATAAACCTCTCTTTATGGTGGGAATCATCCCACTACCCTGGAGCATAAGGATTGCCACCTCGCTTAGTTTCTCTAAAGAAAATGAAATCTGGATGTCCGCCGCCACCCTGCCCCATCCCTCCTTTGGGATCATCAAAGAACTCCAGAGTTCTAAAGTTTCTAGGATCCAGGAACATTGCGCAGGAGCCCTGGGTGCACCGTGATAGCCATCCCCATCTCCCTGCACATTGTCCAGGCCCTCAGCTCCGTCTGCAGGATCCTTGGGTGGCCTCAATACCTCTAGGTTAGACCCAGGGCATCCCCCCTGGGTCCCAGGTCCTGAGACTCAGTGCTCACCCTCAGGTCTCCACCACTTCCTGCACTTCACACTAGTGTATCCCAGCTCAGGATGCTGGAGGGTGAGAGGCACACACGTCCCCATTACTCAAGACCTGCCACCCTCCCTCTGCCATCAGAGCCAGGCCACTCCCTTCTTTCCTTCAAAGCCCACTTCCCATCCCCTCCTTTTTCCAGCTCCTCATGTTTCAAACTAGTACTTCCATCATAAAACACAATACAGTGTACACTGAACCCTTCCCAATCCAGGACTCAGAACACAAAGACCTGATTGTCCTGCCTATAAGGGAAAGGAAGTTACCTGCACCACAGAAAACCTCTCCACGGTAGTTATTAATCCAGGATGCTGTTACACCTTCCACTCAGTGAATCTTTGTGCTTTATAAAAAGAAGGAAATACTTTCGATAAATAAATAGGGACACTTTCACAAGGAGATAAGGGCACTTCTTAGCTAGGGTAGCTGAGACCCATTTTCCTGAATTTAATGTCAATTTACTATTGACTTAAGGTAGAAATTTTCACTGTAAAACAGCACCTCGCAGAGGAGGTAGGCTTCCCAAGGTCTGGCAGGTGAGCCTGGACACAAAGGATTTCCTGCCCCCTGCCATGCCGGAGGCCGCACAGGCTCGGCTCCGACAGGTCCAGGGGTCCCTGAAGGATGGACGGTGTCGGCGAAAGAGAGTGAGAGAGCCCCAAGATTCTTTCTGATCACCAGGCAGGCATCTCTGTCCTGTCGGTTTTGGTGTCTTTATTTATAGGTTAAATGATAACATGACATCAGAAAAAGGAATTTTTACAATGGATAGCTCTTTGTGATAAGATGCTTTGGAAAGTGTACAGAAGCAGGTTTTACAGAAATATTCTTGCAGAACTATTCCAATCATAGTGAGGTTAAGTAAATCTTATAACTAAAGAATTAATAGGGTATTCTTAGTAAAAGACAGGATACATATTTGTTCTAAGTTAATAACCCTAAGGTTAGGTCATAGGTTAAGTGTATAGATGGGCTAAGAGTCATTCTGTCTGACTCTCAAATGTATGTTTTTGAGTTGGTTAATAAGTTGTTTGTGGAAACCTATTTGATGCTGAATGTGTGAACACCATGGAGGCCCTAAAAGTGTCAGCCTTTTGTTTGTGGGTAATGCTTTAGCTACTCTTATCTATCCTCATCCCAGCCACCTGTAAGGGAGGGTGTTTGCAGAAAGTAGGCCTTGGGGAAGGGACTGCCCTACATCACCAATTAGGAGAAGGTGTAAGTATTAACTTAAGTTCTGCCCTTATCTGTACCTTAACTCTAAATTAGGCTCTTTGTCTCGGGGCCAGGCTCAGTTGTAATTCTTGTGTTCTTAACACCCTAAGTCTTGGATCTGCAAGGCCCTCAGGAAGAGCCTTTTGACAATCATCCGTAGAGCTTTCATCTAAAATCTCTCTTGTAAAGGCAGGAATATGCTTTTCCTTATGAGGTATCTGTGTTCAGAATATGGGTCTGATATGGAATATTGTGAGGCCTGGTCAATACCAGCACAACATGAGCCAGTAGTAGCAGGAGATACCAGTTTTCATTTCTCATGGCAGTAGCTGTGCAAACACTGCCATTTCCTTGCTGTGACTGCCATCCATAGAGGCCGGTGCGGCTCCCGGCACTGCCAGGCACATATCTCTAAGTGAGTCTTCCTCTGAGGAAGGAAGGTCTTGGGTGGGAGCATCAGCCCAAGTGGTTCTGATTCAACTAGTCCAGGGTGGGACCCAGGCAGCGATTCTTAAAGCTCTCCAGGTGCATCTTATGTGCAGACAGGCCTGTATGGGCCCGAGACTATAAATTTAACCCGTGCCACAGATTGATTTCCTAATCCCAATCTTTATGTCCCCCTAGCGCATCTTCAAATAAACATTCTCTGCATGTTCTCCAAGATGTCATGCTCTACACAGTCTTAGATGCTCTACACAGACACTTGGATGCCAATGTCCCCTTTTAGTGTTACAGCCCTTTTTCCTCCTGGGTCTCCCTTTCAGTAGGTGTTGGAAGTGGGGGTCCCAGGCATGCTCATGAGGATTTAAGAGAGAGGAAAACTGAGAACCTTTTGCTTCCGTAGCCAGGTAGGATGTGGCGGAGCAGGGCAGTGATGATGAAATGCCACCGCAGGTTTGCAGAAAGCTGCACGTTGATGAGCCAGGGTTTTGACAACTGTGTGGCATACCCTTATCTCCCCAGCTGGCCAGGCCCAGATGCCCACTTCTGTGCTACACTCCCCACATCTGCGGAGACGGTTAAGCACCTCAGCTGTCTCCCCTTCCTTCACCAGCTCCTCCAGCCGTGAGATCTACAGCAGCTCTCTGCTGTTGAGACGATGTGACTGCTTACTCGCGAGACAATGAAGACCTTAGGCGAGGCTTGATGCCAGTCAGGCTTGTGGAGAATGGAGACGCCACTCAAGGTGTCCCTCTCTGCTATAAATGGACACGCCTGGTCCACCCCTCCCCTCCCCTAGTAATGATGCTCTGCACCAGCATTTCTAACCTATGTGCTCTGAAAAGCACATGTCTCCAGATTCAGGAGGGGATTCAGAAGACTTCCATGTAGCCCTCCCCAGTTCTCAGCTCTCCATGTGCCTGAGGGGTCTCAGGAATCCAGTTATAGTGCAGGGATGCTCACCTGGAGCCCAAGAAAGGCCTTCGAGTCTGGGTCTCTAAGATATTTCATCAGTGCTATTGTTTGAGACCCTTGAGACCAGCCACTCATGCAACATCATAGTTTGACCCAAGGTTCAGATGTTCCCTCCTGTGGGATGATCTTTTCATTTTCACAAAATACCATCAGTTTCTGAGCATGTGCTGTTTCTGTCACACGCAGACTGGCCTTCGTTGGCACCTCTCCCTACATCGCAGGACCACAGGGCAGCCTCATGTTCTGGCTTCGGCATTGTAAGCCATGGGGTGACAATCTGCCTTCTCCAGAAATTGTTCAGTTTTTTTGGAATTCAGAGTCCAAAAGAGAATCCTTAAAATTCCATATTCTGAAAATTCCCAAGAAATGACTCTTCCACATTCCTGATAAGGCTGAAACTGGTTTCTCTTCCCTTCCCCGCTGCCCTCTAGCTGCTGAGGGATTCCGACTGTTAGACGTGTACTTTGTCATTTAGCCTCTTCACAGCTCTCTGGTAGCCCCATAACTGAGAAAGTGAGGGACTTGGGCCTGGGGCGTTCCCTCTCTCTTTTATGACCCTCAGTTAGTCCGAGCACAGTCGTGATTAAAAAATGTGGGATGTGTCCCCTCATGTCTGTATTATCACCTTCCGATTCTCCAAGTTCCCAGGAGGGTTTCAAGAGTGATCACACAGTTTTCATTTTTGGTCCCTATTGTTTCTTATTTTTCTTACATAAGACATGAGTACACCCTTATTGTACAAATTTCAAATAATACAAAGATCTACAGAACAAGGCCGAAAACCTTCATCATCCTTCCCACGGCCGCCTTCCCCTCAGAGGCCACGCTACCCACCATTTGCAGTGCGCCCTTCTAGCCCCCTTTCTAGGCACTGACATCAAACATAGTGTGTGGACCCATGCACCTATATCATTTTTTATTTCTCATATTTTATATACGGATATCATTTTGCAACTTTTAAAACTTGATATGTTTTTCACTCAGAAATCTTTCATGTTAGGATACATAGATATATCTCATTTGTATATACGTATATATATTACACACAAACATATAATACTCCCAATCGCCTACCTTTTATATTTGTACAAAAGATACAATCCTATATACATGATTCTGCAGCTGGGTTTTCAGGCCCCAGAAAACTCAGCACATACATAGATCCCTCATCATTGTTAACAGCTGCACCTTCTTCCAGCTATGGATGTGCCAAAACCGACTAACCAAAAGCCCACTGGGCTTATTACAAATAGCCTTGTCATCTATCTTCAGTCGAGCCTATGGTCTGTGGAGGAAGTCTGAAGCCTGCTGGCTGTTGTGTGGGGACAGGATGCAGGGCACAAGGGAATGACTGGAGGGCCCGGGGCAAAGAAGGGCCAAGAGGCAGCTGTTTCCTCTTGATTCGTCTCCTAACGTTCCTGGTGATTGTGTTCAATCGTCACTGTCAGCTCGGATCTTCATTTTCCAGTGTTAGCTTCTTTTAGGTTTACCACAAGCCCTCTGGACGAGTCCTTCCCAATGGCAGCTCCACACACTTGTGCCCAGCAGTGGCCTCTGCATGGCGGCAGCAGGTGTCCTCCCCATTACAGGGGCTCTGTCCCTGTGACTCGCTGCCTGGGGGCATCTCCCTCAGGGCTCAGGAATGTTTTCCACAACCAGTTACACCTCAATGGAGCTTCTACTTCTACAGGAGGCAGGTGCTGTACATCTGATAATCTGAAAACACTAAGATCTTGATGCATTAGGGACTAATTGATCTAGGAGGTTTGCTTGCTTCTAGTACTGTCTCCCTGGTCAAACAGACCTCAGACCTCAGTTCGCTCTAGGGTCATTTTAGCCAAAGAAAAGTGTGTTTCCCAAGAAAGGCTTGAAACCACTTTTTTGTTTTAAATGTTGTTTTGTTTCAGCTGCTCACATTTAGTCATGCAGTCAAGTACCCACCAAGTGTTAGGAGTCTGAATTTCCTGTCTTAGAGTATGACTTTTTTTTTTTTTTTTTTTTTTTTTTTTTTAGAGAAAGAGAGCACTAGCACGGTACAGGCAGAGAGACAGGGAGACAGAAGCAGAAGCAGGCTCCAGGCTCTGAGGTGTTAACACAGAGCCCGATGTGGGGCTCGAGCCCACGGACCGTGAGATCATGACCTGAGCCAAAGTCAGACACTTAATTGACTGAGCCACCCAGGCGCCCTCTTTTATATATATATATATATATATATATATATATAATTTTTAAATCCCTGCTAATGAACCAGTTTTTCATCTTCATTTTGCCATTAAGTCCTCCCACTCTGCCCCTTCATTATCTACTCCTGGCTTCACCTGCCTGGAGCCCGTGGTCGGCTGTTGCAGCCAAGTGTCTAGAGTCCCCTGCCCCTTGGGTTCTCACTGTGATCCCCCAGATTGCCTGACCTCTGCCCCAGAAGCACCCCTCAAGTCTGTCCCCATAACCTTGGCATTGACCCTGGAAATGTGTCCCTTCTTCTTGCCAAGGTTGACTCCACTGCCTGCCCTCTGTCCCTGACCCTCAGTTCTGGTCTGTCACCTTGCTCTATCAACCACCCTCTCTTTCACTCATATTTTCTTCCTTCATCTGGTTGCTTCCTCTGGAAAAACAGAAAAATAAACGTACTTAATGCTCCCTCAGACTGAAGATTTTTTCTCAACCCTGTTTTGTCCTTAAACTATTGCTCTATTGTCACTTCTCCTTCTGCCAAGGTCTTGAAAAGTGACTTTGCGCCATCTTTCTTCACTTCCTTACTGCCAATCACTATTTTAAATAAGTAAAAAATTAAACATGAAAACAATACCTTCATGCAGTAAAGATTCGACAAAGAAGGTATGGAATGGAAAATAAACAGCCTTTGCCCAGGAGGGAGATGAATAAGCAGAGCACAGAAGATTCTCTGGGCAGTGAATCTGCTCTGCATGGTAGATATAAGTCATTATACATCTGTTCAACCCATTGAATGTGCAGCACCAAGAGAGAGCCCTAATGTGAACTATAGGCTTTGGGTGAATACAATGTGTTTATGTAGGTTCGTCAATTGTAAGAAATGCAATCATCTCTCTGGTGGGGGATGTTCATAATGGGGAGACCATGCATGTGGAAGGGCAGGGAGTATATAAGAAATTTCTGTACCTTCTCTCTTTTTTTTCCATGAAATTAAAATGACTCTAAAAAATAAAATCTATTAAAAAGCCATACACTTAAAACTTATATAATGTTATATGTCAATTATACTTAAAAAAAACAAAACAACAACAACAACAAAACTTGAGGTGGTATCATAAATAGAGTAGGGTTCATAGTCACCTGGAGGCAAAAGGCAGAGCAAACATGCCTTTTTTCCCTTATGGAAGACTCAAGGAAATAGCACTGATTTACATACCCAAATATATACACTCTGCCTGTGTGTGTACATACACACATACTGCCCCATCTCTTCCCAGATGTATGCTCTACATTGATCTCTAGGCTGTACATCTCTAGGGTCTCTAGGCTGAAGGCTGACCATGCCCTAAGTTGATCCCATGTGAGCAGCTTAGCAGAAGTCTTACCCTGACCTGCAAATGATGCTGGAGTCATCTTGGAGACATCTTGATGCTGTCAAGCCCCAATCTGGTATGTGGGGCAAGTGCTAGACCTCTGTGTTAGTTCTCCATTGCAGTATAACAAATTATGCCCAAACTATACCTACCTAAAATGACAAGCTTTTTTTTTTTTTTAATTTATTTCATACAGTTTTTGAGAGCCAGGAAGCCAGAAACACTGGATGGCTCAGAGTCTGTCAGGAGATTTCGGTTAAGATGTTGCCTGAGATTTAAGTCATCTGAAGGCTTGACTGGGGCTGGACAATCTACTTTCAAGACGGCCTCCTCAGTAGTTGTTGACTAGAGGCCTTGGCTTTTTGCCACTTGGACCTCTACATAGGGCTACTTGAGTGTCTTCACAGTATATATAGCAGCTGGCTCCCCTAGAGTAAGAGATCCAAGAAAGAGCAAGGCAGAAGCCATTATGTCTTTCATGACCTATTCTCAGAAGGCACAGACATCATCTCCACAACATCCTGTTGGTTCATAAATGTCAACCCTATTCAATGCGAGACAGAGCCACACAGCACACCCATTCTAGGACCCCAGTATCACTGAGGGCCAGATGAACACTGGCTCCCTCAGCTTTACGACTATACTTCCATCTGGTTCCTAGTGTTCCACCAGTCCTTGCTGATTCTTGGGTGGCATAGTTGTTCTCTCTAGTAGATCTCAAACTGCCAATGCAACAATGATCACTTGTGAGTTTAAATAGTCTTCAAACCTCCCTAAATCTGCTTTCCTATCTGCAAATGGCAGGTACCTACTATAGGGGGATACTTATTTGTTAAATTATTTTGATAACCTGCCTTGAGAAAGGCTTGACTGACATCTCTGAAACTGCTAAAGGCATTTAGGCCTGGAAAGCACTGCACTTAATCAGAGAAGTAGATAAAACAGTCTGTGGAACAGCAGAAGCAGCCATCTTTTATTTCAGTGTTTGACTAAGCAAGATCAAGTTCCTATTGGTGGCTCATTGGTTCTTAGAAGTTTGCCCTGGGAGTTGGTCATGAATACTGTTGGTTGCCTCCCTGACATGCAAATGCATTCCCCTCCTTCTTCTTAGAGAACTCCAGCTTTGCTCGGAAATCTACTCCTCAACATAGCCCATTCCCTCAGGAGAAGCTAAAACCATCTCCACTCCAAGTCTGGACCTGATCTCCAAAAGTGGAGTCATCCCATTCCTCTTCATAATCTTTGAGTCAGGAATGATCCTGAAGCAATTTGGACCAGTAACACAAGGTGAGGTTTACTGTGGGAAAACTTCAGAAGTGACCCTTTCTAGCTTCTTCAGAACATTTTTGTTCAGAGATGAGGTATCCCACCCTCAGGCTGAGGGTGAAGCCATCACATGGATAAAAACAGGGAAATGGAGAATGGATCAGGAAAAAGCAGACCCCTGCTCTTAGTGGTGAAAGGGGATAGTTGACAATAAAATCAGAGTGCCACTTGTGGTACAGAATAAGGTTGACTGACTATCCAATAACCTTACAACCAACTGTGCTGTCTCATCTTGCTGGCCCAGAGAACTCAGTGATCAAGCAGACAGCAATGTGCTTATTAGGGAGGAGAGACCCTGAATTTGGGGTGGGCATGTGGACTAGTCCCAGTCCAGAGATATAAGGGAAGTCTGCTAGGGGAACAGCGTGGAAGGAGGAATGCCCTGCCTGTACCACCGTCTGCCTCTACCTTCCAACACAGCTGTGTAAAGATGGATGTTTGGGCCTGCTGCAGCATGTTCACATGATGCTCTGAAATATAAATCTATGTGCTTTCTCTCAAAGTACCCTGGAATTCCTTAGAGGAAATCCAAGTCACAGCCTAAGGGGAGTCCTTAACCTTCCATCCCTCTCTAACCACATCCATCCCTATAAATAGGTATAATGTTCTATGAGATAGCCTACCTTGGCACCAAGGGCTGAGAAAGAGAGAAGCCTAATGTCACTTCCTTATTGGTACCCCTAATAAAGAGATTCCTAATAAAGAGCTTGATGTGGTTTGACATGACTAGGCTAAAGAGATCAGAGAAAGAGGTCTTATTCCCCCTCATGAAATCAATAGCAGGAGTAAGATCTACCTGTGGTAAAATACCTGGAAAGGTCAAGGACACAGTCTTGAACTTAAATGACAACAACAAGCCTCAGTGGGACACAGGGACCCTTCAATCACCAGTATTAGTAAATGATACATTCTACAGAGACTGAGCCTGGATGTTAGAAAAAGTGGCAACAAAGGAGACTTTCCAAATATAATATGGTGGAGCCTGTTGGAAACCAGCCTACTATTCTGACTTTGGTTGAACTTCAAGTCCTACAAGCTGGGGACCTTCTCCTTATTCCTCTAGTCATTTGGGATCCAAAACTATCCAAAGTATCTGTCTTTCAAAGTTGCTGTGAGGATTAGAGATGATGTTTGTACAGCCCCTAACACTGGGTCTGGCACACAGTAGGTATAAAGTATATGGTAGCTATCTGTGCTACAGAGGTCAGCGCTGAGCAGCCCCACGTAGAGGTGGAAGGTGAGGAAACACTCCAACCAAAGAGACTAGAGTTAGAATCAAAGTCAGTGGTATTTTGTGGTCAAATCTAGAGAATCCAGAGGGAGATCACCAAACAGGATCAGACTCTGAAAAAGGACACAGCCTCACACCAGAATTTTGATGTGTCTGAGAATTTTGATGTATCTGAGTTACTGCTGGTAACAGGGCTCATTCACCCTGATTGCTACAGCAGCACATCGCAAGGGCTGAGTGTGGCCAGGATTATCCTGAAAGTCCTGAGAGCAGCTCAGAACCATGGCAGCCCACCACCTGCTAAGCTGCCCTTTTGCACCACTTCAAGCCCTGGAGAAGCCAGGACTGATCCCAGGGTGAGCTCTGAGGGACCCTGAAAGGTTTGCTTGCTTCAAAGCATTCCTTGGAGCTTTTCTGTAGTCAAACTGCATTTAGGTACCCATTGTGTTACTTGGGAGATATGATACAGTCATTAATCGATCGTTTAACTGCAAATCTACCCCTGCTTAAACTATACCTATTTTGGCTCTCCACTGCCCATGTGTAAGGTCCTCAATATTTAGCTTGGTAAAGGACACCCATCATCTGCCCATCGTCAGCCGCTCTGCAGCTGTCTCTCTCCCTTTCCCCCACCTCATACCCCTTATGCTCTATCCACACACAACTACACTCAATACCAAATGATATTTATGTCCTTCTTGCTTTTCCTGCCTCCTCTGCTCGCAATGTCCCTTCCTCCCTTGTCGACTCACAAACCTCTCATCTGTCAAGATTCAGCCTAGCTCACCTTTGTCAACCTTTCCCTAAGCCCACTCAAGGCAGGAATAACCACTCTCTTTTGGTCAGCCTCATGCCCATACATACTTCAATTACACCATCTAGAATACTTTACAACACTTGTGTCCATTGTGTCTGTATTCCCTACTGGACTATAGACTCCTCAGGGCTGGGGCTATATGAAATGGATGCTTGTGTCTGACCTAGAGTAGTTGATTTAAAATAGTTGTTGGATGGATGCACTGGTAAACGCATAAGGGCCAGTGTGTATCTGTTAATCTTCACGGTTCTGGTAATACAAGGATGAAAGCCCTTTCCCTGCCCTCAAAGAGCTCACTGTAGATGACAGAAAAAGGGAACAAAGGACAATGAAAGGGCATTAAGTCAGGGCACAGCATGAGAGCCCAGCTGTGGGTGTTATGAGCTCAGTTATGGGTCAGCCAGTCCAGTCTCTCCAGGGGAGTCAGCCACACAGGGGAGGGAGGAACGCTTTAGACAGAGAGATTCTCAGGTCCAAAGCAATGTGTGTGTGTGCGCAGCAGAAGTGCGCAAATGGCTCCATCTCCACAGAGCTGGAATAAAGGAGAAATGTGGGGGGGAAGGCAATGATACAGCTAAACAGGCAGGGAGGACCAGTCACACGGGGCCGCAACCCCACTAGGGAATCTGGAGTTGCTCCTAAAGAAAAATGGAAAGCTTCTAAGAAAAAGAGAGAACATGGTAGGATTTGCAAATATAAAGAGCCCCCCAGGATCAGTGTGGGGCCAGGCCTTGAGGCCAAGATGGAGATTAAAATAAGATCTAGCAGAGAACTGATGAGGGCTGGTCCAAGGTAGGGCAGTCAGGATGAAAAGGGTATTCAGACCAGATGGGTGCAGAGGAGGCAAAGTTTGTTAGAGTTTGGACGGTCTGCATAAACAAAAGCAGGAAGTTAGGGGGAAGTAGCAACACACATGCCTACAGGTTTCTGTGCAGTTGACATGGCAGATGATGGTACTCCTGGGAGAACACACATTTATGGAAGAGAGGAGGGTGGCTCCGATTCTGTTCACACTGGAGCTGACATGCCTTAGGACCCCCAGGTGAGTCTTCTCAGCAGGCAGTGAGCTATCCAATGAGGTTCAGGAGAGAAGTCTGGACAAGAAAAATAAATGCGGCACTCGTCGGCAAACAGGCGATAGCCGGAGCCACATGGGCAGATGAACTCTTTCAAGGAGGATGTACACAGAATAAGGGGAGCAGGGCCCAGGATATACCTCATGAGTGGGCAAAATTCTTGAGAAAGAGTCTGAGACAGAATACCCAGAGATACAGGAAGAATAAAAATAAGAGCAAGCTGCAAATGACTTCTCAAAGCAGAGAGCTTCAAGAGAGGACAGTTACCTGTGTGGTCAAGTTCTGCACACAGAAATCATGAAAGTCATGAAAAAGCCTGGAAAATGTTCATTTGTGGCCAAGCTTTCCCAGCCCTCATCAGCCTGTGGGTACACGGGAAGCCACACTCATAGAACCAGCCACAATTTCACACACAGCACTAGCATGTTGCCAGCCATCTGCATTAGGAGGACCTCTGCTTCTGGAATAAAAGTTCTCGCTTCCCATTATTTCTGGGAGTGTCTGGGAGTGTGGCGGCCAAGCCCAAGAAGCATAGCCATGTGCTCTTCTACACACACCGCCTCTTGATGTCCACAGCACATGAGGACAGGGCCTCCCCACAGCGCTCCCCTGAGACGCCCCTAAGGTCCACAGGTTCCATCTCTTCACGTGCCAAAGCTACACACCTTCATGATGCCAATGCACACAATATTCTGTGCTCTCGTTCCCTGAGCTGAAGCCACAGCACTTGCTGAGGAATGAAGGGGACACCCACTCTTTGCCATCTGTTTGTGTTCCATGTCTCCCGGAGTTCCTCATGAAATGCCTTCTTCAGCTGGGTGACCATCTGTCCTAAGACTTGAGACACCAGCTCCGGGGTCTGAGCTATGGAGCAGATGACAGAGTCCCTCCTCCTCCCCTCCACCCCACCCCCGCTCCCACCCATAGTCTCTGCCCTAGGGACCCTGTGACCACAGATCTTTGGGAAGATCACTCTACCAGTTAACAAAAATTCCACACCCACATTTTTTAGTTAGTCGGTCAGGACACCTGGCTACATAGGGATTTATTTAGCAGAGGAGTTTCAGCAGTCATGGTTGATAAGGAGGTCAGATTGCAACGACATGAGGAAAGAGTGGGAGGTGGGGAAATTACAGACAGTAAACATAACAGCAAGTTTCGTACTACTTGGGTGTTGAGAAAGGGTGGAGGCAGGAGAGTAGGGTCAAAGGAGATGAAAGGTGGTGGTGGTGGTGGTTTTTAACAAGGAGGGACTTGAACAGAATCACGCGCTGGTGAACAGAGCCAGCAGCGAGGGCCAGGTGAACCCCAGACACTGAGAAGACACAGGCTCTGCTGATGGACCTTGGGCCCAGGGAACAGAAGGCTGCTGCCCTGAGTTCCCTGAAGAGACCCGGGGCCTGGGGGAGGAGGGAGGCCACTGGAGTGGGAGCCAAAGGAAGGGGACAAACCAAGGTGACTGACTCTGGCCTCTGCCCCATGCTTATTTAGGAGGGGAGTGAAGGGCTGGGCTGGGAGGTCTCAAGTGGGACAAGTTGCCTCAGGCCTCTGGCCCCTAAGCACATTCTTTTTGTTGACAGAGATCTCACTTATCAGCCCCCTGTCTGTGACTCAATATCTGGGTTTCTCATTTTGCCATTTAATTTTAGTAATAACTAGAGCTGCTTCTGGGAGTCCAGCTTCTTCCCTCTGTCAATCACATGATGTTGGGGATTCCACTAACAAAATAATCAGTGGAGGTGTCCAACGCAGGCCCCAGCCCCACCTCTCAGAAAGCGTTTCAGTGTAAACCTTCCTAGGGGCGCCTGGGTGGCTCAGTCAGTTGAGCATCTGACTTCACCAACATCAGGCTCAGGCTCATTGAAGCTGACAGAGCCTGCTTCCCATGTTCTGTCCCCTCTTTCTGCCCCTTCCCCACTTGTGCTCGTCCAAAAACAAGTAAATTTTTTTTTTTAATTTTTTTTTGGGGGCGCCTGGGTGGCTTAGTCGGTTAAGCGTCCGACTTTCGCTTAGGTCATGATCTCGCGGTTCGTGGGTTCGAGCCCTGCGTCGGGCTCTGTGCTGACTGTCAGCTCAGAGCCTGGAGCCTGTTTCAGAGTCTGTGACTCCCTCTCTCTCTGACCCTCCCCTGCTCATGCTGTCTCTCTCTCTCTCCTAGAAATAAATAAAACATTAAAAAAATTAAAAAAATAAATAATTTTTTTTCTAGAAATAAATAAAACATTAAAAAAAATTAAAAAAAATAAATAATTTTTTTTTTCTAGGAGAGAGAGAGAGACAGCATGAGCAGGGGAGGGTCAGAGAGAGAGGGAGTCACAGACTCTGAAACAGGCTCCAGGCTCTGGGCTGACAGTCAGCACAGAGCCCGACGCAGGGCTCGAACCCACGAACCGCGAGATCATGACCTAAGCGAAAGTCGGACGCTTAACCAGTGACTAAGCCACCCAGCCGCCCCAACAAGTAAATATTTTAAAAAATAAATAAAATAAAATAATAAATAAATAACTTACTTCCTGGGGGAAAAGATGATTCACTTTTAAAGGCAGTTTTTCTTTGATTTATGTATTTAACCTACTATACACAGAGGGGTCAGAAATGAACCTAGGACAGAAGACTCCGCTCCCCCCACTAGTGACTGTGGGGAGTGCAGAGAAGAACATCATGTCTTCTAGTCCTACAGCCCCTGCTTCATACCTTACAGTGCTCCAGGGAAAGGTGGTAGGAAGTGTCACAAACAGAGGGTTAAACAGAGAAATTCACAAACGGAAATGCTTCTGGAGGACAAGAAGCAGGTGTCCCGAAGAGAGAAACTAGCAAACAAGAGTCAATGTCTGCCCTTGGAGACGGAACACGGCTACTCATCCCAGCTTCTGCCACAAGTCACTGAGTCCTGACTTTTCAGAGAGAGGTTGCAAGTCTAGAGTCTTGAGTGAAATCTGGATTTTTATGTTGTTGGGAACTAAAAACCATCAACCAGACAAAGCAAAATGCCCAGGGAGCAACCTCAAGAAGGACGCAATTCACAATTTCAGTTTCACTCCCTCTAAAGTGATTTCACTGTGGTCTGTTTCATGAATCATTTGTTTCCGTGTGAGTTTTTGCGTCTCTGGGAGGGAAAACAAAGATTTGACTCCAAGGAGTCACTGCTGGCTCAGCCCCCTCCCTGGGGCTGGTCTGCATACTTGATATGCTTTCCCAAAGGATAATTTGACTATGCTCTCTACCAAAGGGCAGGTGCTCCTGAAAAAGCTGAGGACAACACTGCCACCCTGGGTACAGTCCTTGATGAAACAGAAATATGCCTTCTCCTCGGCATCTCTAGCTGATGAATCATACGAGACTGACATGACATTGGACCTGTCCCTTTAAAAATCCAGCACGCTACCAGGCAAACTCCTCCTCCAGGGAGGTTCCTTTAAATAAGAGCCAGCTGGCCGGGCCACCGGTTTACACTCAGAGCAATACCTGCAATTGAGGTTTCCTCCCCAGGAGGCAGCTGCGTGTCAGTATGGCCGAAGAGTTTGTGAACTGCAGAATCCAGCCTGGGAAGGTGGTGGTGTTCATCAAGCCCTCCTGCCCCTACTGCAAGAGGACCCAGGAGCTGCTCAGCCAACTGCCCTTCAAACAAGGGGTTTTGGAATTTGTCGATATCACAGCCACCAGTGACACTAGCAAGATTCAAGACTATTTGCAACAGCTCACAGGAGCCAGAACAGTGAGTGCTCAAAGGCTGGGCAAAAGCTCTCAGATTCCTTTATCTTGTGGGGGCTGTGCACAGGATATGCCCGCCTGTGCCTTTCTCTAGGATACCGCTAGGGCTCCGTCACTCAGTCGTCACTGAAGGCGGGAGGGCTCTGCGGGGTGGGGGAGGGCACCTGAGAGAAGACACTGCTCCGAGGAACAGGCAACTGGGCTGCAGCCAAAGGTCCTCGCAGACCCTGTGCCCAGCAGTTGTGTGGGGGGTCGTTGAGCTATCGGGAGTCTTTGTTTCAAGCACTGCCGGGGAAATGACAGTTTTCAGCTTGCAGGGCTGGGGCTGGAAGGTGGAGTGGAGGTTCTGAGTGTGATCTGTATGGTTCTGTTATCGAACATGGGAATTGTGTGCACTCTTTCTTCTGTGTTCACTTGGCCAGGTGGGATTTGCTGTCCTTCAATCTTTTCTCTAAGCTTTCTTTAACTATAACCCAATTAGCTCATTCTTCCATATCTTATCTAACTCCTCCCACTGGAAAAATCTAAAGGCTCATTATTTGACCCTTCTTCTGAACTACAGAAGTTTCTAGGCCTGTCCTAGTAAGTAGGAAGTCCAGGGGCCGGAGTTTCAGGCCGGCTCTCACAATGGCTTGCTGTGTGGTCCTGGGTAAGGCACCACCTCAGTGATCCTCAGGGACCTCCCCGGAGGCAAGACCTGACTAGAACAAGGCACCTCCAAGTCCCCTTTGCCCTCAGTAGATGGTGAGCCCCACTAAGAACTGCTGTGCTCTACCTCAAAAGGCTTCCTCTTCCTCAGCTCCCATGGCTTCTATGGGGATGTCCAGCCAACCAGATGGCTTCTATCAGTTCTGGTGCTGGGTGTGGTAACTGCCGGTCCACCAGCTTGCCCCAGCCTTTCCCAAGATGCATATTCTCAGACGCAGCATTTGCAGAAGCACGTAGCCTAGTTTGATTCTAGTTTGACTCTGAGGATTTTCTCTGGGTTCGAAGTATAAAGCATTAGAGGCTGTTTCTCCTTTCCTTTCCTGGCAGAAATCAGGATTTTGGTAGAGAGGCTAAACCTGCTAACCTATTGCTTTCAGGGATCTGGCTGTGAGCTGACATCTCTTGTCTCTGCAGGGGGAGGGCACAGTGACCCTTGCTGCTTGGCTGGACGGCCAGCTGTGTGCACTGAGAGAAAGCAGTGCCAGGGACCCCGCTGTGATGGGTGGATCCCTCTCAGCCAGCGGTTCCCAAATGCTGCTGCACTTTAGAATCACATGAAGAGCTTTTTACAAAATCTAGATGCCCAAGTCATTCCTCATACCAGCTAAATCACATGTCAGAAGAAGACGCCGGCAATAGTTGTAAATCTCCAGATCAAAGGCTACAAACTCTCAGTCATGAGAGTTTGTAAGTTCTGAGGATCTGGGGGACAGCATGATGCCTGCAGTTAAGAATACTGTATTGTGCGCTTGCAGTCTGCTGTGGGAGGAGATCTCCTGTGCTCTCCCCACGCACATGCAAAAGTTAACTATGTGAGGTGATGGATGTGTTCGTCACCTTGATTGTGGTAATCACTGCACAGTGTATATGTATATTAAAACATAATATTGGATACTTTAAATATATACAAATTTATTTGTCAATTATACTTAAATAGGTGGGGGGGAGTTTATGATCCCCAGGTTATTCCAATGCCCAGCGAATTTGGGGGAGCTACTTCTCAGCCTGGCAGCCTCTATTCTTTAGCAGGAGAAACCTCTTCATTCAACACATTTTTCCCCCATTTAGTCATAGAGCAACAATTTTTCATGTAGTCTTAAGTCTGTTTTTGAATTTTTAAAAATACTTCTCACAGGCTCTTGAGTGCGGAACGCATTCCTCCAAGGCAAAGAACAGGTCCTTTTAAGGTGTATGGTTCATGTTCCGTAACAATGAAGGGTTTGAAGGGTTTATATGCGAAGACGCTAGAGACCTGGAAGGAGGAGTTGCTCTCTTACTTACCTGCAATGGCGTGTGGTGACGTGCGTGCACACAGTAAGGGCCGAGCAGGACTTGACTGATTACAGAAACCTGGGTCTTCAATCAGGCCCTGTACTGAGCAATGGTTTCCGTTTTATTCTGGCCAAAGATCCTAGATCAGCACCTTCATTTATTCTTTCTCGAATGCTCTTCTTTTCTTTAAGTAGATCCAAGTTCGTAGCCCGGATCATTTTCCTTCTCTCTGAAGAACTTCTTTGAATGAGTCTTGCAAGGCAGACCTGTTGGCAACACATTTCCTCAGTCATTGCTTGTGTGAGAGAGTATCTCTCCTTCACTTTTGAAGGAGAGTTTTGTTGTGCACAGCAATTTTTACAACACCGACTACATTCTAGACACTCTACTGGACATTGGAAAACTGTCATGAACAGAACAAACAAAAACTCCTGCCTTTGTGGAACTGACATTCTGGTACACACGAGAAGTAAAACAGTATGGCGGAAGGTGGTCAGTGATAAGTGCTATGGGGAAAAAGTAGGTGGGAAGGGAGGTAGACAGTAGGCAGCCAGGGACAGCTTTAAATGGAGCCATCGGGGCCTCAGTGATGTTAGTAGATCTCTAAAGGAGGTGAGAGAGCAAGGCATGCAGAAATTCAGCAATAGAGTATTCCAGGCAGTGGTTGAACAGCACATGCAGAGGTCCTGTGGTGGTCACGTGTCAAGGACGCCTTTGTGGCTGGAGTGTTGTCGAGTTAGTAGGAAAGTAGGAGGAGAGGAGGATGGAGAGGTGATGTGTGACAGGCTGGGAAGGCCTTTTTAAGCTGTCATAAGAACTGTGGCTTATAAAGCGCAATGAGATTCCGCTGAAGAGTTGTAAGCAAAGGAATAACCCAATCTTCATTTTGAAAGGGTCACTGGTGGCCATGGGGAAAAGTGACTAGGAAGGCCAGCATGGAGGGCTGAAGCTCCGAGACATGTGGAGTCTAGAACAGTTCCTCAGATGAGAAATAATGGTGGCTTGTCCCAGGGACATAGCCAGGGAGGTGGTGAAGAGTTTGGACAGTTGCCGAGCTGGCTCGGAGCAGCCCGGAGTGCAGAGGAAGTGCCTAGCCGGGGCTGGGCCCCTGGAAAGGTTCACCCGGAGAGTAGGGGCCCCAGCAGTAGCCAGCTCGCCTTTATGGTGGCAGTTCACCTTCTACTTCTTGACAGTGAGGGGCTGTCAGGTTCCTGGAAGAGGCGGCTGGGGCCAGGGGGGGAGGGCACAGAGCACGTGTTTCTCCTTCCCCAGCTGAATCAACAGACTGTGGTTCTGTCAACCGCTGCCCCCCACGGTGTCACGTGCAGCCTGCAGTCGGCTCCGCCTGGGCTTCCAGTCACTGCTGTGCTGTGGGTGGTTCTGCTCTTACCTAGAGCGCGTGCAAGGGCAGAGGGGCCTTCCGGCTTTCGCTTCTCTGCCAGATGGCGTGCAAAAACTCTACCCTGTGGACAGCCCGATCCTATTTCAGGACCTGTCTCAGGTGGCTGGGGGCCATTGTCCAGCTTTGGGTTTTTCAAGACCTCAGTTACTGGGGAGGAATAAACTGCTCAGTGTCAACCGGTGTTTTGCCAAACACAATCCCTGAAGCAGCAGAGTCCACATTACTGGAGAACTTGTCAGAAGTGCAAATTCTTGGCCCCAACCCTAGATCTTCTGTATCAGAAACTGGGGCAGGTGGGGAAGGGTTACTACCTCTGTTAAAGCCTATGTTTTAACCAACCCTTCCGGCAGTTCTGATGCCTTGAATGAGTACATATGCCAGAGGTGATACCAAAGCAGATGAACACCCTTGCCCCCAGAACTACAGCACTTAAATATCTTCTGAAAGGCCAGGAATGAAAGGAGAGGCAGATACCGCCACCCCTTCCTGCCACCCCTTCCCCAGCTGAGGACAGAGCTCACAAGAGAGAGGGAGGACTCTAGTATTCTGTGAATCTGAACATCAGACACAGAGATGTAATGCAAATACTTTTCCAGCTGTATTTAGAAAAAACTCCTTCCTGGTTGTCCTGGTTCAGCCTAAGGGCTCAGGTGTGGTCCCCCTAAGGGCTCAGGTGTGGTCCCCGCCTCTGAAGAGACCAGAATTCACTCAGGGTGGGCTGGCAGCAGCCAGCCAAAATTCTTTTCCTGAAATGGGTGTCTGTGGAGTGAAATTTGTAGGTCATGTTGACAAGTTAGACAATCCCATGCACAGCATTATCCGTGTGAAAAACTTTTTGGCTTAAAAACATTCTTTAGTGAATAATTTCATGTTTAAAACCGAGAGGTTGTAAAGTGATTTTAAAAGCTTTGGGTCATGGGAAAATTTTAGAGGAAGGATAAGATGTCATTCTTTCTAACCTAATAATGAAGGGCCTTACATATCTAGCTTGTTTGCTTTCTTTAGGTACCTCGGGTCTTTATCGGTAAAGACTGTATAGGCGGATGCTCGGACCTAATGGAAATGCATCAGAGTGGGGAGCTGTTGAAGCGGCTAAAACAGATTGGAGCTCTACAGTAATTATAGGTGAGTGAAGGGTAGCACGCCCAGCCAGAAACGTTGACAGATGGTATAATTCTACTGCTGTGAGTTTTTTAAAATTAAGTTTACTTATTTATTTATTTATTGAGAGAGAGAGAGAGAGAGAGAATGTGCGCATGTGCACCAGAGGAGGGATGGAGAGGAGAGACAGAATCCCAAGCAGACTCAGCGCCATCAGCGCAGAGCCTGCCACGTGGCTCACAGGGGCTCAAACCCACAAACCCTGAGATCATGAGCAGAGTGAGTGGAGATCTAGAGTTCAATGCTTAACTGACTGAGCTACCTAGGCACTCCTGCTATGTTTTATTATAATCCAGAAAGGCACTTTGGCTAGAGAAAGAGTGATGTGGGGTGATTAAAAGAACTGTCATGTCGTTGAGCTTCCCATTTTACAAAGAGATTGTGTCAGTGGGAGGAAATGTTTTCACTCACCCTTCATTTAACAAATACTTGTTGAGCACTTCCTACATGCCAGACACTGTACTAGGTCCTGGGGATATGGTGACAAACAAAAAGATAACATGGAACATATATTCTCGAGAGGTAGACTGACCAAAAACAAATAAGTAAATAATTCCTGAAACAAATTAATAGAATAATATGATAGAATGAGGAAGGAGGTAGGGAGCCAATTTAGCTAATATGGTAAGGGAAGGCCTTTCTCAGCTGGTGGAGCTGAGACCTGGTTGACAAGGAGACAGCCATGGAAAGATAAAGCCAGAAAGCTTTTCAGGCAGCGGGAACAGCAAGTGCAAAGGTCCTGGGGTGACAAAAAGTATGGAATATTCAAGGAGCAGAAAGCAAGGGAGAACAGATTGAGTGAAGTGCAATGAGAAGGAGTAGCAGCAAGAAATGTGGGTGAGGTCAGGGTGCAGAGGCCATGGTAAGGAATTTGATTATTCTACGTGCAATATGAAAGCAAGGGTTTTTTGTTTTTTGGGGGTTTTTTTTTTGGTTTTCGGTTTTGTTTTGCATTATTTATGTCCACACTGAAATTCAGTTCGATCTAATTGCTTCCCAAACATCAAACCAAAGTTTTCTATAGATGTCCCCCAAAGGAGATCATTTGCTGAATGGAAAGCCATAGAGTAACGAACTCTTGAAAAAAGGAACCAGGGTACTTGTGGGGTCTGACAAGCTCCTCTTTCCTCCAGCTCTTGTTACTGTTAACTAGCTGTTAAGGCCACACGGAGAGACTCCTTGGTTTTTGTCAGTCAAAGGAGACTTTGACTAATGTATAGTTCTTGGACTAAATATTCTTTGAGGAGTATTTATTGCCCATTAATTAATAACTTAGACTTGAGCAAATGTACGAATGTAATTTGTGGTGGTTACTCAAAATAGCAACAGAAGTTTTATTTAAAAAGCTCTGGGGTGAGGCGCCTGGGTGGCTCAGTCTGTTGAGCGGCCGACTTCAGCTCAGGTCATGATCTCACAGTTCGTGGGTTTGAGACCGGCGTCAGGCTCTGTGCTGACAGCTAGCTCAGAGCCTGGAGGCTGTTTCAGATTCTGTGTCTCCCTCTCTCTCTGACCACTTCTGCTGTCTCTCTCTCTCTCAGAAATAAAACGTTAAAAATAAATATAAAATAAAAGTTCTGGGGGCACTTGGGTGGCTTAGTCAGTGAAGAGTCCGACTTTGACTCAGGTCATGATCTCGCAGTTTGTGAGTTCAACCCCCATGTCTAGCCCGGAGCCTGCTTCAGATTCTGTGTCTTCTTCCCTCTCTATGTCCCTTCTCTGCTCAGGCTCTGTCTCTCTCTGTCTCTCAATAATGAATAAATGTTAAAAATTAAAAAAAAAAAAAGTTCTGAAAAATGTAATACCTTGAAATAAAGTAGCCAATATCATAAAGCTCCTAATCACAATTCTACCACATCACCACAGCCAGTGAACACTCCGTCTGTTTGTTAGTTTTCTGGCCTCACCCTGTGTACCAAAGCACTCAAAACCCGGTTAACTGTGCTGCTACATGTATCCTATTCTGGAACACTTTTCAAAAATGTAGGCTTAGATTAAAAAAATAGAAGAGGGGCGCCTGGGTGGCTCAGTTGGTTAAGTGTCCGACTTCAGCTCAGGTCGTGGTGTCGCGTTTGTGGGTTCGAGCCCCACATCGGGCTCTGTGCTGACAGCTGGCTCGGAGCCTGGAGCCTGTTTCAGATTTTGTGTCTCCCCCTCTCTATCTGACCTTCCCCTGCTCACGCTTTCTCTCTCTCTCTCTCAGAAATAAATAAAACATTAAAAAATTTTTTTAAAAAATAGAAGAAAAATAATGATTTTTCTGGGGGAGATAGGAAAGATGACTGACTACCCCAGCTACATCTGTGTTGGGGTGGGGATTCGAGTCCCCCTTATCCACAAAGTTTCTTTATTTGCATTGTCCTTCAGCATTATATGATCTCAGCATTTTGCTGCCAGCTGCATCTCAAGGCCATCTGTAAGAGCTTCGCTTAAATAGCAAGAGTAAATGTTCTGGTAATGAAAGAATAATGAGTGAGATTTACCTTTCCAAGGAAATCCACTTCTTTGTGTTTTGTGTTTCTGGCAGGGCAGACCCCAGGATGATATTCCCCTTGACAGCTGGATGGCATTTCAAATGAAGACCACACTTCCTGGCGGATGGATCTGGGGCTAACAGCCACAGCAACTGTTTGCTTAAAATTCTGAAATGTGTTCACCAAAAAAAAGGGGGAGGGTGAATTTTTTTTTTTTTTTTTGGCAAAAACAGTTTTTCCTTCTTTTGACTCCATATTAAAAGCAGACCAACTTGCCCCAAACCACAGGTCTGAGAAAGTTGAAGGACATCTTGAGTTTCTTCTCCATTGGCCCTTTGGGTTCCAAAAGACCATGACAAGTTATGACTTAGGATTCACTCAACCCAAAAGACGTTCTTTCTCTTGGGCACATGTCTCTTACTGTTCTCCATATGCTAGGACCCCTCGACCTCTAAGCCCGTGTTTCTCAACCAAGATTACTCCAAGTCCCCTAGGATGAATCTATAATTGGTTTCCTGCTATTGCCTCAAAGTTACTTTGTTGAGTTTAACTCGACAGAATTTACATTATGAAAACAATAAGTATTTGGAATGTTCTTTTTCAAGTTATATGTGTCTCCCCAGTCATCCCCATCCCACCCCATCCTATTTTGGGAATCACTGCTTTGAATCCATGTTCTTAACCCTGACAACTCACAAATCTCCTAGAAAATGTTCAACAATTCTGTGAAGGGTCTTAAGGACCCAACTTGGGAAATGCCATGTGAAACATTAAGCACAGTTGCCATTGCTGCAGGGATCAGAGCTATCAGTATAGCAGCTGCAATCATGGGGGTCCTCAGTTGTGTAAGATGGTCATCCAGGCAATCCGGAAGAACCATGTATTAACTGGCCTAGGTTATCGAACAGAAGTCAAATGCAGCATTTAAAATGTTATCACAGAAAACTTGCAAACCCCTTCCCCAAAAGTATGTCTGTAAAAGGGGCCAAATTTGAGAAACATGGTCCTAAATGATGGTCTCTCCCTCCTTTTTTCTTCACTCTGAAAACTGTACAGTTCTTTATTGTGAAGTTTGATCTAGAACTGCAGTATTAATTTCCTTCTGTGGTCTCTAGTGGGTATGGTTAATTTCTTTTCTAATAAATACCCAGAGGTGACAGTGATTTTTTTGCCTAATTCTTTTCTATGTTCCTAGTACCTTAAGGAATGGTATTAATGTAAAAGACAGCAAATTAAAACTTGATTCATGTTTGTTCCCAACCATTATAAATAAAGGCACATGCTATTGTCCTTCATTAAGTACAAATGGTTGATGTGATTTTTAAATTTCACATTGAAATGACAAATCGTTTGAATATATCAACACTAACCTATTGAATAATGTTTCGAATTCAAAAACAGTCTTTTTCATTTCACATTCTCTTTTTCCATTTCTTACCTAATACCTTTCAACCAGATTGCTGTGCATGATTGTGCAGGTTACACACTGCACAACACGGTAAATACCCCTTGGAGATTGTGTAGTATTCAACTTGCATTCTGCGATCCACTGCAGACCATTTGCCCACACTTTCTTTCATACTTCATCCTGAGATGCCCTTTTCTTCACCTTTGATTTATTTTCAAATTTCTCCTTCAAAGTCTGATTTACAGACCATCTCCCCTGCACATACCCTCTCTTCTCACTGCTTTTTGACTGTAAAAAGCTATTACTCTCCTGTATACCAAAGCACTATGAATATAAGTACCTCAAAATTCTCATTGGGTTGAATCGCAGTTAACCCTCTATATTTGTCTTATGAGATTCAGAAATACCCAAAGGGTTTCAACTTAAACATCTTTGTATGCCTGGACTCTAGCACGGAAGATCTATTTTATCAAAGCAATACATGCATGAGGTTTAAAATCTCAAATGATACTGGGGACACTTGGGTGGCTCAGTTGGTTAAGTGTCCAACTCTGAATTTCAGCTCAGGTTATGATCTCACAGTTCATGGGATTGAGCCCTGCATTGGGATCTGCACTGACATTGAAGAGTCTGGTTGGGATTCTCTGTCTCTATCTCTGCCCATCCTCACCTTTCTCTTTCTCCCTCTCAAAATAGGTAAGCTTAAAAAAAGTCCATACTGAAAGTACTCCCGACTCCACCCATCTCACCACACATTTATCAGTTTCATTTAAGCCTATCTAGAAATACTGTAAGACCTATTAGACATATATAAGAGTGTCTAGAATGCATAGCTCTGTTTAAATTAACAGCCATGAATCTGCCTCCTAGGTTAAGAAATAAAGTGCCTATCAGAGAGTACTTCTAAGGTACTGATAAAACACCAGAGAGGCCCATGTGTCCCTTCCCAAAATACACCCTTCCCCCCTCTACAGAGGTAATCACTAGCTCACTTTTGTTGTAATTGTTTTGATGCCTTCCTATGGTTTTCCTCCCTAAATATCCCTAAGTGACACATTTTAGTTTTGAAAAGCGGTAACAAACACAGACCCCAGCTGTGTAAGGCAAGGGCAATATTATCATAATCAGGTGAATGGCCCCAGGAGAAGATGAGCTGAATAGAGACTCCGGGTCCTAGACTGGCTTCAGCTTCCCTAGGAGTTTAGCAGAGGGGTGCCGCCTGAACACAGGGCACCTCATGGTCAGGAAAGCTAGTGTGTGAACAAATACTAGGCATCCTCCAGAAATAGAGTCAATGGAAGGGGTCTGCTCTGCCTTCTCTCCTTCGGAGGCCCAACTCCAGTTGTCAGGAGCAGGTCGAAGCACACCACCTCAATGGGAGTGAGTCATGCCTGTGCCCCCTCTGCTAGCCAAGTGTGTGGTCTGAAGAACAGAAATGTCATCAGCACAAGGCAAGCTGAGTACAGATAAGGATCTGCTTCAGGCTCATTTGGGCACTCTGTGCTCAAGTTAGAAAAAAAAAAAAAAAAGGATACAAACCAGAGAGCCACGAAATGGATAATTATACTGCTCTGGTCTGGGCTGGCTGCCCTATATATCTGGGCACAGCTCTCTCCCCGGTGAAGGAAAGATCTCCTTCACTGTCATTCTGGGTACTCTGTTTCTCTCCTGAGAGGACCTCCTATTTCTCACTCCCCATACATACTTGTTACAGCTAAGCTGCTTTAACAAAGACGTAATATTATGATAGAGGCTTGTTTCTCTCTCTCATGACAGTCAAGAGGCAGGCAGGTGGCTTTACTCCACAAAGTAACAACTAACCAAAGGTCGAATGCACCACTTCTGCTCACATTCTTTCTTTGGTCAGAACTTGGTCTATGGTCCCAGTTAGCTGGAGGGGAGGCCAAAGAGTGGTGTCCCCACTGGGAAACTCCTTGGCCAGTTATAATTCAGAGAGGTCTACACCAAAAGAAAGAAGGGGAGAATGGATATAAAAGGAAAGTTAGAAGAGCGTGTCTTTCTTTTTTTCGTCTTCTTTTTTATTTGGAAAGGCCATATATCCTCCATGGATTTTAAGAAAGAAAATGGGAAGTAAAGTTTGTAAAACCTTGCTTGGCCAACACTGTTTTTATCATACCCTTATATTTGATTGATAGTTCATCTGGCTATAGCTGCTACTTGGAAATCATTTTCCTCCAAAAGTGTGAAGACACTGCTCATTGTCTAATGCTTTTGGTGCTGCTGTTAAGAAGTTAGAAGTCAATCTGATTCTTGAACCTTTATAGATGCCTGTTTCGTTTTCTTATTTGTTCTGTACTTTGGAAGCTTATAAAATCTTCCCTGTAAGCCCTGTGCTCTGAAATATCACGGTGATATGCCTTGGTAAGGGTATTTTATCTTCATTCATTTTGGGGGCTACTTGCAGGTTTGGAGGGTCCATCTGCAATTTTATTGGATTATTTCATGGATACTTACCCCCCCCTCCCCTCCATTTTCTCTGTATTTTCTTTCTGGAACTCCTAGTAGTTGAATATTGACCTTCCTGGACTGGTCCTTTAATTTTTGTTATAGTTTTTTTTTTTCCTCTGAGGGATTTTACTCATCTTTATCTTATTTTTCTATTAATTTTTCTGTTCAGTTTTAATTTCTGATATCATGTTTTTAATTGTCAATAGCTCTTCAGTATTGTCTGAATGTTTCTTTTTTATAGAGTTGTTTTTGTTTCACAAATGCAATATCTTATCTCTCTGAGGTTATTGCCGTTTTTTAAAACATTTTTACTGAACTTTTTCCAGCTATGAGTTTTTTCTTATTTCCCAGAGTTCTTTCTTGTTCTTAGTTGTGTTTGTTTTTTATTTTTCCTCTGTTCTTGTTTATGAATGCAAACACTTTTTTAATCTCTCAAAGATACCATTTATAGTTGTGGCTTATTTATTTATCTATTTATTTATTCATTTATTTATTTATTGAGAGACAGTGTGAGCTGGGAGGGGCAGAAGGAGGGAGAGAGAGAGAGAGAGAGAGAGGGAGGGAGAAAAAGAGAGAGGGAGAGGGAATCTTAAGCAGGCTCCATACCCAGCATGGAGCCCAATGTAGGTCTACATCTTACAACTATGAGATCATGACCTGAGCTGAAATCCAGAGTTGGACACTTAACCAACTGAGCCACCCAGGTGCCCCCAGTTGGGGCTTTTTTAAAAGCTGCCTTCTGATTCTAATGTTGTATCTTTTTCTCTCTGAGTCCCTATTTCCCGTTTCTGCTTTATATTTGAAGGCCATTCAATGTTCTGCTCTGAACAGGTGACATCTGGTCATCTGCACATATTTAAGAATGAGACCCAAAAAACTGGTTAGACGATTTGTGTGCACAGATTGGGCTCGTCAACTGATGACCTTCACCACAGTCTTTGTTTAAATAATACCTTCTCAACAAGGTATCTGACCAACACCCTATTTAGAATTTCACATGGCATTCCTTATCCTTCTTCCTTGTTTTGTTTTTCTTTAAAGCATTCATCCTCTAGTATATTGTATAATTTATTTTGTTTACAGTCTGTCTTCACTAAAATGTAAGCCTCTTGATGCCAGGAAATTGTGTCTGTTGATTTACTGCTCTATCTACAGCATTGAGAAAACTGGCTGTACATAGTGAGCATTTGATAAATATCTGTCAGATGTTTGGATGAATGCATTAATGAATGAATGACTCCATCAATCAATCAATCAATGATCATGTGCAGAGCTCTCAATGGTTAGTTCCTGGGTGTTTTTCTTTTAAGCCGTTCATTTTCCCCAGTGTCACAGCTGGGGCGTCAGGTCTTGCGGCCAGGTGCTGGCTGCCCAGCAGGGGAAAGGCATTTGGCAGTTCCTGGGCCAGTGTGCAGTGTCTCATGTCCTCTCCTAGTTTCCGTCAGCTCCTGGCTGAGTAATTCTGTGTGATACATAGGGAGAAAAAGGACTATCATCCAAAGGGCACTGAGACGTTGGTACAAGAGGTTGGCAAAGAAGGCAACAAGAATAACCAAGCAAAAAAATCAGAGTCAAAGCTCTACTCCTTCTGTTTACTTTAAAAAGAAAGTGATTCAACCCCCTGCACATGTCTCATGATGGCCTTCGGTCTGCTGCTTCCAGCCTGGCCCCTGGACAGGGACATCTAAGAGCCATTCTTCCAAATTCCAGGGCTGTTCAAAGATGGCCCTTATGGGGAGACAACTCACAGGGTGATAAATGGGTCTTCATGGCCCAGACCACACTATTTATATCCCCAGTGAATATTATTAGGCCATTATCTTAACATCTGGTTGTAAGAGAAAGCCATGCACTCTGATTCCCTGTGCCACAACAACTGTTAGCAGATCCTGGGATATATGTTAAAGAACCAGGTTCCTGAAACATTTTAAGTAAAATTTCTTCCCTTTCTTATTAGTAGCAGTCTTTTCTTATTAAGTACATTAAATATTTGAAAGACTAGAATTCAATCTTGCTAATTAACGGGAGAGAATTCTAGCCTGGTCCCTTTAAACACAGGTGATATTTAAACTCAGGTCTATATTTACACACAGATTTCTATTTTCTGTCCTCAGGGGATTTTTCTGGAGAGCTGTGCAGAGCTGAGTGGGAAGAGGAGAAGAAGGGGTGTTAGGAGAGCCAATGAAAGCGCAGAGCTTCGTGTCACCTCTGGGGTTGTCCCTAGTGCAGGCAGGGGATTCTTTATGGCTCTTCCTGCCCACTCAAGGCCCTCTCCTTGCTAGCAGGGTCAAAGTAGCCTCTGTGTGCCTGTAGCTGAGCTCACTCGGGAGAGAGAACCGCCTTCTCAATTTTCTCTTGTGTGCCTCGTGAGGCTTGAAACACTTTATACATAAAATTAAAAGTTGTTTTTAAGGTGGAGATTTCCTATTGTCTTTCTTTATTCTTGAAAAAAAATTTTTTTAATGTTTATTTTTGAGAGAGAGAGATAGAGCACAAGCAGAGGAGGCTTAGAGAGAGAGAGGGAGACACAGAACCCGAAGCAGGCTCCAGGCTTTTAGCTGTCAGCACAGAGCCCAACATGGGGCTCAAACCCACAGAGGTAAGATTATGACCTGGCTAAGCCGAAGTTGGACACCCAAATGACTGAGCCACCCAGGGGCTCCAACTGTGTTTCCTTATTGTTCTTCCAAGTCATCCTGAGGATTGAGCATGAATGTTTTTTAAGACAATGTGCCCTGCCTTCTAACCAGAGGCATCAGACAGGGATCAGAGGATCCACTCTAGGAAGGAAAAACCGACAACTCCTGGGAAGACCAAATCAGAGACTTCGGCTGGAAACTGTCCCCTAGCACCTAGAATGCAATCGCCCTGTGTGGCAAGAGCATGCGCACAAGGCTGACTCTGATTGCCTTTAACCAGCCACCTGTGTGGAAGATGTCACTCACAAACACACTCACTGGATGACCAGAGAGTGCCAGAGAGTACAAGGGAAGAAAAGGATGGATTACAGGCTGCCCTCTCAAAAGGGACGAATGTGAGTAGCCTGAGACAGAAAAAATGTAGGCAAGAGAAATATCCCTTTGTAAGAATCTGAGGAGTGACAGCTATGTGTTCCCTATCATGAGTTGATCTTCAGTATGAAGACTCTTCTCTCCATTGACCATTCTTTGGCTTGTGGAGATTGGACCCTGAGACCTGCAGAAACCTGGCATGGTCTCAGGGCTCTTGAGAGGGTCAGAGAATATCCACAGATATTCCCATTTTCCACAGGTATACACAAAGATGTACTTTTCTATGCATCTTGTTTTAAATGTTTTATTTATTTTTGAGAGAGAGAGAGAGAGAGAGAGAGACAGTGTGAGCAGTGGAGGGTCAGAGAGAGAGGGAGATACAGAATCTGAAGACAGGCTCCAGGCTCTGAGCTAGCTGTCAGCACAGAGCCCGACGTGGGGCTCGAACCCAAGAACCGTGAGATCATGACCTGAGCCGAAGTCGGACGCTTAACCGACTGAGCCACCCAGGCGCCCCTCTCTATGCATCTTTTACTGCATCTATTTTTTTGTAATATTTTTAAAAAGGTGAGCAATTGGTTTACATAGTTAGAAGTTTTTCTTGGCTTATTTTCTTGGATGGCAGCAGCAACACAAAGAATAAAATACAAATTCATTTAAAGGATCACTGCATGTACACAGAATGATCTCTTCAAAGCACTTAATTTACTTTAAAAAAAAAAAAGAAGAAGAAGAAGAAGAAGGCTCCCAGCAGTTATAGTAGTTTTTGACCATTACTGTTTACTCAGTCAGTGGTTAAAACACACCCACTGCATGTGGAGGGGCTGTGGTCTGTCCCATCTTTTAATATTGAAAAAAAAAAGGGGAAGGGAGATGCCTACAAGTTTAGAAATATTAGAAGCTATTGTCCTATACCAAAGAGATGGCTACCACCTGGCTCTCAACTTTCCTACTTACACAGATCAGAATCTAGAAAACAGCTGCAGGCTAAATGTAGTAGCAAACAATGGTTAACTCATATTGAAGTCAGTGCATAATGAATTTTATCCCGTGTTTCCTAGACATTTTTAAAGGGTTATAGAATCTCCCCATTGTCTGGAATAGGAGGATATAAAAGTCTGCATGCTATGATGAAAGCAGCTTAGACAAACCCAGCTGCTCTCACCGGATGGCAAGCTCATGCCAAGTTCATTCCATGTTTTGAACATGTTTTCACTCATGTGATGTTCCCAGTAGCCTTATAACCCTACTAGTGTTGATGAGAGTGCGTGAGGCAAGCTGAGGGCAAACCACAGGCTAACAGCACCCAACACCCCCAGGTGGAATATGTGTGATAATCCTCAGACACTCCTGGCTACCCAAGAACAAAGGAAAGGAGTTTCAGTGCTTGCCATGGTGGTGCAGGAAACAAAAGGAAATGAAAAATTAAATTCCCTTACTGCATTTGCATGCGGCTCATTGGCAAGTCCTTAAAACCGGCCAGGTGACCTCCCTTTAGGAGCTCAGCTGCCTCAATGATGACACTTTGCTAGGGGCAAAAGAGAATCTTGGCTTAGCATTATCTAACCTTGAGAATCCTGTAAGTCTACTTTAACATAAAAAAAATTCCACTGGAAACTTCCTTTATCTCAGCTCCCCCAGGGTATATGCTGGAAAACACACTCTAAGCCCACGGCCCCCTGTTATACATCTGAAGGGTCTTATGACTGAGGTTTTGCTAAATGGTAATAAATGGTGTTTCCCTAACAACAGCTAATCCCTCAAGGTCCTGGAAATTGTGACCCCAGTGCAGCCCTTCCCACCCACAAGTCCGTCCCCATGCTTTAACAAAATCACCTTTTTGTATCAAAGACATCTTCAAGAATTCTTTCTTGGCTCTTGGCTCCAGACCATCCCACCGGCACCCCAAAACTTTGTCACTTTCACCATCATTTCTGTTCTAAAGATACACCACACAGAGAGGTTAAGTAAATTGCCCAGGATCTCTCAGCAGAGCCAGGATTTGAGATCAGCAGGCTCTCTGGAGCACACATGCACATACTTAAAACCTCACGGCCCTTCACTGGGCCCTTCACTGTGAGGAAGACCTACTGGTGTTCAATCAGTCCAAAGGAATGAGTGAAGGGCCTTTGCAGGCCTCTGGGAACTGAGCCACAAAGAAATGATCTGATACTTCTCCAGCATGGCTGTCTCTTAGCTCAGGGTTTCCCAGAACAGTTTCTTCAGAACACTGGCTTCATGCCACATTAATAAATGTTACATGAAGGGTTGTGATGGTCAGATGAGTTTGGGGAATGCTGGGCTACACAATGTGCTGGCCGCAGGAGTTGCACTCATTTTGAGAGTCTATGTGTTTTATCTGCTAAACTTTAAGAACTTACGCACTTGAGAATTTCCAGTGTCCAATTCAATATGTAAGAGGCTTATAAATTGACACTCCATCTCAACAAGTAAAAAGCTGAATAAACTGAAACAGCAACAGTGTTCCTTAGATCCGCAAGAGGAATGAAATCACAGGTTAAATCACTGCCCCCTACACTGGAGAGACTACAGGCAAATACAGAGAATCACAACTGACCAGAGCAGAGAGCTCCATGAGAATTAGTGTCCGGGTAGAGAAACCTGAACTGTTAACTGGTGAATTGCTGGAGGCTCAGTGTGGACAATCTAAGAGTTAAAAAACTCCAGGGGCCCCCAGTCATCAGCCCCTGCCCCCCTCCTTACTTTTGTGAGGTTTGCTTCCTATTGTTCTAAAGAGGTTCTCACAGTGAATATTGGAGAAAAGTACCCTCATGCTTCCAGCAGCGAGAGGGGTGAACAAAAGACCTTTGATATATTCCAGAACATTCTGTTTTTCTTAACAAGGTCTATTCTTGGGAGTTAACTCTTTAACTAGGGCCTAAACTGCTGGGGAAAACCCACCGGTACTCCCTGTAGTCTTCCACAAGGAAAAAAGGAAATACCAGCTCCTCTGGCCATCCTATCCTACTTGACTAGGGGATGACATGTGAAGCTTACAGTCCAGAAGCACAGGCTCACTAAAATCTGATGCCTATCGAAAGGACCGTGAAAGGCTTCCCCTCCCTCCACACATCATACAGCCACATCACTGAAGTCTTATTTATAGCATTTACTCAGTACCTTGTGAAAAAATTATAAGGCATATTAAAAGGCAAAAAGCACAGTTGGGAGAGAGAGAGAAAGCCTCGGAACCAGATTTAGATATGGCAGGGATGTTGGGATTATCAGGCTGGGAATTTAAAACAAGTATGATTAATATGCTAAGGGTTTCAGTGGATAAAGTAGACAGCATGCAAGAACAAATGGCAGTGTAAGCGAAGAGTTGGAAATCCCCAGAAAGAACTGAAAAGAAATGCTAGAGATCAAAAACACTGTAACAAAAATAAAGAATGCCTTTGATGGACTCATTAGTAGACTGACATGTGCTATGGTCTCAATGTCCCTATCTCCCAAATTCACACGTAGGAATTCTTATGCCCAATGTGAAGGTGTTAGAAGGTGGGGCTTTGGGGAAGTTATTAGGTTGTGGAAGTGGAGCCCTCATGAATGGGATTTGTGCTCTTATAAAAGATCGCACAGAACTCACAAACCCCTTCTACCATATAAGGACACAATGAGAAGCCACAAATTAATATCAGACACCAAGCCACAGATCCAGGAAGCTCAGAGAACATCAAGCAGGATAAATGCCAAAAAACTGTCTCTAGGCATATCATTTTCAAACTACACAAGTATAAGATACAGAGAAAATCCTGTAAGAAAGCAGAGGAAAAAACATCTTACCTATAGAAGAACAAACATAAAAATTACATCTGACTTCTTTTCATAACCCACACAAGCAGTAGAGTGAAATACTTAAAGTGTTGAGAGAAAAATCCCATAACTTAGAATTCTGTGCCCTGTAAAGTTACCCTTCAAAAGTGAAAGAGAAATAAAGATTTCCTCAGACACACAAAAATGGAAGGAATTTGTTGTCAATATTCATAACTGAACCAAAAAATAGCAATTTATTCAAAATAATAACTAAATAAATGGGGAGATATTCTATGTTCATGGATAGAAAGAGTCAATGTTGTCAAGGTGTCAGTTCTTCCCAACTTCATGATCTCACAGATCTCACATGATCTCTCATGATCTTCCATGTGGGTTAGAACCCCACAGCAGGCTCTGTGCTGGCAGCTCAGAGCCTGGACTCTGCTTCAGATTCTGTTTCCCTCTCTTTTTGCCTCTCCCCTGCTCACGCTCTCTCTCTCAAAATAAATAAACATTAAAAAAACTTATAAAAAAGAAATCAATAACAGAAAGATACCTAGAAAACCTCAAAATACATAGGGATTAAATAGCATACTTCTAATAACACATCATTCAAAGAAGAAATCTCAAGAGAAATTTAAAATATTTTTGATATATATAAAAATGAAAGAGAAAAATGATTCATCAAAACTTGTGGGATGCAGCAAAAACAGTATTTAGAGGCAAATTTATAGCATTGAATTTATATATAAAAAAGGGCAAAGATCTAAAACCCATCACCTAAGCTTCTACCTTAGGAAACTAGAAGACATTATCAAATTAAAGCCAAATAAAACAGAAGATAAGAAACAATACAAATCAGAGCAGAAATCAATGCCATTGAAAACAAAATCAATAGTGAAAAACAACAAAACCAAAAGTTTTTTTTATGAAAAGATTTGTGAAATCAATATGCCTCTAGCCAGCCTACCTACAAAAAAATTAGAGAGGACTCAAATTACTAATACAAGAAATTAAAAAGGGAACATTACTACAGATCCCTTGGGCATTTAAAGGGTAAAAAAGGAATACTATGTATGACTCTATGCCTGCACCTTTGATAATCTAGATGAAATGGGCCAATTCCTTAGAAGACACAATTTGCCAAAATTCACGCAAGAAGAAATGGACAATCTGAATAGCCTATATCTATCGCAGAAATTGAATAAAAAATTAATAATCTTCATAACAGAAAGCATCAGACCCAGATGGGCTCACTGGTGAATTCTACCAAACAAGTTTCTACAATCTCTTCTGAGCATAAAAACAGAGGGAATGTACTTCCTAAGTCATTCTATAAGGCCAGCATTACCCTAATGACAACATATACATCAGAAGGAAACTACAGATCTATATAATTCATGAACACAAAAATGCAAAAGTCATCAACAAATTATTGGCAAGTCGAGTCCCATAGTGCATAAAAAGAATTATACACTTTGACCAAGTGGATTTATCTATCCCAGATATGCAAGGCTGATTCAACATCTGAAAATCAACTAACATAATCAATCACATTTACAAGCTAAAAGAAGAGAAATCACATGATCATATCAATAAATTCAGAAAAAGCATTTGGCAAACCCAGCAATAACTTAAGATAAAAACTCTCAGTAAACTAAGGATAGAGGGGAACCTCCTCAACTTGATAAACAATATGCACAAAAAGCCCACAGCTAACATACTTAATGGTGACAAACTTGAAACTTTCCCACCAAGATCAAGTACAAGACAAGGATGTCCCCCTCACTACTCCTTTTCAACATCTTTCTAGAAATTAAAGCTAGTTCAGTAATACAAGAAAAGAAATTGAGAGTATACAGATTGGGAGACCCAGAAACTCCTGAAACTAATAAGCAATTATAGCAAATTTGTATAGCAAGATTAATATAAAAAAGTCTATCACTTTCCTATATACCAGCAATGTACAAAAGGAATTGAAATTAAAACCATAATATCATTTATATTAGCACCCCTCAAAAAATACTTATGTATATGTGTAACAAAATATGTAAAAATCTATGTGAGGAAAACCTCAGAAGTCTGATTTAAAAAAAAAAAAAAAAAACTAAACAAATGGGGAGATATTCTATGTTCATGGATAGAAAGAGTCAATGTTGTCAAGGTGTCAGTTCTTCCCAACTTCATATATAGATTCAATGCAATCCAGTCAAAATCCCAGCAAAATTATTCTTGGATATCAACAAACTCATTCTAAAAGTTTCTGCAAAGAGGCAAAAGACTCAGAATACTGAATACAATATTAAAGAACAGGGCTGGAGGACTGACACCATTTGACTTTGAGACTTACAAAGCAAGAGGAATTAAGATGGTATTGTTGAAAAAAGAGACAAGTAGATTAATGGAACACAATAGAGAGCCCAGAAATAGACCCACATAAATGTAGACAACTGATTTTTGACAAAGGAACAAGGGTGATGCGATCAACAAAAATTGTCCTTGAAGCAGACGGTGACAGGACAACTGGACATTGTTTTTTGCACATGCAAAACCAAGAATCTCGATACAAACTTCATAACCCTGACAAAACTTAACTCAGAATGGCTCACAGGCCTAAATGTAATATACAAAGTTATAAAACTCCTAGGAGATAACATTGTAGAAAACTAGATGATCCTGGGTTTGGGTATGACTTTTTATTTTTTTATTTTATTATTTATTTTTTATTTTTAAATATTTTTTAAAATTTATTTCTGAGAGAGAGAGAGAGAGACAGCATTAGCAGGAGAGGGTCAGAGAGAGAGGGAGACACAGAATCCGAAACAGGCTCTAGGCTCTGAGCTAGCTGTCAGCACAGAGCCCAATGCGGGACTCGAACCCACCACCGGTGAGATCATGACCTGAGCCGAAGTCAGATGCTTGGCCGACTGAGCCACCCAGGCGCTTCATGTATATATATTTTTTAAATTTTTGTGAGGGGGGATGACTTTTTAGATACAACACCAAAGGCACAACCTATGGGGAAAAACTGATAAGCAGGACTTAATTAAAATTAAAAATTCTGTTCTGTGAAAGACACAGTCAAAAGAATGAAAAAGCAAGCCACAGATTGGGAGAAAATATTAGCAAACAGTATATCTGATACAAGACTGTTACCCAAAATATAGAAAGAACTCTTAAAACTCAGTGTTTAAAAAACAATCTGATTTTTAAATGTGCCAAAGAACCTAACAACTGCTTCACCACAGAAAACATACAAATGGGCAATATGCATATGAAATGATGCTTCACATCATCTGTTATCACAGCAATGCAAATTAAAATGAGATACAGCTACACACCCATTAGAATTGCCCAAATCCAGAACTGCCGGGAGCCACACCAGCCTCTCTGGATGGCAGTCACAGCAAGGAAATGGCAATGTTTGCACAGCTTCTGCCATGAGAAATGAAGACTAATATCTCCTTCTGCTACTACTGGCTCATGTTGGAAATGAGCCTGCTGGTATTGACCAGGCCTCACAATATTCCATATCAAACCCATATTCTGAACACAGTTACCTCATAGGAAAAGCATTTTCCTGCCTTCACAAAAGAGACTTTAGATGAAAGCTCTATGGGCGATTGTCAAAAGGCTCTTCCTATGGGCCTTGCAGATCCAAGACTTAGATAATAAAGGGGGTTAAGAACACAAGAGTTACTATTGAGCCTGGTCCCATATCAGAAGAGCCTAATTTATAGTTAAAGTACAGATAAATACAGAACATAACTTACTAATTGGTGATGTATGGCAGTCCCTTCCTCAAGGCCTACATTCCACAAACACCCTCCCTTACACTGGCAACTGGGATGATGATTGGTAAGAGTAGCTAAAACATAAACCCAGGTGCCAAGACGGACACATTTAGGGCCCCCATGAGGACTTCCACACACAAACCAATTCAGAAACATTCATCCTCTTGAGAGCCAGACGGAATGACTCCTAGCTTATCTATATACAACCTAACCTATATGGCATCCTGTCTTTCACTAAGAGCATCCTGTTATTTCCTTGGTTGTAAATTCACCATGACTGGGATAATTCTGCAGTTGATATCACAAAAGACCTCTCATTGTAAGAAATTACTTTTCTCTGACCTCATATGGTTGTTGAACCTTTAAATAAAGACACCAAAACCGACAGGACAGAGATGCCTGCCTGGTGATCAGAAAGAATCTTGGGGCTCTCTCACTCTCTTTCGCCGACACCATCCATCCTTCAGGGACCCCTGGACCTGTCGGAGCCGGCGCGGCCTCCGACACAGAACACTGACACCACCAAATGCAGGTGAGGATATGGAGTGAGAAAACTCTCAATTCATTGCTGCTGGAAATGCAAAGTGGCCCAGCCACTTTGGAAAACATTTTGGTGGAGTCTGACAAAACTAAATATACTTGTAACATATAACCCAGTAATTACACTCCTTAGTATTTGCCCACAGATGAAAGCTGATGTCCACACAAAACCTGCACATGGATGTTTATGGCAGCTTCATTTATAATTGCCAACATTTGAAAGCACTCAAATGTCCTTCAGTAGGTGGTAGTGAAAATAAACTGTGGTACATCTAGAAAATGGAATATTACTCATTACTAAAAAGAAACAAGCTATCAAGCCATGAAAAGACGGAGGAACTTTAGAAGCATATTACTAAGTAAAAGAAGCCAATATGAAAAGGCTATGTATTATAGGATTCCAAATATATGACATTCTGGAAAAGGCAAAACTATGAGGCAATAAAAATAACAGTAGTTGCCAGGGGTTGCAAAAGAAGAATGAATAGGCAAAGTGCAGAGGACTTTTAGAGCAATGAAACTATTCTGTATGATAGGATAATAATAGGTACATATTATTACATATTTGTACAAACCCACAGCAAGTACAATACCAAGAATGAGTCCTAATATCAATGTAGGTTCATCAATTGTAACAAATGCACCACTCTGGTGAGGGATGCTGATAATGGCGGAGGTTGTGTATGTGTAGAAGCAGGGGTATATGGGAAATCCTTGTACCTTCTGCTCAGTTTTACTGTGCACCAAAACTAGCCTAAAAAACAAAGTGTATTAAAAAAAAAAATATGCTCTTAGCCTCACCAAATCCCACCTACATACAAACTTACAACTCTCCCTTTACTGAGCTATAGTAAGAGGGCAACAAAGGAGAAACAGCCTTCCTGGGAGGCATCTTCAGCTTGGAGGGATGATGAAAGGTAGGTCACTTAGGGTCATAAGTAGGTGGGCTCAGTCTGACACTCTGGACCACCCAGATGTACTAGGTCAACATGTGTGATGTGTTAGACATGAAAGTTTGATTTGTCCTGGGCATTAGCAGCAGAGCAGTGGCAGCAGCATGGAAAGGCTCTAAGGCTGTCAAATCTCCCCCAAGAGACACCCATACAGATGTGTGAAGACGCTGCCAGCCCTCATCAGGCTGGCAGCTTTACCTCAGAGCTTGTCAGAGCCTGTAATGTACCAACGTACATTTTGAATTTGCAAAGTAGTAATAAAGTACCCATTACTTCTCAAAGCTTTTAACTAGCAGTCCCTTCCTCAAGAAGCACCTCTCAGATTTTTTTTTAAGAGTCACCAGCATTGAGAATGCTGATTTATTACTCTTTCACTTCCCTCCCCTAACTCATGTTGCAAATTCTCATGTGCTTTTCTGTGCATTGCATGTAAAGGATGCTCAACTGGTACGTCACTTCAGTGGTATCTTCCATGTTAGTGTCCTCTACCCCATTTATGGCTTTAGCTGATAAGTGACATAAGTCCTGAAGTTCTCAACAGTGACACAAAATAGTTTACAGTGGTTACTAAACCAGTTGGAAAACATTTTTCTAGCTACTCATGTTTTATTTTCTTTCCTTCCTTCCTTCCTTCTTCTTCCCTTCTCCCCCTCCCCTACTTAATTCTTTTCTGCCTTTTCCTTTCCTTCTTTCTTCCTCTCTTGTTTTTATATGACTTTATTTAGGCATATTTTATAGCCCATGTAATTCACTCACTTCACTTGTATAGTTCAGTGAAAGAAGGTTCATCAAAGTTTTAGAGCTCCTGGGGTGCCTGGGTGGCTCAGTTGGTTAAACGTCCGACTCATGATATTGGCGAAGGTCATGATCTCTAAGTTGTGTCCTACAGCCCTGAGTCAGGCTCTGCACTGACAGTTCAGAGCGCTGCTTGGGGTTCTCTTTCTCTCTCTTTCTCTCTCTCTCTCTCTGCTCCTCCCCCACTCGTTCTCTCTCATTCTTTCTCTCTCTCTTTCTCAAAATGAATAAACATTTTTTTAAATAGCATACATAAATCTTATGAAAACTGAAACTGAGAAAACTAGTTATTTTTCTCCAGCTTTAAACTTATTAAAGTAAAAGTAAAAGTAAGACTTCCAAATCAGGAGGAGGAAGAGAAAAGAGCTGAGAAGTCCAAAGTAAGCCCATGTGATGGGGACAGTGGTTACTCAGTAACTCCCTGCCACCTGTGGTAAAAATTCCTGGGGCCCATAAAACTGGTTTAACCAAACTTTGTCCTTCTAGGACCTTCAGTTTAAAGTAGATTATTTATGATTATGCTCCAGTGTTGTTTCCAATTCTTACAGGACAACTGAATACTTTTTTTAAAAATCAGAAGATAAAACAAGGTAGATCATTTTCAGTAAAAAATGTATATTGAGAAACTAGAAAAATCTGTCATTGTAAACAAACTAGATCTAGGGACTCACATATCATATTTAAACTATTTCAAGAGTACACATACAGACCATGTCTAAGGCCTTCTGGAAGTTCATTTTGCTTTAATTCATTGAGAAGTCAGAGCCCTGTATCATCTCTTGGGTAAGAGGGTCAAAGGCCCAGCACACAGCATAAACCCAGAGAAACCCTGAGCTCAAGAGGAGACTGGAAGGCCAACAGTTGTATGAGGTGAGGCCTGCAGGCCTAGTGTGTGACCCTGAGTGTCTGCGTCCAGCCTCCCTCCCCTGACTCACCACCCTTAAACCCACCCCCCACCCCCCAGTCTCTGCTCTGCCTGGCTGCCCCATAGGCCAAGGCCTCAGGGTAAACTGTTGGCTTTTGGTCAAACTCTTGCGAAGCAGAAACAGAAAAATGAGGAAATGGTGACAAAGCTAGAAAAACTATTGAGAAGACAGAGGAGGGACTTGGGTCTAGAGGTCAAAGTTCAAACTGATAGAGGAGGGGGAGGAGGCTGGCCCTGGAATAGTCAGCTGCTTCAGACCGAAGAGAAATGGAATTGTTTAATGAGTTCCCAAAGTGTGTTCTGTGGACTAGCAGTATCAGCATTGCCTAGGAACTTGTTTCAGATGCAAAGTCTCAGGCCCCAACCATGACCAGCAAAGACAGAACTTTGGAGCTGAGGCCCAGCATTTTGCTTTTCAAAGCCCTGCAGGTAATTCTGGTGACTGTTACAGTTTGCGAACAACTGATTTAATGAATTACTAAGTTAAAGGTACTGAGACCTCACTCAACCCCCCCTTAAATGGTCTTGAGAACAAAGGATGTAATCCACGACACCTTTGTATGAAGGAAAAGGCTGTATTAGTTTCCTACTGCTGCTGTAACAATGGTCACAAACTCAGTGGCTTAAAATAACACAAATTTGTTTTCTTATAGTTCTGGAGGTCAGAAGTCTAAAATCAGTCTGACTGGGCTAAAGTTGTCAGCAGGGCTGGTTCCCTTTGAAGGCTCAGGGGAGAATCCCTTTCTTTACCTTTTTCAGCTTCTAGCGACTACCCTTCTCCCTTTGCGCATGGCCCTTTCCTCACCTTTAAGTCCCTCCTCCCTACATTGCCTCCTGTTGTAACTTACTGTACTGCCTCCCTCTCATAAAGGCACTTGAGGTTATCAGGGACTCATTGAGGATAATCTCCCCATATCGAGATCTTTAACTTAATCACACCTGCAAAAATCCCTTTTGCCATGAAAAGTAACATTCTCAGGTTCTGGGTGCTGGGAGCCACACTGGCCTCGCTGGATGACAGTCACAGCGAGGAAATGGTAGCATTTGCACAGCTCCTGCCATGAGAAACGAAAACTGGTATCTCCTTCTGCTACTACTGGCTCATGTTGGAAGTGAGGCTGCTGGTATTGACCAGGCCTCACAATATTCCACATCAGACCGATATTCCCCACACAGATTGCTCATAAAGGAAAGGCATGTCCCTGCCTTTTCCAAAGAGATTTCAGATGAAAACATTGTGGATGATTGTTAAAAGGCTCTTCCAAAGGGCCTTGCAGATGAAAGGCTTACATAATAAAGGGGGCTTGAGTCTGGTCCTGAGACAAAGGGCCTAATTTAGAGTTAAGGGCAGATATCTACCCCCACCCAATTGTTTCTGCTTGGGGCACTAGCCGCCTCCCCCCAAGGCATTTATTATCAAGTATTTGGAGTGACTTATTCTGGCCTTGAATATGCTGATTGCTCCCTGTGAAGGAACCTATTGAGGAACTCCTTCTTTTGTGATTATGGGAGCAGAGGTGTTTCCTGAAAGACCTGTTTGATCTCTGCTCACAGAGAAGTAACTTCACCCCTTTATGCTAAAAACATTGTCTGTTATACTAAAGATACCTTCCTTCCCCATAGGATAAGCATCTAAATCCCCTACCTCAATCACTATTGATAAAGGTTATGCAGGAGTCTTCTACAAATCTATGTTCTGGGAAATTCTTACATATCAAAGAAGTTTGTTATCAGAAATCATTGTCTAAGGCAAATGCCATTTCTGTGCCATCCCCTAAACATTTAATGACAAAATAAAGTTGAGCCCTAGTCAAGAGTGGAGATGCCTGCCTGGTGACCAGAAAGGCTCTCGGGAATCTCTCACTCTCTCTCTCTCTTGCCCACACCGTCCATCCTTCAGGGACCCCTGGACCCTGGCTGGAGCCGGTCTTCAACATGTGGGGTTAAGAATGTGGATATTTGGGGGGGCGGGGGGAGTCATTATTCTGTCTACCACAGAGGAAAATGAGAATGTGCATTTTCATTGCTCATATTCACATAAGTAAATACTGTAATGATGCCTAAGAAACTAATGTGAGTGATTACCTATGGGGAATGTGGGAAATAGGATAAAGGGAAAGAGATGGGAGCAAGGGCTCTTTTCCCAAAGTATATTGTTTATGTTGTTTTCAACTTTCAACCCCACAGACATGTTACCTGTTAGAAAAAGTTAACAATAAAAAAGTAAAAAGAATGAGAAACTGTTGAATAACGCTTGGCTGTTGAACTGTTCTGTTTGAACATGGGACGTCAGAGACTTAACCATGGCAACTCTGGGATCACAGAAGTTGTAAGTATTAAGAGAAAGGTGTTCTAGTGGTGATGTGGCTGCTAGAGGAAAAAAAAATAAAACAAAAGGACACTCATTCTTGGAAACAAAAATAAGAGGCATGAAGAAACAAGATAGGCATAGATGAGGGACTAAGCTCAGCCTCTAAGAACATCAAGCTCTGACACTTCAGTAGGACAACCAAGAGTTTGAGAACAGAGCTTCACCACCCAGGGAAATCACTTACATGCAGTTATAGGATCATCTGCATGCAAACATGTGCAGCACTGGGAGCAGTTTCCCCTCTTATTCACAACAGAAACCTCTCTGTCCCCCCAGCTCATCTTTCTGCTGACCTCCAAAGGTGACTCCCAGGCAGGTGTCACCAGGATCATTTTGTATATGTTCTGCATCCCTCTCAATGGTCCAGCACTTCTCACTCTTTCATTCTGTTCATCAAGTCCCCAGAGAGTCAACCACAATGGTGGTTCCAAGTCCCACACGCCAGTTAACTCTGGCTACCCCTGACACAAGACAAAGAAAGCCTCAAGTGTGAGGGTATTACTCACTTGCATTAACAAGTTCTTGATTATTGTTCCAAAAGAAGCAATCTGGCCTGTTTAGGGCTATTTATTTCACAGAGTCTATGTCAGTCCCATGCTTATTGGAGGGTTGGGAAGGTGGTCGTGAAGAATAATCAAGACATGGTCCTTGCCCTTAAATTATAGCCAGAAACCACCAATATATTAGTATCTAAAATGCAAAATGTGCCATAAAATGGGCATGAATAAAGAGCTAAGGAAAGACACATGCAGAAGCAATTCATTCTTACTCACAGGCAGAAGCAATTCTTGAGTCCTACAGAGCAAAAGAGATATGATATGTAAGTGGGGTTTTACAGGATCTGCAGGAGTCTGCAAAATGTATAGGGAATGGCAATCCAATCCAAGCCATGGGAAGAGTGAGTGGTGTGCAAGTACATAGTCGATGCGGCTGGATTCCACGTGTCCAGGCAGAATGGATGGGGCTAGTTATGAAAGGCCATGCAGGCCGTGCAGACTGTGGAAGTTCTTCTGTAGGCAGTAGGGGTCATCTGGGAGAGTGTGTTGCCAGGTCATATTTGTGGGAGGACCATAATTCCAGGGGAACTGTAGAGGCCTTTATTTGTTTAGTAGACTTTACTGGCAAGTTGGTGACTTGGGGAGGAATTGTATTACATAACGCACACTCCGTTTTCACATTATGTTGCCTCATCTTTCTTCTCTTCCTATCTGACCTCCTTGGCCATGGAAAGTTCCACACTTTTTTTTTTTTAATTGAGATATGGCTGATATGTAACATCATTATTAGTTTCAGGTATACAAATAATGATTCAATATTTGTATATACTACGAAATGATCACCACAGTAAGTCTAGTTACCATCTATCACCACACGGTCACAATATTTTTCTTGTGACTAGTTTCCATAATTTGCATTACATCCGATGATGACATGTTATAACTAGAAGTTTATACTTTTGGGCTTCCCTTTGCCCTTTTCACCCATCCCCAATCCCCAGCCTCTACCTCTGGTAAACACCAGTCTGTTATCTGTATCTATGAGCTTGGTGGCTTCTGTTGTTGTTTAAAATTCCACATATAAGTGAGTTCGCATGGTATTTATCCTTGTTTCAATTAACATAATGCCCTTAAGGACTATCCATGTTGTCACAAATGGCAAGATTTCATACTTTATGGCTGAATAATATTCCACTGTGTATATACACTACATTTTCTTTATCCATTCATTCATTGACACTTAGGTTGTTTCCATGTCTTGGCTGTTGTAAATAATGCTGTAATGAACATGGAGGTACAGATATCTTTTCAAGTTGGCATTTTCTTTCTTTTTTTTTTTTTTTTCAGATACTCAAATGTGGAATTGCAACATCATACAGTAGTTCTGTTTTTAATTTTTTCAGGAACCTCTACACTGTTTTCCACAGCAGCTGTACCAATCTACATTCCCACCAGCACTGCATGAAGGTTACCTTTTCTCCACATCCTTGCCAATATTTGTTATCTCATCTTTTTGGTAATAGTCATTCTGACAGGTGTAATGTGATACTTCAGAGTGGTTTTGATTTGCATTTCTCTGATGATGAGTGATGTTGAACATCCTATCATGTTCCTGTTGACCCTATGTCTTCTTTGGAAAAAAATCTCTATTCAGATTCTCTGCCCATTTTTCAATCACATTGTGTTATTTTGTTTTGTTGGTATTGAGACATAGGAGTTCTTTACATATTTTGGATATTAACTCATTATAAGATAAATGATTTGCAAGTATCTTCTTCCATTCAGTGGCTTGCCTTTTCATTTTGTTGGAAAGTTCCAAGTTCTTAACTCTATTTTATGCAGAATGGCTTCTTATTTCTCAAGTCTTGGCCCCAGCCAACACTCAAGCCCACCGGGCTCACTTGTGTGCTAAATAATTACCAAAGCATTCTTCTAAATAAAAGCAGTTATTTTGGTAAGAGAAATGCCAGCACCAGCTGTTAAAGGCAATATAATTTTTTTATCTCATCATGGGCATCAACAACATAAGGGAAATTATCTGTGAAACGTAATTATGCTTGAAAAACATAGGCAGTATTCCCAAATTTATTTCAGCATTTCAACATCCAAGGTAAAATAACTGCAGGACACTGTGTTAAACTTGTTTTAAAAAAAGTTTATTTGTTACAAAATGTTAAATACTAAAACTAAAAACATATAAATCCAAGTCAGGCTATATTAAAATACACACATACCCTTCTTAGCAAAATTATTAAAGATTGAGTTAAACAGATGCTTTAAATAAAATAAAGTACTCTTGAGGAAATTTTTTTTCTAATTAACTATGTCAGTGTAGTGTAATTTTTAAAATTACAATTGAAAAGTTCATTTGCCTTAGAAATTAAATTTCATCCAATTCTTCAGTTTTCTGCTACTGTCCAATATGAAGCCACCATGCTGGCTTGGACAGAGAGAATTTCAGTTACATTACTGAAACATCTATTTTATAAGCCTACTCTCTTATAATATGAACAGAGAGTAGTCAGAAGTATACAAAGGGTTATATAAGGTGGAAACCTGGCCCACAAAGAAAAGGCCTTAGTTCTACCACACAGTATCTTCTCTAATTAAAATGATTGGTAAATATGTTGAAGCAGAGATGAGCACAAAGCATACATTTGTCTAGAAATAATCTTTCAATTAAAAAAATTCAAAAACAGCATTCATTTCTCCAAGAGAGCTCATAAGTATTTTTAAATTTCTTGTTATTTTAAATTGAATTAATTCAATTTCAAAGGTTAATTCAAAGGTATTGAAAACTCTAGGTTTAAAAACTAATTTGATTACTGTTCTGACTAGCTCTGAGGAGCCATGACATCAGTGTGTTTGAGTCACTCACACAGGTGGGAAAGAACTTTCATAATAAAAACTACATGCTCAATACTCCAGAGCACCAGCTTCAATCCTAACTCCCACTCAGGTCAAACAACCTAAAAAGTATCTATGGTCTTTGTAAATGTTAGACAGTAGTTTCGAGAAATACTTTATTTTGCTTTAGAACTTAATATTTTTTCAATTTTCTAGATTAAAAGTTACTAATTTAGAATTTTAAGTGCTGTAATTCACACAGGGGTAAAACTACACTTAGGAAGAACATAAGACTATCATTGTGTTTTAAAAGACTTTAAATATGAATTTCTAGATATCTACTATAGTATTTATTCTTTACAATGCTTATCTTTGCCAAACGGGATTTGCCAATAGTTGATTAACTCAACTGATCAAAATGCAAAAAACATAAAATGCATTCCAGTAACCTTCATCAATACAATCTAATTAAAATCAGGTTTCTTAGAAGATATATATATATAGGGCATTTTTACGGTCTTACTCTAACAGTGCTGATATACATCCAAGGACTAACTGTATAGTATTATGTCTAATACTATGGTATAAAACTGTTTAATTAAACCTTTGAGTAGCTGGAAAAACTAGGTGTCCTCGAAAGTCATTAGGAATAAAAAGAAAATTATATACCAATACGGAATTACAAATGAAAATGATGTTGACAGTAAATAGTAATCTGGTATTCCATCTCTCGGCTTGTGAGCTTCTGATGTAATTATTTCTGTTGACATGTGATACAAGAGAAACTATAATCCTATCCTAGTACTAGTTTCTCTACATGTAATGAGTCTGATTTATAGCCTTTCTTTTAACTTACTAGGTTATCTTGAAGGACAAGGTTTAGGCTACTCCTCATTAAATAACCTTCGGTCCTCAGAATTCAAACAATTCAAGCTGCTGACATCCTAAGCTTAGTAAGTTATTAAAAAACTCTTGAGTCTTTGATTACAAATTCTCTAGAAAGCATCTCTTCCTATGAGCATCTTTATAAATGTGCATTAAAGCCACACCGGTCAGTCACTTTTACTCACATCCTGGTCTCAGAATGATCAAGAAAGCATTTGTTCAGCTGTTACGGAGCCAGAGCTGTGAGTGTTCCAACACGGAGACAACACAAGGCACGCCTCCCTTGCCCATGGAGGTGGCAGCAGAGGCCCTCAGTGATATAGACTTCCTCAAGGATGGGAAACCCCATGTGATCTTTTCCTTCCAGCAAGCCTCCTTCTCTTCCCTTGATGTCAATGACTCTTTTTTGCTTTCAGAGAGAATGACGTTTGAGCATGAAAATACAGTACATATCCTACCAGGAGATGCACATAATTTGGGGGCCTAGTGCAAAGTGAAAATGCAGAGCCTTTCTTTAAATATTATTAAGAATTTCAAGATGGCAATGGCAGAGCATTGAACCAAGCATGGGCCCTTGTGACTACAAAGGTTACATGGCCTTACAGCCAGCCCTGTGTAGGTTCTCCTGCCCAGTCAGAATCCAGAGAGGAGACAAGGTGGCTCAGCTGGGTTATCCACAGAAAAATAATTTTTTTTTCACGATGGTTCAAAACTTGTTAGTGATTTGAAACCACATGGCATTTCACTTTCAAAATTCCATGCAACTTTCTATTTCTTAAAATTTCAGACTGATCAGCTTTACCCTAGATTTTTCATTATTGAAATAGTCCTACTGGGTCTTTAAAATGCCCTTTATTTTAATAGAACAATTAATCAGACATGATGAAATTTTAAAATTAATCCTACATGATTTTTTTTCTTAATTTAAACATTTCTTAACTGGGAAGGGTACTAGTATCACTAAAGCAACAGGGCATCTTAAAGGGAAAAAGTAGCTGTACAACAGCTTTATAGACTAGGGTGATGATGCCTTAGTTTTAGCCTACAGTATATTTTGTTCCCTTTTAAGATCACAATAGTAGTTTTTTTTGTTGTTGTTTTGTTTTTCCAGAGAACAAACACATTGAGCTGTATGGTAATTATTTTTAACGCCCATATCGGTTTCAGTCACAGAATCTTACTGGAACACAGAGGTATCCCATTCCTCTTCATAATAATAATAATAAAAAGTGTATGTATATAAAAGCTCTGGGTTACATTACTAAGCAACGACATTTCCGGGAGTGAATATACTTCCTGTATTCCGCAAGCTGCTTCAAGTACATATTCGATGGCCATCTGTGCTTTTCAACAAAACTGCGTTCTTCCACTAAAATTTTTAGAAAAAACAATGTTAATTGCAAATACTTTATTTTGGATCAAGTTTAGATAGTAACTATTGATTCCTTATTTAATCAACGGGATCCAAGTTCTGCTATACATCCTCGGCCTTTCCCTCAATGCTTCCAAAATTGTTTAGCACAATTTTGGTTAAATCAGTCATCAGGATTTATATTATGTGATTTACAATAATATACATCTTGCCCATGGCTTCATCAAGTAGTATTTATGTTCCTTTCTTTACCCTCCCAAATAAGACTAATTTTTCTTGGAGAGGATAACAGACTTGGTTTTCATTTAGTTAGTTTTCTTTATAGCTGACTTTTCCTTCCAAACTCTTTAACATCCACTCAATTCCATTCTCCCCCAACCACAGTCACTAGATAATCTAACCACTCTGGTACCAGCTGCCGGTCCTGTGGTTGCCCTGGAGATCTCCCTTCCTCAGAGCCCTGCCCTCAGGGCTCAGAGAGCCCTCAGTGCCCTGCACCCTCTTGCCTTCTAGGCCTGCTTCATGCTTTTGCATTGGATCCCTCCACTCTTAGACTCTAGGTCCTTCATTCAGTTTATTTTCTAGTTTTAGTGAAGCACAACCTTTATTAGCTCCCTGAAAAAAGGGGTACATATGAAGTATTTTTGAAGCTTTGCTTGTGATGCAACATCTTGATCCTCTTTATCCTATTATCATACACAACTGATAATTAGGTTTGGTACAGAATTCTACGTTGAAAACTTCCCTTAGGATGTTGAAGACAGAATTCCACTGTGTTCTAGTTTCCAAAGTTATTGAAAACTCTACTACCATTAAGATTCATAGTTCTTGGTAAGTCCTCTGTGTTCTTTTAAGAGTTTTAGATTTTTCTATTTGTAGTCGGTGTTCTTGCATGTCCCAGTGATGGGCCTTGTTCACTCAAAAAACCGAGCACTCAGCAGATCCTTTCAATCCGAAGAGTTGGGTCCTTTGGTACTAGGAAAACTCCTTGAATTATTTCTTTGCTAATTTTCTCTCCAGTTTTATTCTGTATTAACTTCTATTACTCAGATACTTCGTCTCCTGGACTGACCCCAGTTTTGTTTTTTTTTAACTTCCTCTCTTGTCTCTTTAACTGTTTGTCCTGCTTTCTGGGAGATGTCCTTATCTTTATCTTTCAATTCGTATGTAGTTGTTTCAACTCCTTTATTTTTTGTTTTATTTTCCAAGAACAATTTCTTATTCCTGTATTGTTTTTTAAATTATGGTAGAACACACATAGCATAAAATTTATTATCTTAACAATTTTTAAGTATACAAATAAGCACATTCACACTGTTGTGCAACCAATCTCCAGAACTCTTTTCATCTTGCAAAACTAAAACTCTACATCCATTAAACAACTCTCCCCTACCTGTCCCCACTAGTCCCTCACAATCATCGTTCTACTTTCTGGCTCTATAAATATTGTTTTTTAAAATAACACTGTATTCTGCTTTATGGATTTATGTCTCTTATTCTTTCAAGATATTAATTTTATAATTTTTAAAGGGTTTTTTTTTTCCTATTCTTTGTTCCTCTAAATCCTTTCTCTTCTGTTTTTATTAATTTTATTTTGGTTTTGGTATCTATCTTCCATATTGGACACTGCCTAAAATACCTGCAGATCCTCGGATGTCTCCTTACATTTAAGAGTGAGATATTAGAAAGCTGTTTGGATATCTTGTGGTCATGAGAAGGACTTACTGACTGGTGGAATAACTGAGCAGATACTTGTTGGGTTCACTGAAAGAATTCCCAAATGAACGTACCTATAAATTTGTTCTCTGAGACCAGAGAAAGATGGTTCAATTTCATGCCTAGAGTATAGGAGTCAAGGTGGCAAACACCCAGCTTCCAGAAATTCTAGGAAGAGGCTGGAGGCTTACTGTACAACATGCACAATTACACATGACTCCTTAAGTTTTCAGTCTAGCTCCTTAAACCAATCTCAGCTATACCTGGAGTTTGTGATTCTATGACTTTTTTGGTTTAATTTCTCCAGGAATAAACCTCCCATTCCAGGATGATGAGGGAAAAGGAGTTGCCTGCCTGGGTGGGATGGAGTGCAGCAAAAGCTTCTTCATCAACTTTCAACTAATTCTACTGCTTTCAGCCCCAAGCCTCATTCTGCTTTCTGAAATACCTGGTCCCTGAGATTTCTAAGGCTTCTTGATATTCTGCTGGGTGAACCAGCTTGTTTCTCATAGTATTCCCATCCGTGGGTACTTAGATTTCCTTCTGCTAAGTCAGTTCCCACTTCTCCATCTACTGTTTGACCTTATATATCATAATTCAGATTAATGAGGACCTGATCCAGGCTGCAGGACCTGGATATAAAGAAACAGTCTAGCAGCTCAAGGAAGTTAGTTGTAGTTTCATTACGAAGAAAAGAAGACCTGAGACTACTCCCTCAGTTACAATTTAAAAAAACAGAGAGAAAAATTATCACAGGTGAGCTCTGGCAGCCAACAAAAACTAAAATAAGACCAAAAAACTTCGTAATATATAATATGTAACATAATATTGGGCTAAATTAAACTGTGGGAATAATGAATCCATAAATGTCAAGGGTAACTCATATTCTTGTGTATTGCTATTTGTTTTCAAAAGAGTCCAGCATATAAAATGTATCTAAAATTTAAAGCTATTTGACTAAGTTTTGTTGCATCAATGCCAGCATTAACATAACATCTTGTCTACTCTTACTTTTCAATTTCTAAACAACCCCAAAGAAGAATTCTTACTCAAGAGAAAAGAGTTCACATAATTCCAATAATAATTTGATACTTTTCTGAAACCAGAAATGGGAAATTATTTAAGGGACCTGTAAATTGATGGTGACAAGAACCCTTCCAACTTCAAGTGACCCTGTGAAAGAGTTGAAGTATAAGGCAACAAGGAGGAGGAGAGGTGACTAGGATACTCTGGAGGGGACATGCTCCTTTAAAAGGGCAGCTACTTGCTCAGTTCCAGGTTGTGGCCATGTGGGAAGAGGGGTCCAGAGTAACCAGATCTTCCAACTTTTCAAAGAAGCCAGAAGTGTGTCATGTTACAATTTTTACATGGTGACCACTAAAAAAAAGTAACCCAAATAAAACCGCTGACAAACTATATTCAGCTGCATTCAACCCACAGATTTCTAGTTTGTGACTACTAAGTTAGACTAGCAAATTCTCCCTTATCCACCAGAGGCTTTGTTCACTGCCTACAAGGACACACCACAGCAGGTCCTGAACATAAACAGGTATCAGTGAATCAGAACACTCCTGATACCTTTTTAACTCCCATTCAAGGATTCTAAGACCATCACTGACACAGCCTCATCTTCTCACCCTGCCTTCTCAAAGGACACACTGGAGTCCTGCTTCTCACTCTGCCAGGCAGTCATAACATAATTCACAGTCAACTGTATAATAAAATAAGATAAAAATGTATAACCCAACAGATTTATGGAGCATCTTTCTCCTAAGGATGTTAATAGTACTCCATGTGTGGCACATTTCTATACAAGACAGTAAGTGGAAAATAATCTTATTCTTTTACAAATGAAGGGGACCTAAGGCAGCATGATGAAAGTGGCTCTAAAATCACAATATTCGTTCCTTTCACTTTGAATGGACTTCTTACAGAATAACTGTATAAGAATGTCTCTGCTAACACCAAGAAGCATGCCTTATCTTTATGAATGGAATGGTTTATTTCTTTCTTGCACAAAGTATACGGTTAGTAAATATGTATATTCGACTTCAATTTATTATGTTGCTCTACTGCACTAATAGCTAAATTCTATGTAAGGCTCCCAGTAGGCATACAATGTTTTTGACTAACTGAATCTATCTGCCAAAAACAGACTCTGTGTTTCCCGGTTTTCTAAACTGTGCAAGAAGCTGAAAGAAACCAGGGATTTTCAAATCTGTTAGCAGCAGATTATCTTTTAGAAGTAAAATTTTATGGAAAACTCTAAGATATAAAAGCAGGGGCATCCATGAAGTACAAATTTCAGCCTGCTCTTCTTTCCTTCTTCCCTCAGCTACTCCCTGGTTTCTGCCCCCACCTCAGAAAACCTTCAGGCATCTATCTCCAAGGACGTGTCCCTGTTTAGAGTTTGAAACTACTTAACTAGGTGATCTTTAATTTCCTTTGCCTTTTAACTTGATTACTCCTTGAGCCTATTCTAGGTAACATGAGGAAAGCACTGTATCTAAACTGTTACTCTGATGACTATTTTGTTCTCATTTTCTTTTTTCTTATGCGGCACTCAGAAGCTCACACTTTGATTGGTTTTTAATGTTTATAATTTACCTTACAGATCACATTATATATACTCTCTGTCGGGAAGTTTTGCAACATTCATCAATAAAAAACCTGTTATTCCCAAGTAATTTAATGGATTCCTATACATACTTAAATAGATACAGATATCAGAACAATAGAACTGATATAAACACTAAATGATAGTTTCAATTCTTTCACAAAAAAAGCCTTTTGAAATCTGTACTATTTAAATTTTGCTCCTGACTTAGGTGATTAAAACCAAGATCTCATTTAATCACAATCAAATGCCACCTGAGGTCACCTTATCTCTCTACTTCAGAAAAAAAAGGTGCATTTAAAAATGGATGGAAGCTATAAAACAATCATTAGAAAACTTCTTGTGTGACATAGGTCAAGCTACTTGTATAGCCAGCTGATTCTAAGGTAGAGAGTCCTCAATTACCACACTGAGTATTTTTTTTGTAAGTGCTTCACACTCTGTGCAGAGCCCAATATGGGGCTAGAACTCACCATCCTGTGACAAGACCTAAGCTGAGTTCAAGAGTCAGATGCTTTACCAACTGAGCCAGCCACCCAGGAGCCCCTGCACTATTTAAAGAAATGTATGACGCTTTTTTATTTTTACTTTTTTTTAAACAACTACTATCCTACAAATTATGTCTCAAATGTAAGAACCAAGAACTCAATTTTCTTCTCCAAATGGTAACTGCCAACCTACCTGAAAGATCCTGAAACTCAGGCTTTTGGCTGAAGATGAGGTAGTTCGTGGCGATGAAATGGAGCAGCCAGGTTGAGAGGCACTCGGAGTGGTGAAACTGCAAGAAAAATGAAGCGTGAGACCGTGCAGGGCACGACAGCCATCTACAGGGGGACCAGGCTGGGAGCGCAGTCTGCGACAAGAGCCTCACTGTGCGCTCACTGTGGCCGTGTTTCGGGCTGCTCTGAGAGCAGAAAGGAAGGGGGGAATGACCAACATGTAATCATAAGATTACAGCCGTGAAGAAACCAAATCAAATGGACAACAAGCTCCTGCTGCTGGAGCGGCTAAATGCCTGAAGCAGAGGCACCCACAGCAGGGGTTAACAAGACTAGCTAAGGCTCTGGGGGATTTGGTTTAAGCTTTTAATCTAAGATCCCAGCCTTCACCAACTGCACTTCTGTCTGGGTTACAGAGACAAGATTATGGTTAACAAAGGTACACACTTGGCCAAATCTGTACACGTTCACCTGAGGAGCAAACCTAGAAAACACCGTGGAGGAAACGTCATCAACCTAAGGGTATGGGTCTCAATGTATACATATTTCTCTGAGAAGGTTATGTCTGAACAGTTGGTTTTAACTAGGATGTTCTGTGACAGTGAACAGCATTTCCAGCACATTTCTCATTCTGAGTTTCAATAGCTAATGGAAGGGAAACTTGAAGCACCATGGCCATGACATCTTAACCTTGGTGCCAGTCCACTGAGATCCCTCTAACCACTCAATTCAGATTACAGTAACTTTGTGGCAGGCAGCTTCGATACAGGAGTGTAGTTCTGTTTGTTATTACTGCGGTAAAATAGATGTAACATAAAATTTGCCATTTAACCTTTTTTAAGGTCATCAGTGGCATTAAGTACATTCATGTTATTATGCAACCATCACCACTATTTCCAGAACGTTTTTATCATCCCAAACTCTGTAGTCAGTAAATAATAACTCCTCTTTTACCCCTTCCCCTAAGCCCTGGTAACCACTATTCTTTTTTTTTTTTTTTTTTAAATATTTTTTATTTTATTTCTAGGAGACAGAGAGAGACAGCGTGAGCAGGGGAGGGTCAGAGAGAGAGGGAGTCACAGACTCTGAAATAGGCTCCAGGCTCTGAGCTGGCAGTCAGCACAGAGCCCGACACGGGGCTCGAACCCACGAACTGCGAGATCATGACCTAAGCGAAAGTCGGATGCTTAACCGACTAAGCCACCCAGGCGCCCCAGGTAACCACTATTCTATTTTCTATGATTTTGTCTATTCCAGGTAACTCATAAACACTGAATTATACAGTAGTTATGCTATCTCTCTTTATTTTACTTAGTATAATGTTCTCAAGTTTCATCTATGTTGCAGCATGTATTAAAATTCATTTTCCTTTTTTCGTAATGTTTCTGACAGAGAGAGAGAGAGAGAGGCAGTGCAAGCAGGAGAGGGTCAGAGAGAGAGGGAGACAAAGAATCTGAAGCAGGCTCCAGGCTCCGAGCTAGCTGTCAGCACAGAGCCCGATGTGGGGCTCGAACCGACGAACTGGGAGATCATGGTCTGAGCCGAAGTCGGAGCCTTAACTGACTGAGCCATCCGGGCGCCCCTCATTTTCCTTTTAAAGCTGAGTAATATTCCACTGTATGTACACACCACATTTTATTTATTCATTCATCTATTGATGGACATTTAGGTTGTTCCCACCTTTATGCTAAATACAGCTCTTTTAAGAAATTCAAAAATATAGGCAAGAAGTAATGAGAAATTGAAGAAAAATTTATAATCTTAAATCTTAAGGAAGGAACTCAAGTATTGCTCTTCTAAAAAGTTATAATGTGGGAATATTTTCACATACAAATTCACAGGTCCCTCTGATTTCCATTATACAAAATCACAATTTCTGACACTTTTCATAAGACATTTTAATTCAGCTAATCCCAGGTCACATTTTAACAATTTTAATTCACCTTATCTTTTAGCTGACAAATGTGAGTGATCTTAGAGATGGAATAAGAATGTGCAGCTATTTTTTTTTTTTTTATTTTTAACAGAAGCCAGCAGCGCTATCAGAGGATTAACCCAAAGCAGATAACCTAGAAACAACCTAAGTTCAGAACATCACCTAAGGGCTGTGACTTTAAATAGAAGGAAGATCATTGAAATGAATAGCTGGCTACAAAAACATGGTTATAATGCAAAATTTTATTTTTGACCAAGATTTGAGATGTCACAATTACAGGCTCTTAGCAAGAGACTGAATGCATTTTACTGTAAGAACTACTTTTTTGGAAGAATATGTACTAACCTGAGAAAGCAGGCTTAAACTGAAATAAATAACAGAACAAAAATACTATAAACCAAATGCTATAGCATTTAATAGTTCTGTGAAGAATAATAATGGTGGAGAAAACACCCAGAAACTCACAAGGAAAAGGCCAGAAACCAAACTGGTGGCCTGAAGCAGTCAAATATTAACACATAAATCATAAGTAAGATACTGACTTTAAAACTTTAATATTAGAGTTAACAGGACTTCATAGGAATCATCAACATTTGGCCAGATAGGATTTAAAAGGGAGTAGAGATAAGGAGATCTTTACCTCACATGAGAGAAATTAATCTAATTAAGGGAAAGAAGCTTCTCTTAGATGTTAAAGAGTTAAACTTGATGGACAAATCTGAACCTGAAGGTGGAATTACTGTGATGAACTGAGAAAGGTTAGAGGGCCAAAGTCATAGAACACCAAACTGCTCCACCCCATGGAAGGTATGAAGGATGCTTTCTTGATAAACAGTACAAAACTAGCAGAGATGACAACAGAGTATTCAGAAACTGATTATTCAGAAATCTACTCAAAGTCTAAGTCTATTAAAAGTTTTAGGGCGCCTGGGTGGCTCCGTCGGTTAAGCCTCCGACTTCGGCTCAGGTCATGATCTCACAGTTTGTGGGTTTGAGCCCCACGTTGGGCTCTGTGCTGACTGCCAGCTCAGAGCCTGGAGCCTGTTTCAGATTCTATATCTCCCTCTCTCTCTGACCCTCCCCTGCTCACGCTGTCTCTCTCTCTCTCTCTCAGAAATAAATAAAACATTAAAAAAAAGACAGTTTCTCCTTCTATTAGTCGGAGAAACAATGAAGGAAAGGTTGAATTACGACCAACAGTATGAACTGGTTGGTAAACTAAAGCCTCAAACTAGGAACTTCAAAAGAGAACTGAGGAAGCGAATTATCCTATTACCTTGGATTTGTAAATCGCCAAATTAGGAACCACTAAGAACAGAATAAAGGAAGACTGGTAAATGGGGACTTAATCCTAGAAAATAGAATAGTCTTCAGAAACAATGAATAGAATTTAAAAAGAGCTGATATCTTACACTTTTAAAATTGAAGATAAATAAATAACGATAATTGCATAATCAGGAAGCACAGAGTCAGGGAGAATTTCTGACAAGGCAATCATCAGTGACACTGGTGAGGAAACATGCATACGTGCATGTGTGCAGGAGGCACCTAAAAATCCATGGGACCACACAAGAAGTTGTCTGAACTGACAGGGTACTACAGGAATAAGGAAAGAGAAGCTTGTGAGACAAGTCTGACAGACTTGTTAGAATAGTATGAAAATAACACATCAGAAATGAACTGAGGTTGTGGAAGGAAATATTAGAAAGAATAAAAAATAGTTTTTAAACTAAATTTAGAAGGTATTTATCCCAAACTCAATGTAAAGATTATTACAAAGAGAGATCAAGGTTAATATTTTTTTGTTTTGTTTTGTTTTCTTTTAACTAGAATTACTACCAAATTCTACTCATTGGGCTAGAGACCCTTGTGGTGTCGGCAAAAGACTTGCGCCTCATATAGCACACTGCACTTGTAAGTCCATTGGCCAGCCAGCGGCTCAGCTTTGAGCTCTAACCATGTGCAAACGGTTACTCAGTTTTTCTAATTTGTTTTTATTTTTAAAATTAAATACGTAAGATGTTTATAAAAGAAAGAAACTCCAAAATAGTTAAGGAGAAAGTAAGAAAAGACCAGATGCTTTAAATGAATTCCCTTCTACACCCAGAAATATACACATTGCTTAATGAATTTGTCTCAACCTGGGGGCAGGCTTTTAATTGTCAAGAGTCTGTCCTTGGCCCCATTATGTGGCTCTGTTTTAGCAACCTGAAAACAAAGTTGTTACATTTTTCTAATTTTGGATGTCAAAACTGATCAGGATAGCCAATGTGTTGTATGCCAAATAATATTTTACAAAGTCCGGACAGTCTCCAATGATGGATCAAATATATTCCTGTAAAAAAGACCAGAAGGTTCAGCTTACTGCAAGTTCAATATACACCATTATATTCCATGACTGCTGTCAGCCCTGAAAATGTCATAGGGCTGGGGATGGAATGGTAGAATAACCAAGGATAGGTTGACACATCTGGATACATTTCTTGCTCCAAGGAATAAAAGGGTGGGAATGAGGAAATAGCAGATTTCTGGCTGGAACAACATCTCCAAGTTCCAGAAGGAGAGTTCCAGAGCCAGACCAAGTTTATTTATAGATGTGGCCCAGTCCTTTGTCAGATTCATATTCTAGGATCTTTTGCCGGGAGCCACACCGGCCTCTCTGGAGGGCAGTCACAGCAAGGAAATGACAATGTTTGCACAGCTCCTGCCATGAGAAACGAAAACTGGTATCTCTTTCTGCTACTACTGGCTCATGTTGGAAATGAGCCTGCTGGTACTGACCAGGCCTCACAATATTCTATATCAGACCCATATTCTGAACACAGATACCTCATAAGGAAAAGCATATTCCTACCTTTACAAAAGAGATTTTAGATGAAAGCTCTGTGGATGATTGTCAAAAGGCTCTTCCTATGGACCTTGCAGATCCAAGACTGAGATAATAAATGGGGGTTAAGGGGCGCCTGGGCGGCTTAGTCGGTTAAACGTCCGACTATCGCTTGAGTCATGATCTCACGGTTCGTGGGTTCGAGCCCTGCGTCGGGCTCTGTGCTGACTGCCAGCTCAGAGCCTGGAGCCTGTTTCAGTCTGTGACTCCCTCTCTCTCTGACCCTCCTCTGCTCACGCTGTCTCTCTCTCTCTCCTGAAAATAAATAAAACATTAAAAAAAAAAAAAATGGGGGTTAAGAACACAAGAGTTACAATTGAGCCTGGCCCCGAGACAAAGAGCCTAATTTAAAGTTAAGGTACAGATGAGGGCAGAACATAAGTCATTACATGTATTTTTGCTAACTGGTGAAGCATAGCAGTCCCTTCCTCAAGGCCTACATCCCACAAACCCCCTCCCTTACACCGGCAGCTGGGATGAGGATAGATAAGAGTAGGTAAAACATAAACCCAGATGCAAAGACTGACACATTTACGGCCCCGATTGTGCTTGTACATTCAGCATCAAGGAGAAGGTTTGCTCAAGCAACTTAGGAACAAGCCTAATATACATTCTTCCTCTTGTGATTAAAAAATGTCTAGAGGCCTATCCATGCAAAGTAAGATAAGTTTGTTAGTATCTTAATCTGGGGGACTGACGTCAAGAATATGGGGAGGTTCTGCAAGAATACTTTTGTAAAGCCTGTTTCTGTACACCTTCCGTTGATCAAAGCATATTATTACAAATAATTAGCCCCTGTAAAAATTCTGTCTTCTGATGTCATGTTATTGTTGAACCTTAAAATAAAGACACCAAAACCGACAGGACAGAGATGCCTGCCTGGTGACCACAAAGAATCTCGGGGCTCTCTCACTCTCTCTCTCACCGACACCGTCCATCCTTCAGGGACCCCTGGACCTGCCAGAGCCAGCCTCCAACAATCTTTGTACCTGCAGTTACTCATAATTAGCTTAACTGTATAAATGCTGTTCCCTAGAATGTGCAGGAATACAATCCTTAAAAATAAAATGGCTCGAAGCTTGGAAGAAGCCAGAAAGTACAGTGTGCTGCAGTGACTATCAACTCAAATGTTTTTACTGAATATATTCAATGATACCACGAGACAGATCAATAAAAGGCATTTGAAAGGATTTATGAAGTACATCCATACCTCCTACAAACAACTGGGAACTTCAAAACATGTCCATGAAGTAGAAAAATGGGTGAATGAACAAATAAATGAATTTAGCCTAACCATCTCTATCAGTGTGTACAGACCAATTATATCATTTTTCTTTCATGAACCCTAAGATGTGATTGGGGGAAATTCAAAGTAATCTATTTCCTATAATGCTTATATGGCATAGTAAAGCAACATACTCAAATGACTCTAATACAGGCCGTCATTAGTTGAAACATTTCCTATCAGCAAATTCAACCTCCTCAGAAAAGGACCGTGTAAAAATCATATTCTTCAAAATTGTCTAGCCACAGAAATTGCCATGAGAGCACTTTACCCTCATTTCGCCAAACTTCCAAACTAAGACAAACACTAATAAGTCTCTTGATAAACAGAAAAAAAATTTTAAAGTAGAATTTTTAGAAGATTTTTTTTAAAATTAAACAACCAGATGCATAGGGCCAATTACCTTGGCTTTTTTTAGCAGGTCAACTATATCCAGGTTCATTGAGGCCAGTTCCCTGCTCGGCATGCTCTGCAGCTGTGTGATGATGAACAGCTCGCAGATGTGCTGCAGTCTGGACACCTGATACATCTCAGCACAGATCAGGAGACACATAGCCTGAAAAATGCCAGCTGATGATGGAGGAGAAAGAAGAGAAAATGGACAATGAAGCCATTTCTTTTATGACCTGAAACAAAATAACAAAAGGCAAAACACCACCACCAACAAAAAAATGCTGACTGTATCATCCAAGGTATAATAGAATGCACAGAAAAAGCCGTGAGGAAGTGAGTCAGCATTATACACTATTATGCCATTTTAGTTATCTTTTTTAAGATTTTAAGTAATCTCTATGCTCAACACTGGGCTTGAACTCACAACGCTGAGATCAAGAGTCACACGCTCCACTCACAGAGCCAGCCATGCACCCCTATTAGGTCATTTAAAAAAAAAATTAATTTAAGGGGTGCCTGGGTGGCTTAGTCGGTTAAGCGTCCAACTTTCGCTTAGGTCGCGATCTCGCGGTTTGTGGGTTCGAGCCCCGCGTTGGGTTCTGTGCTGACTGCCAGCTCAGAGCCTGGAGCCTGTTTCAGTCTGTGACTCCCTCTCTCTCTGACCCTCCCCTGCTCGCGCTGTCTCTCTCTCTCTCTCTCTCTCCTAGAAATAAATAAAACATTTAAAAAAAATTAATTTAAGCCTTCACACTCCAAAGTGAATCTTTTCAATAATTTTTTTAAGTTTATGTATTTATTTTGAGAGAGAGAGCACCAGCAGGAGAAGGGCAGAAAGAGAGGGAGCGAGAGAATCGCAAGCAGGCTTCGCAATGTCAGCACAGAGGCCCCACAGGGCTCCATCTCCAGAACTATGAGATCACGCTCTAAGCCGGAATCAAGAGTTAGGTGTTAAACTGACTGAGCCATCCAGGCGCCCCCACTGTTTTCTGGTTTTGCTTGTTCTCTTAATTCTTCAGACTAGGAGAATCTACAATTGCCCTTAATAATCAATTCTAAGGCTACTGTGTAATTCTTTCAGCTAGCTAAACTAAACCCTTACACATTTTTCTTCTTCCGGCTTTAGTCCCAGGTTTGTTTGTTTTTACTGTGGCAAAACACACAGATCATAACATTTATCATCAACCATTTTAAAGTGTACAGTTCAGTGGCATTAAAGTACATTCACATTGTTATGTAACCACCATCATCGTCCTTCTCCAGAAGGTTTTTCTTCTTCCCAAATTGAAACTCTACACCCATTAAGCAGTAACTCCCATTTCCCCCTTCCCTTGGCCCCTGGTAATCACTCAGGTTCTTTATGCTTTTTTTTTTAAAAAGTAATTATTTATTTATTACTTTTTAAAAAAATGTTTATTTTTGAGAGAGACAGAGTATGAGCAGGAGAAGGGCAGAGAGAAAGAGGGAGACAGAACCCAAGCAGGCTCTGAGCTATCAGCACAGAGCCCAATACGGGCTCGAACTCATGAGTTAGCACTTAACCAACTGAACCACCCAGATGCCACTTTTTTTTTTTTAAACTCTTCCTTCTAAGTGATTTTTCCGGTAATTCTCTTTCTAACCCCTCCTTAAATTCCTTGCATTGTTTTGTAGCTAGGAACCAAGAAAACTGCATGATCAATACTTAACATAATGATTAGATTACCTTTCTTTCCCAGTGCAAACATTTTAGTATCTGATCTACGTTTTGATTATTCATTTTGACTCACTTTCTCCCCATACCTTTTACCAATTTTTAAAGTGCTCTGTCCAATAGTTAATAGTGTTTCTCTGAGCATTTTTTGTAATTAGCAAGAGAAAACCTATAATTTGAATCTTCAATTACTCTAGTGGGAGGATGACTGAGAAATTAAATTGTCTTATTTTAAATCTGGGTCCAAATTTTTATTTAATATACAAATTTGGCAGTTTTAAAATAATAAAATAAACAATAGCACACATTCTGATGAGAACTGATGCTTTCACTTTTATTAAGCAAAAAGGATAAGCCAGTCTTTAACACTCACAGTAGCAACTGTAACTGGCTCCACAGTACTGTATATAGCTTGCTGCAAGACCAAAATTAATTCAGTTAAAAAAAGGAATTTCTTTTTTTGATCTTCTAAAACCTTTCACTAGAGGGCTCATGACTTGTTTAAAACAAGAGATTTTAATGACAAACTTGGAAATCTTCCAAATCTAAAAATGAAAGCAATAAATCTGAAGAGAGGGATGGTCTGAAATGTGTGTTTTCTTTTTATCTTTGCTAGAGTGCCTGGCCAGGTTCTATAATCAAGGTCATGGGATCCTGAATGAAGTAAACCACGGGAGATTTACTCTGGTCCTGTTTGTGGTGGGAGCCATCTGGTGGCCAGAGGATGAAGACTAATTAAAGGGGCTTCCACACCTGCATTCCCAGGCTCTAGGCCTTTTGAAAGGATTTTGCAATTTCTCTAAGGCCCCCAACCCCTACCCTCCCAACATCCCCCACACACACTGCCACCACAGCTGGAAAAAACCTGCAAGATATGTTCCAGCTTGTAGCTGCCAAAGATGATTAGTTCTTAGTCAGAGATAGTCTTAAGTCAGTGAATAGGGAAATAAATCCTATAGTCCACCAGGTATCCTAAACTTCTTAGATAAAGCTTTTGGAGAAGTTAGCTTAAAGAGATTATGACTTTAAGAGAAGTCAAAATAAGGCCTTAAAAAACGCTACATTCTCTGAGCCACAGAGATGACTAATGGGGGGAGGTGTCTCAGAATATCCAAAGTCCTTAAAAGTACCTCAATCAGAAGTTAGAGCCATAAAAGCAACTACCTAACCTTCTTCTCTTTATGGAAGGATAGTCCTTCAAGAAGGTCTCTGTCCCAATCTATAGAATTATAGTAGTCACTGGGGACCATCAGTCACCTCCATTTCTAGGGTGCCCACAGAATCGCCACACTATTGGTGTCGGCTGGGACTCACGCCTGAGTCTGAAAGCCTGAAAGAGGTACCCAACCACTGTTCCTCCACTTGAACTGACTGAAAATTCATTGTTATCCCAATACCACCTCCACCTGATTAGCACATTCCATGATGTCAACTGTGATAAGTCTTACGCAAAAACAAATTTCACAGAAAGTAATTTATCAAGTGATAAGGAAACAAGGAATCAGGAGATACTCCCCAATATTTATGCTGCTCACCTGGGCAACAGGAGTCTGTGTATAGATATTCTAAGAATGACAAGAAAGTCTCTTTGGAAACACCATAAACTGGAATCAGAACACTCTTTGCTTCCATGTAATTCCCATTAAACATGGCTGCCATCACTTCACAACGGGCCACCAGGATGGCCCTGTGCGCTGGCACTGTTGTACCTGCAAGGTTCAAAAGGGAAACAAAGGTAAGTTACATAAACATGCAGAGTTGTTATTCTAGCAATTTCCCTTTAGTTAGAGTGGCTTTGTGTGATGCACAGCTAAGCTGATGTCAGAAAGCAAATTTTGGAGAGATGATCAACATTAATCAGAAGCTTTTTAGTTTTTAATTGAAAAACAAAGAGTTCAAAAGTTGACTTTGAAACCAACAATTAGAAGACAGGAAATTAAGACTGGCAATTAATTGCTACTTAGTTCATATTTTCTGAAGACAGAAACATTGAAATGAAATATTTTGCTTCCTATTTTTATAATGAAGCATGTATCCTTTACAACTGGCTTGAAATTCCATCACCCATTTATACCTATGTGCCTCCCAAGAAAACACTGCCATTACCCTTCTTGGACACACCTGGCCAGGCTTCCCCTTACCAGAAACAAGAGCCTGTAGAAAGTGAACTATCCCTCAGCCTAAGCAGTCCATGTGTCACAGCAAGTATGGTAAAGGGATCTTTTGTGGAGTCATTTCAGACCTTATGGAAGAGTTGGACAGGGATGACCTAGACCCCAGGTGTCTCTCCAGTGTACCACCTCCTCAGGGAACATTGCTACTTCTGGGAGAGCCCAGAGCTCCTTGAACTTTTAAAGGCCCCTCAGCCCATACCGTTCACTGAAGCTCAGCAGACTAACCTGGCTGTCTAGTGAACGCCTGCTAATGTCTGCAGCTACTGTGCCATGGCACCAAGGCTGCACCAGGTGGCACGTGGGTGGAGAAGCAACCACCACTCCCACCACCTTAAGAACCCACGAATCCACGGCAGACCTCAGTTCAGTCTAGATCAGTTTCACACACCATTTTCGAGCACCCGCCACATGCCAATCAGTGTGTTAAGTATTAAAGATACAAAGATGAGAAAGACAAACCCACCCTGCTTTGGGGCAGTCAAGGGTTTAGTTTGGTGCAAGACACCACAGCCGGTGTGAATGACAAAGCTTTCCAAAAAGTAACACTATGCGCCAAACCACTCGTTCTGCCCAAGAGTCTTCACCTATCCATCCTTAAAATCTCCTACCTCTCCAGAGCATATATTCGTCTCTAAAATATTTACAATGATTGGATTCTTCAGCCTCTCTAAGTCCAAACAAGACACTTTCCGGTTCAGAAAAGAAGGAAAGAGTTCCACCTAAGTCCAGTGACTTTCTCCAAAGCCAGTAATCCCTTACAATTCACAAGCAATGCCCAACACTGCCAGTTCTGAGTTCAGCGCTTGGAGCTATGATTTGCACAAATGCACCTCCCACAGGAGCAGGGAGAAGAGGCTACATACAGTGAGCACTGCTACTGGGTCATCACGCACCTGCTAGCGGGCATCATCCCCTCTTCGTTCTTTCCATTCCCTGCCCTTTTACCATTAGGCGGCCTGCCCTCAATGGAACAGTGTCCACTGATGGGGATGACCGGTTTCCATGATGAAGCATGCTGAGCAGCTCTGTGCACAGCAATTGACAAAGAATTAAAACAGGTCATGCAATTGGACTTAGAATTCTAAGGTTTTGAAATCTCAAAGTAGGGTACTATTAAAGAAAAAGAAAAGGCTGGGGCGCCTGGGTGGCTTAGTCGGTTAAGCGTCCAACTTTCGCTTGGGTCATGATCTCGCGGTTCGTGGGTTCGAGCCCCGCGTCGGGCTCTGTGCTGACTGCCAGCTCAGAGCCTGGAGCCTGTTTCAGTCTGTGACTCCCTCTCTCTCTGACCCTCCCCTGCTCACGTTGGCTCTCTCTCTCTCCTAGAAATAAATAAAACATTTAAAAAAATTAAAAAAAAAAAAGAAAGAAAAGGAAAATTAGAAGCATTGTTTAATTTTATAGCCTGTTATTTGGGTTGAGAGGAGGGATTTAAGATTGACCCAAAATGCCAAACGGACAGGAGAAAGAATGGGGGAAGAATCTGACATGTAACCTTGGAATTTTAACAAAAAATTTCCATTGACAATATAGTTACAAGAGAGTTACAAAACCAGCAACAAAACACACATTAAGACATTTTCAGCCCATTTCAAGCTTGGAATTTGGTTTGGACAACTGCTATACCTTCAGTTAGGAAAACCACAATTTCTGTTTCTCACCTTTTCAAACTACTGTTTGGTATTATAAATTGTTCTATTGTGAAACTGTAACACAACACCGCAGTACAGTCACATTTTTCAACACAGTATATAAACTGTATAAATATAGAAACACTGTATAAAATATGCTGAATGAACACAATCCAGTTCTATTATACCAAACAGCAATAAGATAAAGCTGAAGAATTAAAGGAGAAAAAAAAAAAGCATCAATTTTCTAGTTAAAAGATAAACATGTTCTTTGAAAATGTCAAGGCCTAAACTATTCCTTTTGTAGTAGTTAGTTTTGGTTACAGTTTTAGAAACTTAAAATAATTGTTTTAATGTTTATTTTTGAGAGAGAGAGAAAGACACACTGTAAGTGGGGGAGGGACAGAGAGAGAGGGAGACACAGAATCTGAAGCAGGCTCCAGGCTCTCAGCTGTCAGCACAGAGCCCCCTGCGAGGCCTGAACTCACAAACTGTGAGATCATGACCTTAGCAGAAGCAGAATGCTCAATCAACTGAGCCACCCAGGTGCCTTGAAACTTTTTAAAAGAAAGAATGTTTAAGAGTGATATAAAATTTAAAAGCCCAAGTTTTCTAATAACATAGATTATCAAAGATCTTTGTTTTTATTACATATTAGAGTAAAATCCTACATTTGTCATGCCTTCTTCATATCATTTCTTCACTATTTCAAATTACATATGAAGTAATTATCTTCATATATTACTTTCCAAGTTTCAAAAATGAAATTTTTAGAATGTTTTTGTTTTACTCTGAAAACAGGAAACTTGTCTAAGACAAGAGAGATTTAGAATATGTACCATCAGGCCTTTCAATATACCTTTATAGTAATGTACCATCTCAATTCTCATGACCACTCTACCAGGTAGAAGTGAGTATCCCCTTTTTACAGGCAAGGGAACAAGGGAGCAGATCTAAAGTAAGGCAGCCACACCAGTATGACAAATATGCACCTGCGCAAGATCCCAGCCAGGTCTTTCTAGTCTTGGCCACTACCACCTCCATAAGCTTAACACAAAAAATGACCTTTTAGAACCTTACGGTTCACCTTCATCACTCTAGAAATGAGACTTGAGAACACAAGCCACATTACGTGACTGGCCTAAGGACACATGCTCCTGGGAATGCAGAGCCAAGGCTAAAGCTCGAGTTGCAGACCTCAGGCTCAGCCTTCCTCCTGAGGGGACAACACTGTTCCCTTCTGCACACTAGAGCTCCCCTCCCCAAACTCTTCAGAAGGTAAGCTCGCTTCTCCTCCTGCAGGTGGCCAGATGACCGAGAAGCCCTTGCTAGACCCTGCTTCCACCCATGCCTGCTTGTCTCAGCTCCCGACTCTTTGGAATGCCTTGGTTTGTGAGCTGAGGAGCGACAAAGGGCAGCCCAGGAGCTGAGCATCAGCACAGCCCACAGCGGGCCCTCCCACACCGGCCTCCGCACAGGTAGGGGCCACAGGCAGGTGCCTGCAAAAGGGCTGGAAGGTGAAATTGTGAGGGAAAAGCAAGAGATTATAAGGGGAAAGAATTCTCCACAGCACTGCTTATTTCTTTTCTATTAACATATGCTTTCATATGTTGTATATTCCTTTTGAACATCTCTTCAGTGGGTTACATTAACATGATGTTTGGTGTGAAGGCCTCCTAGGCAAATTAGAAGCAAATATGGTCTCTTGTTAGCTTCCCCACCCAAATCACTCTTTATGTATTTCAAGGTCACTCTTACAGTCCCATTCTCAATGCTTCATGGTCACATTTCAAACAGCGCTGACTGTAGCTTATCTGAAGGCACTTGGGAAAGTTTCCAATTCACTCTTTGGCTTGGCAAGTGGCCAAAGTTAAAAAGGCAAGTGACTGTTAGCTGCCTTCCATTTCTATCATAAAATTAGCATTATATCTTGCTTTTGGTAATAGCCCACCTGAAGTTCTATTTAATACATCTGGAAACAACCCCTAGCCTTCTTGCAGAGTTGAAGGTAACTGACAATTCATTTTTAAGATTATGCTTTTAATCTACTCAAGTAGCAAAATTATCCAAGTGAATAATCAATAATGGGCATTAAAACAACTTGTTATTAAAATTAGGTAGCATTATTTTCTTACAGAGATAAAAACCAGCTCTCAGTTGCTCTGGTGATAATTCTCAGAGTGCTGTGAAGAATAAGTGTAGCAATATCTACCAATGCCTAATGTAAGCCGGGCATAACCCTCAATGCATAGTTAGTTCCTTTTGCTAAAATAAAAAGAGAACTGAACCAGTGACAGGTTATATAATGTAAAGAGGGCTGATTTCAGATGATTTAAGAACTAGTGTCTTAAAGAAATACACAGATAAAAATATAATGAGGTGATGTTACAATTCACTCCACTGCATGCTCGCCCATAAAAGTCAATGGAGTGTAAGGTAAGGGTAAAAAAAAAAAAAAAAAAAAAGTAGGAAACTATAAATTTCTTTCCTTATTTTAACAACATATTGCATTTCCCTAAATTCTGCTGCAATTTGGTCAGTATTAATCTACATCTGCATTAGAGAACAGTCGTTTCTTCATTCAAAATATTCAAAGCTGAAATATAAAGTTAGGTTAGAAAATAAGAAATAAAATGAGTAATGAACTTTGCAAATTTGAACCATACCTTGTATTTCGAAGACAACATCAGCAAGCATTGGTTTATTAAGGAAAAATTTCAGGGAAGTGTTATAAAACCACAGAGGTTTTCTGGCTTGATAAGTTTTGCAGTTCCTTAGACAATTTATCTAGAAGGGAAGACAAAAATACAAAAAGAAATGTACAATATGCTTTGATAATATATATAGGTTGGTTAGAGGATCTGGAAAACTGTACTGAAATGTTTGAAGAAACAAGGATTACCTAGTCTATGGCATCTCTGATCCTAGCTGTCAGGGGAACGTGCCCTCAAGAATGACATGTGCTACATAAGAATAAGCACCACTGCCCTGTCCAGTGTTCTCAGCAGTGAGTGAACCGGCTAAGTGAAAAATCATTTTGCTGGCTGAGACATGTGGGGTCCCAAATCCACGCAGACCTCTGCTACCTAAGAAACAGACAATAGTCCAACCTCCTATGAATGCCTAATAAAATATGTTTACAAAAACAACCTGTGTGTTTATTCACTAATTAAGAAGGTACACACATAAAAATTTAATTTTAACTTAAAATAATATGTATTTCCCCCATCACATCATGGTCTACTAGGATCAACATTAAAATACCTGAAAGTAATGAATTGATTCATTTCCATCTTAATGTATAATCTTATAATCCTAAATGTCTTTTTACCCATAGCTGGGATTCCTGAAATCTATAAAAGGTTGCCTGGATCTCTGATCCAGAGTTTCAGAGAACCTCTTCCATGACTGCACCTATCTGCGCTCTCACATCTGCTTAGCCTAGATGGTGGCCTCCAGTACGAGCGACCGTGTGACTTAGCAATCTCCAGCCCATCTCTACCCTCCACCTAGGATTTGGTGCTTGGTTTATCTTTCAGACAATCCTTTGTTCCAACCCCAGAATTCAAGAGCCAGCCCCTTTCCCTTACCCTTCACCCGTTTCCCTTGCTGAATCTCAGGACTTCTGCCTGGGTCAAGACTCTGACCTCTGCTTAGCTATCTAGGGAATACAGAAAGCTTTATCCCAAAGAAATAACCAAGCATACAACTGGAGCAATAAGAATAAATGGCACCTATTCTCCATCCTGGATTAATCGACTACGGTGGGAAGTTAAAATCTTTGGTAAGAGGAAAACAAAACTATTATCCTTACTCACAAAAAGAAAGAAATCATTCCAGAATGATTTCCATGAGCAAGGCAGAGAAGCAAAACAGGATCATACAAATCCTAGGCCCATACCATCTATTCTCAGATCTGTACACAACATACCTTAATTCACATCAAAGGAACTGGTGGAGAGGACTCAGATGGGAGCCACACACGAAGCAGAGCAAGTCAGAGAGCATCACAGAATTTGAGAACTTAGCAAGGGCTTCAGAAATCATCATTTATACCTCATTGTAAGAAAGTCCTGAGGAGACCCAGGGATAATTCATGGCCAACTCACAATTTAAATGTACATTTCCTGATTCCTAACTCAGGATTATATCTCTGTGTTATACTCAGTGAATGAGAGAGACCCTTATCCCAGGAAAGCACAGCAAGAAAGCACAGAACTCTTCTCTCCTCCTATGCAAAGGAGGAAATTTAGTTCAATATCATGGAATCGTACAGCTACCACCTCCTCTTCCCCAACAAAAATTCATTTTTTTTTTTAACCTCAGTACTCAAAGGAATGACTGTGTTCGGAATCACAACCAAGGAAAGGCTTGGGTTTAGAACAGAAGGCAACACTTTGTCCTAACCATTCATATAAAGGTTATGAGTCTATATATCATGAATAATATGTAGATATATATTATATATGGATGAATGGATAGAGATAGATAATAGAAAGAGATAGATAGATAGATAGATAGATAGATAATCTGTATAAACAGATTCCTGTGTTATCTATGCCTTGAATTTGAAGAAAAAAAAAATAGAAGGATAGTTGTTTGGACAGAATGCTGATAAACATACATTTTCACTGATCTATAAACAAGTAATCTAGAGAACTTTTGAAAAACAGAATGCAGGCTTATGTGAACATTTCTACAAAAGCGTTATTTAGTTGTCTTAGACTGCAAGACAGCTACCACTTTGCCATAACTCTGTAGAACTGGGCAGCTTCCGAATACCAGCTTCAGTGTGATAATCAAGAGAAGTCTTGCTTCTTAATTCCACATTACTTTGTTTAAAAAATTTTTTCCATTTAAATAAGTCAGGAATCTTCATTAAAAGCTAGTACAGTTTTAACATAACAGCTTAAAAAATAAAATACTAACCTAAAACATCATTAACTTAGGTTATAGAATTGACAGTCATCTGTACAAAAAAATTAAAGGAATAATATTTTATCTCACATTTAACATGTCTATATTCTGCTAGGCATTGCATATAACTTACCTTTTTAACTACTGTAGCCAATTTGTTTATCACAGAATCTGAAATAAGAATACACTGGCTAAATTGTATAATTTGTTGTCTTAAAATAAACAAGTTTATTTTTAAGGCCCTTCAGACTCTGCAGTCTAAGTGACTGGAGTTTTAACATGCACATGTTTATGACTCGATACAAAGTCTGCATTTTATAACCTTTGATTTCACTTATAATTTTAAACCTATGTAAGATGAGAAACAAATCCTTAACTGTCCACCTGATCAAAGCAATTTCTCGGGACTCTTGAAAAGAGTACACAAAAAAACTGCCTTGCTCCAGAAAACTATCTGAACTTAAATTCTGAAAAGCAAGAAAGCATGCCTTTTAACAAGCTTAACTATAACTGGACAAATTCAACAGCGCTTCATTCTTGACATAGATTGCATATTCCTGGAGCTCTAGGGGAAAGTTTCAGAGTATGGAATTCACAAGTCAACATTTTAAAGATATGACTCACACATATTTTAATTCTTATGTGAATTAAAATCTGAGATAGTGAGAAATAATACAAGTTTGTGTTTAAAATATTTAATGGCAAAAACAGACGCAAGAAAACATATTTATATACTATTGACTCTTCTAATGACTCAATATTATTATCACAGTAGTATATCTGTTAAAATTCAGAGAACATCAATGTAAACTGATTTTCAATAAAGTAATTTTACCTTCCCTGGTGTTTTCAAAATGCATTTCACTTTCTCAATTACATTTGAAACATCCCCAGAATCTTTCAATTTCTTCCTGATATCTTCTTCCAATTCTTCCCACTGAAAAGCACCTGTAAACAAATTAATATATGTTGGATTTTTAGGTTAAAACAGGAAGTACTGAAAGTAAATCTCTTATTAGATATCATGGTTCCTTCTTTTTTTAGTATTTGCTTTTAATTTTTCTTTACCAAATATATATCCTTGTAATTACATTAATACTTTTAAACAATTCTCACATTTTTAAAAAATCACTTTGCCTTCCCCTAAGGTATTTCTCCAAACCTGAAGTCTTCCTCCCTGAATAGATGCCACCTCTTTATAATAGACAGTCAGCTAAAAATGATAGCAATGCCCAGAATATCAGTGGCCATCACAAGTAGTCCTTCCTACACTCAAATTATTTACTTGCTCTAAGTAAGAAAGCAGATGGGTTTTTTCCCCCAAGATTGAATTAAATCATACTAATCATGGATGGTAGTGACTACCATCAGTTAAAGAATAAGCAGCAGGAACAGAATGCATTCAGAAGGTCTCACACATTGTCAGGGTCAGATAAGGATGTTCTGTAGCCAACTCTACAGAACCAACCTGAAGAAGAAAGGTAAATAATGACCTGATGAGCTAAATGACCATGGCAGTGGAGAAAATCACTGCACTTGGTCCCCCCTCTCCTTGTGCTCACCCCAAACCACTTCCAAGCTATCTCTTCCTAAACTCATTTCACATCTGTCTCACACTGTCAGCCCCTTTCCTCTGTATCTTACAAAATTCCTGTTTGATGGTCAGCAAAAGTTCACCTTTCTCTTAGCACTCTCTTGCTTGGCTTATAGCAGTCTCCGATCCAGCCTACCTGCTCCTCCATGGCTTTCTCCACATTGAATCGATCCCAGTACTCAATGCTGATAAGTTCCCAAGAGTATTATTCTGATGATGATATCTGAAGAAATGACCTCTATCTTTGACTTACAGAAAGTCCTAACTCCTTAAAATATAATTCACTACGGTGTAGTGAGAGAGGGCATGTTGAGAAACGCAGGCTCTGGTTTTATCTCTGCCATTACTGGTGTGACTTTAAGGAACTCATTTCACCTCTAGGTAAGCTGAAATCCTTTTCTACTTGCTCACAATCTATTTCTTCTGATGTTTCCCTTTATGTATCCAGAACTTTGCCAGATGCCTCCATAGACATTAGGGACGGGGAGAGCACATGATAAACATTTACTGAACGAATGAGATTGGGCACTTGCAGCCAGCCTGAACAACCAGATCCAAAGTTGTTCTGAAGAGTCAGCTGATAGTCCAGCAGCTCTCAGGCATCACTACAGTTGAGTTCTGCGGCACTTGGCACTCTTGAGTATCTTTAAACTTCTCCTCACCTGACCTTCATCATTACTACAATGTATCCTGAGGAGAGAGGAAGCAGGAAGGAGAGCGCTGATCAGGGCAATCTACTACCTCTGTGGTGTAAAGACTCCCACCATGGCCACACTCAAGCCACCAACATGACATCACAGAGCACAGAGTTGGGCATACACATAATCGGCTCTCACAGGCTGGTGCCAGACAGCTCCAGCACATCACTGCTTCTTCCTACCTTTGATGCTCTTTTTCTGACTTCACTGTCAACTTCCCTTCCTCTTCAAATTTTCAAAGGTTTGCTGTCTAGAAAAGTCCACGGTTTTTGTTTTCATTTTCTACACTAAGGATTTTTAAATTTAAAGTCACATACTCTTTGAAAATCTGAAATTCTTTGGTCTCTTCTGAAAATTTCCCATGCACACATAGACATTACAGTCCATATTAAAATGTCAGAAGTAGAAGAACTTCTGAGAAGCCAAGAGACCCTGGCTCAAAAGGATTTACTCTGTGCCAGTGATTCTCAACTATAGCTATGTATTACATTTACCAGGAGATCTTTTATAAAATGTCATTGAGGAAGTCTCATTCTCAGACCAATTAAATTAGAATTTCTGGGGCTGGGCTGAGACATCATTTTAAAAGCCACCCCCCTCCCGCCCCCAGCGATTTTAAGGTGCACTCAGTGCTGACCATCACTAGGCTCTTTCTTTAAAATTTTCATTCATTACCAAAACCCAGGATCAGTGGTATGCAGCAAACAGAGGGTCATTTTTATTGTCTACACTCATGCATGCTAAAGGAGAACACAGATATGATCTATTAAAAATAAACTGTATTAAACTAATTAATACTTACACAGTGTCTCCATTTAGAATATTATCTGAGAGAAAGCAAGTCTATATACATGGGATTAGTAATAGGTAAATCCCTATAGACCACTCATTTGTCTGACAGTAAACACAGAAGGATCCAATAACTAAAACTGAAAGTAAGAATAGTTCACAGGGCACTCTAAAGATTGGGCTGTTCTTACAATCAGAAATGCTAATCGAGTCATCTTTGACACGTTTTGTTCCAATAAAGCAATAATCCTTATACTGGGATTTCTTTTCTTTTTTTTTTTAGTTCTGGTGAAAACATTGAACATGATATCTATCTTTTTGACAGAATTTCTTAACAATAGCCATGATATTGTACAGAACTCTAGAAATTATTCATCTTGCATAACTGACTGGTATTTTCTATTTAGCTGACCTCTCAGAGCACTGACTGACTTAGGTTCTTAGAGAGCATGGTATACTCATGCATACAAGCTGTGTTTTGGGGCAGTGTACAAAAGAGCATACCACAGAAGAATTCCAAGAGCTAGAGGATTCTAGGCAAGTTGCAGATGAAAGCTCATTTCCACATGTTCACTTGCTCTGGCAGCATTTCAGTAAGTGATGTGAAATTCTAAGGGCCATCTGTGATAGGAAGAGCCCAGAGCAAAATTCTTGAGGCCCTTACATGTATTTCAGTTCCTAACCATCTGAAACTGTGTGAGTCAGAACTTTGCAAGCATTAAGACTATCAAATATGGTTAAGAATGTCAGAGGGGCGCCTGGGTGGCTTAGTCGGTTAAGCGTCTGACTTTCGCTTAGGTCATGATCTCACGGTTCGTGGGTTCGAGCCCTGCGTCGGGCTCTGTGCTGACTGCCAGCTCAGAGCCTGGAGCCTGTTTCAGAGTCTGTGACTCCCTCTCTCTCTGACCCTCCCCTGCTCACGCTGTCTCTCTCTCTCTCTCCTAGAAATAAATAAAACATTTAAAAAAAAAAAAGAATGTCAGAACTGTATGCCAATAAAGGATTCTGGGCTGATGAAGACCCAGAAACTACTAGCCTCACTCCTTCTCTTTGAGTATTAGTCTTTCAGTACTTATATATTGTTAGCTGTTATCCAACAGAAAATTAGCATATGCAAAACACATACTTTTCCTGTGTCTATTTATTTAGAAATTTGAATAGAAAAATAAACCATAGGCTTCTGTTAACCAGATATTAAACAGACTCTTACTAAAAGGAGAACCCAAATATCCATGGTGACATAATACATACACAATGTCAAATTCCTAAATATTAAAAATATTAAAATTTAAAAAATCTTAGAGAAAAGACTTTCTTTGTAATTTTGTTTATTAAAAAAATCAGGAGATAGATTTAATATGGTTTTTCAGTCCATGTTTACTCATAGCAAATATTCCTGAGCTTGCTGGGTCTTGGGTCCTGCCTCTGCATTAGCAACCAACGGACACACATACAAATGGCTCCTGTCTTCACTGTCCCCCAAATATAACTGGCGGGTAGGTCGGGGCTTCTGTGAGGAAACCATTGCATAACTAGGTCTTAAAACTTGTGCTCGGTTCCAAAGTTGTAAAATACTCAACAGCAGCAAGAAGAACAAGCAAAACAAAACACCCAATAAGCCTGTCCTCTTTAATGAAGTCTCAAAAATGTAGGCTTAAAGTTTTTCTTTGATTTGATAAAAAATATTTTCTTTTTTTCTTTTTAATTTTTTTTAATGTTTTATTTATTTCTAGGAGAGAGAGAGAGAGACAGCATGAGCAGGGGAGGGTCAGAGAGAGAGGGAGTCACAGACTGAAACAGGCTTCAGGCTCTGAGCTGGTAGTCAGCACAGAGCCCGACGCGGGGCTCAAACCCACAAACCGTGAGATTGTGACCTAAGTGAAAGTCGGACGCTTAACCGACTAAGCCACCCAGGTGCCCCAATAAAAAATATTTCCTAAATAAATGGTAACAGGGGTGACTGGGTGGTTCAGGTGGTGACCCGACTTCAGCTCAGGTCATGATCTCACAGTTCATGGGTTTGAGCCCCGCATCGGGCTCTGTGCTGACAGCTCAGAGCCTGGAGCCTGCTTCAGATTCTATGTCTCCCTCTCTCTGCCCCTCCCTAACTCATTCTCTCTCTCTCTCTCTCTCTAAAATGAATGTTAAAAAATTTTAAAATAAATGGCAACGTATGCACAAAGACCATAGGATGAAATAAAACGTCAGTAAGTGCTTAGACATTTGAAATAGGAATTCTGTTGATTTTTTTCTTGTAACAAATTTTCTCCATTTTTCAAAATTGACTTTACTGTACAAATACAGCTTTATAATGTCTTTTTAAACATAATAAAACTTTTGTTTGAGTCGGAGCTTACATTCTATAAATAAAGAATAGGTAATAGTGAAACATTCAGTTTTGCTTCTCCTCAAAGCATCAGGGTCTCCCTGCAGCCCCAGGTCAATGGCCTGTGGCCCAGCTCTTACCGGACACCACCTCTTCTCTGGGCTCTGACATACAAAGAGAGATCAGAGCAGAAATGCAACAGCTCGGTGTCAGGTTAGGAAGCCTGTGTCTGAATCGGTAGAGGGCTTGTAGCTTAGCAAGCTCCTCCTGCCACAACTGAGGGCGGGGGCTACAACACAGCACTGACCGCTCCAGCTCCGAGGAGCTCACATCAGTCAGTATGGCTGTCCCCATTTTAACTTGGGGCCCTCAGACTGATAACTGGACTCCTCTCAGCCCCTGGCTGTGGCCGGCACTCAGTTCTTCCAAGAGCAGGTGTTGCAGCTGCTTACAGTCCAAAGTCTTAGCACTACCTGGGAGACTGTGAAATGCAGAATCTCATGCCTCACCCACTGGCCCTACTGAATCAGAACAGACACATTAACAAGGTCCCCAGCTGATGTGCATGCATATTAAGTTTGAAAAGCACTGGTCCAAATGATAGACAAGCACCAACCACATAATATCAGAATAATGACCTTCCTGAGGTTGATCTCCAAAGCAGTGTAGCTTCCTTACTAAACTCCTGTCCAGCCTCCTCTATTCCATCCCCGACTATCACCAGAGATGACCTTGCCCAAGCCCACACTGAGAATGCCTAAAATTCTAGAACAGCTTCTACGGACAGCTTACACCTGGCTTGCCAGCCTCGTCTCCTGCAAGCCTTCACCTCTTACGCTATGCTCCAGCCATGGGAAACCATGTGTGGTGCCTGGAAAATAGCAGTTCCTAAAGATTATATTTTCCTTAGTGCCTATTTCCCAATACATTAATTTCTTTCAAATAGCATCGGAGTGAATGCATAAGGGGGTTGAGGGATGGGAAGAACTTTTTTCTTTTCCTTGTTTTTTTCCATCTGTATGTATTAATTTTGCTACTAAAAACAAGCAGGTTTTTGGAGATAGCTGGAAATACAACTAGCTCTTTTACTGCTACCTTATCAAAGAGGATATAACTAACTTCAAAGTGCTAATGTGCCTTCAAAAGTATTCAACAGATATTAAACTTGCTGAATAATTTCAACAGTAACATTATCGAAAATCAAGGCAAAACACTTCCTTCATAGTTCTCTAAACTTCATTAAAGACTTTTTCTTTTACCATGTAAACATTGTGGTTTTTCAGAATCAGCCTTAAATTCTAAACTGTGAGACTCAACATTTAAACATAAAAATCTGGAGTAGTAAATGAAGTCTAACTAGTGTGGTTTATTCATATGATGATTCATAGCTACTAGAGTTTACTCATTAATTCACCCAACACAAAACCTGCCATGTTGGAAGGCACTGTACTCTGTAGGAGTGGTTATTTATACCTTTTCCAAGCCAATATTCATTAAACAATGGACTGAATTAAGACTATCATTACCATTCTACTCCTATGTATTATATGCATATACAAATATGAAGATTTTTAAAAACTTTTTTAAAAAGCAATCTCTACACTCAACGTGGGACTCAAACTAATGACCTTAAGATCAAGAGTTGCATGCTCTGCTGACACTCAGCCAGCTAGGCACCCCCATATACATCATTTTAATCCACTTAAATCTTCATGCTGCAACTGCATTTTTCAAAACCATTGATTTTTATTTTAACTTACAAAATTATATAACCACAGCTCAAATGAAAACAAGTAAAATCTTATTTTAACATCAATTATTTCAACTGAAGGCTATCCAAAAGTTTCTTACAAATATGGAACAGCACTTTCTTTATTTGCAAACCTTGACAAATTTATCTGTCCCTCATTCTGAAGTCTAAAAATAGATCATAAATGTTACTCCTGACACATTTCCAGAGAAGGAGTGACCTGAACTTACTATTTCATGAGTACATGATTCCAAGTGGAAAATTAAAGAAGAGAGATCTCGGAAAATTTTTAATTAGATGCTTACTTTAAAAATCATTTAACACTGGGGCACCTGGACCTGGGTGGCTCAGTTAGTTAGTGTCCAACTCTTGATTTCACCTCAGGTCAGTTGTGAGATCGAGCCGCACACTGAGCCCCACATCAGGCTCCACTCTGGGCATGGAGCCTGCTTGGGATTCTCTTTCTCCCTGTCTCTCTGCTCCCCTCCCCTGCTTATGCTCTCTCTCTCTCAAAAATAAACAAACAAACAAACAAATAATCATTTTATATCAATTCTTTTCCATTCTTATATGGGAGATTTAGATGCAACACCTTCAATTCATTGGCTAAAATGACTCATATAAAATATCTATTTTTCTTTAAATATAGCTACTACAGTATTTAAAAGGAGAAGAAGAAAAAAAACCAGATAAGCTCAATGCTAAAAAGATTAAGTGCACAGTAAGAGGAAAAAGTAAAATCTAAAATAGTCAAAGTTGGTGAGGCTGGATGGCTCAGTTGGTACAGGATGTGACTTTTGATGCTGGGGTTGTGAGTTCAAGCCCCACACTGGGTGAAGAGATTACTTAAAAATAAAATAGTTAAAGGGGCACCTGGGTGACTTAGTTAAGTGTCAGACTTTGGCTCAGGTCATGATCACACAGTTTGTGGGATCGAGCCCCGTGTCGGGCTCTGTGCTGACAGCTAGCTCAGAGCCTGGAGCCTGCTTCAGAGTCTTTGCCTCCCTCTCTCTCTGACCCTCCCCTGCTCACACTGTCTCTCTCTCCCTCTCAGAAATAAATAAAAAACATTTAAAAATTTTTTTAAATTAAAAAAATAAAATAAAGTTGATCAGATCTCAGCTTAAACTAACTTTAGATACTGTTTCCAGTTCCTAAACTGAATGTAAGGACCCTGCTAATTTCTCTCAATTCCCTCCAAAATCTAAGTAAAACAGAAGAGGGAATAATAAACAGCCAGGTTTTAAGATGCAGAGATTTATTTCCATTCATACTTTGAAAATTTTGTTTCTTTAAACTAGATAATAAATTCTTGTATTTTCACATTTTAGATATTTAAAACCCAAGCAAGTAAACTTACAAGGAAGATGGAAAGTGTGAGCCAATTCCTGTTTATAAAGTAAATACTCTTTTATGTATAATCCTTACCTCAGATGGTAGGAAGAAGAGAAATGTGAAACTAACAAGTACACCTGAGGACCCCAGGTACACTTCACTTCAGAAGCTTACGAGAACGTAGCAGAACCATTTAACAAGGTACCTGAATAAATGAAGCGCAGAATGTCCGATAAACAAGAACAGAAGAGGGCGTCCTTAACGACAACACGTAATGGTGGGTTGCCTGGAGAATCCTGGCTAGCACCTGGAAATGCAGTATCTCTGTTTATAGCAAAGAGGTCCTGGGTGGTACGGATGATACTGGAATCCTGAATGTCAGTGGGACTCTTCACATTGAAAAGCAGCATGAAAACATGGCTTACGGCACAGAGAACAATCTTGTGGGCCTCGGCAACTTCCTTTAAATCTTGGTTGTAAAATACCACATCCACACACTGGCAGCAGAACAGCAAATTATTTAAATCAGAGTTATAATGCGATGCTTCAGCCTTTAAGACAGGCATTTTTTCTATTTCAAAAAAGAAAACAAAAATGATAAATTATTCTTGAGGTCTACAGACCCAAACATTTCAGGTTCCTTTTAAACACAATGAAAGAATTCTTTTTTAATATTATTAAGTTGAGCCATATGAAATTGCCAACATATGGCCATTTTTGACCTACAAAAACAAGCAGTTTAATTTAACTTAGCCTAATTATAAACATATATAAATTACTCGGAGTTAAAAGTCACAGAAATATTGTAATTTTTATAGTGAAAGTAAAAATTGTATTAATGCCATAAACAGCAATAAAATAGTACTTCTCACTATATGTGTGTCCCCAAATAAGATATTTCTACAAATACTGAATTTTAGTATTGGTAGTTAATATTCTTTACTTTCACCTGATAAAACATTCAAACAAATTATTGAATAAGTTCTGAAGAACTTAACCTCACATTTAAAGTCCTTTTCCTCTCGGGGTTGGAAATGGAGGGGAAGGAAATTGTTAAAATTAAACTTCAAATATCAACCTCTCAAAGCCAGGGCTCAGAGTCCTGGACTCCATTGTCTGAAACCGTCTTGACCATTTTATTTTGATCCTAAAATTAATTTTTGTTTTCTTCCTGGTAAGACAAAAACCAGCTTTTTCTCCTCAGCACACCTCAGGTGGAATGCTAACTAAACTCCCCAATTTCTAAAAAAGGATGTAACCTTCCATTTCCTAGTCTGATCACTAACAAAGACAGATTAGCCCTCAGTCAATTCAGGATACCCCTAAAGAGGATCGTATCCTAGGCCCTCATCACAGACTCGAACTACAGAATGTCTGCTGTCTAGCTTTTATCCAAAGCTGAGCCAAGGAGAGTGTCATCTGGAAAGTGTTGCCTGAAGGATATGCAATCTTCTAAATCAGTAGAAGTCAAACTTCTTTAGGAATGACAATTTTTTCCTCTAAAGCAAATCCCCAGTCTATAAAACAGATAATAACAAGGTAATTTGGTGGCTAGGCTCTTCCTGAACTATACCCCACTCATCCTTCTCTCCACTGCTTCAGACAGCTTCACAGACCCTTCATGGCTAAAAGCAATCTGAAAGCCACATGCCCCAGAGCCCAGGATCTATCCTTAGAACAGGTCAGCACCAGAACAAATGTTCAGAGTGATAGCTTACAGAATGGCACAAGGAATAGCCTGTCTAAACTGAGGCTGCGTTTGCTGATGGGACACTTCTGAAGGCCGTGTCTACTACATGGTCACCTACTATCCCCAGCAAGACCCACATGACAAATTTATTTTAGTCATAAATGGCATGAAATGCTTTGCTTTCTCAGAGGAACTGTTGTGTTTTCCTTCCTGGAATAATAGGAATGAAGAAATTATCTATCTATATACATTGTTTATTTGACTATTCCCCACTCATCTTCTCATCCAGAAAGTATTTAGAGCAGCAGGCTTGCTACACAACAGACAACGTCTCCTCTCACTTTTCACGCCAGGAAGTTCAAAGCAAACGTGTATCACTCATGATTTGTATATCTGCATTAAAAAAACAAAAACAAAAACCTGGAATTGCCTTCCCATACTAATTTATTATTTTCTTGATTTTTAATTTATATTGATTTACTTAACAAATACTTATAAAGTACCTGCTTTTTATTTTTTTATTTTTTTAAACTTTTTTAAAAAATATTTTATTTATTTCTAGGAGAGAGAGAGAGAGAGAGACAGCGTGAGTAGGGGAGGGTCAGAGAGAGAGGGAGTCACAGACTGAAACAGGCTCCAGGCTCTGAGCTGGCAGTCAGCACAGAGCCCAACGCGGGGCTCGAATCCACGAACCGCGAGATCATGACCTAAGTGAAAGTCGGATGCTTAACTGACTAAGCCACCCAGGCGCCCCAAGTACCTGCTTTTTAAAACAATATCCATAACAAATGGATCTCAGAGAGTACTATTATTCTATTTCTATCACAAAATTAGACAAAAATTTTGGGGCATCTGGGTGGCTCAGTCAGTAAAGCATCTGACTCTTGATTTCAGCTGAGGTCATGGTTTCACAGTGTGTGAGTCTGAGGCCCGCGCTGGGTCCTGTACTGACAGTGTGGAGCTTGACTGGAATTCTCTCTCCCTCTCTCTCCCTCTCCCTCTGCCCCTCCCCTGCTCGGTGCTTATGTACACTCTCACACTTGCACTCTCTCTTTCTCAAAATAAATAAATAAACATTTTTACAAAGGCAAAAATTTTGATAAAATTTAATTTTGAGAAAAATTGTATTTATTTATTTTTAACTTTATTTTCCTCTAACCTTGTGTTATGAACATTTTCAAACATTCAAAAAAGCTGAAAGAATGATACTATAAGCACACACATGTCCTTCAATTAGAATCTGCAATTATTAATTTTTTGTCATGTTTGAGCTGCCTGGGTAGCTCAGTTGGTTAAGCCTCTGACTCTTGGTTTCAGCTCGGGTCATGATCTCACAGTTTTGTAGTTTGAGCCCCATGTAAGTCTCTGTGCTGGCAGCATGGAGCCTGCTTGGGATTCTCTGTCCTTTCTCTACCCCTCCTTGCTGGCACTGTCTCTGTCCCTCTCAAATAAATAAACTTAAAAAAAGAAAACATTTTGTCATGTTTGCCTTATCTCTAGATAGGCACACACTTACACATTCCTATTGCTGAACCACTTAAAAGTGAGTTGTAATCATCAGGATACATCAGCTCTAAACGCTTTATTCACTTCCAAAAAATAAGGACATTCTTCCATTAATCACAGAACCATTACCATATAGGAAAATTAACAACAATTCCATCATCTCATCTAATTTCACAGTCCATATTAAAATTTTACCCAACTGTCCTAAGAGTCTTTTAGAGGTTTTTATTGAACCAGTATCCAATCAAGGTTCATACGCTGTATTTGGTTGTTATTTCTCTTAAATTTTAATCTAGAACAGCTCTTCAGCACATACACTACTTTTTCAAGAATCTACAGATTCAAGTTTAAAACAGCATTCCTCAAAATGTGATCCAAGTGCCACCTGTTTCAGAATCACCTGGAAACTTATTTTTAAAAGCAGTTTCCAGGCCCTTCCCAGATTGACTGAAATAAGAATATCAGGTAAGTCCTCAACATACTCAAATTTGGGAATAATTGCTCTAAGAGTTGTGAAGTGATTGATAATAAGTCTCAATCGAATATGTAGACATTGGTTAATAAATGCACCTGGTTGCTCAAGCTGAGGTGGTCTAATTCCATGAAACGAGTTGCTCATTTTCCTTTTCTTCATTTTTTCACTTGTCTTCTGATTTAAGGCTTGAATCATAAAATACTCCAACTAAAACATAAATCAAATTTTAAGTAAAGCTTCAACACATAAATTATGTATCTGACATGATTATTTGTACCCCAAATCACATCTGCTAAATATTCAAATGCTCATACCCTCTACATGTACGCTTTAGCAAACACTGGTAAACAATTTTTTTATTTAAAAAAAATGTATCAAGGAGAACAGACTGTGCCTTGTCTAAGCATAAATAAACTATCCATTCAAGAAGGAACTGTTCATTCTCTTGAATAATCAAGAAAGCCAAGCAGTACAACGTGAGACTGTCAATAACCGTCTCGTGGGCGACCGCAACCGTTATATAATACTAGAGACATTCAAGGCAGGACAGACCTGGCTCTATGTCACAGATGCTCATATCAACTAGGGCTGTTTACATATGTTTTATTCTTTTCATGAATAAATCACTTTGAAATACATCCTTTATATGAGAAATTACAAATCCTAACCACATACACATGCACAGCTCCCACCCTATGCCTTGATGCTGTGAGGCTTGGGGCAAAAATACAAACGGGTCCACATACCACATACACAAATATTGAAACTTTGTAAATCAAGAAAACAAACTATTATGTAAAAGATATTCTATTCTGCTTTGACAGAGGTATCATCATAAAAGGATATAAGGCCAGGTGTGGATTTAAATTCTCAGACAACTCAGAGCTTCATGTAGATGTAGCCCAAGGAGAACTGTCCTCTAACCCCTGGGTGCCAGTACTGCCCCTTCTTTTCGCACCCTCTGCTCCATCCCACGCCTCAAGCAGCTTTATGCATACAAGTAGATATCCAAACTCTGCTCTCCCCTCCCCCATTCCTCATAAGCAGTCACCCTTCGGCCATCTTTCAGACCTAAGAACATATATGCTAGCAATGCAGTCCACCTTCAGAAGGACTCCACAGTATTCTCCACGTACCATGCAGTCCTACCATTGTAGAGTAGATTCTGTGGGCTAAGTGGGGACTCCAAATGCCTACAGGACCCAATAAATGCCAGTGCAACAGAGCAAACAAATCCCACATATCCAACAAGCTATTTGTAGACACAGTTTCTATGGATACTTTCAAGTTGCATCACTTAGGAGCATATGAAATATACTCATTGGCCTTGGAAACAGACTGAGTGCCACTGGTCAGAGAATTCTGGGGTCCTGGGTTTTGAAACATGGTTACGACACTGTACAACAGAACCTTCTGCTCTGTGTTGATGGAAATGCTCTGTAATATCTGTGCTATTCGATAGAGTAGCCACTAGCCACATGTAGCTACTGAGGACCTGAAATGTGGGTAGTACACCTGAGGAACTGAAATTTCTTTAGTTAAATATAAACAGCCACATGTGGCTAGTGGCTACCATATTGGATGGTGCAGGTCTAGAAGGTGCTACCTAGCTCCAAGTGGGCATACCCCCTTGGCTCCATCATCTCGTGCCATATGTGGGTACAGGGATGGGGTGCAACTGGAGGAGGGCCAGATGGGGCTCCATAAAGTTCAAGGGCATATACTCCTCTTGCCCAGGTCTTCATTCTCGACTCTCAAACACAAGAGTTTTCCTTCTTCCTTTTTAAAATTTTATTACTTTATAATATACTCTACTGTCAAGCTGGCTAACATATAGTGTATACAGTGTCCTCTTGGTTTCAGGGATAGATTCCCATGATTCATAGCTTACATACACACCCAGGGCTCATCCCAGCAAGTGCCCTTCTCAATGTCCATCACCCATTTCCCCTCTTCCCTGCCATCCCATCAATCCTCAGTTTGCTCTCTGTATTTAAGAGTCTCTTATGGTTTCCCTCCACTATTTTTTCAAATGCAAGATTTTAAATGCTCCTTTCACTCTGACATTATCATCTCCATCTATATTCCTGCAAATACCACAATTTTTTACAATCTCAGCTATACTTCACTATTCAAGAATCTGAAAAGGGTCACTCTGACCTTATTTCCATATTCTCACTAAGTCTTAATGAAAAAATAAATTGTCATGTCTTTCAACCAACCTTGACCACATATTCAATCCTTATCATGCCTCCAACCCTAAATGGAGCACTACGTGTTAGGAACAAAGAGAAACAAGGAGGACGAAGAGGAAGAAGCAGAGAAAGTGGGAGTTGGAGGTGGGAAGGGTGACCATGAGAATTTTAGGTTCGGGAAGTGGAGCAGAGCACAAAGGAGATCTACATACCTCAAGAGAACCAGCCCCCTCACCTTCAACAAATGAAACCAAACTATCATTTTTCCCCCCACCTCCATTTCCTAGGTATTTCAGGGAAATGTAAGATTCTCAGACTAAATTAAGATTTTTAAAAATCCACTACAATATTAGATTTGAGTCACGTGTACCTTTCTACCCCTTTATACTTTTATTTGTCACTGTAAATAAATAAGAAAAAAGTTTCTCACAGTCATTGATAATATCAATATTATGAGCATATCTTCCTTAATGCTGCTACATTACTGTTTCTTTACATTACGGGGTTGAAAATAGCCACTTACACATGATAGATATGAGGACCATTTATACTTGGTTCTTATTTTAACACTGTTTCTTATTTGGAGTTTAGTAACTTCAAAACAAATGAAATTTCTATAGTCATCTGTGGAGACCTCAACATTTGGACACAAATCTACATAATGAATAATCTGCCATATTGGAAAGAGTACTTGATGAAGAGCTGGGGACCTAATGGAGAAGTCCAAAGTGCTTCTGCTCAATGTTGGGTTTACACTGGTTTAAACCTCTTATCCATGTTTACCAAACTTGTCTGCTGAAAGGAGTCACCTGTTAGAGAACTGAAAGGATAGTTCCAAAGGCAGTTTTAAATGGCACGACTCCGGGAAGAGGCAAGATGGCAGAGATGTAGGGAGCTCTATACATTTCATTTGCCTGCATCTCTCAAACACAGAAGACCTGAAGCCATAGGACACTGAACCGCAGGAGTCTTGGAGGAAAAGAGACAGAGTCCACTAAGAAGACAGTCTCATAGGTGCGTGATTGAGAACTGAGGAAGATAAAAACGGGCAGGGACCTGGAGACACAGGTCCCCCTCCATTGAGAACCATGGAGAGCCATGGAGAGACAAGAGGAAGAGAAAGAGTGGCTGAAACTGCTCATAGAACTGTCACTGGAGAAGAGAAACCTCGGCCTGGGATGGAGAGGGATCCTATTTCTAGCCATGGTGCTTTCTTTTGGCTGGGTGCCCCGGTACCAGGTGGCACCAGGAGAAACTGCTCTGCTGCTCTCCCAGCTCAATCCCAGGCCAGGAAGTGGCCTGGACTGCAGGATTATATTTCGGTCAGTATCATTAAAGTGTGTGGACTAAGATCTGGAAACGAGGAGGGGATTGGGACATAGAACACAGCCCACTTTGGCTACGCCTGCAGCACAGGGAGATCGGACCCAAAAGAGTGATTTGCAATGCTTGGTTTGAGAAGGAACTGGGGCGCCACCATTTTTCTCCCCACAACCACCAAGGCCAGGCACCAGGGAGTGGCCTGCTAGAACGCAGTAGAGGCGAGACCTGCCTATACCAAACCACGTCCATCTGTACTGGAGAGCTGCTTTTTTTATTTACTGGAGCCTGGGGCAAGACCAACATTGATGCACTGCAATCATTAATTCTAGATCAATTCTTTCTATTCAGATATATTTTCCCTTGTCTCATTCTTATCCCTCCCCTCCACTGAATTGGGCACACCGGTCATTGGTATGCTTAAACAGTCACACTTAATTCATTCTCTAGATGCATATTCTACACTTCCATTGTTACCTTCCTTTCTCTCTCTGGAATAATCAGACTATATAGTTTCTTTGGATAACATTGTCTTTGTTTCTTTCTCCTTGCTTCCTACCATATTCACCTCTTTCTCTGAATTAATCCTCTCAGTCTCTCTGCCTGGTCATCATCCAATTTCGCTTCCTCCAAGCTCTGTCATTTCTCTCTCTGCATATGCTCTTCCATCAGCACTGTATACACGTAGCTGGGAATTCTGGTTTTATGCTTTTAGACTGTCTTTCGTCTTTTGGTTTTTCTTTCTTTTCTTTCTTTTTTCTTTTTCTCTTTTGGTATGCTTGTTTGTTGGATTTCTCTGTACATGTGTGTGCCTTTGTTCTCTGTGTGTTTGTCTGTCTGTTTTCCTTTCCAGGGCTACCTCAAGAAACAAGCCAAAGTACACATGGTGGAGAGTCCCAATACCACTATGAGTAGGGAAATAAAATAACCAGTCTCAACAAGAGAGACCAAGAGACACCATTCAAAGAACACTTCCTGAACGGACAGGCCTGGACAGTCAATGAGCCTTCTTTAATATAGCAGTACTCACAGGTGCAGAGCATATAACAAGCTTTTAAAACTAACAAGAGACAGAAAGCTAGCCAAAATGATGAAACGGAAGAACTTTCCTCCAAAGAAATTCCAGGAAGAAATAACAGGTAAAGAACTGTTCAAAACAGATATAAGCAACATAACTGAACAAGAAATTAGAACAAGAGTCATAAAATTAATCGTTGGGCTTGAAAAAGGCATAGGATACACCAGAGAAGCTACTGCTACAAAGACTATGGACCTTAAAAATAGTTGTGATAAATTAAAAAATGCTATAAATGAGGTGCATAATAAAATGAAGGCTTCCAATGCACGGATTGAAGAGGCAGAGAGGAGAATAGTTGAATTAGAAGACACAATTATGGAAAACAAGGAAGCCAAGAAAAAGAGAGATAAACTGATCCAGGAGTACAAAAGGAGAATTCCAGAACTGAGTGATACAATCAAATGGAACAATATCCTTAACATAGGAATTCCAGAAGAGGAAGAGAGAGAGAAAAGTACTGAAGGTGTACTTGAACAAATTATAGCTGAGAACTTCTCTATCTGGGGAAGGAAATAGACATTGAAATCCAAGAGGCACAGAGAACTCCCCTCAGATGTAACTTCTGCACAACATATCATAGTGAAAATGGCAAAATATAAGGACAAAGAGAGAATTCTGAAAGCAGCTAGGGATAAAAGGGCCCTAATATACAAAAGGAAACCTATCAGAGTGCTTACAGACCTATCTACTGAAACTTGGCAGGCCAGAATGGAATGGCAGGAAATCTTCAATGTGATGCACAGAAAAAAATATGCAGCCAAGAATCCTCTATCCATCAAGCCTGTCATTCAGAATAGAAGGAGAGATAAAGGTCTTCCCAAATAAACAAAAATTGAAAGAATTCATCACCACTAAAACAGCCCTAAAGAAATCCTAAGGGGAACTCTATGAGGGAAATGTTGCAAGGAACACAAGGTACCAGAGACCCTGCTACAAGTAGGAATCCTACAGAGAACACAATGACTCTAAATCCATATTTTTAAATAATAACACTGAATGTAAATGGACTAAATGCTCTAATCAAAAGACAGTGTAGGAGAATGGATTAAAAAAAAAAACAAAATCCATCTATTTGCTGTCTACAAGAGACTCATTTTAGACCTAAGGACACCTTCAGATTGAAAGTAAGGGGATGGAGAAATATCTATCATGCTACTGGAAGTCAAAAGAAAGCTTGAGTAGCCATATTCATATTAGACAAACTGGACTTTAAAGTAAAGGCAGTAACAAGGAATGAAGAAGGGCATTATATAATAATTACAGGGTCTACTCATCAGGAAGGATAACAATTATAAATGTCTACCCACTGAATTTGGAAGCACACAAATACAGAAAACAATCACAAACAGAAACAATCTTATGGCTTAGAATGTGCTAATTACAGGGGGCTTTAATACTCCACTTACAGCAATGGATAGATCAACTAGACAGAAAATCACTAAAGAAACAATGGACTTAAATGACACATTGGACCAGATAGATCTGACAGACATATTTAGAACTCTACATCCTGAGGCTATGGAATTCACTTTCTTCTCAAGCGCACATGGCACATTCTTCAAGATAGATCACATGCTGGGTCATAAAGCAGCCCTTAATAAATATAAAAGAACTGAGATAAATGCACACTTTCAGATCTCAATGCTATGAAACTTGAAATCAACCATAGGAAAACGTGTGGAAAACCTCCAAAAACATGGAGGTTAAAGGACACCCTACTAAAAGATGAATGGGCCAACCAGGCAATTAGAGGGAAATTTAAAAGTATATGGAAACAAATGAAAATGAAAATACAACAAACCAAACTGTTTGGGATGCAGCAAAGGAAGTCCTAAGAGGAAAGTACATTGCACTCCAGGCCTATTTCAAGAAACTAGAAAAAGCACAAGTACAAAATCTAACAGCACACCAAAAGGAACTAGAAGGAGACAACATGAGCACCTCAAACTCAGCAGAAGAAGAGAAACAGATCCAAAAAAAAAATAAAATAAAACAAAAAACAACAGCTAAACAGATCAATGACACCAAGAGATGGTTTTTTGAAAAAAATAAACAAAATTGATAAACCTCTAGCCAGGTTTCTCAAAAAGAAAAGAGCACCCAAATGGACAAAATCATGAATGAAAATGGATTTATTACAACCAATCCCTCAGAAATAGAAGCAATTATCAGGGAATAATATGAAAAATTATATGCCAACAAACTGGACAACCTAGAAGAAATGGACAAATTCCTAAACATACACCCTACTAAAATTCACACGGGAAGAGATAGAAAATCTGAACAGACCCATAAGTAGTGAAGAAATGGAATCAGTTATCAAAAATCTCCCAATAACAGCCCTGGGCCAGATGGCTTCCCTGGGGAATTCTACCAGACATTTAAAACAGAATTAATACCCATTCTTCTCAAACTATTCCAAAAAATAGAAATCGAAGAAAAACTTCCACACTCATTTTATGAAGCCAGCATCACTTTGATTCCCAAGCCAGACAGAGACCCAGCAAAAAAAGAGAACTACAGGCCAATATCCTTGATGAATACAGATGCAAAAATCCTCAACAAGATACTTGCAAATCGAATCCAACAGCACATAAAAAGAATTATCCACCAAGATCAAGTGGGATTCATTTCTGGGTTGCAGGGCTGGTTCAATATACGCAAATCAATCAGTGTGATACATCACATCAACAAAAGAAAAGATAAAAACCATATGATCCTGTCAATAGATGCAGAAAAAGCATTCGACAAAATATAGCATCCCTTCTTAATAAAGACCCTCGAGAAAGTCAGGATAGAGGGAACTTACTTAAACATCATAAAAGCCATCTATGAGAAGCCCACAGCTAATATCATCCTCAACGGGGAAAAACTGAGAGCTTTCCCCGAAATCAGGAACACGGCAGGGATGTCCACTCTCACCACTGTTGTTTAACATAGTGCTGGAAGTCCTAGCATCAGCAGACAACAAAAGGAAATAAAAGGCATCAGAATTGGCAAAGATGAAGTCAAACTTTCACTTTTCACAGATGATATGATACTCTACATGGAAAACCTGACAGATTCCACCAGAAGCCTACTAGAACTGATCCATGAATTCAGCAAAGTCGCAGGGTAGAAAACCAATGTACAGAAATCAGTTGCATTTTTATACACCAATAATGAAGCAAAAGAAAGAGAAATCAAGAAATTGATCCCATTCACAATTGCACAAAAAACCATAAAATACCTAGAAATAAACCTAACCAAAGATAGAAAAGATCTGTATGATGAAAACTATTGAAAACTTATGAAGAAAATTGAAGAAGATACAAAGAAATGCAAAAATATTCCATGCTCATGGATCAGAAAAATAAGTATTGTTAAAATGTCATTACTACCCAAAGCACTCTACACATTCAATGCAATCCCAATCAAAATTGCACCAGCATTCTTCTCAAAGCTAGGACAAACTATCCTAAAATTTGTATGGAACTACAAAAGACCCCAAATAGCCAAAGTAATATTGAAGAAGAAAACCAAAATGGGTGGCATCACCATTCCAGACTTTAGCCTCTACTATAAAGTTATCATCATCAAGACAGTATCTTATTGGCACAAAAACAGACACATGGACCAATGGAACAGAATCAAGAACTCAGAATTTGGACCCACAAATATATGGCCAACTAATCTTTGACAAAGCAGAAAAGAGTATCCAATGGAAAAAAGACAGCCTCTTTAACAGATGGTGCTGGGAGAACTGGACAGCAACATGCAGAAGAATGAAACTAGATCATTCTTTCACACCATACACAAAAATAAACTCAACACGGATAAAGGACCTGAACGTGAGACAGGAAACCATCAAAACCCTAGAGGAGAAAGCAGGAAACAACCTCCTTGACCTCCACCGCAGCAATTTCTTACTTGACACATCCGCAAAGGCAAGGGAATCAAGAGCAAAAATGAACTACTGGGACTTCATCAAGATTAAAATCTTCTGCACGGCAAAGCAAGCAATCAAGAAAACTAATAGGCAATCAATAGAATGGGAAAGATAGTTGCAAATGACATATCGGATAAAGGACTAGTATCCAAAATCTATAAGGAACTCACCAAACTCCACACCTGAAAACAAACAATCCAATGAAGAAATGGGCAGAAGATATGAACAGACACTTCCCCAAAGAGGACATCCAGATGGCCAACAGACACATGAAACGATGCTCAGCGTCTCTCATCATCAGGGAAATACAAATCAAAACCACATTGAGATACCACTTCATGCCAGTCAGAGTGGCTACAATGAACAAATCAGGAGACTCTAGATGCTGGTGAGGATGTGAAGAAATGGGCACCCTCCTACACTGTTGGTGGGAATGCAAACTGGTGCAGCCCCTCTGGAAAACAGGGTGGAGGTTCCTCAAAAAATTAACAATAGAACTCCTCCCTGACCCAGCAATAGCAATGCTAGGAATTTACCCAAGGGATACAGAAATGCTGATGCATAGGGGCACATGCACCCCAATGTCATAGCAGCACTTTCAACAATAGCCAAATCATGGAAAGAGCCTAAGTGTCCATCAATGGACATTCTATACAATGGAATACTACATGGCAATGAGAAAGAATGAAACCTGGCCATTTGTAGCAACGTAGATGGTACTCAAGGGTGTTAGGCTGAACGAATAAGTCAGACAGAAAAAGACAGATGCCATATGTTTTCACTCATAAGTGGAATAGGAGAAACTTAACAGAGGTCCATGGGGGAGAAGAAGGGGAAAAAACAGTTGGGGAGAGGAAGGGAGGCAAACCATTAGAGACTCTTGAATACTGAGAACAAACTGAGAGCTGATGGGGGTGAAGGAAAAGAGGAGGGGGGTGATGGGCATGGAGGAGGACACTTGTTGGGATGAGCACTGGGTGTTATATGGAAACCAACATGATAATAAAATATGAAAGAAAATAAAAATAAAAAACTCAAAAAAATATGTAAATGGCATGACTCCACAGTATTCTCCAAGCACTATGTCGTCCTAAAATTTAAGGGTAGATTTTGTGGGCTAAGAAGGGCCTCCAAATGTCTGCAGGACCCAATAAATGCCATTGCAACAGAGCAAATAAATCCCAGCTTCTCACATATTCAACAGCAAGCTATTTACAGAAGTATTTTCTATGGATATTTTCAGGTTGCATCACTTAACAGTATATGGACTATTGCTGATGCACATACAGAGGAAGAAAAATAATTCTTTTCAAATAGTAGATATAAATGAAGAACTTTCAGGGCCCAAACGTTCAGGTTATAAGGCTCAGTCAACTGTATGAGGCATACTAATAAAATTGACATCACAGGCTTGTATAAGTAAACATGAATTGATATGTACAACAAAAACTAAGCAAGTGTCACCAAGTGGAAAATTCCAAAATATTTTATTAGACAATAGAAAATGTTTAATTTGGAGAGAAAAATAAAATTATAATTTGACTCTGACAAAACCTTTCTTCTACTTTCATTTTATTTCTCAAAGTTAAAATCAACCATGTTTTCAAAACTAAAGTTCTAACTGAGGTTCTAGAAAATAGCTACACAGTCAACCTGACAAGACTTTAATTTACATAACAGGGATTACCACTTACCACTCCTCCAAAATACTTTCCTATGTAGAAGTCATCAAGGCTGTGCAGTTCAAGGTAGGTGGCTCCTAGTTCTTTAGCAAGTTGGATCCCTTCGGTTGTACTGACACAACTCCCTCTGTCTGAGGTACACAGCGGGCATGTACAAGGTAGTTCTTCTGAGAAAATAAATACAAGTAATGAAGAGCTTTGAAATTAAACAGGAAAAAATATACATAGGCAATCTGAACGTTAAACAAGAAAGTATGAGCTCATACAAGAACCACAGTTCAGGGACAGTTTAGTACATCCACTATCCGCTAGATTCTGAATAAGAAGCATCAATGTTAATAGAAAGGTCCCCAAAGTAAACAAGCTCTAAGTGCAAGAAGAAACTATATTTTGGAAGAGAAGTTAAAAATAAGTGAATACGTATTACCAAGGCTATTATAGTAATTAAACCAATCAGCTAGTAATGGAGGCCATGTTTCTTTTTATACAATCCTGACATCTTGAGTATCACTACAAATTTACCAACTTGATTGCCCACAGAAACTATGAAAAACAGTGGGTTGGGTCTTTTTGTCTTTTCTTTTCTTTTGTTCTTTCTTTCTTTCTTTTCTGATAAACTTGAAATATATTCACCAAATTGATTAGATCTGAATTTTCAAGGCTAAAAACTTGTTACTCTCTTTGGAGATTTTATATAAAGTACATTCTTATTAACTCAAACATTTCAATTAAACTCTGAAGTATTCAACTACAAAGACCAAATTCAATCAGTTATCTTTATCTTCAAGATTTAAAAATCAGGGGTGCCTGGGTGGCTCAGTTGGTTAAGCATCTGACTTCGGCTGAGGTCATGATCTAGCAGTTCGTGGGTTCAAGCCCCACGACGGGCTCTGTGCTGACAGATAGCTCAGAGCCTGGAGCCTGTTTCAGGTTCTGTATCTCCCTGTCTCTCTGACCCTCCCCTGCTCATGCTGTCTTTCTCAGAAATAAATTTTAAAAATTTGTAATAAAACAATTTGTAATAAAAAATATTTTAAAAATCACAAACTAAAAGAACAAAACATTTTTATTAAAAATGTGAACTATCCCAAGAGTCATGGTTGTACCACATACAGATCTATGGCTGGGAAGGTGGTAGATCAACCTATCTATAAGAATAATCCTTAATAAAGTTAAAAATGTATGTTCAACTGTGGATGCATCAACTAGCTTTGTTTTGATTCATGACACATCAGATATGTCATTGTATAAAAGGCAGCCAGGTCAAAGGGGGATAAATCTACTTCTAGAAATGCATTTTGTTATAGATTAGCTTCCCTAGGGAATCAGACTCTGCAATGGAGACTGGTGTGTAGGAGGTTTATTGGGGAGAGGGGTCTTGCTCTTGGGATCAAATGGGTTCAGGGGTGAGGGAAGTGGGACTCGGCAGAGAAAAAAACTTGACCTGCAATACGGCAACAACAAAGATCTCAGCAGATCCTACTGGGAGGTCTGGAGCTCAGATGGGCCTTTAAAATGGTTCCTCATTTGGGGGAAAGACAGCTGGCCTTTGTGTCCCCATATCAATTAAGATAAAGAGTAATTAGATGTGGGCTGCCATGGACAGGCCGAACCTTGGGTAAGCAGCTTCTATCAGCACAAGGTAATTCTCAGGCCCTAGAAAGGGACTCAGCTGTGGGAAATCAGCAGCCAACAGTTTGGTAACTGAGGGAGGAAGTAAGGTGGCCTTCTAAGGATACTTGGGCAACTTTCCAAAGCATACATAGCAAAATCCTTACCCATGACCTGCATATAGATGGAGCACATATATATACATATGGAGGGTACTTTAAGGATATTTAGTGTATGTGCCTGCTATGTACATGACTATTAATAATTTTAGGTTGACTGAAAGCATTTTAGAGCTCAGAGACCAGGAATTTACATCCTCCTTTAATAGAGGAAAAAAAGTGAGGCTCAGGGAAGATAAGTGACCTGTCCCAGTCTCCTGGTGTGTCAGAAATGGAAAAACAATGATAAAACTGTTAGTTACTCTACCTGATAAGATAAAAATTTAGTTTGAGTAAAGAATTACTGAGTAAAGATATAGTGATTTAAAAGTTACGTGTGGGTTCTCAAAATTAAGCCATGAATTCTGAGTTCTTGCTTTTATGTTTTCGAAGATCATTTTGGTTTTGGAGCACATAAAGTTTTGATACAGAATTTAGCCTAACTTGAAAAATAACACAGTGGTATTTCACATTCTTTACAAAGATTGACAAACAGTGCCTTTGATTTTCTGAAGACAGAGGCCTTCTTATGTCTACAAAGCTCTCCTTATGTTGATGGAATGGGGTGAGTGGGCAGACCATCTTATTAAACTGTATTTCTGAACAAAAATAAAACAAAGTGTTTCAAGTGGAAAATTAAGTGAACATAATGTAAAAAATGTTTAACAAGTAATCTTGATTTCAAGGAAAATCCAACTAATTTCAGTTAACCCAACTGAGTAGGTTTTCCGTTGTGTGTAGCCATGACCCTTACTGACACATATGCCTAGAAAACTCCTCTTCGCATCTCCCTGTGTCACAGAACACCTCTTTTTGTTCATATGCACCCAAAAGGAAAAAATGTCTCATCATTATGTGTTGGCCATAGTGGGAAAGCCAACAAAACGTTTATAGAATAAGTAAACCTACATTAAGCATTTCATCAGGAACAATTAGAGGACCCAAAATAATTTTAAATTGTGGTGCCTTCTTCACTCCTGTGAGCCTACCTCAGGGTCACAGGAACTCCGTGAGTCAGTGTTAGACTTCTCATTAACACTGTAGTCTTTGTTCATTTTCTTATGTGATAGTCTTTCAAGGTGTTATCACAAATGTCTATTTTTGAAAGCAAACACAAAGTAACTCTAGCATTCAAATGAACTGCATCTCTTTCAAAGCAGTGGCTTTCAGAACCTGAAAGGTGATTCTTATACAATGGTGCCAGTGCTTAAAAGTTTTAGAAATCCTTTTAAGAATTCTAGCTTAGCAGGGTGCCTGGGTGGCTCAGTCAGTTAAGAGTGCAACTTTGGCTCAGGTCATGATCTCACGGTTTGTGGGTTCGAGCCCCACGTCGGGCTCTGTGCTGACAGCTAGCTCAGAGCCTAGAGCCTGCTTTGGATGCTTTGTCTCCCTCTCTCTCTGACCCTCCCCTGCTCATGCTGCCTCTCTCTCTCTGTCTCAGAAATAAATAAAACATTAAAAAAAATAATAAAAAAAAAGAATTCTAGCTTAGCGATGTACTTGGCTCTATCAGAATTTCAAAAAGAAAAGAAGATAGGATGCCCATTTAGGGGAGCTCAAGGCTATGAATACCCCAGGCATGTTCAGAAAAAAAAATTCTGTTTTAGAGATAGATTCAATATTTAGTAAAACGCCAAAAATTTGTTCAAAGCCAAATGTGATGAAGACATACACAGTCAAGCTTGTCAAAACACAAAGGAAACAATGAGAATGATTGTTTTTGCTGAACTATTTCTAAAAAGAGCTCGAGAGAGGAATTACCAGAACACCCACCACAGCCACATGTATTGCAAGGGACTAGCGGAGGGAAGCAGTACTAGTCCTTGATCTGAATATTAGATTTAGCTTGGTAGTTACTTTGCAATCACATCTATATGTGAAATTAATTTCATCTTGTTTAAGACCACTCATTCACTACATGAACTAATGTTTACTGAGCACCTATCATATATCAAATAAGAAATCTAAAGATACACGGGGCACCTGGGTGGCTCAGTCTGTTAAGCGTCCAACTTTGGCTCAGGTCATGATCTCGCGGTCTGTGGGTTCAAGACCCATGTCGGGCTCTGTGCTGACAGCTAGCTCAGAGCCTGGGGCCTGTTTCAGATTCTGTGTCTCCCTCTCTCTCTGCCCCTCCCCAACTTCTGCTCTGTCTCTGTCTCAAAAATAAATAGACATTAAAAAAAAAAAAGAAATATAGAGATACACAGACAAATGCTCATGGTCAACTGAGCCAAAAGAGATAGGAGTGCATAGAATTATAATAAATAGTAAAATAAAGGTGTACAAAATCACCATGGGAACAACAGAGAGGAAATTAACTCTGCCTGAGGGATTATGGAAGGCTTCACAGAAGAGGCAGTGATTTACTACACAAGGATGAAGTTGCCATGCAGATGACAGGAGTTGTGCAGAAGGGCACTCGAGTCAGGGGAGGGGAGCATTTGCACAGGTCTGGATGTGAGGAAAAAACACAACACGTTAGCTTCCAGTTTCAAAATAGCAAGCTAACCTCACATTGCAATCCTGAGAATTCTCCCTGAGAAATCACAGAAATGATTAAATAAAGAGGGGAGGGAAAAGAGAGGAGGAAGTAAGAAAGGAGGGAAGAATAAAGGGAGGGGCTGGGGAAGGAGGAAGGGAGACATGGATATACAGTGACACTCCAAAATTAAGAGGAGAGAATCTCATCAGCCCAGAAACTATGAGTGCCTAAAAGCTGAAGGCAGATGGCATAGGACCAAAGAGGGAAAGTGAGGCTCAGGAGACAGGTGGGAAGTCATGCACTGGGCAACATCGAGAGTACTCACTGCTCAGTGATGGGGGCACAACAAGGAGGCCCAAGCACAACCGAGTGGAGATTAGTTGGAGACCACCAGGTAGGCCTGCAGATCTCCTATGAACTCTCTCTCCTACCCTGACCCCAGAGAGCATCTGGGCAGAGGAGGAGAAAGGCATTAATCCAACAGAGGATCTAAACTGAAAAACTAGGCAAATTAAAAATATCCAGGGGTGCTTGGGTAGTTTAGGTGGTTGAGCATCTGACTCTTGATTTTGGCTCCGGTCATGATCCCAGGGTCATGGGATCGAGCCCCAAGTTGGACTCCATGCTGAATGTTGACACTGCTTGGGATTCTCTCTCGGTCTCCTCTCCCCCCCATCCCGCCTGCTCACATGGGTGCACACACATGCATGCCCTCTCTCAAAGTAAATAAACTTAAAAAAAAGAACTATCCAAAATTTAAGAAACATCCATACCATGAAATAAAATCTCATCAGATGAAAGGACTTAGAATGCTCCCCTCAAAACAAGACTTAATAGATAATCAAAACAGAATCTTAAAATAAGTATAATTAATTGAGAGAGGTTTTCTTCTTAAAGTATTTACATTCTTAAAACAGGAAGAAGAAATTAACCTATTAGAGATCTTGGATATGAGAAGCTATTGAAATTTTAAAGAAGATGTAGTGATGTAAAAGAGGAGAGATGCAACAGAAGTAATTTGTGATCTGGGAAAAAAGACCAAAGGATTTTCCCATAATACAACACAGAGAAATAAAAGGTTAGGAAATATAAAAGGAAGATAAGAGAAACAGAGGAGAGATCCAGAAGTCTCATCATCAGTCTTATAAGAGAACACAAAAGACAGAATAGAGAAAATGTAGGGAAGGTGATATCTGAATAAATCATGAAGTTGAGACTTCTAAAGAAAGACATTAGGTTCATTAAGCGGTTTCGTCCGACAGGTACATAAGACACAAAAGATTATGCTCTACAAGGCTGAAGCAGTAGTCAGGAGCTACATCATGAAGAATCTTGTATTTTAGGTAGGACTTACAAGAGAAAATTGTTGAAGTGAGATACAAATACTGGATGAAAATAAGGGTATCAGTGGGAACCCATAATTAAAAGAAATATATGGCTCCATTCATTGAAAGGGTCTTGAAGCAATGACACTTAAAGTTATGAGCACCCCTAAAGCCTGGATCTTGGTTTCTAAATATCATTGCTCACCAAATAGAACCCGGGCTTCCTGAAGAAATTGATTCCAGGGCTGGACCAGGCAGTATAAGGTCTACCTGGAACATCTTATGTCAGAAAATAAGGAAGCACTCAAATATTAATTGGAACTAGATTAAAATGACTTCCTTCATACAAATTTGGGGTAATATGAGCAACAGAAAGAATAATGAGAAGATTATAAAATATGGAGTTTAAAAAAACAAATCCATGAATCATAATGATTCTAAAGGATGTGGGAGCAGAGAGAAGGGAAAGCTCTATTTACAGAAGAATACCAACTAATAAGTGTAGGAGGAATGACAGAAAATCACTATTTTGCAATCACAATGATCCCAATTGAAGGAATTATGCAAAATAATGGGCTTAGATTCTTTATAAATGTCAATGTTATGAAAGATTAAAAAAAAGCTGAGGAACTGTTCTGGATTTAAAAAGACTAGACAGACATAACAATTAAATGCAATGGGTAGTCCTTAATGATTAAAAAAAAAAAAAAAGAAAGAAACAGCTTTGGAACAACTGGGAATGTGAATATGGATTATATTTAAAATAATAATATAATAGATAATAGTAAGTCACATTTCTTGAATGATGTTTGCATTATAGTTGATAGAATGGCCCTGTCTTAAATAATACATGCTGAATTAATTAGAATTGAAGAAATCCCATAATTTTATAATTTACTCCTAAATGAAAAAGACAGAGAGAGAATGTGTGTGTGTGTACGTGCGTGTGTGTGTGTGTGTGTGAGCGCGTGTGTGTACGTGCGTGTGTGTGTTTGTAATCTCTGGGATTCATTGTTCTCTTCTGGTCAATTTTCTTAGGTTTGAAATTTTACAAATAAAAGGAAAAAAGAAGAGCGTTTTTAAGGAATTTAAACGCAATGGCTATCATGATCTGACTTGTATTCTAGGATGTTTATTCTGAGATTTATATCAGAAAGAAGCAAGGCAAGAACAGAAGACCAGAGGTCAATTTACCATAAAACAGATGAATCCTTATCTTGTGGGTCCTTTCCAAAGCTCTGGGAGAAACCTAAGCAATAGATTCTTTAACATATTTGTTTGCTTTTGTAAAATTTGCAAAATAAGATATTCTAACTATGTCTGGTTAAGACCACTGGCTCTTTTCCATTCCAATTCCCTTCACCTTCCATCAGGCAGCTCTGGAGTAATGACAGGGATTTTTTGGGATGCTGCTAATGGGACTTGAAATTTAAGTTTAGTGAGATATTATTTGTGGTTTGCAGTCACTTCCTTGTACAGTTAAATGTTTGACAACTGTCTCGGTACACGAATAGCCTTCCGGAATGCTTCTGTCACCCAATGTGCAGACGTGTTTGGCGTCTTGAAGACAAAGATGCCAAGCTGAAAGAGGAACACAACACAAACTATAATGCCCAGCACTGAAAAGATGTGAATAGCAAAGAAATACGCTGGAAGAAAGACTCAGTCTCATCTTCTTCTCTACGGAGAAAAATAACAACAGCAGTTATCTTAGGAAGAAGTGGTCAAAGATTGCACAGTCAGCAAATATAAGGAAAATTAAAGAAAAGTCAAGCTGTTAAATAATAAAAATGTTTTTGCAATGTTTGTGGTATTTGACAGCTTTTTAGATTTGCAACTCATCATGCTTCCTTTTCTCATTCTAAATATTCCTGAGTATGTGTGTTGTAGTTTTTTTCCTGACAAGTACCTCTAAAGTTGTGTAAGTTTCAGGCCCTACAAAATCAGGAACTACCCTTTGAGGCCAAAAAGGCCACTATGACAGATAATTACATGACTAGGATCTGAAACCCAATGAAGAAAAAGAGAAAGCACTGAGTTTGAGGTTTATTTGAAATGTAAAATGAAAATGGCTCTTTAGTCAACCAGATATGGGAAATGGGAGGAAAATTGGGTTGGATGATTCTAGTTTGGGTGAATGGAAGGGTTTGACATCATTCACCAAGGCAGGGAATTCAGCAGAAAAAGGAAGATTCTGTGGAGATACTGGTTAGGAGAGAGACTAGAGGCAGAGAAACAGACTGGGTATTCATCAGTGTCTATAGAGGGAAAGGTAAAGCAACAGATTAACAGATTCAAGGTCAGCCTAAACAGCAAGAAGTGAGGCCAAAGGATGGAATCCTGGGCAACAACTAGGGCTGTGTTGGTTCAATATGTGTATGGAGCGGGGGTGGGATGTTGACCAGTAAGAAGACAGAGAATTAAAACAACCAAGAAAAAAAAGTAGCTTTTTTAAATGAAGGGAGAGATGTGTTTGAATAACTTCAAAGAATGAACTGTTATTAAAATATAAATCAAAGGGTAAATTAAATGTAAATGGATATCAAATTTGGTAATAAGCATATAACTGGTAACCCTGGGTGAGAACAAATGCAGTTTAATTGTGAAAGTCAGACTGGAGTGGACTGAAGAATAAATGGGGAGTCAGGAAGTGGACTCAGGAAGTGTGGATGACTTTCAAGAGGCTTGCAATAAAAAGAAACTTAGGGACATAGAAGGGATGTGGGGTCAAGGAAGGGTGAAGCCTGCTTTATTTGTGTCTTCTAATGCTAAACATACACCTACTCTACAACTATGACCCCAAATCCCATTCATGGGAAACAACTTAAGAATCAATAAAAGGAGAATGAATAAATAAATCACAGCACATTCACACAACTGAAAAATATACAGGAAAATAACAAACTATAGCTAAGTGCAACATGGATATATGTCAAGAATATTATGCTAACTGAAATTAGACACAAGATACTACATATGGAATAATTCCATTTGTATAAAGTTCTAGAATACGTAGAACTAATCTAGACTGTTAGAAGTCAGAATAGCAGTTATCTCCAGGGAGAGGTGGTATTAACTGCAAGGAAGCATGAGAGAGCCTTCCAAATGGAGGCAAATGTTCTCAGCCTTGACCTGTGAGGCAGCTGCATGGATGTATGTATATGTAGAAAGGCATTAAGCTGCACTCTGGGATTAGGGAAATTTACATCTTTTACTTTCCTATACCTCAATGAAAAGGAAAAAAGAATCGATGAATAAAATTTTAAAGATCGCATCACTGAGGAAATACCACTAAAAAGAACTATCAAAATACCACCAAATCAAAGTGAATTCCAGGTTGGCCCTAGGAGATCTGACAACGATTTGCGTAGTAGCAATGCTGGCACTGGGTGACCCAAAGGAATCCAGCGGCCTCGGAGTCAACACTCCTCTCTCTCAGGTGGTGTTGACACTGACAGTGTATTATACAGCTCACTCATTACCAGCTACCTACAAATCCTGCACCTAAGCCCAATTCCTTCTGCCGACACTCTATCCTTCCCACTGGACAGAGCTTTAGAATGTCAGAATCTTCCAGGACTCAACGCCAGCCTCATACTTCTCCTATATCAAAAGAACACAAGTACTGACTTCCTTCACTACTGAAGAACAATTTAGAACACAAATCTGTACCCATCAGAATCACAGCAGCAGTCAGTGACACTTTCCTTTGAGGTCTCACTATCATATCCTGCGATGAAGACATTAACAGCTGGCATTGAACGCAGTGATTTTATTCTTCCCAAAAGCCCCGTATTAATCATTAATAAACTTAGCACCATTTAAAATTAACATGGTACCTGCATTCTTATCATACAAAAAAATTAAATACTTACCATTTTGTCTGGTGCCAACAGCAGCAATGATTACAGGAACTGAATTTAAGGCCCTTTTAATGACTGGAATATAATTATCCTTTACTTCGTGGAATGAAAACTTGTCATTTACGTTGTATTTGATCACAATGATGTCGGCACTCCCAATAAGATTTCTAGAGGTATACCAATCACTGTCAAAAATGTCCTAAACCAAAATGCAAAGAGCTCTCTTTAGTCTACTGGTCTTCAAATCAATCATCAAGTGCAATGTAACACAATAAAATTTTTGCTACAATTTTCAGAATTCATAAAAAGAATTTATTTTTAAACAAGTAACTACCTAAAATTAAAAATGTTTGAAACCTACCAACTCTTCAATTTTTATGTATTCATTCAGGCTAGACAACAGTGTAGATGTACTGTAAAACAGATCTAGGAATCACAGTCTATCTGATGAAATAAGCAATCTCTTTCAACATTTGTAGTTTAAAATAGGCACTTTTGTTTCAAAATTATGCCATACTTTTATCACCAAAGAAGTGTAAAAATGTTAACACTATGGCATTAGATGCCAGAGCATCAGGATGAGTAAGGAAACTTCAAAGGATTTTCTGTGACCCAATTAGACACTGCAGGAGTGTTTAAGTGTTGAAAATGGCAATGCATTATGAATTCTGTGGAGTTCCATATATTTTATTCATATTTTCAAAATTTATAATATACTTTTCAACTTTATCCATCCTTTGGGCCATACTGTATATGTATAGTGTATGTGTGTACATAGTAGGGACGTATGTTTCATAAAAAGATACTACGTATCATACAGTGTAAACATGGTAAAGAATAGATTTTCAATTCCTGTATTTGGCTTATATAAACTAAAAATTCAGGATAAACCTTTCAATTTTTAAATTTTTACTTTTGGACTACAGTTAATAATACTTCTATATAGAATCAGGGCCAAAAGTAGTTTATTATGAACCCTTCTCCTTAAAAACTTTAATACTTTAAAAGTATCTTTCAAGTTTTTTATGGGAATAGTAGCATCAGAAAAATATGCTTATACATCTTAATACCACAGCTAAGTATGCATTAGTATCTTTTTTTCTCATATTCTAGTTAACTATTAATCATTATTTGTCCTTTCCTGTGGCCTTTGCTACGTATTTCCAGGATACAATATGGCTAGATTAAGAAAATAGTCAGATGTGGCTAACAGGTCCAAAAACTGTTGGGCTATGAAAGTTTGCACTTTAAAATATGAGCCCCAAGCAGGGTAATAATGCTGGAATCAATCCGTCACAATCCATGTGACAGACCTTTTATCCTATGATGGAAAATTCTGGAGAAGTGTTACACACCAATGCTCTTAACAGAGAGAGCTGCTTCTCACCAGTACCTCCACCATCCCCAGCAAAGCCTCTCCCAATTTCCTATACCCACCCCAACCTACCTTTTTCCTAAGAGTACTCTCAGAGTAATAGGAACTGCAAAATGTTTGGATATGAATAGCCTATTGAAAGTGGGAGCATTGAAAAAGGAAGATTAAAAAAAAAACCAACAAAGAAAACCAGGCAAACTATGGGGATATAAACACCAAAGGCAAAGTCTTAAACTTGAAAGAGGGTAGAAGAGGGGGGAGAAGGGAAGTGGGACACAGATCAAGAAAATGTGAAGGCTTCCCAGCAGAGCTCTACACTCATGCTCATTTCCAAATCCCAAACCACAAACTCATTCAGTTCCAAATGTATCTGTTATAGTATCCAAGTTCAAAGTAAACAAGCATAACAGGGTATATAAGTACAACAAAGAAAGAGAACAAAGTCAGATGAATGGTCTTAAAAAAATAACAACTAAAAATAAGTGGGATCAACATTAAACGACCATTTAACTCTGAGAGAACAAATCAAAAGTAACTGCTCTTTGCATTCCAAATAGTTGAAAATTCCAGCATTACTGGAGAAGTGTACTGGGGGAAAAGGAGACATTGAGAGGGAAATGTCAGGAGAAAATGGGTTTTGGCATCATTATCACGTTGTACTGAGGATATAAAGACTATAAATAATTATATCTTTAAAACATCAGAGTATCGAATCCTGCACAAGAGAAGTGTGCATGTATTACCTCACTGCTTTTTGTGGAATATTTCTGGTAAACAGGAAAAGATCTAGAAATAAAATAATGTAACTGCACAAAAAAAGAAGGGTGGGTTTGAGAGAGACATCCTAAATAATGAACTACATAAAATGAACCTGAAACATGTTAATTTAAAAGTGCCAAGTATATATACTGCAAGGATCCAGAGTACGGCCACAATCTACAGAAGAAACAAGAGAAGCACAAACTGTCTCATTCCAATTCCAAGGAAATAACACCACAATCCTAGTTAAACTGTGTGAAAGAGAAAATACTCCCCTAGTTTCTAGAAATATGAAGGAAATCAAATTCTCCCACCCCTTGTAAATCACTTCCAGGATTTCCTCTAGGAGGTTATGCAATGCAAAGCTTGGAGCCACCTTTGGAGAATGGAAATCATCTCTTTTTAAAATAATCTAAATTTTTATAGCAAAACAATTTTATTCTCCTTGACAGTGGGGCTGCAAAGTACTGCCTTGTACTTTCCACTTAGTGCTTCTAAGTACTAACACTACTGCCTCCGTGTACTACATTTGTGAGAATATTGAAAGATGTATAGGAAAACTTTTGCTTACTGTAAGGGAAACAGGGTTGTACTGAAGTTGTAATAAACACCTTACTATAGGAGCTACCACTTGCTGCCTACCTACTGCATGTCAGCTTCTATACTAAGAACTTTACATGTACTACTCATTTACTCTTCAGCACAGCTCTAGAAGGCAGGGACTTTTTAAATTTTATACACAAGAAAAATGAGGCTAAGAGAGGATAACTGACTTACCAAGGAAAATCACTAAGTAGCAATGTGGGGATCCGAAACCAGGCCCTTCTGCTGTCAAAATCCGCGCTCTATCTGCTCTGCTATATTGAATATTCAGTTTCGGTACATTAAGTATCAGCTGATAAATACAATCCACTTGAGTATATATGATGGACTTTCACTTACCACCAAGAAAAGCACCTTATAAACAGAAATTATAAATATATCCCCTTACGTTTGAAGATCATGATAACCCCAAAAAGTGTACCTGGTTATAAACTCAATGCTTTAAACAGGGCCAGAGTCTAAACAAACAAAAGGTTAATATTAGCATAATAAAATGCAACAATCAGTCTGTGGCAAAAATCTAGACTATAGAGGCTTATTTTAATCCATTCATTTCCTACGACACGTAAGATCACAAGTATTGTTTTTTAGCTAAATTATCAACATAAACAGGAAAGAGCTAACAGCTCAAAGAAAAAACAGGAAAAGTAATCCTAACATCCAAATTCAGCTTATTTTATTTTCCCTACATTTATTTACTCTACTCAGTCAATTTGTTCCACTGCCTGTAGTAAAACCAGTAAGTTTTTAGACTGTACTATCTTTCACAATGAAATGGCCAAAGTGAAAAAAAAAAAAAAGTGTTCTGTTTGCTTGCATAGATTCCAGCATTAAGTTCCTTATCAATGCTTCTTATGACTGGCATCGTCACTGTCATAAATGGGAGTTCAATACCACCCAGGTAATGGAAAAACCTGTTTTGCAATTATTTTAGTTCATTAACATAAATATCCTTTAACCGAAAATTTATTTGGGCTATAGTGATCTTTTCTTTCCATAATTTGCATAGGATATTTTCTTATGTATAATTCCATACATTTCTTTAGAAAATGTATTAGTTCCCCATAGCACCTAGTTTTTTAAGATTGCTATTTAAACATAAAATCTCACATAATGAGAATTTATATTTTCTTTTTCAGACACTCAGCTTTCTTCTGTTACAAAATACAATCATTAGCTTTAGTTATACTATTATAACTCCAATACCAGTAAAGAGTCAGAAATTTTCAAGATTAAATGAAAACATTAAGATTATTACTGTTATTGCGTACCCATTACATTATTGTGTACTGAAAATATTTACGTGTCAGAGAGTAGATTCCTTTCTCATTTATCAAACACTCAAGAATCAGATTAGAATTTTATTGACTTTATTACAATTTATTTTAATTATGCAAATTTTAAAGCTTTTTGAAAATTCCAAGCAGTATTATTATTTCTGATTTATGAGCCACTGAAAACAAATGGCTAATATATCAATAATACCTGCATTATTAGAATTAAAAACATGAATTAAAATTTTCAAAGGTGGATAGTAGTGCTTTAAAATTAATTCTCGGTCCCTGTCTCTTCCTTTCCTTTCCAGGGGTCCTATTTCTGAACAGCTTCAGTGAAATTTATTTTTGCTTGTGTGGAGCTTTCAGGGGACTTTATTTTTAGAACACTAATATTACACTATCACCCACAGGGCAGGCATGAAAAAACATTGCTCTCTGCCGGAGAAACTTAGTGACCCCGTCCCTTGGGTTGTCACATTCAGCTGCCAGGTACCAAGGGACAACCTACAGTCGTCAAGTGTTAAAGAGTAAGCGCTCCGACTTCCCACTGGGGCTTTTTGCCTTTCTGAGAGTGTTCTCTGACCGGGCTGCCCCCAGCCCTGTGAAACAAAGGAAAACGAAGATTTTCCCCAAGATGTTTTAAAACTCTACTCAGGTGACCCAGACGGTCACATCCACGAAAGGGGGAACAGGGAGAGGAGGAAAACAAATGAAAGAAAAGCTCCACCAGCCTCTGCACTGAGCAGCTGCCGCCCCTTACCCAGACGGGACAGTCGTGGACCACCAGCTTGACATTCCCAAACGCGCTGGCCTGATACTCGGTGAACACGGGACGTGCGACCGTGCTGCTGGCGTTCAGCAACAAGCTGCTTTCGTCCCCCGAGACCAGCGGGCTTCGCCCCAGGTAAGTGCGGATGAGCCCCGACGGCCGATTGTCCTGGTGAAACGCGTCCCCCTCGTTCCCGAGCGCCACGATGTGAATGGACCTACACGACAGAGACGGGGTGAGGGGGGAGGAGAGGCGCGTGGTCAGCGCGAGGATCTCTTTAATCAGAACAGGAAGTACGGGGGGCAGCGCGCTGCGAGGTGGAGCGAAACCCCCCGCGCTGGGGAGCAAGACGTGCGCCGGGGTAGAGACAGACAATGGCAGGACCGCGACGCGTACGTACATGATTTCAAATCCAAGGGCAGGGCGGCGACTCGGAGAAAAGCGGCTCCTCGCGGCCTCCCGGGGCCAGGCGGCGGCGTATTCCCCCGCAGTCAGCTCATCCCCGGCCGCGTCCCCCTCGCGCGCCTCCACCGCGGCGCGGCCGACGCAGAGCGGGCCCGCGCGAGCCGGCGAGCGAGCGGCCGGGGGCCCGGAGACGTGCGAGTCGGACCGTGTGCGCGCTGCCAGCCAGTCAGGAAGTGCCCGGGAACATCCCGAGCGGCCCGCCGCCGCCGCCGCCGCCCGGGCGCTGCAGCCCCCTCTGCCGCGCTCCCCGGGCCGGGCAGCTGTCGCCTCCTGCTGCCGCTGCTCCTCCTTCTGGCGGAGAGTGAGTTAGGAGGAAAGCCGGGGCCCCCGCCCCCTCGGCGGGCCTGGCGGGCGGGTGCAGCACGTGCTGGCCTTGGGGGTCGAGCGGACGCGGGGGGCGCGCTCCCCGCCGGGGCCCGGGGCCCGGGGCCCAGGCAGCGGCTGCCGGATACAAAGGAGCGGCCCTCGCCAGGGCCCCGCGGAATATAAATTAATAAATACAACGCCCAAGCCGGAGAGCTCCTGGTCGCCAATCCGCCTGCAGCAAGTTTGTTCAACTCGGAAGGCTGTAACCAGAGCCAGGGAAAGGGGGGTGGGGCGGTGAGGCCCCCGCTCCCTAAAGACTGGGGAAAAAAAGAGGCTAGGCAAAGCTAGGCATTCAAGCCCGCTGGCCGCTCTCGCAGCCCAATTTTTTTTCCCCTGTTGGCCTTGACCGAAAGTGTTTTACCACGTCTCCCGCTTTGTCATTTGTCAACATGAACTACAGATGTTTTCTAAAATCATACTTGTGAGAAAAAAATAAAGGCAACATTCATGCTGGGGCAGAAAGAGTTCTTTGTTCACACACCAATTAATTTGCTAATATCGCTTTTGAGGGATTATTTACAATTTCAAGCTATATTTGGCATAGTTTACCAAAAACCGCAGTTTTTTTTTTTTAAGTGCTGGGGTTCTTATTGTGATCATTTTAAGGAGAAGTTACTTGTGAGGTGTTTAACATGCTTAAAAGCTAAATGCTAGTTTACTTGGAGATTTTAAGTACACGTTATGGCTACATATTTAATAATAGCTCCTTAGGCCAACTGAAAAAAAATAACGATCATGCTAATAATGCAAGGATACTTCAGATTCCTTCATGATAACTCACTGAAGTAAAGGTTATGACTGTCTCTGAAGGACCTCAAACAATCTAATGCAAATGAACACCGGAGTCCACCAATACCAAGAAGAAGGGCCCGAGGTTACTGTGGGACTCAGCTTCTCCATAAACATGAAAAATCTCACAAGGGCTCTGTGTTGGCACAGTTCTTATTTATCCCTTTCCTTATTTATTCATTTTGCCCTACTTTAAAATTTCTTTTCTCAAGAGAGCTATTTTGAGGGTATGAGGTACTGAGGCAGGACTGAGGTACTGAGTAGGGCAGTGAAAAGACTACGATAAGAGGCCTTTGGAATGTGAACAGCTTTTGATTATGGGCCCTTGTTGCTCAGCTGGAAGCAGTATAAAATAGTTTCTCATGCTCATAGGGTATAGCAAAAGGCATTACTCATGTAGTCACTGATTTGTTTTTCAATTTTTTTAAATGTGTATTCATTTTAGAGAGAGAGAGAGACAGACAGAGGGACAGAATATGAGCAGGTGAGGGGCAGAGAGAGGGAGACAGAGAAGGTGAAGCAGGCTCCAGGCTCTGAGCTGTCAGCACACAGCCTGATGCAGGGCAGAAACTCACAGATGGAGAGATCATGATGGAGCCAAAGCCAGACACTTAACAGACTGAGCCACCCAGGAGCCCTATCACTGATTTTTTTTTTTTTAATCTAGTTTCCCTTGCCCTAAGTATAATTTCTCTTAGTCTCTAGAACCTAAACCATTCTGAAATATCTCAGAGTAGAAGATCACCTTTTCTTTTGGGTCAATAGAAAATATATTTTCTTGTCAATCCCCTCTAGTAACCACAGGTCAAAAACAAAGAGAAAAAAAATGTGGTATGTACCTGCAATGAAATATTATTTGGGATTAAAAAAGAAGGAAGTCCTGTCATATGTTACAACATGAATGAATCTCGAGTCCATTATGCTAAGTGAAATAAGCCAGTCACAGAAAGACAACTACTGCATTCTTCCATTTATATCAAGTATCTAAGGTAGTCAAATACTAAGAAACAGAAAGTAGAATGGTGGTTACCAGGGGCTGAGGGTAGGAGGAAACAAGAGACTTGTTCAACAAGGGGAGTTTCAGTTTTGCAAGATGAAAAAGCTAGAGATCTACAGCAAACAAGGTGCAAATAGTTATCACTGCCAGAATATATACTTAAAAATGGTGGAGATAGTACATTTCATGTTATATTTTCATGTTTTGCCACAATACAAAAAAGGGGGGGTGGGGATTGGGAAGTGGCAGTAAGAAACATGCATTTTCTCCTCCATTATTGAGTATGTGAGCCAGCTGTGGTAGGCAGCATGGGAGACACTAAGACAGACTCAGGTGTTACCCTTGTAAAACTAAATCTCTAATCAATAGTCACATATTGTGAATACTAATGCACCCAGTCATTTGAATACATTCTGGTTGCTTAAATAATTATAATACAAGCTTATGCATTCAGCAGCAGAGATAGGTACAAAGTACAAGGTTAAAGTTCAGTGAACGTTAAGAAGAGATCTGTGCCTGTGTGTCACCAGAGAGGAGTTTATAGAGGAAGTAAACTGTCTTCGGTGGTAACAGATGAGGAGGATTGCTAGATATGAAGAGGAGGGAGGAGGGAAAGGAAGTTATAGAAAGAATAGATAGACATCATATACAAATCACATGGAAAGGTGTAGAGACATGGAAGATCATGGCTTGTTTAGGAAACAGGAAACAGCAAGAGCTAAAATTAGTGCTGGTGTGTAGATTCCTTTATTACAGTAGGCATAAAAGAGCGTGGTAGAGGCTTCCCAAGAGATTTCAGAAGTCAGACCCAGGGATGCTTAATTATAAATTAGGAATCCCTCTGTATATATCAGAGAGCTCAGCTAGATGCTCACCAAACCCATCTTGTCTTCCAGCACCCATAGCCGAACTACATTTCCCAAAGCTTTTACATGTAGGTAGAGCCATGTGATTCATTCCAGGTAGTAGAATATAATCCCTGCTGAGCAGTCAAGAAAAGTGTGCCTTCTCCACTCTCTTTTATCCCTCTCTCTACTAACTGGATGAAGCCAGGGAAATGTTGAAGCCATGTGTTTGAATTTGTTGGTCTGCTGCATGGAGGACAATTGGGTTCCTGAATGACTGGTTAGAGCAGAGCTGCCTCACAGCATGCATTGTACTGAGACATGAGTGAGAAAATAGATCTTTATTGAGTTAAGCCAGACATTTTGGGGTCAATTATTATAGCAGCTAGTGATAATGATCTTGGCTAATACAAGATCACAGATGGTCAATTTCTTGATATCTTAAAGATTCTTTTCAAAATTATCTTAAGGCTACTTTTTATAATTATTTTCCTCTTATTTACAATTTTCATTTAGGTTATATATATATATAGTTTCCCTCAGTAGCATTTAATAAAAAATTTACTTTTACTGGATTAACAACATTTGATATAAAAAATTGGATTATCATTAGGGGTCTCAAGATCATGGGGAAGCAAGCACCTCCAACCCAAACAATGTTTCCCTATTTTTGCAGTGGAAATGCCACCATTTTATATTCATTCTAATAGACGTTCTTATCTCCAGATATAATGTATCACATAAGAGTGTTAAAGTATGTATGAGATAACTCAGTGAGCTATTACTGGTCCCTAGATCACGAATACTAATATACCTGCCTTTGAAAAATATGCTGATTCTTTAATGACTAGAGAGGAATCAAGAGTTACTAAGAGTAGGTCTGAAGAATTAGGCTTGGCATTAAGATTTTTCCAACTGTGTTTCAAGGAAACTAGTTTTCCATCTGAGGAGGTGGAGGAGTAAGATGCCTACTTACTGAGCACCACCTCCTCCCATCTCAAAGTTAATCAGAGCAGTGTTATTGCCATTTAATTTTATGTTTTATTTTTTTAAGTTTATTTATTTTGAGAGAGAAAGGGAGAGAATGCACCCACAGATCATGACCTGAGCCAAAACCAAAAGTCAGACGCTCAATCAACTTAGCCACCCAGGAGCCCCTAAAAAAATGTATTAGAGTTTCAAGTTTATTTTCAGTAAAAAGAAGGTATTTCTAACATTAAAAAGAACAAAAATTTAAGACTATCTAGAGCAAGGGTTTCTAAGGTGGGGTGCAGAAGATAAACCTGAACCTGAGATTTTGGAATAAAGTATTTGAACTTCTATGTACAAACACATATATTTTTTATCAAAATAGAGGGAAAGAAATCAAGCTTTACTAATACTGAATGTGAGGACTGGCACCTGCACCCCCACATGGTCCATAAGTGGACAGGCACCTGAGGTGCTTTAGGGAGAGGCTGGGAGCACAGCAGCACGTAATACAGAAGAGGCGGGCTCTCTCCATTGTTCCCTTTCAACATACAGCCACAGGTTGCAGTTTCTGTATATAACTAAGTGGATTTATGTAGGATATTTAAGTAAACTAACTGTTACAGCATGGGCCAATGGAGATAGTGTTAATAATGCAAGAATAAGCAACAAAAAGTTGGCTGAGTTGACATTTCTGATGTCCTTTAGAAGCCACATTGTGAAGTAAAAAATGAATGACTTAATCAGATCTGACAAGTTGGCCGTGATCATTGAAATAATAAAGAACATTTGTTTTAAGTAAGAATTTACATCTCCTTTTGCTAACTGACTTTACCCTGTGTTATCATTGTTAATAGATGATGATATTCTGAACTGATTACAATTAGCCAGCCACTTAACTTAAAAACTAGGCATTCAAACATAAAGGGAAAACTCAGCATCTCCAGCATATTTAGTAATGTACTTTTCAAGCCAATAGTTTAAAGAAAATTCATATATTATCAATGCTAAAAAGCCTCTTCTGAGCTTTCATAACAATGAAAGTCAAAAAGCAACATACAATAGGGAAAATAGTTTCCTTCTTGTCAAAATGAAAATGTCTGAAATTATACATGGACCAGGAATGGAAAAAAAAAACACTTCATTTCTTTGACAGCGAATACCTTGAGAATATGTGTATGAAACATTGTTAAAGACCCAAAGACACAAGTTTTGGAACAAGTTACACAATGTGGGAAGTTGACCATAAAGTTAAACTGAAAGCACAGATTTTTTTTTTTAAATATTTTTCTTTATTTCTAGGGGAGAGAGAGAGAGAGACAGCATGAGCAGGGGAGGGTCAGAGAGAGAGAGGGAGACACAGACTCTGAAACAGGCTCCAGGCTCTGAGCTGGCAGTCAGCACAGAGCCCGACGCGGGGCTCGAATCCACGAACCGCGAGATCATGACCTAAGCGAAAGTCGGACGCTTAACCGACTAAGCCACCCAGGCGCCCCAAGCACAGATGTTTTTAATATGTCTCACATTATGGTGGATAGATTCTGTTATGATAGATTGTTTCAGTGTGGTATTTACTACACTGTGTTTCAATAATGAAATACATTTTAAAATGACATTTTTTGTGTGTGAGCCACTAAAGGAAAACTATAGTAGAGAAGATATTCTTTCTTAACTACATCTTGAAATGATATTTTAAATAATAACTGAATTTGTAAAAAAAAAAAAAAAAACAAAACTGTGTTTTTTGGGGGCGTCTGGGTGGCTTAGTCGGTTAAGCGTCCGACTTTCGCTTAGGTCATGATCTCGCGGTTTGTGGGTTCGAGCCCCGCGTCGGGCTCTGTGCTGACTGCCAGCTCAGAGCCTGGAGCCTATTTCAGAGTCTGTGTCTCCCTCTCTCTCTGCCCCTCCACTGCTCACGCTGTCTCTCTCTCTCTCTCTCCTAGAAATAAATAAAAATATTTAAAATAAATAAATAAATAAATAAAAACTGTGTTTTATACAAAAGTTGTGTAAGTGCAATCACCAATGGATTCATTGTTGTGACTAAAAACTTTAAAAAAAAAAAATGAAAGGGAAGATTCCAAGCTAAGGTTACATGAGAACAGCCATGTGAAATTCATTCATGGTACATCTTATAGGAATTTATTCCAGCAAAGAAGTTGGGGCCAGAATACATAGCAACTATAAGATGTTAGCAATGCAGTTAATTTTGTGCAAATGGGACTTGTAGTGAGTTTTTAAAATTTTTTCCTCATTGTGAATTATAACATCTATACACATAAAATTGCATAAAACTTATAAATAATTATAAAATAAACATTCCTAAACATCTCCCAAGTCAGAAAATAGGGTATTATCAGCATTCATGCAAGGGTACAGGCATGTGCACGCATGCACACGCGCACACACACACATACACATCTGGTGCCCCCAACCCCCGTCCCACTTAGAGTCCTCTTCTCTTCCTTAGAGACAATTATCACCTGACTTTTGTGATGATTATTTATTTTTCTATATAGCTTTACCACATGTGCATTCCGAAGCAAACATTTTAGTTTTGCTTCTTTTTGAACATTTTATAAGTGGTAGGTATCACACTGTATATATTCTTTTGTGTCTTGGTTCTTATGATCACCATCATTTGTCAGATTCATTCATGTGAATGTAGCTGTGATTTGTTCCTTTCTTTCATTTTTATTGCTGAGTAACATCCAACAGATATATACACAACCATTTACCTTTCCATCCCATTGTAGGTGCATACGTGGGTTATTTGTAGCTTTTGCCTATTACAAACAAAGCCCCTAGGACCACTCTTATTAAATATAGTGAATATGCTAGGTCACAGGGTACGTGTATGTCCAACTTTTTTTTTTTGTGTGTGTGTGTATGTCCAACTTTTGTAGATGATACCCAATGGACTTCTAAAATCATTTTAATTATTACACTCTTGACTTCAGGGCACGTGAATTCTCCCCTTAATCCTTTATATACTTGAATATACTTACTATATGTCAGATATTATATTAAGTGCTTTACTGACATTGACTTATTTACTATTTATTAATATTTAATATTCACCCTACTGAGTAGTTGTGTTACTATCCTAATTTACAGGAGAGAAAATTGAGGCACAGAAAGGCTAAGTAACTTGCCCACAGTTATACAAACAATGAGTTGGAATTCCAACTTAGTAGACAGGTGCCAGAGTCTGTGCCCTTAACCTACTACCCTATATTGATATTTGAAAATACTTCCTTCATTATGTAATTTTTGTGATGGAAAACATTGCATCTATAAAAACAAATATAGGATTATTTTAACCCAGCTAAACATTTTCCAAATAAAATTTCAAGGGTTTTGAAGCCATTTGTTAAAAATATAAACATTTACAACATCTTCTGATTAGAGTGGAGAAATAGAATCAGTAACATTAGGCAAGTTGGAAATGCATTCAATAGATATTAACGAAAATCTTTACATAAAAAGTAGGGCTGAAAAATAAGTATGATGATTTAGTAACTCAGCTAAGGAAGCAGTTCTTCCATTTAAATCCACTTATTTTCATGAGCTCTTTTCAGAGAAACTTTAAATAAACTGAATGTAAAAGCAGACATCTGCATTGCTGTATCACAAAGTGTTAAACTAAGAGTTAAGACAAATACTGAATTATTGTTCTCTCTAAAAAGCTTTAACAGTAACATTTTACAGTAAATGTATTTTGTATTATTATTAATACAGTTTAAAATTATTTAAAATATAATTTGCTTCATCTTTATTTCATCTACTGAAATGTTTCTGTTTCCATATGTTTTATTGTATCCATTACATATTATGCATGTATAATATATAATATATATAAGGAATATATGCATGTAATTTATAAAGATATTGAGAGTGTGTTGAAAATTCTTTCATATCGGGTACTCAGTCACAAAAAGTTTGGAGGCTACAGATCTGGTAGCCAGGGGCTGTGCTCTAGAGAGCAAACTTAGGAAAATACCATAGCAGAGTCCTGTGCTACTGAATAGAGCATCAGTGCTGGCTGCCGGGTGAGGCAGGCAGGAAGGGAGGAAGGAAAGAGGAGATAGGAGGAGGCAACAGAGATAAACTGCAGACCTACATGCCTAGAAATCAGCCTAGTGCAATATATTTATATTGTCTTAACTTATCTAATGAGAGATAAAGCTTGCAAATTTACACAAAAAATCATAAAATTCAAGATTAGCATTTTTTTGTTTTGTTTTTACAGTGAGAGCTTGCATGTACTTCACATAGAGTAACCTAAGCAGAGTCACATGCCAGTGTCAGTAACCACAGTCAGCCATAAGAAAAGTTAACTTTATTCATTTTATTACCTGGGTAATTCTTCCCAGTGGATTTCTTCTAAATTGCAAGGCTGCAACGCTGTCAATTCTGTTTGGAACGGCCAAGGTGAAAATCCAGAATCTAACTGCCCTAAACTCTTTCAGAAAAGGTCTAACATGTGCATTTGTTTATTTGAATTTATATTAGCCACCCACATCTATCACTGTGTGCAATCGTGTTTTCAAACAATTGTTCTGAAATCGTTCGTTTAACTGTTTTCCAGTTAAAATGTTACTTAAAACTACCAGCGCATGTGTTCCTTTGAACCAGGACTGCTTGTTTCTACCAGCATTTTTCAAAGGATTGAACTTCAAAAAAATCAGGTTGTTCAGCCTTCAATATGTCTGCTCTGTTATTTAATCCTTGCAAAATACATTTACAAGTATCATTATCAAACATTTTTTATTGTATCATTTATTTATGCATATTTGTGAATATTTCTACTTGTAGCTATACAGAAGTGTAATATAAATATTAGATCTAATGTAAATATTAGGTTTAATTAGTATAATACTTTGTTAATAGACCTTTTTGAAAATCTCAAATACATTAAAAGATAGATTTTTTTCAATCTTACTATAATCTGGCTCTAGTGTTAACTATACTAAAAGTTATGTCATTTATGATGGTAGATTTCCCTGTAAATCTGCCCCATCTCTTCTACACCTTATACTTGCCATCTCTGCTATGACCATCCAATGGACATTACCCCAACTGGGCATTTTACAAGGCTACTTTAAAACGTTCTCCTTTTTCTTTTCTTTTTTATGTTTATTTTGAGACAGAGCCTGCACAAGCACTGGTGGGGGAGGGGCAGCAAGAAAAGGAGAGAGAGAGAGAATTCAAGTAGGCTCTGTGATGCAGAGGGGCTGATGAGGGGCTTGATCCCAGGAACCCTGAGCTCGTGACTTGAACTGAAATAAAGAGTAGAACGCTTAACTGACTGAGCCACCCAGGTGCCCCCTCCCTTTTCATCAATGGCTAGGACAAACCAGTTCACCTGACTTCTGCCCTCACACAATACTTCTGATCCTTATTTTTCTCACCTTGCTTTTTACTTTTCATATCCAATTCTATAATTTTGTCTGCAGTGAAAAACTCAATTTTACGGTGAAATTTTCTTGAAACCTTTTTTTTCCCTAAGAAAAGTCCAGCTGGTACCATTAAATATTAAGTTAACAGGTTGCATCCTTGGGGAATAATCCTTTGGCATTCTAACATCACCTAACTGAAGCATTTAAAATTTTCAGCTTATTTAAGGACATTTTTTTTTCTCTTTCTTATGTCTTAATTCTCATGTTCTCCAGAGATCCCCGGGGCATATTCTTACTGACGGTGATCTCCATGGTTCTCTTTAGAGCCCATTCAATGTTTTAAACCTTAATCTGAGGCTTCAGTATTATTTTTTGTTGATATTCTCTCCATTCCTCTTCAAGTTAAAATATCTGGACTTGCATAGTTATTATCATCTTTCTATCATCTTTCTGGTATACTACCAGTTTCTTTCCCTGCTGTAGCCAGATACAAACCCCACTCCCAACTGGTAACTGCCCTTCTCCCTCCCCCTCCCCCCTCACTGCAGGGCCAATACTATTTCTGCTAATGAAGGGACTTGTCCAATGTTCTTCCTCAAGATGCTCTGGTGTTACAAGCTTCTTCCAGTTTTAGGACCGGGTGGGACAAGGGCAATTCAATATACATTAAAAGATTCAGCATTTTCATTCAAAAGCATCTAGACTTTTCTCAGTGAAGTGGTAAGTAGGAGAAACAAAGCAAAGATGCCTCTGGACTAATCCCAGTGGCAATTAGAGCTTCTCAAAGTTTCCACTGAAATACCCCCCAAAAGAGGGGAACTTGAACAACACCCCACATCAGGCCTACACTTAAACCCCTACCCAGACTGCAACCTAAATTCCCCACTGCAGGCCCAGGGCTTTAAGTTCTCAAGTTTTGCCTTTCAGCCATAGTATATTCTTGCTGACTTAATATAAAAATAAGGATTAAATTACTTACTAGCAGGTAAAATTAAAGAGTGTCCATATTTATACTGTGACTCCCTCCCCCCATACTTCCATTTACTACCAAATTGGCAAATCCTAAGAACTCATAAAATTCTGAGGCAAGAAAACTTCTTTCTAGTGAAATCTAGGAAGACATGACATTTTATTGAACTGGTTAGTTAGAAACTACCTTTTTATATGTGAACAGAAACAAAATGATAATCAGTAATTGTTATTGGGATGGTTGCCATGTCAGAAAAAATCCTGTTTCTACTGGTCATTATGTCCAAGTCTTCAGAGTAGTGGGAAAAGTTTATGATTCTGTGAACAAGAAGAATGAGACACTCCGAAATGTGCTACTCTGCCATAACACGAGAAGCAATGAAGTAGAATACAAAGAAAACAAACCAGATCCAAAGAAAAAAAGCAGAGTTTACTTTGCTTTGTTTTGTTTTGTTACAACCGTTTAGTACTCACCGGCTGTAACCTTAAATGGAACAGTCTGTTACTAGGTCACTACTCATGAACAGTCACAAATTATATACACTGTTAATAACTCCCCACTCTAGACTCTAGAGTTTGGAGACACCTTCAGCCACTGGGTTTTATTAACTCACTATGATTTCTAATACATTACTTAGTCGTCCTGCATTAACTGTGATTACAACGATATTTTGCTTACAACTCGGTCATGGTCTCAAAGCTTCTTATTGCAGGAGCTAAAAATGATTTAAATACAGTTGCTGTTCTAAACAACCGAGTTAAAAGTGTCACAGGGAGAGGCCAGCTGGGCCTCTCAGGCTGGCCTCAGGATGATATTGCCTCAGTCAAGTCACATTTTCCAGGGCTCATTCCTCAGGTTTGCAAGTCCAGAAACTTAATTTTGTCAGGGTGCCCAGAGCTGATCATACTCAATGGATGAGTTTGTGCTAACTCAATGCACAAGAGGCCAGTGTAAAAAGCTAAAACACCAATTTGCTCATTTATAATGAGAAGGGTAACTACCAAAAGGCCTAGAAACTTACGACATGTGGCCAACACCTTCTTTTCCCTGTAGGGAAGTCTACATGGGAAGCCTACTATTATCCTTTCAGTTCAACAAACATTTTGTTTTGTTTTGTTTAAGAGAGAGAGGGGGGCGCTGGGTGGCTCAGTCAGTTATGTGTCTGACTTTACCTGAGGTCATGATCTCCTGGTTCGTGGGTTTGAGGCCGGCATCGGGTTCTGTGCTGGCAGCTCAGAGCCTGGAGCCTGTTTCAGATTCTGTATCTCCCTCTCTCTCTGCCCCTCCCCCACTCATGCTCTGTCTCTGTCTCAAAAATAAACAAAAACTATGAAAAAAAAATAAGAGAGAAAGAATGAGGACACAAGCAGGGGAGAAGGGCAGAGGGGGGAAGAGAGAGAGAGAGAGAGAGAGAGAGAGAGAGAATGAATCTTAAGCTAGCTCCATGCCCAGCACAGAGACTGACACTGGGCTCGATCCCAGGACCCTGGGATCAAGACTGATCCAAAATCGGGGCATCTGGGTGGCTCAGTCCATTAAGCGTCAGACTTCCACTCAGGTCATGATCTCACAGTCTGTGGGTTCTGAGCCCCGCGTCAGGCTCTGTGCTGACGGCTGGCTGGGAGCCGGAGCCTGCTTCAAATTCTGTGTCTCCCTTTCTCTCTGACCCTTCCCTGCTCACTCTCTCTCTCTCTCTTTTTCTCTCTCTCTCTCAGAAATAAAAAAAAATTTTTTTTAAACATTAAAATAAAAAGACTGACCCAAAATCAAGAGTCAGATGCTCAACTGACTGAACCACTTAGGCACCTCTCAACAAACATTTATTAGGCACCTAAGATATAGATCATTTTGATCCCAAAGATGTTTTGCATATATAAATAAACAGTTTAATTGGCATTAAGCTAGCAAGTGGAAATTTGTGCCAATTTGAAACTTGATCAATCTTCTACAGTTCTGTCTTCTGATTGGCAGAAGCAGCCTTAGGAGAGACTGATATCTACCTGATGGATTAGCCACAAAGATCATCCAACAGCCACATTTACAAAGCTATCTTTAAATATGGTTCTTAACCCAGAGCTCCAAAGGAATCTAATAGCCCACAGAACTAGATTCCAACCAACTGTGTTAAATGCACGTGTCCTTTACTTCTAGATTCTTATATCAGGGAAAACTTGGAATCTTCTAAACTTCTAAAACTTGGGAATCTTTCAGAGCCAACCTTGCCAATTGGGGCTATCAATATCAGACGCTAATCAATATAGGGCATTTCTAGAGTGAATTCTTGAATTTTACAGCCACTTTAACCTGATATCCTCCTTGTTACAGGCCCAGCTATAACATATCCTGGTAATCTAGATTTGCCCATGCATTTTTTTTCCTACAAAACTTTTCTAATTTACTTTCTGGAATTCCAGTTGGGGTAGGATGGAGAACCAGACCATTATTCCTCTATCCTCCTAAAGAACTGTTCTGATCCAAAGAGCCATTTACCATACTTTCTTCTATCTCTCCACTTGCTGTCATTTACCAACCTCCCAGTCAACCCCAATCTCCACCTCATACATTGTTCACTATTTTTCTCTCTGCTCCAAATATGATCCTTCACGATGCTGATGTCCACATGAGTTACTCTTTCAACTTCTTAGCCTCTTCTTCTTTGGTGACATAAACCTCCACTCCACTTCATCCCTCCTTTTCAATGGCCAGTCCTTAGGCATTATTACTTCCTGCAGCTGTTCCACATCTACAACAATGCTTTCAGATATTCCACAACGTAGGCACACAACCTTCCATCTTCCCATTTCCATCACTCAGTTGCTCCCTGCTCGTGCTCACATACAACATACAAACACTTGATGCTTCCATGTTCTCCATCTCTGCTAGCCCTCTTCTGTCTTCATTTACCATGCTATACATTTGAGATCCCATGGTGCATCTCTTTGTATTTAGCCTCACATCCTTTGTTCTATAGTCTTTCAGTCCAAAACTCCAACCCTGGATCAATCTAGCTGTCTGATTTTTTCTATTCTCATATTTGGATTGCTAAACCTTTCTATAGAAAGTCACCATGCAAGGACGCCTGGGTGGCTCAGTCGGTTAAGCGTCCAACTTCGGCTCAGGTCATGATCACACGGATCATGGGTTCCAGCCCCGCGTTGGGCTCTGTGCTGACAGCCAGTTCAGAGCCTGCAGCCTGTTTCAGATTCTGTGTCTCCCTCTCTCTCTGACCCTCCCCTGCTCATGCTGTCTCTCTCTCTCTCTCTTTCTCTCTCTCAGAAATAAAACATTAAAAAAAAAAAGTCACCATGCAGATTAATGGTGCTACAAATTCATGGTCTCCAATTTCAATGGGACGTTTAGTACTTCTTAACAAATATGGTTATTGTTCTTATTCTCCAGAGTAGTTCAAGCCTTCTCACTCTCTTCTGTCTCAGACTTTGACATCTCTTCCCTCATGTTTTCTGTCCCAGAGAAAAAAGGAAGCTTCATGGGGTGCCTGGGTGGCTCAGTCAGTTAAGTGTTGGACTGTTGACCTCGGCTCAGGTCATGATCTCACAGTCATGAAATTGAGCCTTGAATTGGGTCACACTGGGCATGGAGCCTGCTTAAGGTTCTCTCTCTCCCTCTCCCTCTGCCCCTCCCCTGCTTCTGCAAAGAGAAAGAAAAAGAAATACAGAGAAAGAAAGGGAAAGAAAGAAAAGAAAAGAAAAAAGAAGAGAAAAAGGAAGCATCAGATGGGGAACTGCCCTCAGCTTCCTTCTATAAGCCAACAAATTTGTATGCAGCCACATACATCCCTTTCTTTGTCCCTCAGTCACCGTGCAATAAATAGCCATGATTTTATTTAAGACTGATGCCTCTGGTAGTGCTGTGTGTGCTTCCCCTTTTGACACTGGAGGAACTGCACTCCATCTGTTTCCCCTTTCTTCTCTGGTGTCTTTGACAGTTACCTCTCTATGATTCTATACTGTCAGTATTTAAACATGTCTGAGTCTCTAGCTATTATTTTTTCTTTCCCATTTGGCTGGAAGCAACTTTGTTTTGCTTTGTTTTTTAAAGAAAATATCTTTTAGTCCTGAGTTATTTAATTATTTCACTTGTCAGGACCTGTATGCTTGTCTATAGCAAATTTATAGTGTGTTAAATAGATCATTTTAAGTGCTACAAACTTGCTCACCTGGAAAATGGTTTAGGAATTAAAACTCAAGTATTATACAAGTTCTTATTATTATAAATTGTAAGACATACAAAAGCACATTTTAATGAATAATTATAAAACACCCATTTAACCATCATTCAAATGAGGAAATACCCCAACCTATACATCCCTTCTAGATACTTTCTCACCCTTCTACAGGTGACCACCATTCTGAATTTTATGGTAATAGTTTCCCAGCTTTTCCTTATAAAATTTAACTTTTTCTTTGCTGCTCAGGCCCACTCTTCTCTCTTCTCCCCGCTGCTCTATATACTGGGAAGCTAGCTTCTATGGACTCTATCAACAGGCTCCTTTGGCCTCTGGCTTCCACTTGAATTTCTCAACAGGCAGATCAGATGGAATGGAATGAAACAGGATATTTTCATCCCCTGCCTCCTCTCCTAGAGAGTCTCCCCAAGGGCTAGCTGGTTGGTTTTATTCCTAACTGTGTTCATCAGGGTTAGGCAGAGAAACAGAATCAACAGGGTGTGTGTGTGTGTGTGTGTGTGTGTGTGTTTATACATAATACTGTTACACACACTGGACTGACATATATGTCATATATATATATATATGCCATACCTATATATGAGAGAGGAGAGAGAAAGATTTATTTTAAAGAATTGGCTCATGCAATTGTGGAGGTTTGGGGAATTAAAATCTAATTCCTTCTTGCTTGAAGAAAGTCAGTCTGTTCTATTAAGGCCTTCAATTGATTCGATGAGGTCTATCCATATTATGGAGGGTAATCTGCTTTACTCAAAATCCACTGATGTAAATGTTAATCCAGAATGAATAGGTCACAGGAGTAAAAGACACAGCATAGGGTATATAGTCAATGATATTATAATAGCGTTGTATGGAAACAGAAGGTAACTACACTTGTGCTGAGCACAGCATAACATATAGAGAAGATGAATCACTATGTTGTACACCTGAAACTAATGTAACACTGTGTGTCAGTTTTATTCAAATAAAAAAATGTTTAACAAATGTTAATTACATATTTTAAAACACCTTCACAGAAGTATAGAATAAGTTTGACAAATATCTGGACACCATGGCCCCATCAAGTTGGTATACAAAATTAACCATCATAACAACCAAAGGTTCCTATGAAACTAAACTTTAACTCTTCATTCAACTTTCTCCCTCTGGGTTCACTCTGCTTACCCTTTCCCATCTAAGAATAGTTATGTCTACTGCTGTTATTGACCCTGTACCACTCCCTGTAGCTTTTCCCAAACCCTGCCCACACCTTTTATTAAACAATCTTCCGTTACCTAGCTTGAGAATATCAATACACTACCCAAATGTGCAATCCTAGAAAATAGATTTGTCTGCTTTAGAACTTGATGTAAGTAATGTCATGGTGTATATATTCTGTTGTGTCATGCTTCCTCTGTTCGGTGGTATTTACAGAAGTTTCACCCATATTGTTACATATGATAAGAGTTCATTTATTTTCAATACTGTACAGGGTTTAAATACATGAATGTATCATTATTTATACATCCATTCCAGGGTTAATGAATATAGGCGTTGTTTCTAGTTTTGGGCTATCATAAACAATACTGCTATGAATATTCTTTACATACATCTCTCTCCCTTTCTCTCTGCCCCTCCCCCACTAATGCTCCCACACATGCACCCACTCTCTCAAAAAATAAAAAAAAATAACAATAATAAATAAAAGTAAGCCCTTTAAGTTCTTTAAAATCCACTGGTAATGTTTGTGAAGTAAATTTCTGTATTATAATTTCACAAAAGAAAATTCATTTCTGCTTTAAATAGGCTGTCTTTCCATTAAAAGAATTTATACATTTTATAATATGCAAGCATGAAAAATATTGCATTCAGGGGTCACAAATGAAAAATAAAAGAACTGAGCAATTTAGAGAATAACGAATGCTATTTCCAAGACTAAAACACTCAGATGTTTGCCAAACTTTTTCACTTATACCAAAGTAAGCTTTAGTAAGACTGTATCTCTGTGTGTGTTTCTGTGGTGTGTTTCTGTGCATCTATTGTGTGAGAGACTGTCTTGTGTCCATGTGTTTCTGTTTCTGTGTACATGTCTGTCTGTGAGTGTTTATGCATCTGTGGTATCTTGGGGGCAGGATACAGAAGGTGGCATTTTAGTGGTATAAAAGAAAGGAAGAGATCCATTTCTGTTGGAACCCATCTTCCATTGGATAAGAAAAGAAAAATGTGTTTTTACTGCCTTGACAATAGGTGAAATAACCGAATAATTTTATGCCTGTAAGTTTTAGGCATTTTAATAAAACTTTATTACAAAAATCCATGTTCATTATTGTGTAAGTTTCAAATAAATAAATCTGACCACCCATTGATAACCACTTTATATCCTTCCAGATATTTTATATATATATATATATATATATATATATATACATATATAGTTTTGCAAAATGGGATTACTCTCTGTTTGAGAGATGCAGGTGAGCAAAATGTACGGAGCTCCCTACTTCTCCACCGTCTTGCTTCCCCTGCAAAATGGGATTACTCTCAATAAACCATTTTTTAGCAATGTGACATGAAGTCAACAAATACTTGTTAATGCTATCCCTAAACCATAGCAGAGTACAGGGTATATGGAAAGCATTAAGAAAATATCTGATAAATAAACAGAGGAATCCTTTATGGTTGTCTTTGGTAATACTTTTCCCTTTGGCATGTTTACATATTTATGAACTCTATATGAAGTGAGGATTTTAGACCTTTGTAATATATGTAACAAATGCTGTTTCCCCCTATTTTATACTTAATTTACATTTTTCCTTTTCCAAAAGAATAGAAAGTAATATTTGAACACACAGCTTAATCTCACTGAATAAAAAAGTCACCTGATTTAAATCAAATGGTGCTTCATTGCAACTTTTAAAGAAATAAATGAAGTAAATGCAATATATCGGAGCAAAGTGCTGACTGCTCCTCACTGGAGATTCTGCTCTATTTAAATAGAGATAGGGGAGTGATTTATAGATAGTAGTGCAGAATATGCCCAAAAGCAGTACATTTTTAGGTCAGAAAGTCTTGGTTCTTATCCCACTTCTGCCCCTCAGCAGCTGGGTGATAAGGGAAAATCACTTAATCCCTCTAAGCATCTGTAAGTAAATGGTCTCTATGTTATTCCATCCCTTAAGGAATATTTCCAAAATAGATACTATTCTTAAACATGAGAACAAAATATATCTAGAGCCCCAAATCAGGTTCAGCTTCTCTGCCATAAATTTGATGGTAACATGAGAAAAAATATACGTATCCTGTTTTGTTTTTACCATAATTATTTTAAATACCTGGGTTTTATTGCCTTATATTTAATACTTCTTGCAGAGAAGGATTTTTTGTTTGTTTGTTTCTTTTTTCTCTCTACCAACTCTGTTGACTATAAGCGAGTACTTTATGTTCTTAGTTTCTCCCTTGAGAGAATCTTGTTATCATGAGATGGAACTATTAGTACAGCTGTCAGAGGAAAAAGCTACTGAACGATCCTTTAAATACACTCCATTAATTTTAGTTCAGTAAAAGTAACATCATGAGGCATTTTAGTCCAGTTTTTTTAAACTAGGATATTATTGAATTAGAAATCTAGCTTTACTATAGGCATTATTTATCTCCATTTTATAGATGAGGAAACACAGAGTCCAGGAGATTAACAATTTGTCCCATTTTTTAGGTAGTAGAGCTGAGACATGAACACAGGTTAGCCTGGATCCAATCACTCTGAAAACACCATTCTCCTAAACATATATACATCTTATCCATTCATAGAAACACGCCCTGCTGAACCTCAGCCTGGCAAAAATAAATGCTGAATAGTTACTGTATCTACTTTATTAAAGGGGAATTCAGTGACTTGCAAGCTGAAAGTAACAATCTCCTTTCTCCTGCTGTCCTTCATACTTGCACTCTGTTCCAGTCTCTGTGTTCCACCTCCACTACCTTGAAATTCCAGGTAGATTTTATAGTTCTGTGCTTGCTCAGTAATAAATGAAGTAATAAATGAAGTTTTAGTACTTAGAGTCCAGTCTAGGGTAATAATCCAAACACTAATCTCATCTCACTTAAAACTTTCCTTTCCTAGTTGAGTTTTGCTGGGGGTTGGAGAGTTGGGGCAGCAAGCTCGTACTTAGCTATGTGGCTGTGACTAGCACTGGCACTCTCAGGAGCCACAAATAGTCAAAGGTGACTGTGTCATATGGAACTTCGTGAGGAACCTCCTATTGCATTTCTATCTGGTTTACCATTCTGAGAAGCCCATGGACTTCTGACAGCCTTCACACAACCCCCCCACCTTCAGGTGGAGTCTATTTTGTGAAGATGTTAGGCTGGGTCCCTCCACAGGTACCCATATCTTGTCCACAGCTTGCTCCCAAATAGCCTTCCTTCTCTTTCCTCTTGAACAGAACATGCCCATTTCATTCCAACTCCACTGGTTTTGCTTATTTGCCTCTCCCACCTTTCTTCCTCTCTGCCAATTGAAATGTAATTCTCAGCTAATCTCAACACACACCTTTCCCCATAAAGCTTTTCCAGATTTACCTCTTCCTACAATGGTTTTCCCAGTTTGAAGTCCTAACCACTATAGTCTGTCCAAAAAGAAAAAGTCAATTTTACCTAAGAATATCCTGGGTGAAGCAATAAAAGTGATTAATTTTATTAAATATTGACCCTTGGGTATATATCGTTTTAATACTGTGTGTGAGTTAACAGGAAGTGTGTAAAAAGCCCTTCTGCTGCATAGTGAAATACATGATTGCCTCAAGGAAAAACAAATAGTATACTTGTCCTGACCTGTGACTTGAATTAGTGACTTTTTCCATGGAATATAATTTTCAATTGAAAGAATGACTGACAGAAACTATGGTTATAGAGCATTGAGTGTTTGCTATGGTATTTTCTCAAAAATGAAAGAAGGTTGTCATTTCAAGGAAAACAAGTGACAGTGTTTAACGCCAATGATAAATTTACAACAAAAATTAGAATTTGGGAAAACTTACATCTGGCACCATGAGTTTGACAAGTTGTGGTGGCTACGTAGCTATGTCCCCATATTCTTGGATCCAGTTCTCCTCAAGAGGCGGGGCTTAGTTTCCTACCCCTTGATTGTGGGCTCAGCCATTTCTACTGAATAGAATATAGCTGAAGTGATGAGCTGTCATATTGACATTAGTTTATAAAATGACTATGTTTCTGTCTTAGGTGAGTTCTTTTATATTCATATTCTCTCTCTCTCTCATCATTCATCTGGGACAAGCTGCCAGGTTGTGAAGTAGCCCTGCTACACCTTGAAAACACTCAAGTAGCCTGTGGAAACGTTCACTTGGCAAGGAACTGAGGTTTGCAAGCAACCATGTGAGTAAACTTGAAAGTGGATCTTCTGAAGCCTGCCAAATGGCACATGAGTGAATTTGGAAGTAGTCTGTCTCTCAGTTTAGCCTTGAAATGACTGCAGCCCAGCCAACAGCTTGAGTGCAACCTCTTGAAAGACCCTGAACCTGAACCACCCCCAGCTAAGCCACTGTGTACTCCTGACCCACAGAAACTGTGAGATAGTAAAAATTTATTGTTCTCAGTTGCTATGTTTGAGTAGTTTGCTATGCAATAATAGATGATACTATAGCTTCCCCAAACTTAAAGACTTTTCTGATAAGAGCAGTGGTAGTAGTAACAAAGGGTTTTTTTTTGGGGGGGGGGGAAGTAGGGGAAGATAGGGAAGTTGTTGAATGATGAAACATGTTGATGGAAGGTCTACATACATCAGAGGACCAATATTATCCAAATGATCAATGCAAGGTGTTATGAAATCATGCGCTCGTAAAAGATCTAGTCAAAGTATACAACAGACCAATAAATTTTAATGTAATAGAGGATATGATTTCTATGTTGCAACTAAACCTTTGGGAAACTACCACCTATTGAATGCCGGTATAGGATCAAAGACGACTATCCACACTTAACAGGAAAGAGCATTAACATACTCCTTCCTTTTACAAATACATATCTGTCTAATGCTGGATTTGCCTCATATATTTCAACCAAAATAATGTACTGTAATAGATTAAATTCAGAGGCAGATTTGAGAAGCCAGATGTTTTCCATGAAACTAGACACGTGAGATTTGTGAAAATGAAAACAATATCACCCATCTCACTACATGTTTTATTTTGAAAAACCTATTTTGAAAAATCATTTTTCATAGAAAAGATTGTTATTGCTATTTTAAAATAAATTGTATTAGTTGTATACTATTGTGTCACAGGTTATGCCAACATTTAGCAGCTTAACAGTATATATTTCTTATCTCCCCATTTCTGTGCATCAGGAATCCAGATGCAATTCTTTGGATTCCTCTGGCTCAAAGTCTCTCCCAAAGTTACCTGTATTCAAGGTGTCCCTGGAGCTGCAGTCGTCTTAAGGCTTGCCTGGGGCAGGATCAGCTTCTCAGCTCACTTACATGGCTGTCAGCAGGCCCCAGTTCCATCCACACTGCTGTTGGCCAGAGACATCAGTTCCTTGCTGTATGGGTCTCTCCACATGTAAGTCACAAGATGGCAGCTGGCTTTCCTCAGAGAGAGACATAGAGAGAGAGAGAGAGAGAGAGAGAAAGTCACAGTCTTTCTGTAACCTAACCTTGAAAGTGGCATCCCATCATTTTGGCTATGTCCTTAAAAAAAAAAAAAAAAGTAAATAAATCCAGCGATGCTCAAAGGGCGGGAATTACACAAGGGCATGAATACCACCAGGTAAGAGTCACTGGGGCCATCTTAAAGACTGCCTACCATATGAATTAACAACTATTTTATAAGTTTCTCAGCATTAGTTTCTAATAAGTTATGATCAATAGATACAAGTCACATAAACAGAAGTTTTTGGGGGTTCTCAGTAATTTTTAAGAGTGTAAACAGCCTTTGAGACCAAAAAGTTTGAGAACTGCTATTCTAATAATACAAACATTGGCTTTCCAATTGGTAAAGATTCAGGGGATTTTTTTTTTAAGAGCTGAAAATTCATGTCTTGCTTTTATTATTATTCATAACTATAAAATCTTTCCCCCAAAATGACAGTATTTATAATAGTATTATAAGATACACAGGTACATAGTGAAATATAGTGGCATTTGCCAGTTCATATACAGTGTGTATAGTATTAAGACTTGTAAGTACTATATGTACTGTGTATTTATCACATATCTGAGAATACTTAATTTTTTAAAATATTTATTCAATATATTAAGTGCTTACATTGTTACCAGTCAATAATTGGTGATTTATTATTATTTTGTTCAGCAAGTATTTGGAAAACTCTGGACAAGGATAGTATTAGAGTTAGAGATTTATAAATTTTCTAACAAGAAAAAATTAAGCCAATATTTAGGTGTGATTTCCATGAAACAGAATTTAATAATAAAATGAATGAAGTACAAGACTTTGGGGTGTGAAGAAAGGAGAGGAAGGAGGAAGAGATGTCATAGAGAATAGCCAGAAGTAAAATACAAAATTGCCTCACAAAAGAAAAAGAACACTATGTTAAGAAGTATGGGCTATCACTAGCATCAGATACTTAAAAAGTTCAAAAAGAATGAAGGGTGAAAAAGGTTAAGATTCGGTGATAGAACTTAAAAAAAAAAAAAAAAAAAAAAAAACCCTCACAGGGCCAGAATCAAATCTAAGTAGAAAGTAGGAAAGCTGAGACCACAAAGGGAAGAGGAAACTTTGGCAGGTAACAAAAGAAGGTTGCAAGATCTAAGGAACAGGTCTAAATATGTGCCTTCCTATTGTTTAGTTTAAGCACAGAAGAATCGATAGCATTTACACTTTATGCAAACGAATAAGGGCCAATTTTGAATTGTATTCAATTATATTAAACCAAATGGTTTGATAAACTAAATTTTAGGGGTGCCTGGGCGGCTCAGTCAGTTAAGCATCTGACTTCAGCTCAGGTCATGATCTCACTGTTCGTTTGTGGGTTCAAGCCCCAGGCTGGGCTCTGTGCTGACAGCTGAGAGCCTGGAGCCCATTTGAGATTCTGTGTCTCCCTCTCTCTCTCTCTCTCTGCCCCTCCCCTGTTTGTGCTCTGTCTCTCTGTCTCTTAAAAATAAATAAAAAACGGGGACACCTGGGTGTCTCAGTAGGTTGGGCGTCCGACTTTGGCTCAGGTCATGATTTCACGTCTGTTGGTTCGAGCCCTGCATTGGGCTCTGTGCTGACAGCTTGGAGCCTGGAGCCTGCTTCAGATTCTGTGTCTTCCTCTCTCTGTCCCTCCCTTCCTCACGCTCTGTCTTGCTCTCTCATAAAAATAAACATTAAAAAAATTAAATAAGTAAATAACATTAATAAAAATTTTTCAATAAATTAAATTTTAGAGATATTTCTTTGACTAAGAAGTTTTCTATTTTGTTTTCTTGCCCGAATACTCTAAGTATATCCTTGATTTTTTCCCTCTAGTAAGTGCCCCTAATATCTGGTTTGACCTTGGCCAAACTACAAAAAACTTTACAATACTATCTGTGATAATGTCTGACAATTGCTAATGTCAAACAAAATTTTGAATATCTCTGTTTCAACTCCCTTACTTTACTGATTAATAAATTTGAGGCAACAGATTGTAGTTCCTACAGGTGACCACATTAAGCCTGGCACTAATATCCGGGACCTCTTGACTACTAATCCTGGGGTCCCTTATTGGCATCACATTATGCAACATTACTTTTGATGATATTTTTTTCAAACTTACTACTGGTGTAATTTTAACAAAAAGTTCATACTTTGGGAGAAAGGGTTTGCGGGTGAATAAAACTCTGAAAAATAAGGAACACTGGCTTGACACGAATTGAAAGGTGTTAGCTTTTAGGATTAAATCTTTCTGCTCCCTGGTACTATTTTTGGGCTTCCTAAAACCATCTTTCCTTTTCTTCAAGATGATATATGGCAGGACCTTGTCTCTTGAGCCTTCATTTTCACAGATAAATCAACCACGTTCCGCCCCATTTACTCTTCTCCACAGACTAAACTCCAAACCTCTGGGGGCCAGAGGATCTCCAATTTAAGGCAGGAGCATACTTCTCTGAGTCCGTATTTGAATCAGTTGCGAGGGCTCTAAGCACGCCCGTAATTGAGGGGTGAGTTGGAGGCGATGGTAAGAAAACCCGTCAGAGCCTGCGCCACATTCCGGGGCCTCTGAGAGATCCTAAGTGTTAAAATACCACGCACTTGAGGAACCACCCTACGCTTGGACACCAGGGTCTGTCCCAGGATCCAACTGGCGTAGCTCTGCCCTGTGCGTGACGTATGACGTCACACGTTTGACACGTACCACGGCGACTGCGAGGGCTCGCCCAGAGGCTCACGGTTACACTTGTTTGGATGTGGGAGTAGTTGGGCCTTAGGCTACTGGGTTTTCATTTCCGGGTGGGAGGCCACTGGTGGAAGCCGAGGCTGCGGCCTTCTGGGCTGGGACGGACCAAAGAGATGCTTTAGTAGCGGTCGAACTCCGAGGGAAGGAGGCAGCCTGCACCTGGCACCTGCACCAGCACCCGCACATAAGGCACCACAGCCTTATCCGGACATGCATTTCTAGGTGAGGACGGCCCTCAGTGCCATCAGCACCTTGTGGCGGCCACCCCAGGCTAGCTTCTGCTGAAAGCAGCTCTGTTTATTGAAAGGAGAATGGATTGGGCACCTGGGTGGCTCAGTCGGTTAAGTGTCTGACTTTGGCTCAGGTCATGATCTCACAGCTCGTTGAGTTCGAGCCCCACTTAGGGCTCTATGCTGACAGCTCAGATCCTGGAGCCTGTTTTGGATTCTGAGTGTCCCTCTCTCTGACCCTTCCCTGCTCACCCCCTGTGTCTCTCTCTCATAAGTAAATAAACAAGGTTGGTTTTTTTTAAGAGAAAGAAGGGATTTTTCATCTTTTTTTAAAAAACTGGGTGATGATGAAACTTCAAGAGATTTTGAGCCTTAGTGAAATTATACCATTACCTTGAAAGTAAACTTTACGTAGACTATAAAGGTACTTAGTTTTTAAAAACGTACTGATTTTGCCCCCAAAGACTAAGCAGTAACTATTCAAACTAGTATACATCCCTGACGTCTCAGATCTTTCTCATTTTTTCACGGGAGTTCTTCCTTGGCATTTCAAATGATAGTGACCCTGTCTTCTCTGTATGTTGATCTATTTCATGCACACTATCACATGGGATGACCTGTTTATTTGCTTGTTTATGGTTCTTCTATAATGCATGCTCAAGGAGAGCTGCAGTCCAGTCTGTTGTATTTATCAGCTCCAGCTTCTGGCACAGTGCCTAATGTTTGTTGACTAGATGAAATTTTTTCTGACTCTGGCCACCCAAAGCTGGCGCCCTTCCTCTTACTTGAATAGGTGACAACATTCTCTGTATGTTAGTATTATTGTATTAATAATATTTTACTGTAGTTGTCTCTGAATATGTCTGTGCTACACTACGTGCTCCTTTATTTAGAACAAGGACTTTTATTCATTTTTGTATCCCATGTGCCTGGCATACAGTGGACACTCAGATTTTTATTGAAAAAGTGAAAGCTATCCATAATAGAATTGTTGATAACAATATCTTTTCTAAACTTCTAAGTCCGTCTTAGAGTAGTTCTCCTCTTGTTTTTTTTTTTTTTTCTCCCTGATATTGAAAGCCACTCACTCCAACTAAGAGAGGTAATAATATGTGTGGTGAAAAGAATTCAAATTTTTGAAAAGAGAATCTAGGTAAGATGTCGATGTTGCCATTTTCTGGTTTGGCGATTCTCTAAATCTTTCAGAGCCTGGCTCACCATTTTGTTGATAGAGATAGTAATACTTGTATTCAGTATATATAACCATTCTATTTCTTTAAATAGAATCCTAAAACAAAAAAAACTGGCTTAATACAGTTCAAAATAAAAAGAAAGGGGCCCATCATTCAGTGTATTCATTTTTGGCACTGTTGAATGAACATAATTTTTTTTTTAATAATTACGTAGAATTACATGGAATAGCTAGTTTTCTTTTTCATTTTGCTTGAACATGATTGGTTTGAACAGAGAGATCTGCTTAAGTAGCTGAGTAATTAAGTTATACATTCTGTGACCCTAAGCAAAGGGACCAACATACACAATCTGTATTGTTCCTGCAAAGATTATTGCAGAAGTAGAGAAATCTAAGACTTCTAACCAAAGGCCATAAGAAATGCCAACTGTGAATACTAAAGTGTATTTAATTTGTATTTATTTGCTTTTCTTGACATTCTTCAATTTAGATTGCTTGTTTCCTAGGTGGAAGAATCTATCAAGTAATGTAGCTGCTCAAAAACCCTTATTGGACAGTGACGGCTACAGATTTGATGAGCAATAGGTAAGAAAAGAATGATTTTAATTTAAAACAGATTTATAACAAAATTTTCTAAAACTAAAATAAGATCTATTTTTCAATCAGAGGTATATGTTATATCGTACATAGTTTATTTTTTCAGTTGTTTTAGAGAATGTAGTTTACATTCACTGTAAAATTTGAGCAAGTTAGTAGTAAAAGAAATGACTCTTCTTGGTTCATAGAAAATAGTAATAACTAGTGGATTCTGTTCCACTGGATGTAAGCTCCAGTAGAGTAAGGGTTTTTGTTAATTTTGTTTACCCAGTGCTGAACAGTGAGGGCACATAGTAGGTGCTCAATAAATAGTGAATGAATAAAAGAAGCCCTTTCCCTGTTATTACTAGAATAGCCATTAATGATAATTTTGCCCCAAAAATTGTTACAGGAATTTGCTCATCAGATTATTTCATGTTCTTGCTTTTATTAAATATTGGGAAATCACATATATTTATAAAGTGTTGTAAGACATAAATAACTATAGTACATTCACATTTGTACACATGATTAAGTTTTAGAAGAAAGTAGAGTACTCTTACTTTTGGAATTGTTGTGTGCGCTTGTTCAAATCTTATGTCTTAGTCTCACCCTTCAATATAGCAACCAGTATCCTGAATTTTATGTTTATCGTCCCCTTTCTCTTTCTTTAGTGTTACCACACAAAAGTGTACTCCTTATATATTGCTTAGTTTTCAATATTTTTGAACATTATGTAAGTGAAATCCTCCTATTTTTTTCTGTATCTTTTCCTTATTCAAAATTATTACATTCCTGAGATTTATTCATGATGTCGCATGTAGCTATAATTTTTTCATTTTTACTGCTGTGTAGTAACTATTATGGATATATTATAATTTATTAACTCTGTAGTTAATAGATGTTTGAGTTGCTTACAGTTTTTTTCGTGTTACAATTAGAACAGCAGTAAACATTCTAGTACATGTCTCCTGGTGCTACTGGGGATGTTTCCAGGATTGAAATTGGTGGTCACAGCTATACATGTCTCAGTTGTACTTAATAATACTGTTTTTCAAAGTCAGCATGCCACTTTACATTCTTATTACCACTGCATGAGAATTTCTGATCTCCACATTACTGCTAGCACTTGATGCAAGATGAAAGCAATGAAAAATGCAAGGAAAACTTGACAAGAATGCAATTTGTGGAAGATGTGAACATTTGTGTTTCAGTAACAGAGCTAATAGGCAGACATTAGTGAGCTTTGTAAGAACTGAATAATAGAGTCAATAAACTCAGTTTCTTGTAATGTAAATGTATTTTTACATCTTTTGACTAAAGAATATATGGTTCCTTTGTATGATTTAGGATGTTTATAAAAAATTGGTCATGTATTTGGTCACAGAAGAAACCTTAAAATCAGGAAGGTAGACATTTTATGTGCAATATGCTCTGATTTAAAAGCCAATCGAGTAGAAATAAATAATAATAGAGTATCAAATCTTAATGACTTGGAAATTATAAAACACAATTAAGATTGTTCGTGAGCAAAGAGGAAATCACAAGAAATATTGTAAAGAACTCTTCTTTAAAAAAAATTTATGGGCTAAAGTAAAAGATTTATTTAGAGTACTTTCATTATTGAATAAGAAAGACTAAAAATAAGTAAATTTTATACTTATCTTAAATTCTTTCTGAGTATAAATTAAAGGAGAAAGAAAGATGGGCACCTGGGTGGCTCAGTCAGTTAAGTGTCCGACTGCAGCTCAGGTCATGATCTCACAGCTCTTGAGTTCAAACCCCGTGTCAGGCTCTGTGCTGACCTCTTGCTCAGAGCCTGGAGCCTGTCTTGGATTCTGTGTTTCCTTCTCTCTCTGCTCCTCCCCGACTCATGGTCTGTCTCACTCTGTCTCTCAAAAATGAATAAATGTAAAAAAAATATTTTTTTAAAAAAAGAAAAATGTATAAGATTAGAAATAATATAGCTACAGAAGATTAACATAATTACATTCACCCCTGTGACAACATATTTGAAAATCTTATATAAGAGGATTTTCTAATGAGATATAAATTACTAAAATGGCTCAATAAGAAGAAAATTGTAATATATAAATTAACATATATGAAATGTAAAAGTTGGTAAATCTAATTTTTAAAAAAGAATCAAGACCAAATATTTCTACAGTGGAACTCTAGCTAGCATTTAAAAAAGGGGGGGGGGATTTTCCTATATATAAAATATGCTTCTGATTTTTTCTGAGATTTAAAAAAATGTTTATTTATTTTAGAGAGAGAACGTGAGAGTGCTAACAGGGTAGGGGCAGAAAGAAAGGAAGACAGAGGATCCAAGGCAGACTGTGTGCTGACAGCAGAGAGCCTGATGCAGGGCTCATACTCACAAACCAGAAGATCATGGCATGAGCCAAAATTGGACACTTAACCAACTGAGCCTTCCAGGTACCCCTATGCCTTTGTTTTAAAAAAGGAAAAAGAAAGAAAAATGGATACTTAATAATAGTAATGTTATTGTTTCAGACACCTCTGAAAGATGCAAGCCTTCTTGATTCATAGTCACATAAATTTAGGACTAACCTGTTATGTACAGAATAGAAAGCCAAGGACAAATCTCACTTTATGAATATAATTGCAAAAACTACATATGAAATATGAGCAAATGAATCTAGCAAGATATCAAAGGAATAGTATGCTACAATCAAGTACACATTCTTTTCCAGGAATGCAAGGGTGGTTCCAATATCAGGAAAGCTAATACAGAATTTATTATATGAACACATTAAGAAGAGAAAAAAAAAAAGAAGTGATCCCGCCCATAGATTATGAAATGGAAGTTGATAAAATTCACAACCATTCCCAATAAGAATGAGCAAAACCAAAATGAGCACAGAGGGAAACTAAATATGATTAAGATTATTTAGAATAACATTTGCAATTGGTTTTTTGGTAAAACATTAAAGTGAAATATTGAAGCTGTTTTAATTGAAAACAGTTACAAGATAGGTATTCATTCCATAATCATTATTACTCAACATTGTTTTTGGAAGTCCTAGTGAATGCAGTTAAATAAGATAATAAAATAATTGATATGGACACAGAAAAAAAAAAGACGAAATTATCTTTTTTCCCCTTTGATGTCAGTGAATAGATAGAAAATCTAAGAGATTAGTGGAAATACCAAGTTGGGGGTCAGGGGTAAGGAATACTACTAGACATGATAGATGAAAAACATCAGAGACTTTCCATAACAGAAAATAAAACATACTATAAAATCACTGTAGACAAATAAGTATTATAATGACAGAAATAGATCAGTGGACCAGAATAGAAAGTCCAGAAATAGTTCATATATATGCTTGTATGATAATATTGGCATTTTGTATTAATGAAAGCAATAGTTCATTTAATCAGTAGTACTAAAACAATTTGATATTCAGATGGAAGGAAATAAAAACCTATTAAAAGTGAAAGCATAGAGGGATTACAAAATTTTAAATAAAAAGTTACTTTTTAGAGAAAGAAAGCCAAAGAAAATTTAGGAGACTGTATGTTTAACTTAGGGCCTCAATAGACTTTATTAACAGGAAAACCAGAAGCTTTAGAAAGAAAATAGAGTTTTATTTGACTCTGTGAATATTTAAAAATTTAAAAATGCCTTTCTGATTTTTTACATAAATATCATATTTTAAGACAATTCACTTTTCAAAAAGTTTTTTGAAGTTTTTTATTTATATATTTTGAGAGACAGAGCAAGCGGAGGAGGGGCAGAGAGAGAGAGAGAGAAAGTATGTGTCTGTGTGGAGTCTGATGTGGGGCTTGAACCCACAAACTGTGAGATCATGACCTGAGCCCAAACCAAGAGTTCCTAGTTTATGGTAGTGGGTCATATATTAAAGCCCAGAATATAATTCTGGTATTAGAATATTCTAATAGGGTATTCTTTTCTATGGGGCTAGCAATGTTTTCTGGCCATTCTAGTCTGTACAGCTAGAAAAAAATGCATGCTTAAAAATCATTTTCAATTCTATTTACCATTACAGGTTTTATTTTGTTCTTGTATTTCCTAAGTAGGTCTTTTATTCTCTTATCCTGAAATTCTTGATTCTTAACACCATTAACTAAAAAATGTGTTTATCTTGTACTATAAGAAACATAATATCAAATAATAAAAATTCATATTAACACTACTGAAAATGACTGAATGAAATTTAAAATGTTGTTGTAGTTCTTTCTGTCCTTGTAGTATTCTGAGCTTTGTTTATTTTTTTAATGTTTGTTTATTTTGATAGAGAGCAAGCAAGGGAAAGGCAGAGAGAGAGAAAGAGAGAGAAAATCCCAACCTGTGCTGGGATTCTTTAATAATTCTCTTCTATAATTTCACAGCACAGAGCCTGATGTGGGGCTCGAACTCAGGAACTGTGAGGTCATGACCTGAGCCAAAATCAAAAGTTGGGTGCTTAACCAACTGATCCACCCAGGCACCCCTGAGCTGTGTTCTAAAGTCACTGGACATAAATCATTTTTAGCTGTTGCAAGAAATTTTGATAAAAAGCAATTTTTAAAATTTTTTTTTTCAATTTTAGGGGTTAGTTTTAAAAAATACGTATTTTGAAAGTTTTTACATGTGTATTCTTTTGATTGCTATTGCATTACATATTTTCATTTACTTTACTCACATACTTAATCAATACTATACTTATGAACTTGCTTAACTTTTAGTTTCTATTCTCAGATATACAGAATACTAGACTGTCTGCAGTGAATATACTCAGCATTATTTGCCAAATAAAAAAGCAGAAAGGGAAATCAAAGACAAATGCTCTTGTATATGTTTTCAAGTTCTTATTGATTGAGCTGATAATGAATTATTTCAATTAATTAGGACATGTCACATGAGCTAGTATTCACTATGATGAGTAAAATAAATAAAAATATAGTGCTTCATATGTGGGGGAAAGTTTCCTTCCCATAATATGTGATAAACATTGTGTGTATGTGTGTATGTATGTATTTATGTATATGATGTATCTGATGTGTTTTGTAGCTACTTTATCACTTGGTTGACTCGTGATGAGGTTGTTAATGGTAACATTTTTTGTTCTACCTGAAATATAAATGATAGATTTGAATATATTCATTCAGGAAATATTTACTGTGATATTGTAAAATTGTAAAAGCACTGTCCAGGTTTGGGGAATAAAGCCTTGAGTGAACCAAGACCCTGAACTCATGGAGCTTATATTGTTTGGGGAGAAACGGACAACAAAAAGTCTCATCTTCTCAGCTTCCTACCATCTAACCAATCTCCACGATTCCTTCAATTGAATAGCAGTGTTAACATTGCAGATCCTGTCTCCTGTATGTCTTGCCATTTTACCATAACTATTTGAAGACTTCCATTGAGCTTTCCAAGACTACTCAGTATTAATGGTACCCTACGGAAATAATAGGAGAGAATTACTAAAGAATTTTTCAGAAGAAACAAAATGTTATAAATATACCTATTTTGAAATATTTTTTTTCTAAACTCTATGTATAAGATACATAGCAGATACTTAGTTTTGGTATTCAAACGATGATTATTTACCTTACAGAAGGATTTTATTTAGGATTACTTTTATTTATTTATTTATAAAATGTTTATATATTTATTTTGAGAGAGAGAGATTGGGAGTGGAAGAGGGACAGAGAGAAGGGGTGGAGGAGAGGATCCTAACAGGCTCTGCAGAGTCAGCACAGAGTCAGATACAGGGCTTGAACTCACAAACCCTAAGACCATGGCCTGAGCCGAAATCAAGAGTTGGAAGCTTAACCGACTGAGCTACCCAGGCTCCCCTCTAGGGTTACTTTTACAAAATAAGTTCTCCTGATATTTTTCAAATGGTTTAAGTTAGAAATATCCTGTTGACACACAAATTGTCTCCAATTCTTATTGTAATGAGAAGATGTGTATATTTTCTCTTGTGACCCAGGATTTCCCAAGCTTGGTCAACTTATGATTATAAGTACGATCACAGGAATAAAAATAACCTATACTTCAGTGGCTTCGCTCCACCTGCAGAACTTCAGATCTGTACAAAGGCTTGAATCTTTTCCCTTCCCTCCAAGTATTTTTGGGAATTCCTGAAGTGTCTAATTATTAAGAACAGATCTGGTCAGCTGCCTTGCAGGTAGCATCTGCTTGGCACTTGTGACTACTTCTATGGATACTACTATGTCTCCTTCAGGCACTGTTTCAGTTTTGGCTCTTCTGGACACTGCATCCTCACAGTGCACTCCATTACTAATGCGATGACACTTTCAAAGAGCAAAGATCTTTGGCAAAGTCCTGAAAATGCCTCATTTCCCTTTTTTCTTTTATTTTCTGTGTTTGGGGGGTGGGGGGGTATCCTAATTGTATAGCTAATTTGTGCTCACTGCCTTAAGAAAGCTTAATAAGAGTGTTTATGGCTTCTCTTTCCTTCCACCTACTGTGAATCCCTACTTGATTTGAGATCAAGGTAGATCTGAGTGACATACACCAGCCTGTGCTCAGAATCACTGACAAGTAATTAATTAAGGAACTCTTACTAGACTGGCTTTGCCAGAGCTGGCCATTGTACTTAAATCTGCGTTCTCTCCCAGAAGGATCCTGTAGTCTTGTGTATATACAAAGGCTTTTATCAATCTGCCCCATCAGTTCTCCAACATCAGGACCTCTTAGAGCCTTTAACAGTGGATGTGGAGACCTCTCCTACACACTAAATTTATTGATATAAAAATTTTCACTAGCCTCTGAACAAAGTGATATACTATCATACTTTCAATCATACTTCATGACATAAACTTGATAATTAGACATGAGTGAATAATCATATGGAAACAGTTTTTCTGTAGGACTTTTTAAAATTTATCTGCTTTGTTTGCCATGACATACAATTTTTTAGGCATAAAGAATGCAATAAACATCTTTTTATTAGTATTTTCCTTTTTAAGCCTGTGTATAGCTTTGGGTGATTATAAACTAAATTGTTTTCCATACTTTCTGATAAATGTAGTTTATGTACATAGTTAGATTTTTAAAGTCTCCACATTTTACAAATTCAACGAACAGCAGCTTTTCCATAGTCTTGGGATAATAATCATTTGAAGAAGGCTATGTACAGGTTTCCCCTACTTTTCAAAAGTTGGTGTTATGTCCACTGTACTTTTATAAAAGGCCTGACAGTACTACCCATTTTACTATCTAGAAGAAATCCAAAAAAGATTTTTACTTTTATGTAACAGAGAGAAAAATGAAACTAGCGTGCAGTGTGTGTGTTGCAGTGAGCCATTATGGAGGCCGCACACACCTGAGCAGCAGCAGTGACCCACCGGTCTCCTTCCCCAGAACCATACTCGGTATCAAGCAGCCATAATAGCTTTGGACCATGTGTGTGGGCGTCTGTGCTTTACTTCAGTTGATTTTGTGTATCCTTTAGCAAGACATATCCTAGGATATCAGAAAAGCCAAAGAGAGGTTAATTTTCGGTCTGAAAACACTCAAAAAACTTTACATATATATTAGTGACAATTGCTTCTTTGCTTTATTTCATTTCAGCTTATAAAATGTTTGATAGAATAGGAAAGCTCTTCTTGCTGATAGCAGAGGAAACCTGTATTTGAACTACTTCCAATTTATGCCATCCTAAATAGCCTTGCATTATCTATTTTTATACAAATTATTATTGAGAATTTTTAAAAATTGGGATATATTCCCATGATGGCAGTGGTATTGGTAATATCAATATATTAGTACTGTTTGATATTGTCAGATTGTCTTCAGAACATTCCTACCTCTGACACTTGTTATGAGAATTAAGAGATAAGTGGTGTAACATAGCTCTTAGCACAGCGTTAAATTAATTAAGCAAGGAGGCCTGTTAGATTGAGGTGGCTCCGATCCCTAAACCTGTAAATGCCTCAAGATTATGGAATTTAAATCTAAGGGCAACCTGTCACAAACAGCCAAGAGGCTTTCCAAAATAATGCAGGTCCTTAAGCTATACATAGTCAAGTAAGTTCCTTGCTTTGTTTCCACATCTTCCCTATGAAAGTGGTGGCCCTAGCTACTGTCTGTGGAGAGCCCCTAATCACCTCTGGTGATACCTGATGCGAATAGATTTTTGTTCAAATAAACTCTTAAAATTTTTAATGTCCTTCAGTTTATTCTTTAACAACAGTTACTAATTTGGCCCTCAGTATGTGTCAGTACCCTTCCTTCAGATAATGATTTTTAAAATGATTTTGACATTATTAAGCATTTAATACATAGTCCGAGATGTACATAGTCTCAAAGCATGCCGTGAGCTAGAAGAATATAGCACTGGGACCAACAGAACTCATCCATCTGTGAGGCTGGCACCAAAAGGAGGTGGCTTCCAGTTCAAATCTCCCCTGACTGGGCCATGGATGGTTCTGAAGGAAGTCATTCGAGAGACTTGATAGCTAATACTTGAAATCAGGCATGTAGATCCGTATCATTTGGGTTCAATGTAGGTTTGAGGGAAGAATCCACTTAGGAAGGTTCTAGCCAGTTGCGTGAGAAATGAAAACAGGCTGAAACCCATGTGAACAAGGCAAACTCAGTGGGTGACTTTCACCCAAATTTTGCAAACCTTCCAAAAGCAAAATAGCTGTTGTGTATTTGACAATAGCTGCCATTTGTTGAACATAACTGGTCCATCAAATAATTACTGTCACCTTTTTAAAGATAAAATTTGGGTTTAGAAAACATAATTTGCCCAAGGTTATACAGCCCAGCATGTAGGTGATGGAGTTGAAATTCAAATCTGGGTCTGACTGAACCCCAAAATTCTTCATTCTTAATTAAGCAGATACTGCCTTCACTTAGTGTGTAAAATGTTCATTTTCTTCTAAGCTTTGTACAAATCAAAGATTCTTTTTTTTCATGTATTAAAGCCTTCTAAATACAAGTAATTTTACAAGGCTGACACAAATATTATTTGGAGGTATTTGTAACTGTTTCCTAATTAATTTTTGTAAGTACAAAGCACTCTATTGTGAGCTGTAAAAAAGAATATATTAGTTAAAGAATATAACCATTATTTATTTTGTCTAACATTATTACCTGAAATAACATGATACATAAAGATATAGGTAATAGTGATAATTAAGCAAAACCCAAAACATTATCATATATGGTCACAAATATAAATAAGTGTGGCCAGGTGGGATTTTCTTAAATCTCATTACCCTCTGTCTTTTTTTCATCATTCCTCTTCCAAGGAGAGACTCAGTAGAAAGCAAAGACAAGAAGAACTTTGTTAATATAACACATAGAGACTGGTTATGCCTTTTAGCATGAGAACTGCTTTTCTTGTAGATTTGTTAATTCCAGATTTCATAGGCTGCCAAGGAAGGTGGGAGCCATTACAAAGAGAAAACAAAAACTGGATGAAACTAATTGGAAGCTAGGACATCAAGAGGTGGGCAGATGGATGAAAAGAAATTAGGGGACCAAGGAGAATGGAGAGAACAGGGGAAAAGACCAGAGAGCGAAGATACTGCCAGCTGTTCCCTGGGGTAAATTCTGATCAGCATATAGCTACATAGGATAAATACACGTTTACATTATCTTACAGACCTCCAGTTTGTGTGTGCGTCATCTAATAAGATTTTCTTTCTGGCAGTGGATTGCAGTTTTCAAATATGAGTGGCATAATTATTTTCAACATTAGGGTCATGATGGAGGGAAACATGTTCTGGCAAGGTTAAGAGAAGTGGTTGGGTGCCTTGAAGAGTGTTCTCAGATGAGGACTAAGGACCAAGTGAAAGTGGGAGTCTGGCAGGCTTCACGTGAGAGAAGAATCCTCTGATGAACATTTGTCTTTCCTAGACAGTTCCTGTGAGCAGACCCTAGCACCCACAGCTTTATGCTTGCCGAGGATAATGATCTAGCTACAATTAAATATAAAGGCTTCAAATTAAAATGGGATTTGTGGCACCTGGGTGGCTCAGTTGGTTGAGCAACCGACTTTGGGTCAGGTCATCATCTCAAGGTTGGTGGATTTGAGCCCCGCATTGGGCTTTGTGCTGACAGTGCAGAGCCTGCTTGGGATTCTCTGTCTCCCTGTCTCGCTACCCTTCTCCTGCTTGCTCTCTCTCTCTCTCTCAAAATGAAATAAACATGAAAAAAAAATTAAAATGGGATTTGTGTTAATCAAGTCTGAATTCATCCCTACTAAAATATTAACTAGGTACTCAAGTCCACATGACATGAAATTCTTCCTAGACTTGATAAATAGGGAAAAAATGAAGTGGGAGAGGAGAAGGAAGGAAAAAGATGATGACGAAGAAAAAAAGCTTGACATTTTAAAGAAGACAAATGATAGATTTTATAATTTTGCGTGTCTTTGACCTAGCGACCTTTGAGTGAAGAGAAAACAACCTGTTCAGAAGTATTTTTTTTTTTTTAAATATTTTTATTTATTTCTAGGAGAGAGAGAGAGACAGCGTGAACAGGGGAGGGTCAGAGAGAGAGGGAGCCACAGACTGAAACAGGCTCCAGGCTCTGAGCTGGCAGTCAGCACATAGCCTGACGCGGGGCTCGAACCCACGAACCGCGAGATCATGACCTAAGCGAAAGTCGGACGCTTAACCGACTAAGCCACCCAGGCGCCCCCAGAAGTATTTCTGAATTAACTGCTGGTGTTTCTTTTCCACTTGGCATCGTATGTGAAACATTTTTTTCAAAGCATACGCCAACTCTTTTCAAAGGGAGCTTTGTTCTCAGATGATCTATTAACTGAGATACCACTATAGAAATTGGGTCAAAATTCAACATATAATGCAGAACTCCTTAGTACAGCTTATTTTTCATTCTCCCTTCTCCTCCTCCTCTGCCTTCAAACATACTCTTCCTCTTCTCAGTGCCAGTGTGATTTCAGAAGATTCCGTAACAAGTTCTCAGAGGCCCATTGTGCAGTAACAAAGAATTCTGGCAATCAGCCGTAGGTTCTGTCCTTGCCTGCTTTCCCGAGTGGAAGGCTGCCCTCGTCCCTCATGAGTGACGGGGTAGGACAAGTGCAGCCATGGCCTGCAAGCTTGCCAAGCACTAGGAACCCACGCAAGAGCTCATCATGCCGATCAAACCTGTTGGGTGGATATGTGGACAGGTGTTGAAGAACTTTTCTGGAAGAAGTATATGCAGTCTCGTTGTAAAGGGGATATGGGTGTTGGAAACAACCGGGAATAAACTCCCCCTAGGGTTTATTTGCTTTCCCAGTTACTTACAAAGTGGACCCAGTGTCCCATGTTCTTTTAGATTGAATGAATTGAATTTTGAATAGGGAATGTTTTCAGTTAAGCTGCTGTTTTCCCCCCCTAACCTCTTTTTGTCTTAGTTGAGGGGATCCAGAAAGTAATCATGGACCTCCTAGACGAGTTTAAAGATGAATTCCCTACCATCCTAAGATTATCACAGTCTAATCAGGTAATGTGATTTCATAACTTTGAAAAGGATTGCAAAAAGTATATTGAATTTTTAAGATCATACCAATTATTTAATGCTTGACTTTGAGATCAGTACCTGTAGCTTAGAAAAAAATTAATTTTGCCTCAGAAAAACAAATTTCAGATCTTATTGCGTGGGTCTGTGGAAAGAAGAGAAATGGTGGACAAGGAAGTGAGATAGATATCTATCTTCAGACTGGAAATCTGGAACCTTCTTATAGCCACAATTGTAACGTATGTAGTTTGCTACATTTGCTTAAGATTTGCTTAATATAGGGGCGCCTGGGTGGCTTAGTCGGTTGAGCGTCCGACTTTCGTTTGGGTCATGATCTCGCGGTTCATGGGTTTGAGCCCCGCGTCAGGCTCTGTGCTGACTGCCGGCTCAGAGCCTGGAGCCTGTTTCAGAGTCTGTGTTTCCCTCTCTCTGACCCTCCCCTGCTCACGCTGTCTCTCTCTCTCCTCGAAATAAATTTAAAAAAATATTTAAAAAAAAAAAAAAAGATTTGCTTAATATAAAATCAGAAATATACCTGGGTATATTTTAACTAAAATCTATGGCTATTAAGTCAGTGAAAAAAGTGATACGAATTATAGTAATGGAAAGATAAATACAGTATGGGTGTATGTTTTAATGTGGAAAGGAAATCGTGGTATCAGTTTAAACAAACCATATGTGCATATGTTTTGTATAACCTCTGTTCCCAAAAGGAGTTTTGATAGATAAAATATTGGGATTTGGAGAATGGATGGGTTGAGAATTTTGAAAAGACCTCTGATCAGGAAAAAAAGTAAATATCTTGTAACCTAGTTTACTTAAAGGTACACAGCTCTTAATGGATAAATGTATTTTAGCCATCTAGACCACAGTTAGAGTAGAATATGTTGTAAAGTTACATGGTACAGTAATAATCTCCTTATCCAGATATCAGACTTTGGACAGTATCCAACATCATAGCCAAAACCTGGAAATAAACCAAAAAAACTCTCTGAGTAACAGTAATCACAAAGTCTATATATTTCATTCCAAAGGAAAGATCTTAGGACCATTCATCCAGACAGCCAGGCATCAGACATTTATTAAATACTTTGCTATTGGCTGGGACCGGACACAGGGAATACAGAGATAAAACAGGATTCTTTCAGTCAATGAGCTTAATCTAGTGGAGTCAGAATTGTAAACAAGTAATTGTGTTTGGAATATGGTTAAGAGGTAAATTTATCTTAGAGGAATGCAGGACTCTACCACTCTGAATGGTCAGAAAAGGTTTATGGAATAAGGATGCTCAAAGTGGGTCTCAGAGAATGATTATGAATTTTCACATTGAAAAAAAGTGATAGGGTAAGTGGATAGGGACAGAGGAAGCAGTGTCACTTAAGACAAAAAGTATGAAAGCATAGCATGTTCCCAGAATATCAAGTAAAATGAACCAATGGTATGGGTTTTGGGTCTAGACTTTGAGGAGGGCTGATAGTGAAGTGTAGGTATCTGGATACATAGTGGAAAGATGGTATCCAGATGCTGGTCCGCCAGACAGCAAAACAGACTTTATAAATCAGTAGCAAACCAGACTTTATAAATCAGTCTTAGACTTGGTGTCTAGTTGCTTACCCTTTTTACAGTCCTCTAGTTTCAGTATAAAATCATTTCAAATGCTGGACATTTTTCTTGAGTATGCTCTGGAGTATTATGGGAAGAAATGGGCAGGTGACCATGCTTGGTCTAGGACATAAAATGGTTAAGGCTAGCACAGTTGTGGCAGTAATTCCTAAGAAAGCCTCAAAGTGAATCGTAGGAAGCCAGAGACTGGCCTGGAAATGCCTGTTGCTGCTTCCAAGTTGTGATTCTCTCACCACTGCCAACATTAAAGAAACTAGGTTTACTAATGAAAAAAGTTGCAACTTTCTTCACAGCTCCCTTCATCTCTTCCTACCCTCCAACTAGCCTCATTATCACTTGAACTATAAATTTCATTTAATAGTGAAATAGATTAATACTCTGATCCCAAAGAAAGAACTCTGAGTTCCTATTTCCAACTCACTGAAGTCATTTATTTATGAGAACTTATCTCATTTAGAGAAGCATATAAAAATAGTTGACTCTATTTCTCGTTTTCAGAACACTTACATTGTACTTTTTCCACCATTTACTTTAAAGAATGTGTTGCTGAGATTGGCAAGAAACCCAGGTTCTTGGGAGATACTACATAGATTGAAGTTACTTGTGCTTTGAAAATAAATTATTCAGAACACAATGCTAATGCTTGGATAACTAAATTATTTTTACTTATTTATTTTTAAATTTTTAAAAAATGTTTTATTTATTTCTGAGAGAGAGAAAGAGAGAGAGAGACAGCATGAGCAGGGGAGGGTCAGAGAGAGAGGGAGTCACAGACTGAAACAGGCTCCAGGCTCTGAGCTAGCTGTCAGCATAGAGCCTGACGCGGGGCTTGAACCCACGAACCTATGATCATGACCTCAGCCGAAGTACGACGCTTAACCAACTGAGCCACCCAGGTGCCCCAACTAAATTATTTTTTAAAAGGTCAGATTGTAAATGCTGCAAATTTTATTATTTGGGGGATGATCCATCGTTCCCAAGTATGCTGAAAGAAGTGGTTTTAAGAATACTTAAGGGGAGGGGGCGCGTGAGTGGCTTAGTCGGTTAAGTGTCCGACTTTCACTTAGGTCATGATCTCGCGGTTCGTGGGTTTGAGCCCCGCGTCGGGCTCTGTGCTGACTGGCAGCTCAGAGCCTGGAGCCTATTTCGGAGTCTGTATCTCCCTCTCTCTCTGACCCTCCCCTGCTCACGCTATCTCTCTCTCTCTCTCTCTCCTAGAAATAAATAAAAATATTAAAAAAAAAAAAAGAATACTTAAGGGGAGTTAGTTAATTGAGGTTAGTTCATGATTAAATTTAAATTGAGTTTCTAAATCTCATGATTAGTATCTAAATCTCCCTTTTTAAAAAATTTACACATGTATGTATTTATTTAGGAAAAGTCCATCTTGTTGGCCTGAAACAAACAAAACGTTTGGTGGGATTTGTATAGAGGGACATAACCAGAATAATGGTTATTAAATAGTTCTTCATGACTCATGATTTGGAAGGAAATTTTCTTCCTGAGGCTGAAGAAAGTTAATTTTAGAGTCTTGCCTTGAGGTCATGGCTTCTGATATCATGTATTCTGCAGTCGAACCCAGATCCTATACCTTCAATATCCACTTCCTTTAGCAAAAAGTAGGTTTTAAAGGTTTACACTTGCAAATGATTTCTTCATGAGGATTTAAACATATTAAACTTTTACATTTGAATAAATGGAAACTGTATTCTACAATTAGGGAACTAAAAAGTTTTAGTTCGATGATCTTTACTTCAATGAGAGAAATCTTTGGTGGTAAATAGGGTAAATTTTTATGGTTTTAATTATTAAAGATGATCATGTATTTTATTCTGTAATTATTTTACATTTAACCTTATAAAATTGGGAGTTGTAAACAGAACATATTAGAATCCATGTAAAATTTTGGATTTTTATAGCTGTAGATGTACTTTTCTGAATTTTCTTGGCTTTTTTTTTCTTTAATTTTTTTTTTAATTTATTATTTCTAGGAGAGAGAAAGAGTGAGCAGGGGAGGGTCAGAGAGAGAGGGAGTCACAGACTGAAACAGGCTCCAGGCTCTGAGCTGGCAGTCAGCACAGAGCCCGACGTGGGGCTCGAACCCACGAACCGCGAGATCATGACCTAAGCGAAAGTCGGACGCTTAACCGACTAAGCCACCCAGGCGCCCCGCTTGGCTTTGTTTTTAACACATGGGACAAAACTCTTAGGGCTGCACCAATAACATTTGGAAATCACTTTTGTTGGTATTAATATTTCTAAATATGAGAATAGGACTGTAACTAAAGTGTTCTATGATTCAGTTGTATTTTTGTCTTTGGTGAGTTGTTGTGGCACTATCATAACTGAAAGTTATGGAGCATATTGTACACTGAACACTGTCAAGGTGGTTTCTAATTTAATATTTGGTATATTTACTCCTCTATATTAATCTATTCTCAGGTACTCTTCATTTCAACAAATATTTAGAACACCCTACTAGCTCCAGACACTATTCTAGGTACTAGGGAAAGGTCTGTGATCCAAACAGATATAAAACAGTGCTGTCATAAAACTTACATCCTAGTCAGGTAGAAAAACAAGAAACAAGTTTATTTATGTTAATGGTAGGTATAAGAAGGAGAAGAAATAGAGCAGAAATATGAAATGGGAGTAGAAACAGGGAGGACAACTGACCGTTACGGTAGGGTGACCAAGAGGGTCATAGTGAGAAAGTGATTCCTTTTTTTAAAATTTTTTTTCATTTCGTATTTTAACTTGATAGGGAGAGAGAGAGAGAGAGAGAGCGAGCGCATGATCAGAGGAGAGGTGCAGAAAGAGACAGAGAGAATCTCAAGCATACTCCACACTCAGCACAGAGCCTGATTCAGGGGACAATCCCACGACTCCAGGATCATGACCTGGGCCAGAAATCCAGAGCCAGCTAGACACTCAACCACCTGAGCCACCCAGGTGCCCTGAGAAAGTGATTCTTAAGTTAAGACTTGAGGGAAGTGAGGGAGCAGACCTTGGTACCTTTGAAGAATCAAATGGCATAGCTCATGCAAAGTCCCTGAGGTGGGAGTATTACCTAACCAGCTCAACAACTAGCTAAGGGGAAAGGAGAGAAAACAACAATGAGGGTAGAGAGGTAAAGAAAAGCAACCTTTGTAGGGTTTGTAATTTTATACTGAGTGCACTAGGAAGCCACTGAAGCAGCTGGGCAGAAAAGCAAGATAGGATCTAAGTTTTACTAGTATCTCTCTGGCTGAGGTGTGGAGTAGAATGGAAATAGACCAGGAGGGAAGCAGAAAGACCACTGAAGAGGCTCATTTACTAGTCTGGAGAAGAGATGGTATAAATAGAATGGACTGAGGGTTGGCACAGGTCACAGTGAGAAGTGGTCAAATCCTAGGACTATTCAGAGAAAGAATTGAATAAGACTTGCTGACAGGCTAGTTTTTGGGATGTAGAGTAGTAAAAAGCTGATGTAATAGAAATTGAAGTTCAGCATGAAAACTGCTGATGTTAGAGAAATGGGCATGGCTCTAGGAAACAAAAAGAAAAGAAAAAGGGAAAGCAGGATATATTCAAAGAATGGAGTTCAAATAGTGAAATCTGGAGCAGGACTTTCAAAACAATCTGATTAACTGATGCTAGGTGTCTAGCGGCAAATGAACATTACCTGGTGGTGGTGGTGAGGGGACTTGGTATTTCTTTTTGGACATTTGGTAATGTACTGAGGTGATGATACTGACAAAAAGAATCATCTAAACTTGCACACTTAGCAACCAATTCCAGGATCCTTAGGCTAAGAGTCAAACAAAACAAAACAAAACAGCCCAGGGAAAAGAAATGAGCAATTTTTAATTTGGGATCGACATTCAAATTTACACATACAGTTTGGTAGGAAAACACATAGCATAGATACTAGCATAGGAAAAGCTGGTAGCTCAAAAAAAGACAAAAACTTTTTATTTAAAAATTTTTTACTAGAGCCTATTTTTAAAATTCACTGAAGGGGCGCCTGGGTGGCTCGGCCCCTTAAGCATCCGACTTTGACTCAGGTCATGATCTTGTGGTTTGTGGGTTTGAGCTCCATGCCACACTCTTGGCTGACAGCTCAGAGCCTGGAGCCTGCTTCAGATTCTGTGTCTCCCTCACTCTGTGCCCCTCCCCGACTTGTGCCCTGTCTCTGTCTCTCAAAAATGAGTTAAAAATGTTAAAAAAAAAAAATAAAAATTCACTTAAGAATGAATTGGAATCATTACCATAAACTGGTATTTTTTAAATGTTTATTTATTTATTTTGAAAGAGATAGAGACTGGGAAAGGGGTAAAGGAGAACGAGGGATAGAAAATCCCAAGCAGACTTCTCTCTGTCAGCACAGAGCTGAACGCAGGGCTCAGTCTCAGGAGCTGTGAGATCATGACGTGAGCCAAAATCAAGAGTCAGGTGTTTAACAAACTGAGCCACCCAGGTGCCTCAATGAGTGTTTTTGTTTTGTTTTGTTTTGTTTTCCAGAGGAAGATCTTATTCTGTGTCTAAAGGACTGTAAGTAGCCTCTCCTCTGTTGTTACCTTCCTATTCTCAGAGCCATAAAAGCCCACTTTGTATGCACCCCAGTACCCAGATTTGGTTTCTAATACTATTCCTAAAAGCAGTAATGGTCTTCTTGGGAACAAGTTGATTGTATGTTTTGTGTCAGGGAAAATAAAGGGGTCAGAAACATTTTGTTGCTGGAGGTAATATTTCTTTCAGAGGTAACTATGAAAGTCTAGAAAAAGGAAAGCAATTTAAAAATCATGAAGGGAAGCAAAGTCATCAAATTGTAACTATTTCAGCATTTAAGGGGAAACAAAGATGATATTAATTAGGAACTGGTTGAGTTCGTTGGAAAAAGCTATGAATTTATGACAATACTGAAAAGAGAAATATGCAAAGGGCACTAAAGCATTATTGTAATGCACACTTGAATTTTTTAAAAAACTGTTTATCATAAATGCTGTATTTTGGTCAACACAAATTATATGATCCTACAGGAGAGTTTCGATTAGCGGATTATCATTTACAAGTAGACTTGTGTCTCTACAGAGGAAAATATTTAGAAAAATAGTATTACAAAAGAGGAAAAGGTTGAATGGATCAATCTAGTATAGTGTTTGGGGGAATGAATCAAGATTAGTTAATAGAAATATCTGAGTAAAGTTAGTGAATCCAGGCCAATAGGTACAGATCACCAAGATTTTGTAAAGACACAGAGTACAGAGAGGGAAGCTCCATAATGTTAATGTCTTGCCTCTGTAAGAGATAGAGTCCTTAATACACTGAATGACTATTAGATGAAATTTCAGTATCGGTGGAACTGCACATGTCCCACTATTGTTTGCCGTGGCAATATGGCCCTCACTTTATGGTTATAAATGATGAGAAAAAGCACGGTAAACTGTAATCAGAAGTAAAACCAGACATTCTAGCTTCTCCAACTTGAGGAGTTGGGAGGAAGAATCAGTGAAGCAAAGCATAGGATCGCAAGAGAAATTGAATCTGTATGTGCAAGAGCTTTGTCTATTGCAGATAATTGTGGTTTCTCCCCCTGGTGTGCTTGAAACCCAGATATAATATCGTGATTGCACCTGTGTGTGATTTTGCTTGTTTTACCCACCACATAACTACCTTTAAGGGTTTCTCTACCCTAAATTGACTTGGAATTGCAGCAGTTCTAGCAGTCCACAACTTAGATTGTCTTCTGAACTGTTAGTATTGACTAGGAGGGTTGAGACCAAAGGTAGGTTAATGGGACTTTTTCAGTAAAGTTAACAGATTTTTTAAAAAGTTTTGTAATGTTTATTTTAGGGAGAGAGCGAGAAAGAGAGCATGAGTTAGGGACAGATAGAGAAGGAGAAAGAATCTGAAGCAGGCTCCAACCTGTCAGCACAGAGCCTGATGTGGGGCTCATACCCATGAACCTTGAAATCATGACCCGAGCCAAAGTCAGATGCCCAACCGACTGAGCCACCCAGGTGCCCCAGTAAAGTTAACAGATTAAACCACAATAAGATACCAGATCTGCAGAAATATATCCTCATTGATAGGCTAGAACAGCTTTTGGTTATTTCCAATAACAAATTCTCAATAATAAAAGAAGTACTGAACTTTAATGACAAAATCAGCAATAATAAAATTATTTCTTCAGGATAAAAGCTGATGCATTTAAAGTATATATATAGTACATTAGCTCTTCAACAAATGTTGCTCATTGTAGACCAAAAAAAAAAAAAAAAAACCCTCCATCTAAAAGATATTTTGTGTTTATATTTTTGGACTCAATAAGCAGAGATTCAAAGTTGCTTGTTTGTGTTATGAACCATTAGTTTCCTCTAAGTCGTATACAAAAAAGCCAGAATAGCCCATAAAATTACTTAAATGATTAATGGCAACTATACTTGCCTGTTGCCTGGAATGCAGTCTAACCACATTGTAAGTAATTTCTCTGTGGCTCACCTTCTGGTACAGCAGAGAAAGATGTACATGTCATATGTTTTCTTAATGCTACAATTTTTTTCTATCAGAATGGTCATAGAAGTTTTTAAGTTTTTACAGGTAAAAGTTCCTTAAGCTTGTTAATTAGTATATAGGATATTTTATTTTTTATATTGCACAATGCATTATGTATGTATGCTTTATCACTTAATGTTTTAAAGTAAACTGGGAAATATTTGTAATAGTTTTGAATAAGAATTAGTTTGAATAATTCAAACACTGAATAATATTTGAATAAGAACTGTTTACTTTTGAAAGAGCTGTTTAAAAAAACTCAATGCAAAAATAAATACACCCAAGGAGAAAAATGAAAATTTTATTTTATTTTTTTTAGTTTTTTTTAGTGTTTATTTTTTGAGAGTGCAAGAGACAGAGCTCAAGCAAAGGAGGGGCAGAGAGAGAGGAAGACACAGAATATAAAGCAGGCTCCAGGCTCTGAGCTGTTGGCACAGAGCCTAATGCAGGTTTCAAACCCAGAAACCATGAGATCATGTCCTAAGCCAAGTCAGTCGCTTAACTGAGTGAGCTGCCCAGGCGCCCCTGAAAAATGAAAATTTTAAATCTTTTGGCTAGTAACTTAAATTCTGGATATTTATGCTACGGCAAAAATCACGTATTCAAATATTTAGGTACATAGGGGTGGGATGTACTTATTGGACACTGAGTATATGCATAGGACCATGCATAATATACTGTTATGTGGTACTTGGTCTCGGCCTGAAGTAGATTTTAATAATTCACTGGAGAACATCAGTCACTTTTCAGACGCTTTTCTTCCAGAAAAGAGAATCTATGCAAAAACCATCCAAAATCAGAATGGCTGTCGCTTTAGCGAAGATCAATCGAGGAACATTAATTCAAGGATTAAACAGCATATCCAGATCTTCCAAATCAGTGGCCAAACTTATGCAACCTCAGCTTGCTTGTAGACTTTTAGAGTTAAGGGACCTATCGCATCGCTTGCTGAGGGAGGTTAATGCACCAAAGCAACCCCTATACAACATGCAGGTAAGTGAATACTACATTTGCATGACATATGCACTCTTTTTTAAGAAGCTGTTTTGAAATCGCAAGATCTGAAAAATAAAAAGTTAGCACATTTGGTTGTCCTGCGTATAAAATGAGAATAGTTTGGAAAAGAAATGAATGGTTTGGCCTTTTTCAATATGGTATATATATTCTGGTTTAAGTAAATTTGAAAGAGGAAGTAATGTGGACTTTTTTCCTATTTTGTTTTTTGTCTGAACTCTATGAAACTGTAAATTTCAAATGGTTCAACCTAAATATTACCATACAAATGATCAATTATTGCAAACCTAAAAGGAATCCTTTAACAAGCCATAAAAAATGGTTTTGTCCTTTTTCCCCATAACCTTGCTATCTTTCCAAGACAATCTTTGTTTGATTTAACATATTTTAGTACATTCAACTATAAACTCATTTTGAGTGTCCCATCAATATCCAAGTATATTTCAATTTACATGTTACATGGTTGTACTAAGGGTCTGTTTGTTATTTTTTGCTAAGGACAGCAGCTCTTAAAACTTTTTCAGGACCAGTTTCTTTTATTCTAAACTTTATGGTGTGGAACTGTGGGTTTTTCCATCTGGACATTTTTCAAAGCACTCTAAACATTTGCTACAAAATATTGGAATCCTGCAAGTTTGGTACCTAAACCCCAGAGTATGTCATTTTGACTCTGTCGTTGAAGGGAGAAAAACCCTCACTCAAGTGGAGTTAAGCCAGAAAGATGTATCAGTTTATGCAGTTGAGCAATCCGGAGTTGATAAGGCTTCAGGATAGAGGTGCTCAAATGATGCCTTCAGGGTCCTGTTTTTCTCTTTTCCCCCATCTCCTGGCTCTGCTTCCTCTGTGTTGACTCCACTTACAGACCGCTTTATCCTTCATGGATACAAGGTGATTTGCAGCTGTTGCCAGGACTCCATCCTTCCAGGTTCAGTTACCGCAGCAAAGAATGAAAGTCCTTGACCCTGCATTCCTAGACAAGCCCTGAGGTTGAATCTTGGAGATGGGCTTACCTCTAAACCAGGGAAATTGGGTGCACTGATTGACCTAGGACTTGATTGCCTATTTTTTCCCTACAGTGGATGTTGGAGCTCCATCCAGACCACATGACCAGAGAATGGGGGGAAGGATGAATCCTCAGACAAAATTTGGGCTATTTTGAAAAAATGAGCAAATAGATGATGGATGGCTAGAATCAACAAAATATCCACTACATAGGAATCTCTCTTTAATCAAAGATTTTTAACATTTCCAGAAATCACCAGATAGTTAAACTATGCATTGCTTGAGATAGCAATTACAAAAGGCTCCCTTATAACCTGATGTTTGAGAAAGTAAAAAATGCTTTGTGTTTATTAACTACTGGATTCTCTAAGTATTCCTGCATCTTTAGGTTGTCAGAAAGAAATGTAGCTGAGCTGTATAATTCCAATTGAAATACATTTCCAAAATGAATGTTTTGCATTGATGTTTCTTTCCTTGCATTGTTAGACCCATAGCTTTTTACAGATGGTTGATATAAGAAGTTTTCCTTGAAGAATATTTCTGTGTTTATTATGAAATCAAGTTTAAAGACTTTATCCATTATGTTATTTAATAATTCTTTTTGCTCCTCTTTACTAAGCTAGAACTGAAGAATCTAAGACTTTACATTCTTTAGAAGCTAACAAATTAGCCTGCCACAAGTGTACAAACACACACACACTGATAGAGACACGAGATTCCCTTGAATCAGAGACAGAGATTGTTTATCTACTGCAGAAGCAGAAGCAGCAGCCAGAGAAGTGTCTTGTGTCATTTCCATAACCCCTCAGTTCCCTCAGGGCAATGTGATGAGAGCCACATGTGACTTATGCATGTAATGAGTTGCATCATAGGAGAGGAGCCTGAAATTAGAAGACTTAGCTTTTATAGGAGTGTTGGCAGGGCACCTGAGTGGCTCAATAGGTGAAGCGTCCAACTCTTGGTTTCGGTTCAGGTCATGATCTCACAGTTTGTGACTTCGAGCCCTGTGCAAAGCCTGCTTGGGATTCTCTCTCTCTCTCTTTCTCTTTCTCCCTCTCTGCCCCTCCCCTGCTTGTGCTCACTCGCTCTCTCTCTCTCAAAATAAATAAATAAACTTAAAAGAAAAAAAAGGACGTTGGTGTATCTGCCCAGCGTTGGGGGTGGGAGGGGGTGCGGTGGGAATAGAGAGAAAGACAGAGAGAGGGGATTGGAGACAGAAGCAGATGTCTCCAATGGGTGAAGGTGAAAGCTCTTGGTAGGTACATCTCTAACTCTCTCTGGAGGAATATATTTTCTCTAGCTTCGAAATCTGCTTCCTATTCAACTATGTCCTTTGCTCAGAAGGTCCAGTCTGTACAGGGAAAGAGAGACATCCATGGAGAATTGTCTTCCAATACTCATGAAAATTCAGTGGCAGGAAAATAATCTATCTTTCCAGTTAAATTGTGTTTTCTTTTAACTAGCCATGAGAACTGAGAAACACAATGCATCTGCCTTTTTGCCCTGACAGTGTGTTTCACAGGTACATTTAGAGCTTAGTTGTGATAGCTTAGTCCAGGAACCTGAGACCACAGAAGCAGGTTGAGGGAATAAATCACCTAAGGTCTGTATGATGACTGTGACAGTCTCTTTGACATCAATTTGGAATCAACACCTATGAAATTTCTTCTCCTTTGCTCTTGTCCTAATTGCCTTAGAATCTAGCTTTAATTTTTAAAATTCTTATCAATAAAATATTTCAAAACATATAAAAGGTAGTTTATCAAAATCCCACCCAAATTTAAATTGGTAGTAATACTTTGCAATGTTGCCTTCAGATATTTCCTCTATAAGAAGAAATATAATTAACCATGTCCCAATTCATTCCCATTTCTTCTCCACCAGAGGTAACCATTATCCAGACATTGATAGGAGCACTTCTATGCATACTTTCATATTTTCACTACATTTGTACACATCTATTATTCTTCACATATTTAAAACTTATATAAATGATATTATACTATATGCATCCTTCTGTAATTTTCTTTTTTTCACCCAACATTTTTTTCAAATATTTATTTTGAGAGTGAGAGTGCGTGTGCAAGAGCGAGTGGGGGAGGGACATAGAGAGGTGGAGGGAGAGAGAGAGAGAGAGAGAATATACCAAGTAGGCTCTGTGCTGCCCACACAGGGCTCAGTCTCATTAACTGTGAGATCATGACCTGAGCCAAAATCAAAGAGTTAAACACTTAAATGACTGAAACATCTAGGTACCTGTACTCAACATTTTTGGTATGTGTAGCTGTGGTTTATTATCTTCTTTGTGGTATCCCATTTTAAGAAAAAAATAATGCACAGTTTATTATTGGACAGATGGGCAATTTAGTTTTCAAATTGTTTTTATTACAAACAGTATTTCAGTAAACACTCTTGTAAATGACTCCTTATCCATGTGTGTGAAATATTCTCCAAGGGTATATCTAGAAGAGGGATTGATTACTAGGTTATGAGGGATGCACATCTTCAGTTGTATTAGCTGTTGCCAAAATGCTTTTCACTTTCTTGGGAATCAGAGTGATTCTTGAATCAGGATAATTTCTTCAATTCTGGAAAATTCTTAGCTGTTCTTTGTTCAAATATTGCCTCTTTCTCATTTTCTCTAATCTCTTCCTCTGGAATATCTATTCAACATACCTTGGACCTTTTCATTTTATTCTTTATGTCTGTTTACCTTCCTCATATTTTCCTTTCACTTACCTCTTTTTGATACCTCCTGGGCATATACACACACTCTTACTGCTCCACCTTTTAGTTCCTAGCACAGGGGAATCTTTCTTTTTTAAAAAAATATGTTTATTTCTTTGAGAGAGAGGGAGAGAGAGAAGGAGAAAGAGCATGACGGGGAGGGACAGAGAGAGAGAGAGGGAGGGAGAGAGAATCCCTAGCAGGCTCTGCACCGCCAGCACATAGTCTGGTGCGGGGCTCCATCCCATGAACCAGGAGATCATGACTTGGGTAGACATCAAGACTTGGTCACTGAACCAACTGAGCCACCCCGGGAATCAATCAATCTTTCCTTCTTTCCTTTTTTCTTTCTTGTATTACATTTTGGAGTTTGATTTTATATAGAATTTCTAGTATTTTGTGTGTGTGTATGGGGGTTCCACATTAGCTCAGTCTGCCGTGCTACTAGAACCAGATATCCGTCAGCTTTACTTAGTATCTTTTATGAGTGTTAATATAAGACAGTTAAATTTCTTTCTGGAAGTAAGAGAAGTGTTATTCTACTTTTTCATTTTATGCAACATATATTTATTGAAAATTGACATGTACAATCACTAGTTTAGATATTAGGATTCCTAGATGTCTTGCCTTTGCCCTATATGTAGTGGGGGTGATAGGCAAGTAAGGAGTGTCAGTGGAGTGCAGTAAGTGAATGATCAGAGTGTGCAAAGTATACCCAGCAACAAGGAGCATATAATTCCAAAGAATAGTGAATCACACTAGCCCTGGTACATACATTGCTTGGCTGTCTTTTCACAGTGACAGAGTTTAGCTTACTCAGAGTGGATTCCAGCATGAATTCCTTCAAGGATTGCCAGACTGCCTGTGTCAAGGTAGAACTTCGTGGTGTGCAGAGAAGTAAAAGGAGTAAAATCTGGAACTGCCTATGCAAGGGGATAGATATGCTTTGTTGATGCATGGAGGATATTACTTTATGTAGGAAGATAAGCAGACTAGCTGACCTATCTGAAGGTGTGTGTTAAAGATCCCCTTGATATGCTCTGTCTTGTCACTGATCTGAGGATAATTAATGATAGAAAGATACTTTTGTACATAGAGCAAATGGTCCTACCAACACTCTTGTTGGATATTATGTAGCTGGAAATGCCAGTCAGATTACTCCTTCAAGAACATGTAATAGAGGAGCATTTTCATTAGGACACTATGACTAGGATAGTATTTTAGCCTGATGTGGTCTGAGATGAAGCATACAGTAATCGTCTCCTCAAGATAATTAGAGCATGAATGTTGTTACAGGAGCTCTCTTGGCTTTCTGTTGTGTGCTCAGACCTAGAGTAAGTCTTATATATGTTAACATATTCAAAGATATTGAGCCCAATATGAACTCTCCAAAGACCCAATTGATACAAGTGACCTGAAGAGATCCCTATGGCTTGTTGTAACATGAGCGCATAGTTGGAGTCAGTCTTCTCCAGCTGGCCATCTTGTTGAAAGAGACTTCCTTTGCACCTGTCTTTATGGATGAGGTGCTGAATCAGGTTGCTTCTCAAACCCTTCCAGGTTATGCAGGGTTGAGATTATAGCAAGATATCTGCGAGTCCTAAAAGGGCCTCAGGAATGGAAAACCCTGGTTAGATATATCTTGGTGGTTTTCAACATGCCCAGGATCAGTACTTAGAGAATGGTGCATCTGCTTAGCTTTGTAAGCTGTCTGGATGAGTAAAGCTTGCAGCTGCTTTAGGCTGCAGTGACCTAGATAATCAGCTTGAATGCTGACTCCAGCCAAGACACGTCAGCTCCCAGACATAGTTGTTGACTTTGGCAAGGCAATGCAGGGCCACAGGACCAGGCGCTCTTCCTATGATAGAATCTTCCTTATAGTAGCATTAAGAGATGACTGTTTCTCCTTTGTGTAGGCACTCTGGAGTGGTGTAGGCAAGATACAGGCAAAAGGGAAGAAAACCCTCAGCATCCAAAATGCCTGTGATATATATGGATCCCAGTGAACTTGTATTCCCTTTTTCAGGATGAAGATCAGATGCTTTTCGAAGAAGTTTTTTCCTCACCCCAACCCTTCACGGTAGACTCCAGTTTGGGGTTTAAACTCAAACTTCACATATTTTGTATAAAGAACATGTGTGAAACTCAAAAATATCAAGAACCTCTACAGGTCTTAGATGGGCCTGCCATGCGGTAATCTTGGGTGGTGTAATTCAACACCTGAGGAAAAAGGACAATTCCTAGAAAGTAGAATAGCTGGAATCTTAAAGACATACTTCTCCAGAGGTTGGGACATTTGAGCTTTAATAGGACTATGTGAGTAAGAACTTACTCAAAAACAGTGTTCAAGAGGACAATAATACTGGGTAAACAAAGTCAAATAACTTTCTTTACTGTGCACTGCTAGCAGCCCTCCCTGTGCTCAGGAATACTGTAGTTTGCTAAAGCAAAGACATGATCATGTAGCTTTTCCAAACTTACAGGAAAGGGTTTTGTTCTGGACCTATTAACCAGTCGGTGCTTCTTGCAATACTTATTTGCGAATCACGGAGTTAAAGTTTCCCATTACTCCCTGGGTATCCTTCTTCAAGGTGGTTTTGAACAACATAAACTAAGTTGGGCCTGGTGATCCTTTATCCTTCAGGTTATCTATAAGTGGATTTTTATTATTTTCTAAACTATTTACCGTTTGCTTTTTTTGTGATTTATCTCAGTATTATTGAAAATAAGATAATCACAGATACTACTTTTGTGAGATGAGGCAGTCAAAGTTATGTGGCAGAAGTGGAACATAAAATTATGTGGCAGAAATTTCATTAAAGATTGACATATTTTTACTGTTGAAATACCCATGTATCTGATGTTATTATGACCATATAACATATCCACATATCTTATATATCCAAATATCTTATACACTCATATTATTAATGTTAATATTAAAAATTCAAAAAATATATGGGCATAATACTGATATCAAGATACTTTTAAATATGCAAATAAAACTAATATAATACGTTAGGATAAAGTTTTTTAAATGACTGAGACAATCTAAATAAAACCTTTGATATGCAAATATCTCCTGTTATTTATTTTATCATATGCTATTCCTGCTTAGAACAAGCAAAGATGAAACAGCATGGTTTATAATATGAAAAACATATATTGGAAGTGGGTCATAACATTGAAAAATAGCTACCTGCCAGTAGCCATATAAATTTTGGAGGAAATATATTTTCTACAGGAATTACTTGTTACAGGAATAGGAAGCATTTATCAAAAGCATTAAAATGGTGAAAAACTGACCCTTAAGCAATATACAGATTCATCATTCAGAAGCATAACATATATCAGATATATAATCTATTTTGAAACTTTGAAAAGTAATCAGTTTTAATTATGTTAGATGAAGGACAAAATCTGAAAAAAAAGTAGTAGAAACCGTAATTTCTCCTGCATGCAGACATCACTTGTTTTTATTGTATATAGCCTACAAATTATTGAATATGGACCTCCGACTGTACGTTCATAGGTTCACAAACTCATGAATCTTTTACTCTGCTAGGAGGCATTTTGTTGGAGCACATCTTCTTTCTTTCCTAATGTCTGCTCTCTACTTTTATGTTTTTCTGCCTGTAGTCTAATAGCAGGATTCAAAGGCACACTATCAATATGATTCTTCTAGCAAGAGGGAAAGAACAGCAGCTGCTTCGTTTCCTGGAAACTCTTTCCAGAAGCCAGGAACTCTGGGAGGTTTTCCAGACTGACTTATGGAGTGTGGGCTAAAACTCCTCCTACCTATCTCTGTATCTAGGAGTTAGTATAGCCTGGAAAACGAACAAGGAACTCTTCCCAACCCCATCCCCCACCTCCATCTCTCAGCTGGTAGGCTAGAGAGTGTTCTTGGCTTCAGCATTCCATAAATCACTTAACAGAGAGAAGAGGGTAAATTATGATGGGCAGTTTTGTCCTTCATTCAGCAGTGGCAGCAGTAGCAAAAACTGAAGATACTACAACAAGCACTTAGAACACAGTGCCATACAAATGTTTGCTCAACAGAATGGTATTACACATTCCTCAGAAGCACCTTTTAAAAGGCTATACTATGCCATTGAGTAGATAAAGCTTAATTTACCTAACTGTCCTGCTATCAACTGTTTTAATTTTTCAGTGTTATAAATAACTTTAATGTACACATACATACTGTTATTTCTAGTTTGAATGCATTTTTACTGTGTATTTACATGGTTTTATTAGCTAAAGCCTGTACCTTTGGGAGTTACTGAAGCCACTCAGTGTCTTGGCGCTTACCTCAGAGGAGCATGGCTAACTGCCACTTCACTGCTGAAGGGGAAAGGAATGTTTTTCCTTATGTCCTCATTTCATACCCTACTCAAGGCAACAGAGGTGACCTAGAAGAGAGTACAGTTCCCTTAAACTAAATATATTCTATTATGTTTGAGGCAGGGGCAGCTACTACCTGAAGCTAGAAACATCTGAGAGACAAATTCATTATTGGTGTAAACCTTCTCTGTTTCAAAATGCATGCTGGATGTAAGCACAGAGCATTTCTTGAAGCTTAATGTTCTTCTAAGGTTAATGCTGGCCTTCAGCAGTCTCATGATTAACATTTCCAAGCAGGTCATTAATCTGCAGGAAATGCTTAGTATTTTGATTGCTGTCTCCTTATTGAAGAGGTGAATAATTTAGTAAAGGATGATTACATGAATTTGAACAAAGACTTTTTTTCTAATGTGCACAGTGGCACCCCCTAGTGAGCACACTTGTTAAATGTAAAAAAGTCAAAGTAATTTAGATTTTGGAAAGGCAAGGTGTTTTATAGATCTTTCATAGAGAGAGAGAAAAATAAACCAAAATATTTTCAGATTGTGAAAAAAAACCCCAGGTAGATTCACTAGATAATGTCCTTTAGAAAGAACTGTTGAAATTTTCATTTTACAATAACATGGTAAAATTTAACATTGTAACATTGAAAACTGTTATTATAATAAGAAAACTCTTTTCTGTTTTTGCAGGTCAGGAGGGGTTCTTTGTTTGAAATCATTTCTTTTCCAGCAAAGACTGCTTTAACTAGCATCATGTATGCTTCATATGCAGCTCTAATTTATTTGGTAAGTTAAGAAAACTATTACAATCTAGATGTAAATATACTTATTTTATATATACTAAAGATATAGATATATATTATAAATTCATAAGCCAAAGTACTATTTTTACACAATTTTACATTAAAAATTTACTTTTCTAAAAACAATTACCTTTCCTGAGGTAAAGTCTATCCTTTTGAACCCAAGTCAATCCAGCAAAAACTAATTTGCTTACATAACTAAAATTATTTTTATAAAGTTTATTATGATTTGTTCAAAATGTTTTGGTTTTACTTTCACTTAGCTATGGTTGTTTTGTTTTACCCATTATGCCATGGTTGGCTAAGCTCAGCATTCCATCATTTAGGTCTATGATATTGGGGAATACACATGTTAATGTATTTTGGATTACAAGTGCTGTAATTCATAAGTGTTCATTACAAAGTGTGACAAAGATATAAAGGATTTTATAAATTATAAGGGTTATTTTCTTTTAATCACTGCCATTTTACTTATCTTTAAATTTTTTTTAAAAAGTGTAACACACAGACACAAAACTACAGTTTGATAAATTCCCACAAAATCTATTAATCTGCCTACCACACACATGAAGAAACAAAATGTAACCATCATTCTAGAAGCCTCTTTCTTGTTTCCCTCACAAATCACTTTCCTCTTCTATAAAAGTAACCACTATTTTGACTTCTAACACTAAAGACAGTTTTGTTTAAATTGTATATAAATGAAATCATATACTATATATTCTTTTACATTTGTGTTTTATTGCCCAACATTATCATTTTGAGATTTATTGCCTATAGCAGTAGTTTATTGATTTTCATTGCTGTGTATTATTCCATTGGTTGAAATATATATATATGTATATATATAGAACATGTATATATGTAGAACATATATATATTCAATATATGTGCCACTTCCATTCTGTGGTTGACATTTTACAGTATTATAAAAATATAACATATAATATATACAAACTTAATATTATATAATTTATAATACACAACATAATATATACTATAATTGTAATATATTATATAAACTTATTTATATAATACATTATATAAATATGCAAACATTATAAACATTATTATAAATATGTAATTATAATATATTGGATTATTATATATTTTATATTATTCATAGTTTTGGCAACTGTGAATATGGTTTCTATGAATATTCTTGTACATACGTTTTGGTAAAATTACTAGACTACCAGAGTACGCATGTGTTCATCTCTAGCAGATACTGCCAAACAGTCTGTATTGTCATCTTTTCCATTTTAGCCATTCTTGTGGGTATATAGTATTAAGACATTGTGGCTTTAATTTGCATCTGATTATTAATGAGATTGAGTTCCTTTTTTATGCACTAAGTGAACATTTGGATATCCTCGTTTGTGAATTTCTGTTAAAGTATCTTATATTTTTCTATTCTATCATTTCATTATTGATTTGTACTTTAAAAATATATTCTAGGAATAAACCCTCTTTTGGTTATTTCTTTTATTCAATGACTTCCTTTTCACTCTTTTAGCAGTGTCTTTAAAACAGAAGCTTTTAATTTTAATGTAGTCCAATGTATTAAGTTTTTCTTTCTGTTAAGTGCTTTTTATGTCTTAAGTAGGGAATCTTGACCTATACACAAGGTCATGAAACTATTCCCTCTGATGTATGCTAGGAGCTTTGTTATTTTACCTTTCACTTTTAGATTTATAATCCATCTGGAATTGGTATGAGGTAAGGAACAGATTTTTCCTCCATGGCTATCCAGTTGATCCAACTCAATTTATGGGGGAGGGGGAGGGGAGAGAAAACTTTTCCTATTGCTCCAGAACACTTCTTTTGTCATACATCAAGTGTCCTTATATATGCAGGTCTGCTTATAGATTCTCTGTTCTATTCCATTGATCTATTTTTCTATTCTTACAGTGATTCAATATTGTATTACTTACAAAGGCTTTATAAGTCTTGATAATTGATAGAATAAGTCCTCTCTTCAATGCTTATACATGGAATATTCTTCTATTTGCTTAGATCTTCTTTAATTTCTCTTAATAATTCTTATGGGGGTTTTTTTGGCCAAGGTCTTATATATTTTTGTTAATATTTTTTATCATATTGAAACACATAATACTAAGGATTCAGTTTTACCCATAATCTATAGATTCATTGTGGTCCTGATTTAAATATGAGCAGGTGTGTAAGTTGACCATAGTTTATTCTAAAATTTACAGAGGAATGAAAAAGGCCAAGAATAGCCAAGACATCATAAAAAAAAAAAAAAGTAAAATAAGTTTCAAACATATTAATAGTTATTTTAAATAACTGAACTTATAAATATACTTACAAGTGTTTAAAATTTTTGAGAAATGCTCAATATCTTAAATGTGAATCTTACGCAAAAATGAAATCCAACTGAGCTAGGGTGCAAATATGCTGCAAAAAAAATGGGTGGAACAAAATAGATACGGTGAAACTAAAACAAAGTAGACTAAAACCAAAATTAAACTCTAGCTTCTCAAAGGCTTTTGCAATCATCCTACATGACTTATTATGCTATAAACTTTTTAAGTAGGTAAACAATATTTTGGGAGACCTGATGATTGGTCATGTGTGCAACCCAAGGTCTAGGAGAGGTCAGGGCTGGAGTTACGATTTTGAAAGCAAATAACATACATGTTGGAAATTGGAAAAAGTGAAAAGTCTGGAAGTGGAAAGTCAAAAGAATTGTGAAAAATAGCAACATTTACGGTGAGCTAAGAGGATATCTGTGAAGAAGACACAAGAAGCAATAATCAGAAAAGTAGGAAGAGAATCAGGAGAAAAAGTGCCAAAGAAATAGGAACTCAGGAAGTTGTGAGCAGTTAAGTGTGAAATATAAACAGAAAAAGTCAAGTAAAATAAAGTGAAAAGTGTTCATTAGATCTAGTAGTGAAGATGCTGGAGCCAACCATCTTGAGAATTATTTCAGTGATGCGATAGGATAAGGAAGAAATAAGCAGATTTCAGAGTAAGAGGAGATAATAAAATGGAAGCCATGAATATAGACTGGTTTGAGTAAGAAAAGGCAGCATATATAGCGATCAAGAGAGAAACAGGGTGCCAGGGATTTTTTATATTTAATTATAAGATGGAAGATACTTGAACATATTATAAGTTGCAGGGGAAGACGCAGTCAAGAACGAGAGGCTGAAAAGGCAGGGGATTATTAATAGAGAAGAGGTAGGCTATAGGTTAAAAGTAAACAGAGATACTCACCTTTATCAAGACTCTTTATTTTCCGAGACTGGGGTAGAAATGATTAGAATGGGCACAGATAAAATTTTGTAGGTGAAGGAAGAAGAAATATATCGAATAGGACAGGGCTTCCTAATCTTCTTTCATAGCATGGCATACATAGAAAGTGATCATATATGGAGAAAAATGAATGAAGCTGTTTCCAGCTGAAAGTGACAGATGACAAAATTTTATAGCTCTAGGCTGGGATATACTTGGATGCAAGTAACAAAAAATATCTGGCAGTAACTTCGTTGATGAACACATTTAAATATCTCAGTTAATTAAAAGTCTAGAGTTATGTGGTTCCCAGGTTTGTACAGTGGATCTACAATGTCGTCATGAACCTAGGGCCTTTCCATCTTTCTCTCCTGCTATCTTGTTTGTTGTTTTTGGTCCTTAGGTTTGTTGCCTCATGCTCAGGCATCCTATCTATATCATTGTCCTGTCCAAAGTAGGAAGAGAAGACAAAGAGTCTTCCTTTTCATATAGGAGGAAAACTTTCAAAATTCCCTTCTGATCTTCCCCCAGCAGACATATTTTGTTGGCTAGAACAGTGTCACATAACTCCATACTAACGACAGGAAAGTGATGGAAAGCATCTCCTGTTCCCTTATTGTATAGTGGGATGAAGGCCAAGAAAAGAGGAGGGAGGAGGTCAGGAAGAACTTGTCAAGCTAAGGCCCTCTAACTTTTACCATTAGCCTCTTTAGGAAAATCTTCTAAATGTTTATTGTCTGTTATGTCAGCTTTAGGTATCACTTTGGTAATATGAGTTGGTTTAGGTCTTCTCATATTTGTGGATTTCATTATTCTTGTTACTTGCCTTAAACACATGCATCATCATCTTCATTAGTAAACTTACAGAATAAGTTTACTGGATATAGTTCTTGATGGTTCTCAATTTTCAAAGTTTTATTTCTCATTGTGTTTCATTTTGACACTCTTAAAGTACTGAATGTCACTTTTTTTGAGGTAAAATGGATCATGTGTTTGCTTAGAAATCATTGATCTACTAGGTTACTAAATTCTTACTAAAATGTTAATGCCCTTCCACACATGTGTACCTATGTACACATAGGTATAAGCCCTTCCAGTTGTAAACATAGGTATAAATGAAGTCTGGCACGGGGCAGAAGTAAAAACAAAAACCTAATTTGAGATATTAACATGTTTGGTGACAAATTTCATCTCCCAGAAAATTTTTCATTAAGTCCAGGAGAATAAAGGAATTTAATTAAATCAGAGAGTAAAGATATGACATCTAATGAATGGGGGCGGGGGGAAGAGGGAGAACATGTCTTTATTGAAGCATACCAGGATTTAATTTTCTTTCTAGATTATGATGTAATATATTTAGAACAAGAAAGCAATCTCCTGATGTTTATCGTGTGCCAGGAAAAGAAGTGCTCCTTTATTAGAATTAAGTAGATTAATGGCTTTATGTTAAATATTTTATTGGACTTGTTACTGCAAAGTTCAGTAGCTTAAGAAGAAACTTTACTTCTCAAAAAAATTTTTTTATCATTAGACAGTCTGTGTTAATGCTGTGCTGGAGAAGGTAAAGAAAATCTTCCAAGAAGAAGAATCCGTAAGGCAAAACAGAAAGGAGAGTGAGAATCTTAGAAAAGCCTTTTCTGAGCCTGTGCTTTCTGAGCTTCCATTTCATGAAAGTGAAATCAAAGCAAAACCTTACAGGTCATTACCGGAGAAACCGGACAGTATTTCAGATCGCCCCAAACTTCCTGCCAATAAGTTGAGTAATAAGATCCAGGTTTTACATTCTGTGTTTGACCAATGCGCTGAAATGAATGAATGAACAAATCAAGTATAAATATCACTAAGTGGAGCTTAAGAGTTATCTATCACGTTTCAACAGACAAAACTAAGAAACTAGTTTTCATATACTGAATGCTCTGCTTTAGAGAAGGGGTGGGGAACTACTAAAATGTCATTCTCTTTTTTTTTTTTTTTTTTTTTTAAATGTCATTCTCAAGTACTTATGTGATAGAGAAAATAAAATGAATCTTGATGGAGAATATATGTATGACTATGATTTTTAAGTTTATTTATATATTTTTAGAGAGAGAGAGAGAGCACCGTGTGCACGCGTGAGTGGGTAAGGGGAAGAGAGAGGGAGAGAATCCCAACAGGCTGCACGCTGTCAGTGCAGAGCCTGACATGACGCTCAAACTCCTGAGATGTGAGATCATGACTTCAGCCGAAATCAGGTCAGACGCTTAACCGACTGAGCAACCCAGGTGCCCCATATGATATTTTTTTAATGAACAAGAAAGTGTATCCTTTGGAGGGTTAGACTTTGTGCTATGGTTTATAACATAAGTGTATTTATAATAAATACATTTATGTTTTTATTAAAGATTTGTTTCAAGTATCTTTCCAATTACAGTTAGCCCTTGAACATGGATTTTAACTATGCAAACCCACTTATATGCCTGTCTTTTATGATACAGTACTATAAATGTATATTCTCTTCCTTATGATTTTCTTAATATTTTCTCTACCATGCAGAATACAGTATATGATACATAGAATATTCAAAAAAATGTGTTAATTGACTATGTTATCAGTCAGGCTTCTGGTTAACAGTAGACTGTTAGTAAAGTTTTTGGAGAGTCCAAAGTTATATATGGAATTTTGACTGTGCAGGATGCATTGTTCAAGGATCAACCATATTTATCTGGAGGGAAAACACACTCTGTATCAAAATGCTACATTACTTTTTTAGAGATAATAAAGGATTTATTTTTCTATGTACAGGCTGCATAGTTTGAATCTGCCTATCATCAATCCTTTTATACCTCATCTGTAGGAGTTGTAAGTCACGTGTATAAGTTTATAATACAGAATATTATTTTCAAATCTAATAAAGAATTTATGTGACGATAGGATATGACATTTTTTTTTTTTTAATTTCCAGATATAGAGGAACAAATTTAGAACCAAAAATCAAGTTCATGTTACTCATAGTGGCCACTGGGTTCTGAGAGAGATTGCTTCTATAACTGGCCCTCCAAATGAGGGCCACTGTTCTGCCTGCAGAAGGAACTTTGGATTCTTCCCTGTGTATTAACTTCTGGACACATTAAGACCTGACTGGTCATTGGAGGATTAGCACCTAGTAGACTAGAATATACCCATCCATTGATGGTACATTTCCTGTACCTGGTAAATAGCTACTGCCATAAACAATATTTATAAAAAGTCCAGCCTTGGCTTTTTAGTAGTCTGAGAAATGAGTAACAAGTGTTGTATTACCACATGTTACCCATATTCCATCAGAAAGGAAATCTAATAATATGTAGCAAAGGGCTCTGTAAGCAGACCCTTCATGATAGGTATTTTATTCACTTACAATTTTTATAACAACCAAGGGAAAGAGTCCAGGTGGTCCCTTTAGAATGTTAAGTATTACATTTGGAGCCTCAATTCAGTCCTATGCCACTAAGAAGATTACTGTGCTTTTGAGACAAAGTTCCAATTTTGACAAACAGCTTTTCTCACAGAATTCTCTGAATTCATAATCTGTTCATCCTGGTTCTGATCCTTCTTATTCCTATAGTAGAATATAAGATGTTGCTGAGTTTTAGATGATAAGCACCCAGAGTGTTCTAATACAGTGTGGGCACCAGGCAACCAGAATAGTGTTGGTCATAAATAACTGGCATGTAAAGGCAGGATGGACCAACTTAACATCAACTCTGCCTGTGAACTCAGCAGCAAGGACTCTTAAGGAACAACGTCCTGTCTTTCTTCTCTGTAACATTTACATGAAACACTTAGTTCTACATATATCACAAAAGTCTTGAAAAAGAAAGAACACCTTTATTTGAAAATGGCATCTAGGCATTCACAGTACTTTGGCTCACTGAATAAGAGACTTCACATCCCTCACGTCTGGGCAGCAGCTGTGTGTATCTTCCTTCCTTTGACAGTGTCTGCCTTGACCAGAGAGAAACTGAGCCAAGATTTATTTGGTTTCAATTTGCAGTACATGGGGATTAAGGAGGGCACTTTTAAAGTATAAAAAGTCTGCTAGATATTTGGAAATATTGAATCATTGAGACTTAATTATTTCAATGTATTTAAATTTTACTTTTAAAAAAAGTAAGAATAATCATCAGATAGGGGAGATGGAGAGTGTGTGGAGGTATCAGTGAAATAAGAATGGAAGAGCACTGGTAATTATTGAAGCTGGGTGATGAGAGCTTGGTATACTATTTTGTTCGGTTTGTATATATTAAAATTTTTCCATGATAAAGTCTACTACATCAAAATAAGGATCCCCCCCCCCCTATTTCTTATTAGACCTTATTTTTACCTTTTCTTCATTGTGGTTACTGCAAATCATTCTCACTCTTAAAATGCACATTCCAAACCTATAACCTTCAGGTTCCAATCAATCCAGAGGATTGGATGAAATGTATTCTATAGATCTTGACAATAATCCTTTCATCATTTTGAACTGCTCAGATTTATGCGATTTTTTTAAAGTAATAAATGTGCCTGTGTTGGGAAAATTAGTCCTCTTTGTTATTGAAACAAAGTTATTCTAAAAATATTTTCCAAACACAACATTTTTCATTGCCATATAACTTTATCAGAAAGAACTCGGAATTACTTTGAAGTCTCCAGTGGCATAAAAATCAGAGTCACACTTAAAAGGTTCTTTAGAAAGAGTCACATAAATATTCCCATTGTCCACTGTCACTGTATGAATCCTTTGCTTTACTCCTTTGGAGCACCACTCAGGTTTTGCTGATGGATCTCTAGGGTTTATAGACTGATACAGTCCTTCTCCTGTTGACAAAGTAATTTTGTATTTATGCCAGGGGCAAACTATGCATGGTCGTCCATCAAACTCCTGGGAAAGGAAATAAATGATTTAATAGTCTGACATTTCCAACATTCACAATAAGCCTCAGACTCAGAACAGATTCTGTTGCAGAATAACCAGGTTAAAGAACAGGCCAGTTCCTCTTTTTTCCTTCCATTTACAAATTATTCAGCATAAGGCAGAACCTAATCGTAGGAGTCATCAAGTCCCTTTTGCGTTGGATTAGAAATCCAGTGTGTTAGAACTCTATCAGAAAAATGACCTCAGGCAACTACACCATGTGACTGAAGCTATGCTGTTAACTATTAGATGTGAACATCACTTCCTTGACAGAAATGGGACAAGGGCATCAAGTGCTTCTAAAGGAATTTCCTCTAGCCACTGGGAGCACGGTAAGCATCAAATATACATTTAAGAGGGTTACTAAAGGCATGAATGTATATGTTAACTGAAGAGACCCAAATTTAACTGATTTGTGACCCAGTGTAGTCCGTTCCCAACTTTTTAACTGTCTTAAATCAGTGGTTCTCAGATTTTAAAGAGCATGGTAATCACCAGGATCTTGTTTAAATTCAGTAGCCCTAGGGTAGGGTGCAGGAGTTTGTGGTTCCAACAAACTCCCAGGGGATGCCAGTGTTGCTGGTCTATGGACCACACTTTGAGTAGCAAAGTCTTACAGCTCTCATTATGGTCAAAAACTGAGGGAAATTCTTTCACATGATCATCTCCAGGTGCTTACCTTTTTGTTCTCTACACCGGAAGTGCAGGAATGCTGATATTGTACCCTCACAGAGCGGTCAACAAACGTTCACATTCATGTTCATGATGTAAACACATGTGTGTCCCTTAACATGAGGGCAGGTGTGGAAATAGGTAGATATGAAGTGCAGAGAGAGCGGAATACTAAGTTTAAGCATTTATTTTGTACCAGTGGGGGAGGAGAGGAGAGGAGGGAGGGAGGAAGAGAGATCAATTTTATGAAGTAGAAAACAAATGAGGCAGCTAGCTAGTTTGGAAGTAAGCCAGTTCCCTCATTCCCTCCTCAGATAAGCCTTTTTTAAATTTTGAAAATACACACATTTATATTGTTACTACATTATATGGGTAATCTATAATCACTGAAAAAAATCAAACTTTGTAAGTCAGAGTAAAAACTGAATGTTATTTTTTATTTAAAAAATGGGATCTCATTAAAACTATCATTCTATGGCTTGCTTTTTCTGCTCAAAAAGAAATTGGTCACATCGCTCCATAGCAACACACAAAGATCTGCCTCATTAATTTAGTGGTTGCACAGTTTTCCATAGCATGGCTATTCACAGCATACTGAAACTGTTTCCTATTGGTAAAACATTTAGGTTGCCTTCAATTTTTCATTATGACAAATAATGCCACAGTAAACCTCTCCTTTATGTATACTTAAACATTTGTGCAATTATATCTGTAGGATAGATATCTCAGAGTATAATTATTAGGTCAAAAGACATGCATACTTCTCATATTTGTCTGTGAAATAGTTTTCTTTACGTTGTAAGATTGTAAATTCCTAGAATATTAGCAATTATACTTAAAGCATTAAAAGACAGTTCAAACTCAAATACAAATTATTTTTGCATAATGAGATAATATAAATAAAAATGTGAATTAGTAGGGAATAAACTTAATTTTACATACCTCTATTTCTCCCAAATGTAAAGGTCCTCCTGAGTCTGAAAAGGAATGAAATATTACATCTAGTCACTAAAAAACAAAAGCCAGAAATTTTGATAGTTTTGTGGTTAGTAAACATAAGATTTGCAAATGAAAAATAAACTCTTACGGTAACAGCGAATATCCATAGCATGATATTCTCCTTTGTGGTAGAAAATGACCACTTCTCTATCATGGACTACAGCTGTCATTCTTTCAGATTTTTTAATGTCATCTTCTCTGCCAACATAGACAGGAGAATATTCCTTCACTTCAGAATCTTGTTCAGAGCCATCAGGATCCATGCTAGTTGAACAAAACCAAATAAAAAGCAAGTAGTCTTCACTGAGTTTGGCCAGAGAGATAATCTTATTGTAAGAGACGTTTGATTTCTCTAAGACTGATGGATTTTTTTTTTTTTTGGTAGCTATAGAAAATAAAGCATTCATAAACAGTGGGTCCTAGTCAGGATTTCAAGTTAGAGACTCTTAAAATTTGCGAAATAGGGAAGACTCCCCACTTTGAGGCTGGACTCATATTTATTTCAATGTGTAAGATGTATATTTCAAAGTCCCAAGACCCAGAGACTTAAGTGTCATTGTCCTTTTATTATCCATCAATTCAATGCTAAACAACATCCAGTTATCATGTTATTTTCAACCTTCTCCTGAAGGTAGGATTCTTCAATAGTCTGAAAAGTCTTGGATCTCTTGGTTGATTTTGCCTGGAGGGGACAGCCAGTCTTAGAAATCAACCAGATAACTATTGTAGCATAAGGGGTTAGGTATGAACAGACACATTTCATTTTCTTAACTCAAAAACTGTCATTACTTTCCTCTGCCTTGTTTGGAAATTCAGAGATGGCTTTCTCTTCAATTAATTTATGTAATTTATAGAAGTATATAATATATAATATATAAGTGTATATATATATAAGTATACACACACACATATATATATACTTTTTTTTTATTTTTAATGTTTTATTTATTTGTAGGAGAGAGAGAGAGACAGCGTGAGCAGGGGAGGGTCAGAGAGAGAGGGAGTCACAGACTGAAACAGGCTCCAGGCTCTGAGCTGGCAGTCAGCACAGAGTCCGACGAGGGGCTCGAACCCACGAACCACGAGATCATGACCTAAGCAAAAGTCAGACGCTTAACCGACTAAGCCACCCAGGCGCCCCTATGTATATATACTTCTAAACAGATAAGTTTTAGTAGAGAATTTCCAGGTACTCTGAATGTATCTTTTCTCAGCACAGATGTTTAGGCTACTTCTTTGAAAGCAGCCCTTTCAAAGAGGCTTCATGTATACTTTAAGAACAGTCATAGTCTGTTAAGTTCCATGTGAGAAGGAAACATCAAGATACATCAGTGTCAGGAGTGTCAGCCTCTGTAGAGGATTTTACTGAGGGGCTCCCATGGTTGGGGGGGGGGGTGGTATTTGAGTTTTATTCTATGACAGTTTCTGAAAAAAACAAAAACAAAAACCCTTTATATCCTGTTTTGCCAAGAATTGCTTTGCTTATTCTCTCTTTACTCCTAACCCCAAATCTTTCTTCTTATCCTCACCCTCTTTTCATTAGTGTTGTTATCGCCAATTTTTCTGGAAACATTCCTGCTTTTCCTCTCAGGATGGAGATTGTAGTGGTCTATAACTTTCAAAAAGTATAAAGAACCATGTATCATATTACCTTAGGGTTGACAAAGAGCGTTCTTCCCTAGGCACGAGCATATTTTGAATCTTTGCATGTAGTGAAATAAAAATCACAAAATGCAAACTGAGACCACTTAAACGGTTTTACTTTTTATTTCTTAATAATACATTTTTGGATATTCCTTCATGGTTTCTGCCCTCTGCTGGAGAATGGGAACTTTCAACCATCCGGACAATGTCCAGCTCCACAAGTGGCGTAAGGCAAGATCACTTCCTGATGTGGGTGGACAGAACGGAGGCTGTCTACAGCATTTGTGCATGAGACCTTGTATGCACCTGGACCATTATCTTGTAGCAGAGCTATTTCAACCCCTTTACTATAGGAAAGAAATTAAAAGCTCATGGTAACATCTAATTACAGCCTACTTTTTCTTTGTATCATTGATGGACAAATTTATCTGTTATCTACTTAGGGAGGAATAGATGTCTAAAAAGTAAGTAGGGCATTTGTAGCAACATGGATGGAACTTGAGGGTGTTATGCTGAGTGAAATAAATCAGGCAGAGAAGGACAGATACCATATGTTTGCACCTATAGGAGGATTAGGAGGAACTTAACGAAGGACCATGGAGGAGGAGAAGGGGAAGAATAGTGGGGGAGAGGGAGGGAGGCAAACCATGAGAGACTCGAATGCCGAGAACAAACTGAGGGCAGATGGCAGGAGACGGGAAGGGGGGTGATGGGCATGGAGGAGAACACTTGTGGGGATTGGAACACTTGTGTTATATGGAAACTAACTTGAAAATAAACTATAAAAAAGGGAGAAATGTATTAAAGCAAAGACAAGACCAAAAAAAGAATAAAATTTTTAAAATAATAAATAAATAAATAAAAGTAAGCAGGCAAAATTCTCAAGAAGGGGCAATTGATGATAATCTTTAGCACAGAAGTACAAAATGAAAAGAAAAATTTCAACAGTGGATCTTCACATTCTCCTTTTGCAAAGTTTTCTTTCCTTGTTAGAGATTATCATTCATTTGATAAATATTTTCTGACCGTGTACTATGTGACAGGCACTTAAAGGAAGTTAAAGAGATAAGGTCTCTTTCTTCTAGATACTATATTCTAGTTGGTGAGACCAACAAACAAATACCAGTAAGCACACAAATGAGATAATTACACACTACCATAACAGCCATGATGAAAATGAACTGTGTAATATGAGAGAAAAGGGGAGACCATTTTGCAAAGAACAGGCTGGGAAGATGATCCTGAAATGACAGTTGAGCTAAAACCTGAAAAATGCAAATGAACTAGACATTCTAAGTAAACTGAAGGAAAAGCATTTCAGGCTGAAGGAACAACAGATATGAAAACTTGAGGAAAGGAGGCTTGGCTAATGAGGAACAGATAGGAGACTGTAGTATAATGAGTGAGCTTAGTGAGATAAACAGGAGCTGTGTTGTGCAGTACTGTGTGTGGATTTTATTCTAAGGGCAAAGGGAAGGCGTTAAAGGGTGTAAATCAGGGAAAGGTGACATGATCTGTTTTTAAAAGAATCCCCTAGCTGTGTGGACAAAAGATTGTAGCCAAACAAGAGTGGAAACATAGAAATAGGAAAGCTATTGCAGTGATCCACAGGAGAGAATATGGAGGTTTAGACCAGGGTGTTGATTTTGTGGGGGTGAAAAAGTAACAACAACAATAGCAGTAGCCCAATTACATGGTGCTAATTAAATGTCAGGTACTGTTTTAAGACTTTACATTTACTTAATTCACTTAATCTCCTAACATGTAACTATAAAAAGGTATTATTTTAATTGTACAGTGAGGAAACTGAATAAGACCAGAGAGGTTGGGCTCATGAACTGGAATAAAGGAGCTACAGAAAAATAAATAAGGGTAGTTCCCAGGTTTTAGGTTTGTGCAACGAGGGAGATTGTAATTGTAATAGGGAAGACTGAAAATAGAATGGTATTTCCAGAAATGGAAAATCAAGAACTAGCTACATTTTGCACATAATGAGTTTGGGGTAACTAAGAGACATCTAGACAGAGATACCAAGTCTACAGTTAGATATATGAAACTAGAGTTGAGAATCACTAGAGAGAAAAATTCGAGAGTTGACAAGGTACAGAATTCAAAGGAATAAGTTGGAGAGGGAGTGTAGACAGGTCTAATACAATTCCTTAGGCACATCAACAGTTAAAGCTCAGGTGGAAGAGAGCCTCAAGAGAGGCGAGACCAGCATGTGTCCAATCTACTGTGAATCAAATGACATTCACTCGGGCTTACTTTTATGTCCTGCATTCTCCTCAAATGACAAGTAAGCGGTAACCCAGCAAGAAGGCAAGCAATGACATAAAATCCATTCTAATGCCGGCCACCTCTTTGTGTATTACACAATACATGAAGAAAATATGGACTTCCTTGGAAACTGTCCCTAAAGTTTCGTTCTTTCATGAAGGGTTGGACCTACTTTTTTCCTTGTAATTTTCCTTATTTCCTTAACCTCAACTCTCCTAGAAATCAAATAGTAGTTAACATCCAAGTAAGAGTATACATCCAGAATTATCATTACTTTTCTTCCTAGTATTTTTAAAGTTTGTCTCCTATTAGATTCTTAAATACCGTTTGGCTAAATATAGAAATTGAAAGGTGAGAAAAATAAGACTAAAAAATCTTTCTATATTGTTCATATTGAGACTGGCTCAAGGGTCAACTCTGCATAGGTCTGATCTAGCCCTTGAATCAAAATAATGATTTATATACATCACTGTATGACATTTAGGAGCTATTATTTGACATTTAAAATTAGGCACACAGTCAGCCTTAAAAGTGGCTTATATGTTCATTTTCAATCCAAAATAACTCTTCAGTAATAATGTCTCAGTAGATATTTAGGTTGACATAAGCCTTCCGAAACAAAATGTAACAACCATTCTAGAGACTGTGGCAAGGCTAGGTTTTACTCATCCTTTCCAATTTCAGGTCCCTTTTAACAATTTCATTATTTTACGGATTTCATCAGATTGGGAAACTAGAAAAAGCTCCAGAGAACTTGAGAGGTATCCAACTCTGCTTTATACAAGATAAGGAAGTAGATATAAAAAAGGAAAGGAAGTGAATCAAAGTGATGGCCCATGATACTTGTGGAGACCCAGATGCTGTTAAACATTAGGAAGGTTGCCATGGAACGCTCATGGTATTAAACAGAATACAGGGATACAGTTGCCTATAATTTAAGATATTTAACAAAATTATACATCACATGTCAACTTCCAATATCCTATTTCTAGGAAGATGACTGACCCTTCCTAATCCTCCTCCTCTTCAAATACAGTAATCTTGTCATATTTCAAAGGAAGTTCTACAGAATGATGATGTACCCTTCCTTGAGAACAGGAAACTGCCATTTTGATTTCACTCCAATCTTAGGTTAACATTTTACATATAAATGCACATATGGAACTTCTTTAAAAAGGGCACTTGGAACTTGATGAATCTAGCTTAGAATGGTTATAAACTATAGACCCAGTCCTCTCCCAACAAGAGGGAATATGTGTTTTATGGCAGCACCAAGTGGCTCCAGGCTTTCTGATGGCTTCTCTAAGTATTTATTTAATCTTGTATGACTGACTGGAAGTCTGGAAATGTTGGGAAAAAAAGAGCATGGATCATTTAAAAAGTAAGTTTGTAAAACAGAAGTTATTATTTAGAAGTAAAAATCTCTATGTGAGGGGCGCCTGGGTGGCTCAGTCAGTTAAGCGTCCGACTTCAGCTCACGTCATGATCTCACGGTTTGTGGGTTCAAGCCCCGCGTCGGGCTCTGTGCTGACAGCTCAGAGCCTGGAGCCTGTTTCAGATTCTTTGTCTCCCTCTCTGTCTGACCCTCCCCTGCTCACGCTGTCTCCCTGTCAAAAATAAATAAAACATTACAAAAATTTTTTAAAAAATTAAAAAAAAATCTCTATGTGAATGTGTTAGGAGAGAGCCTTGAAAGAAGGACTTCACAGACTACTTTTTTGAGAAGGGTAATCCTGAGCCATAAGGAAGACAGATACTAGATATTACATAAGCCTGGGCTCCAAAACCAAGGTGTAGGATGAGGGATGTTTGTGTGTGTGCATGTGTGTTGATGTGGAGAGGCAGGAAGGAACTTAGAAGTCAAGGTACAAAGGAAAGCATTACACAAATCAGTCTTAGGAAATTACAGAAATGTCAAGTTGGTACTCTGAAGTTTGCACTGTTAATTCTTGCTCTAACTAACCTAGTTACTTTTTTACATGATGGCAAAAAATAACATATGCTATCTTAAAAAAATTATTTCACAATAAGTAAATCAGACTGAGAAAGGCAAATACCACGTGATTTCACTCAGATGAGTAAGCCAAGAAACAAAAGGCAGAATCAGACCTATAAACACAAAGAACTGATGGTTGCCAAAGGGAGGGGGGTTAGGGAATGGCAAAATTGGTAAAGGGGAGTGGGAGATATAGACTCCAGTCTGTAATGTAACAGTGGTGTATGCTGACAGATGGCAGCTACACTTGTGGGGAGCACAGCATAACATACAGAGAAGCTGAATCACTATGTTGTTCACCTGAAACTAATGTAGCACTGTGTCAACTAAAATTTAAAAAATTAAAAATTACTTCATAATAAAAAATATATAGTAATTTTAAGAAAAGGCAATGAGGGCCTTGCTCATGCTATAATTTTCTGGATTTTAGCTGTGGCTGACAGAAGGCTGGATTGCCACATCCCTAAACAATTATCTTGTTTTGCTTGATACTGGCAGGTACCCAAAGTATACAAATTGCTCAGGTGGTAGTATTTACTCCATGGTATTGGATGGATGTGCAGCCTTTATCACATTTTGTGACAGAACAGAGGGGCAATAAAGGTAAAAAAGGGTACAGATGAACTGAAATAAGCTAGGAGGAAAAAAAGAAATATGGAATTTGCAACATATTTAACCAAAAAAGGATTACAATTCAGAAAATATGAAGGACACACACACAGAAAAATGGGCAAAAGACACAAACACTTCATAGATGAGTAAGTCTAAATGGTCAGTGATTACATGTAAAGATGTTCATCCTCATCAAACAGAAAAAGTAAAAGAAATCCAAAGCAAAGTCACAAATGGGATACTATTTTCTATCCAGTTGAGTGGCAAAAATTATAGCAAGTATTGGTGAGGATATGGAGAAATTGATAGTGATGACATCAATTAGTGCTACCACGATTTGGCATGACCTAGTAAAGTCGAACATATTCACGACCCATTAATGCCCCTTTCAGTACACTCCAGAGAAACATGCACAGGTATACTAGGGGACAATCACAGGAATGGTTATAACAGCAAAAGACAGGGAAAAAACTCAAAATACATCAACAGTAGAATGGAGAATTTTCACATTCAGTGGAATGCAATGTAGCAGTAAAAAATGGGTGCATCAAGTTGGATTAATTTCAAAAATATAACTTTAAAGGAAAAAATGTTTTAAAGAATTTGTAATATGCTTCTATTTTTTCCAAGTGCAAAAACAGGCAAAACAAAACATTAGTGATGGATACATGTAGATAGGGTAAATTTATAAAGAAAAGCAAGGGGATAGAAAACACAAAATTTCCTAAATGCCTGAAGGTTAACATTTAGTCTTATATTTAAAATTACTCTTTTAACATATAAGTTGTATCCTACTTTATATTTATGTAACAAAGGATCCTAAAACCAAGAAAAGGGGAGTAAAATGGCACCTTCTATCCTCAGAAATCATGCCTCTGCATGTTTGCATAGATCGTGATCATGCATAGATACGTAGATCATGAATGGACTCTTTGAGAATTTTGTTCAGCGTATTTAAAAACTTGGCAGTAGAAGGAGAAATAAATGAATATTTAGTTTTCTTTTTACAGGCAAAAAGTTAGAAAAGAAATACTTGTATCCCCAAGTAAAATATATGAAATGTGCAGTAGCATCAAAAGTTAACTAAGTTATCCTAACTTCCAAATAAATGAGACCAAATACAATCCTTCCTCAAGTTTCAGTCTCTTCAAACATAAAGTCTTACACCCCAACAAAGGAAAACTGCAGTGAACTTTGCACAAGCTGATAAAAAATGAGCAGAGAACGCTGGGGTGAATGATAAAGGTTTCGAAGAATTAGGATTACAGTCTTGCATATTGCTTACGAAAGTTTTATCATACCCTTCAAATAATGGCCATATTTATTTATGATAGCTAGTAATATTTATAATTAACACTCACATTAATCTTAATTAAATATTGTGAATATCATGGTCCATTCAGATAATAATAAGAGTCAATGTATTCACCTTAATTACTAAAGGTTTCAAAGAATTAGGATTACAGTTTTTTGCGTAGGAAAATTTTTATCATACCGTTCAAATAATGGTCATATTTATTTATGATAGCTAGTAACAGTTATAATTAACACCCACATTATTCTTAATTAAATATTGTGAATATCATGGTCCATTCAGACAATAATAAGAACCAATGTATTCACCTTAATTACTATTACTTTGATACACTATTCATAAGCTCCCACACATTTCCTCATTTTGAGTCTACTTTAAGATAGCAGAATCTTAACTAAATAAAAGAAAATAAAAAATTAACTGGTCTGTGCTGTTTGGGGACTAGATCAAGAAAAGCTTAGATATTTTGTTCCATTTTCCTTCTCAAGCAGTACTGTTTGGCCTGTGTCTAATATAGGTTTCTAAAGGTGCTAACACCATATAAAGTTACGGATTAGTTAAATAGATCCTCAGTCTCTATTAGATACATTTCCAGCATAGGGAATCCATTCAGGTTGAATTAAAAAAAAATTAAGTTTGCATAAGACACTGGAGACAAAAGAGACAGGAAATTAAAGGAACTTACTTATTATTCCTCTTGATCTCTGACAAAGGTGCTTTTACTAAGTCTGGAGCCTGGCCTACACATTATCAGGATGCATAGCTCCAGGGTGACACCCTTGTTTTTAGGTTCAGAGAAGAGACCAGCCTTAGATAGCAGTTTTGTATCTCTTTGGATGGCAGAATATTACAGATAAAACTAGTTATCCTTCAGTGAGTGCCAACCACTTGGACTGTTTGCATACATGAGTTCACTAACCCTCCCAAAACCTCCAAGGGGTAAGTAGTATACCTCTTTTGCAGATGAGGAAATTAAGGGTACAGGATCCTCTTTAACAAAAGGTTTCCTAAACCCACAAAGTAGCAGTCAAGATTCAAACCTACATCTTCTGAGTCTAAATTTGGTGAACACAGTATACAACTCTTAACATTTCACCTAAGCAGCATCCATTGGTTTATAAAGACACATGGCCTGCAAGTAAACTGTCCTAAAGGTACAAAGCCTTTTAGCAAAATAAAGATAACTGTGTATGTATATATACATATATATGTATCACCAAACATTTAGTTTAGGAAAGTTAATGTGCAAGAGTCACGTCAACAAATGTTTAAAACGGAATAGTTCCCTAATTATTTAATAAAGTCACGTAGCTGCTCTGGAATTTGCTACCATCGTCCCTGCTGTTAAAGATCTGTGATCACCAGGTGAGTTCAACTGGGTTTGAATCCCGGCTCTGTGTGATTTGGGGCAAGTTGCTTCATTTCCCTGTGCTGCAGTTTGCACGTCTGTAAGAAAGATCTGCCACATACAGATGTGGTGAGGAATGCTCACTATAAATCAGGTGTTTTAGAGCAGAACCCGACCATGGGAAACGCTCTATGTCAGCTGTCATCTCTAAGGCCTTTCCAGTTCTGACAACGCACGACTTCAAAGCTGTATTTAACACCTTAGTAAAGACCGTCCACAGTAGTTAGACCAGAGGCGCTCAGGAACCCCAGGCACAGCCTATGTGTGGCCGTCCAGATGTGCTGCACTCTTGCACCTATGGACTTCAGGAGAGGAGTATTTACCACGCCCTGGGCTGCAGAAACCCTGGAGCAGATTTAGTGCGCACAGATGCCAAGAAAGCTAGTTAAAAACGCGCCGCCGGCCCCACCCAGATGTTAGGTCCCGGGTGGGCCCAGACTCTAAGGTGAACAAGCTCGCCGGGCCTTTCTGTGATTGGGCGGAAGCCAGCCCGGAGATGAACGGTTAACAAACGCGAGCCGACTACCCGCAAGGCCACAGAAGGGCCGGGATCATAGGCTAGATGAGCACACCACTCGCCAGGCCCAGGCCACCGCCGGCGCCGCTGCCGCCGGAAGCCCGACCTTAGCTCCGCAGCCCAGGCGGAAACAGCGGCGCTCGCGAGCCCCGCCCAACCCCGCCGCGAGAACTGAATTTACCTTTAGTCTCCCGCTCCGCCTCGGCAAGTCCAGCCAGCCACGGACCCCGCGTGACTCTGCAGCGCGAGCCAGAGCAAAGAGCACAGCTCGGATCTTCCGCGGGGCGGGGCGAAGCCGCCCACGTGACCCGAGAGCGCCATTCCCCGGAGACTGCCTCAGTGGCCCCTGCGGGCCGATGATGATGTCCCCGGCTGGCCCGGGGTCGTCTGCCCTCTGCCGGGTCTTCCGGACTCACAGTCGTGAAAGTGTGCTTGACAACCGTAGGTAGCATCTATTTATTTTAAAATGTGTGTTAATCTCACTGCATTTACCCACATTTTAAATGCACCCACCGATCTCACTCTTGAGGGATTTACCTTATTAAATATTTACAAAAGTTCATCACGATGCATATAATTCATGTGTAAGGATACTTACTGCAACGGAAGAATTAAGAATAGCAATTTTTCTATAAGCCTCAACATATAAAGGATTGAGAAACCCAGAATAATGGATTTGCCTCCAATGCTAGTTTCTTCTGATTTCTATTCTGTTCAGTAGTTTTAGGGTGATAGTAATATTTTATGGGATAATTTCCCTTTTGACCATTTATTTCACCAATCCAAGCAAAAACTAATCGTCTAGTTTTGATGAACTGCTTTACCAAAGTGAACATATATTTTGGACTTATTATAACTTACATTATCTCTTAGCCATTCCAAATTATTTTATGGCACATGAAGGGTGTTCGCAGTCTTTAGCTGTGTCATGAAAGGACTAAATAAGATTTGCTGTTTCTAATGAAAAATCCTTTTTTGTCTTGACATAACCTGAGCATTAAAATAAGACACATCTTAGATTCGTTGACCTTAAATCTGATTTCGAATAAACGGAAGACTTCAGTAGTTATGCACATATATGTACCCAAGAGGGAGAGAGAGAAATGTAAACTTTCTTTTATTTCTATGTAAAGTATTAATGGGATTAATCATGTAATAATATGAAATGCTTGGAAAGCTTTAGTGGAAATGTGTGGACACTTTCTACCTTCTCACACCTTGGAGCCAATCACATCTTCCCCTACAATCTTTCTCCATTTGTTCTCTCATGCTTTCCTTTCCTACTATTGACACCTAGTGGTAGCCCTAGCATGAGTTTTGTTACCTACCACGGAAAACTCCAGCTTTTCCTCTGTGAACTTGCTCATCAATATCTTGGTCTAAAAATAGTTTTTTTTTTAATGTTTATTTTTGAGAGAAAGAGAGAGAGAGAGCACATGTGAGAATGGAAGAGGGACAGAGAGAGAAGGGGACAGAGGATCTGAAATGGGCTAATGTGGGGCTCAAACTCATGAACCAAGAAATCATGACCTGAGCTGAAGTTGGATGTTTAAGTAAATGAGCCACCCAGAGCCCTAAAAGTAGCTTTAAATGTCTCTGCTCACCTTGTGAGCCCCTCTCCTGTGCTCTGATCATCAGAGCCCTTCCTCTCAAAGAAGTTCAAAAACTGCCTTTAATCCTAAACCATAATCTATTTTGTGAATAATAAAGATATTTGCATGCTGATACTTTCAGTATAGGGGGATTTGAGGAGTGTCAACCAATCAGGATTTTCTACTTTTTCAAACCAGAAAAGGGTAATAACATTGCCCATCAGAGGCCACTATGATTCAGATCAGGAAAGGGCAGCTTCAAATACAACATAGCTGCTCATAACTTCTAAGTGAAAGTTTGTTGTGGGCACCTATGTGACATTCATACCTGGATATTGTGGCAAAAACAGTGGTGTTCACCACATATCCCATCCACTACCCCACAATTCCACCCTGTTTATAGTTGGTTGAGGCCATGTGTCACTCCTAGACTGAAGCATAAAAGAGTTCTTACTCCAGTGTCTTTTTTTTTTTTTTTTTTTGTCACAACCGCAGACATTCTAGATGGTGGACCTCTACTGAACTGGGTCCCTGAGTGGCCATCTGACACAGAGACCACCCATCAGCCCCCCACTCACTACCTTCCACCAAGCCATGAAAGATATGTAACTTAGGTGAAAAATAAACTGTTGTGCTAAACCACTGAAATCCTAAGTTTGTTTATGATTGCAACAAAGCATAATTTAACTTGACATCTCATAGCTATCTTCAGTTTTATGTGTTCAAGATTGAAATATTAATTAGCTCCTATAAACCTATACTTCCTTTTTCCTCTCTATCAGTGACAGCCCTGCTCATGCACATGCTTAAGGTAGAAACCTGGATGCTATACTCATATCTCCCCTTTTCTTCTCCTGTGCAGAAAAGAGTTAACAAAGCTGACCTAAGACTGCTATCCTTTTAAAGCTCTGCTTGTAAGGTTGGCTCCTGGCTGACATATGGGAATGTGGCTGGTAAATAGTGCTCTATACTGAAATAAGATTTTCAGGATGCTTCATTGTGCCGAAATTGTTTGCATAAACAATATGGTTTATGCTGACCACGACCTGCTTTCTTTCTGGGAGTCCAGAACTTTGGTACCTGCTAGACAGATGTGCTTACGTGATTAGCCCCCAGTAAAAAAAAACTTCCCTGGGCAAAAACATTGCACACCTGTTTCTACATTTTCATTGCTGGCAGAGGTCAGCTTTGTGTTATCCCTCCCCAGAGGGAGAGAACAGAAGGAAGCCTGCACCTGGATTCTTCCATTTTCCACCTGTGTCCTTTTCCCTTGCTCATCCAGCTGTGTATCCTTACAATATTACTCTAGTAATCTTAACATGAGAACAACTATATTATGAGTTCCATGAGTCCTTCTAGTGAATCCCCAAATATAGTGTGGCCTTACGACTCCCTGTGCTATCCCCCATATCCAAACCAGCACTGAGCCTTGTCAGTTCTACTTCCTAAAGTGTATTTCAGATTACTTTTTTTTTTAATTTGTTGTCACCACTCTGGAGGATGCCATCATCTTTTATTTGTCTTGGATATTAAGAGGACCCAATAAAAACTACTTTTTTTTCCTTGCCTGAATTTGGAACCAACTGAGAGATATAGGAAGAGATCAAAGTGTAAACTTTATTTAATAATAAAAATCTAGATTGGGATAGTTTAAATGTGCAGCCAAATGGACTAATATCACCTGAATTAAATTTATGTCCCTAAATTGCTGCCCTCTCCCTTTGAGCTGTCCATCTTGAGAGGATGGACCACATTGTACTCTCCATAGGCACACAGATTTGTAGAAAGGAGAAGAGGGGTGGGAACTGAACTGAGCATACAGAAAAAGGGAGTGAGGGGCGTCTGGGTGGCACAATTGGTTAGGTGTTAGACCGGCATTCTTCATGGATTTGAGCCCCGCATCTGGCTCTGTGCTGAACGTTTGCTCAGAGCCTGGAGTCTGCTTCAGATTCTGTGTCTCCTTCTCTCTCTGTCCCTCCTCCGCATTTGCTCTGTCTCACTCTGTCTTTCAAAAATAAATAAATGAAAAAAAAAAAAGGGAGTGAAGGTTGGAGATTTTAAAGATTTCTTGTTCTCTCTGAATTTTATCTTCCAAGTGGAACTCCCCAAGTCCTGGGCATCCAGCAAATGACACACATGCTGACCCTAAGTAGGCAGTAGAGAAGGGACTGTGATCAGTGAATACCACATTGTCTGCAGTGAGCCTCATGCAAAACACTGGCCATTATACCAAGTCAGGCTAAGTAAATAGGCACAGCCCAAAGGGCCTTCAGTGATCTGAGCCTCTAGGCTCAAGCCTGCTGCTCCTTGACCTTGCAGCATGTTTAGAACATATTCATTCCATTACATTCATTCTTAGTAAAGGTAGGAAGGCCAAAAGACCTCAGAAAGCAGGTATAGCTAAAGCAAGGATTAAATTGCAGGAAAAATGCCTTTGGTACATTGGCCTTGCAGGCAGTACTGCATAGAACAATTTGCTGCAATTAGAGATAGTGAAATTAACGAAACATAAGCTTCAGGTCCCTTCATATGTGTGGGCCTTTTCCAAAGTCCTGAGCAACCCTAGTAATGCGTTCATATGATCATCCTTTATATCCTTTTGATATAGTTTGGAAGCTTTCAAAATTACAGAAAAACAGTACAGGGAACTCTATCCCAACAGCTATTTAAGAGTATGTTGCCAATCTGATGCCACATCAGCCCTTCAATGCTTTAGTATGTGTTTCCTGCAAACAAAGACATTCTTCTACATAACCACAATACAACCCTCAAAATCAGGAATTTGACACTGACATGTTTCTACCATCTAATCTTCAAACCCAATTCAGAATCAAGTTGCATTTAGTTGTGATATCTGTTTAGCTTCCGGGACAGCTTTTCAGTCCTTCAGTAAGGTTCATGACATTCTTTTTTTTTTTTTTTTTTTTTAAATATTTTCATTTATTTCTGGGAGGGAGAGAGAGAGAGAGACAGCGTGAGCAGGGGAGGGTCAGAGAGAGAGGGAGTCACAGACTGAAACAGGCTCCAGGCTCTGAGCTGGCAGTCAGCACAGAGCCCGACGCGGGGCTCGAACCCACGAACCGCGAGATCATGACCCGAGCGAAAGTCGGACGCTTAACCAACTACGCCACCCGGGCGCCCCATGACATTCTTATTTTTAAAGATTGTAGGCTATATATCTTATAGAATGTCCGCTAACCAAGGTTTTTCTGACATTTCTCTGTGATGAGATTCGATTGCATCTTTGGCAAGAACTTCACATAGATGGGGGCCTGAGCCTGTGTAGGGCTGTACTTCTATTCCCTTCTCACTCAGCTTGAGCCAGACTCACTGCACTACCATGTTGCCACCTACCCCACTGTAACTCTGTCACTCCTCTTTAAGCCACTGCATGTCCCCCCAGTCCCCTAGCTAGCATAGATATCTCTCTACCCTGCTCTGTCCCTCCCTACTGGCTTTAGGACTGAATTGTTCATGGAGGAAAGAGAAGAAAGAAAGGAGTAATTGTCATTTGTCTTTGTAAAATTAAGCAAAAGTAAGATGATTTAGCTACAGTAGATTAAGGCCATTGTCTCTTTTCCTTCTGTCACACAGGCATTTTGGAGATTTGGCTAAGAGGCATTTGAATTGGAAATGAATTTAGTTTGTGTTTGGTGGGTTATATTTATATGATTTGCAGCCAATTGTGGTGTATACTTAAGTTTCCGCTGGCTGCCCCAGTGTAAAAACAGCCTCCAAATACACTCCCGGTGCCCACTATGATGGCGCTCCTTCTATGCTGGATATGGGCTAGGGTTCTATCAAAATGTGAATATGGGCTCTGGTGTCTGGCACAGGGAATATGAAAGTCTTGGAGGAAAAATAAGCCTTGAACAGATAGCACTAGAAACTATCTATGGAAAATTTTATCTTATTATTACATTTTTGGTAAATTTTTTTTTAATTTTTTTTTTTAATGTTTCATTTATTTCTAGGAGAGAGAGAGAGAGAGACAGCATGAGCAGAGGAGGGTCAGAGAGAGAGGGAGTCACAGACTGAAACAGGCTCCAGGCTCTGAGCTGGCAGTCAGCACAGAGCCCGACGCGGGGCCCGAACCCACGAACCGCGAGATCATGACCTAAGCGAAAGTCGGACGCTTAACCGACTAAGCCACCCAGGCGCCCCACATTTTTGGTAAATTTTAAGCCCAGGATTCTGTTCTCATAGATAGTACACATCGGGTATGCTCAATAATACAGCATAAAACTATAAATTCATATCTCTTTCTTGATGGGAAGCCTATGAAATAGAATTTATCATAATTCCTAGAAGTACACAAACCTGTACTAGGATTACCATTTGTTTTTATGCTTTCTGTCAATTAAAAACAAAAGATTATGCTATATGAAAGATCGAGTTATTGTTCTATTTTCTTTTTGTAAAATGTTTTAAAATTGTTATCATGTGAACAGATGAGTAAAGAGTAGGGAGCCAAAACTTGTAGGCAGAAACTATGATAGTGGTGTGTTTAGCAATTGATATATAGATGTCTGCTATTATGTTAGGTTTTCAGTATTTGTAATTTTTGTGATTATTTGCCCATTCTGAATATTCACTTTAATACCTAATTATTTATTATTTTGTATTTTTCTTAAAGAAAGCCTCCCCCTCCCACCCACTGTGACCTGGCTCCACCCTGAGCTACATTTAAACTGCAAGGCGACTGAGCTTTGTGCCCGCTCCAGAGCGATAATGAGTATCTCACTGGAAATTGTCCATGACAGCGTGGGCAGGCCAGGCAGCACTGCCTGGGCTGCTCCAAGTTCCATTTGCATTCTGGTCCAGAAAGAGAAGCATGGGAGAACTAGCCTTGGATTCGTGTAGATGTCACATGCTCAGAATCACTCCACACCATCTCTTTGAGTCCAGATGGTGCTGGAGAAAGCATACCTAGAGGCAGATTGCTTAGCCAAAGTCACTGAAAACAGACACTGAGGCACAGGACTGAAAATACAAGAGAGCTCCATGGCACAACATAGAGGCCCTGTTCCATTAAGTAGGAGGACTCAGAAGGAAAATGGCAATGAAGAGATTTTTAATTCCTAAGAAGAGAAAGACACCTGGAGATTGGGACCTCCATCTTTGGAAAATCTCTAAACCTGTGCAAAGGTGGATTCCATTGCCTCTGTCTTAGGTAAATGGCATAGATGGATCTTCTCCCCACCCGCAGCGTTGTTAACATGATGCCAAATTAACCTTAGCGTCTCCCAGTTGTTGTAGATTTGGACTGTCTGCATCCACCAACTGACAGCCACTTGGGGGTAGCCGAGACCTTATCGCATGTCCTAAGCTTATTCTAGAGAGTCTTTGGTGATACCAAGTCCTGGTTTCTGGGAGTACAGATTTGCTTGGCCATCATTCCAGGAGTGGGGGGGCGGGTTGTTTCCTAACTTAAGTAGGTAGGTGAGGAACCAGGGCTGCAATAAAGTTCTGCTTCCTCTTAACACTTTGGACTCTTTAAATGAGTGAGGCTTATCATGAAATGAGAATTGGTCAAATAGAAACTGAGAGGTCCTCTTTCAAGGAGAGCAGTTTCCAGTTACCTCTACTGAAGGAAGGATTCACAAATACCCATGCTTCAGGGAACTCTCCAGCAAAGGTTATGTGGAACTGGCAATTAAGGAGGTCTTTAATTTTTTCAGATGAAATAGGAAATTTTGCTTTTTGAACTTCAGTTCTTTGGATTTTGTTACCTTTGGGCTTTAATCTGTAAGAAGATTTAATCTCTGAACCTCAGCTTCTCCCCTAGACATTGGTTTAGAACTCCGATAGGGAGAGTGTTTGTTTTGTTTTTGATTGTTATTTGTTTTGTTTTTAATTTGGCCCCTCTAACCCCAACAGTTGAGGTGGTTCAGCAGTGCTGGTCTAATTGAAGTCCCTTCATGTGACGCCAAAGGATAAGGGTTGTGTGGTCCCATCTAACACTCCATTGAGTCTGGTGTTTCTGGCATGTGTATGCTGCATTAGAGGTGGCTCTGTCTAGTGTCAAAATCCCCACATCCCTGTGAGCAGCATTTTAAGTCTTGAACATAGTGTCTGGCTCATCCCCATCCGTGTTACAGAATTAATTCGGTTCATGCAAAATGCTGCCAGGGATGATTCCCCGCTACTCCTCACCTCCGCTCCACCTGGGCTATCCCTTGTGGCCCTACTCTGACACTGCTGTTGATGCTTCTGATCTGGTTTCCTCAAGTCTTAGGGAGCAAGAATACCTCTGCCACATGCTCTTCAAAACACTGCCTTACTTCAAATCTGGAATATTCCAGACTTCCCAAGGTGGGATATATCTTCAACGCTTCCGTCCCCTCAGCTGTGACCCTGTTCCTTCTAGGGAGGCTTGGGTGAGTTTCTAACAGGTTAACTTCCTTCTTAGGTTGGTCTCTTTATCTGCCACATGCACTGCTTGCCATAACTAAGTGCCTTCTTTCCTTCCTTTTACTTCCTCCTTGATTTCTAGCCTAGATTTCCCTCCCCAGGATCTTCCCATAAGAAGCCCTGTGGAAAAACAAATGTTCTTGATGCCAAGAAAAGATAACCTTCTATCAGATCGACGTCTAAGCCAGACCTATGCTTGCTGTGGTGTTGTCCGACACGGCTCTGTTTTAGCATGTGTCATCTTGGTTGTGCCTTCTCTAGGCCCTTATTCAACAAGTTTCTATTGCCCACTCCCTTGAGGTGTAGGCCTTACCAATATCCACAAGTGCAAAAACTGTATCGCTTTTGATCTTACCTAAAAAACTGAGAGTTTTATCCTGATTTTCCTAGTCTTTTCCCTTAAATCTGCATTAGTCTTCCAGAAGGTGGTTCTATGGACCTACAAAGTCCATATGTGACTCCTGGAAGCCCTATGGGTGTGTGTGTGTGTGTGTGTGTGTGTGTGTGTGTGTGTGTGTGTGTGTTGGAGGTGGAGACAATTCCCAAAGAAAGAGTTATTGTGACGAAGGCAGAGGTTCCTAAAAGGTGTTCATTTGGAGGGGAGGGTCATTTTGCAGTAAGCATATTGAAGGCTCTGACAGGTACTGCTTTAACAAACCTGGTTGTGAAGAGAGGAATCAAATAGAGTATATCATGAAGAAATACTCAGAAAAATTCAGAATGTCAGATATTCTGCAAGACAATTGGCTTGGTCTTTTCAAAAGATGCAACAGTTTTTTTGTTTCATTTTTTTAAAGGTCATGGAAGCTGTATTAGAATAGAAGGGACTAACAAGACATAACAATCACAGACAATGTGTATACTGTAATTAGATTTTGTCTCCAAAGTAAAAAATCTATTCAAGTTATGTTGAGAACAAAAGGGAACATTTGAATATGGACTGAGTCTTAGGTGATCTCAGGGAATTGTTAATTTCCGTAGGTGTGGGGTTGCTATTGTGCTTATGCAAAACTTCTTAGGAGATGTGTGCTCAGGTATTCATAGATGAAGTGCAATGATATCATGTTTGCAACTAGTTTTCAAGTTATTCAAAAGCAACAATATATATAGATGTATAAAAGCAAAGATGGCAAAAAATGTTAGCAACTGTTGAATCTCAGTGGTGAATATGTGGGTGTTCTTTTGTATTCTTCAACTTTTCTGTGTATTTTATAGTAAAACACTAAAAAGAAAGACCTATTTAACCTAGTGTTCTAAACATTTAACTCTGAAACTCTTTTTTTCCCTGATGATACATTAATACGGAAGCATCTGTTGCTTCACAAAGTATACTCTGGAACACATTGACCTAGGTCAGGCTTTCAATGGGTACATTTAAAAAAATACTCAGTAATAATAAATGCTCAGTGAAAAACACAAGTCTTTTTTAAAAATTCAGAATGCACTTAAAAATTCCATCCAGGGGTGCCTGAGTGGCTCAGTAAGTTAAGCTCCCTACTCTTGATGTCAGCGCAGATCATGATTTCACGGTTCCTGAAATCAAGCCCCATGTTGAGTTCTGTGCTGACAGTGTGGAGGCTGCTTGGGATTCTCTCCCACCTCCCTCTCGCCCCTCCCCTGCACACACACATTCTCTCTCTCAAAATAAATAAATAAGCTTTTTAAAAATAAATTTAAAAACCCATAAAAGTCCATCCAGTTAGCTAAAGAAATGCTTGCTACTTGTTTGCTACATGGTCTCCAATGGAGCAGTTCTAATACTCTGTTAACACAGTGATGTGACTTCACTGGTCAGAGGAATGGAGTTCACAGCTTGCATAGGGGTTCTTCAATGTCTAGAATTGCACTGTCCAAATCCTTTTAGTATAACTTCATGGATGATGATCCAGGCTACATTTTCAATCATCTGTATCCTTCTGTGTTTAAAGAATTTGCTGAAATGATAGATTGCTTAGAGCACTTTTAGGAAGAGAGAGAAACAAAAATTTGCAAGCATAATTAACAGTTCCTATTTGGGATGAAGTTTTAAGGAAACCCAACAGTATCTTGTGATAGTTAATTTTATATATCAAGTTGACTGAGCCATGGAGGGCCCAGATACTTGGTTAAACATTATTTTGGGGGTATGTCTGAGGGTGTTTCTGGATGAGATTCACATTTGAATTGGTAGAATGAATAAAGACAATTCCTTCCCCTGATTTGGCTGGGCATCATCTAGTTCATTGAAGGCTTCAATAGAACAAAAGAACAATAGAACATAAAGCTGGAGAAAGGGAGAATTTACTCTGTTTGCCTGTTTGTGCTGGGATGTTGGTCTCCTTTTCTCCAGCTGGAACTACATCACCTGATCTCCTGGGTCTCCAGCATGTAGGTAGCAGATCGTGGGGCTTCTTAGCCTCTATAATTGCTTGAGCCAATTGCTTATAATAAATAAATATGTGTGTACACACACACCATTCTTTCTATTTCTTTGGAGAACCCTGACAAGTACATTCCTTATATCCATTTGGATGACTTTAGAGAAAACAACAACTCAAACTTATTAAACAATGAGGAAATTTACTATTTCACATAGAACAATCAGACTGGATGCCTCAAACTTTGGTTAATTCAGCTGCTCAGCTATATAATCAAAGACTTGAGGGTTTGTTTTTTTTTAACCTTTCCACTCTTTGAACCATAGATGTTGGCCTTCTCTTAATGTTATCTCCCCTCAGTGGGTTACAAGATGGCAATAGAAGCTTTAGGTCACATGTATAAACTACACCTTCCAGAAGAAGAGAAAGAATGGCCTCTACTGATAGCTCCTATTTAAGGCTTTGTCAGAATCCCTTACCTCTAGTTTCATGGTTCAGAACCTTCAACCAATCAATCCCAGAAAGAACGGGATTACCATGGTTGATTTAACTATCTCCCAGAGCAGGGTCTCAGGGGAGGGGAAGGGTTATCTTCCTTGATGGCGGATATGGCAGCTGTGAAATATGACAACAAAGGATTTGGCACTTCTTCTATGGGAAGGTGGGTTTATGTCTTTGAATCTGGGCAGGTTTGTGACTCCTTCAGCCAGTAGAGTACAGAGGGATCTATGTGACTTCTGAGACAAGACCACACGAAGCCATGTGGCTTCCACCTTGCTCATTAGAACATTTGCCCTTGGAACCCTGAGCTGCCTTAGGAGAAGTTTGACTGCTCTAAGGCTGCCATAAAGTAAAGCCAAAGCCACACAGAGGGCCATGTTTAGGCACTCTGGTCAGTAGTTCCTCATGAGCCCAGCTTTTGAATATTCCAGCCAAGGCAGCAGACATATGAGTAGAGCTCCCAGGTGATTGTGCACCCCAGTCATTTGAGTCTTTTCCACTAAGGCCCCAAGTCATGGAAGAGAGACAAGCCAGCCCTCCTATACCCTGTCCAAATCCTGACCCACAAAATCCATAAGCATATTTAAATGGTGATTATTTTATATCACAAAATTTGGGGTAGTTTGTTGCATAACAATAGGTAATTAGAACATGTTAACCTTGAACAAAATTGGGATTCTTTTAGTAAAGCAAGAGAGCAATCAGTGTTACTACGAGCAACCACAGAGCCTGCTCCATTTTTGACATCTGCTCTTGTATTGATGTCCATGGATATCAGGTTTCTCTAACATATTCAACTTTTAGCTTTTTTAAAAAACAAAAAGTGTTTCCTAAGGCTAAACAACTTCCTTTGGGGCAAATAAAAGACATCCTGCAGGCATTATTTGGCTTGGATATCTTGGACCCAGGGTCCTTCCTTAAGCTTCTGAAGAGTTTCACATTCTAGACTTGGTCTACCTCAATACACACCAAGTTCTCCTGCAAACACAGAAGCCCCATAGAACAAAAAATGAGAAGTAAAACTATCCCCTAGTATAATTTAATACAACCTCAAAATATAAGTTGAGGTAAAGGCTAGTATACTGTAATAAGGAGACTCCAAAAATTCAGTGGCTTAAAGACAACAGAAATTTATTTCTCTCTCTCATATAATTTTCTGTCAAGTTTAGGCTATGTCCCACAAAATCCTGAAAAGACCCAGATTCCTTTCATCTCATTGTTCTACCACCCTCTAGGATATTGTCCTCATTGGCATGGCTAAACCTGATCTTACACTGTGTGACTGTCACATCGTATTTTCCAGGGAAGGGGAAAGAGAACATGGAGGAGTCCAGGCCCTGTTTTAAGACCCAAGTTTGGAAGCCACACATGTCACTTTTTCTCACATTCCCTTGCTAAGAACATAGTCACATAGCTCTGACTAGATGCAAAGGAGGCTAGGAAATGTAGTCTCTGGCTGAGCAGCCACATAAGAGGGGGAGAATAGATTTTGGTGAACAGCTGGCACTTTCCTCCATTCCTAGCAAGTCAGTTCTTTATTTGGATAGTTTGGAGGCTAAAATGATGAAACTGATATAATTGTATACTGTTTTTCTAAAATGCATTTAATTCTTCAGGTAGCCATTTTTTATCTAACATGTTCTCTCCCCACTTCACACTTGTGAGTCCAGGCTGGGACTCTAACAGACTTATCTTGCATAAACAAAGATTTGTATCGTAGGCTCAGATGAATTTCTTGACGATTACCTGTTCACATGACAAAACAACAACAACAATGAAGAACCCCAGCAGCTTTACCTCTGCCATTTACTAGCTATTTGACCATGGGCAAGTTATCCTTAGCCCGAATTTTCTTATCTATAAGGTGGAGGTGATTATGATACATTCCTTTTAGTTGTTGTGATGATTAATTGAATAGATGCTTGTGCCAGGCTTCATAGAAATTATTTAATAAATTTTAGCTATTATCATTATGGTTCCTGTTATTCATTTTGTAGGTATTTTGAAAGACATACAGTAGTACCTTACTTAATAAAATCATGTCCAGAACTGCTGGGGATTGGCAATAGATTTCACCACATGGAAAAAAGGTTAACTTTTTCTCCTGAGCTCAGTTTTCCTCTTGAGGTTCTGTTCATTTCACATTGGTGTGAAGTCTCATCAAATTACATGGTAAGCACTTAAATACCCCAGTTTGACATGTGGTGAAAGACTAGAACCCATATGTTCTAATATCTGGGTCATTTGACTCCCATTTTTAATGTATCCAAAAGCATTTTACTACTCTACATGATTTAGTTATCTATTGCTGCGAAATAAACCAACTCCCAAACCTAATGGGTGTGATTTCTTTTCTCACAGGTCTGTGGGTTAGCTCAGCAGTTCTTGGGCTGGTCTCCCCTGGGCTCACTCATGTGGCTGCATTTAGCTGGAGAGTCAGCTGGGAACTGGGCTTGGTGGCAATCGCTGAGTAGCTGGGCTTCCCTCTCCATTATGCTCTTTCATTCTTGGGTTCTTCATGGCGTTGTGATATTTGGGCAGCTTTTCTGAGAGGGCAGGACCCATGTGTATGAGCTTGTCAAGACCCTGCTTGTGAATGATCTTCTGATATCCACTGCCAGAGTAGGTCACATGACCAAGCCCAGACTCTTTGTGAGAAAAGATTACACAAGGGGTGAATATAAAGAGGAGTGACTCACTGGAAGCCATTATATAATAAGCTACTCTAGCCCATTTAGTGGTTGTTGATGCCTCATTTGGCCATAGCAAATACAGTAATAGTTGGCCCTAAGTTCCCACCGAAAAGCTAAATTTTAACTGGAATGTATGTCTATGATAAGTCATATGCAGTTTATCTATATAGATAGATATATAGGTGTAAAAGTTCATACAAACTTGGCACAAGATGGATCTATAATAAATATCTAATGAGTGAATGAATGAATAATGTCACCAATGGTAGGAATTTATAAAGTCCTATAACATTAATAATTTTAGGTTGAGATTTGTCAACAAAGTACTTACCATGAAAGTCATAATTCTTCACAGAATATAAAAATTTTAAGAGCAAGAGTTACATCTTTGATTTTCTTCCCTTGCCCCACTATGCTCAATATAGTGTCCAATACAGTTCTTCACTACTTATTGGCTGATGGACTAAATAAAAGTATACTTGGACTGTTCTTATTTTTTTTTAATAAAGAACATGCAGTAAGCTAAATTGAGACTTCCTCTTTCTTGCCAAACTTCTTCAATTAGAGCATGCTTGCTGCTACAAAAACAAAATCCAGCTTAATTTAACCTTAAGCAATAAGAAAATGTATCTCATTTGGCAGGACATCCAATAAACATGCCTCTGATGTTTGACCTGACAGCTCAGTGAGGTCATTAAGGACCTAAGTTCTTTCATCTCTCCAGTCTGCCATGTCCACAGCATTGCATTCATCTTACGACTGTTGTCTCTCATGGTCATAGGTGGGCTACCAGCGGGCAGTAGCACTACATGTTCCCTCATTTACCTTCACTGGGAGAGAGATGGAGAGAGCATATTGGCTCTCAAGGCTCTCTCAGGAGAGTTAAGAATGTCCTTCCTAGAACCCTAACAACTCCCCCTGCCTTGCAACACATCTCATTGGTCTTAAATGGATCGCACGACCCTTCCTGAACAGGCCTTGGTGGTAAGGGGAGTAGAATTTCTTTGATGTGCTTAGACTTATTTAGAATGGGAGAGGGTCCAGCTTCTCTCAAAGCACTTGACTGTTCATAAGAGGCCTTAGATAGAAGAATCTGAGTCCTGTTAGAAAAGTTTCTCCAGTAAAGGAGTCAAGAATTACTGTGCACACTATACGTTCTGTAAGGCCCCTGTTATTTCCCTGTTACTACGTGCCACCATTGTTGCATTAATCTTCCTGTTACTATGTGCCACCATTGTTGCATTAATCTTCCATAGATTGATTCCCCCAGATCCCTTTGCTTCCCTTCATGTAGTATTACTGGATTTTATCCCTCACAGCCCAGAGTCAGAAAATAACACTATCATATAGTTAGTACTAGGGTAAATCTGAAGAGACAGGCTGACAGGACCCCCCCACCCCCACCCCAAGTACTTTACATATATTAATCCTATGAAGTAGATAATATAAACCCCATTTCTATTGATAAGAAAACCAAGACTCAGAAAGATTTCCTCAAATAGCCCAAAGCCACACAGCTACTAAGCGGTAGAGATGAAATTCAAGTCCAGGTCTGTAGGCTCTCAAGACTACTCTTTTGATTATACCGCCTCGCATCTCAGCAAAACATTTGTTTAATTTAATTAGACCTCATTTTCTTTGTAATATCTTTCCTTTGATCAATCAGAACATTTTAGGAATGAGAGGGAAACTCCTCCAATTTTCTCCTCTCTTTTGTGTTTCCTAGGAAGTGGCTTAGAAAAAAGTCTACCTCCACTTAACACAAATGAGCTAGACTATTCTATTTTTAGTAAATGAGTTATAACTAGTCACTAATTGTAGTTTTAGTTACACTCTTGACTGTTTTCTACATATTCTCTGCTTCAAATTATGTAATAGGTCATGTTTACTTATTTTAGCTGTATGTTGCCATGCGGCTATTTTTTTTTTAAATATAGAATTCTTTGTATTTAAGCTTTAAAGTTCAGGTAGTGACATTTACATTGCCGTCTATATGAATAGTGCCTCCTGGAGTCCTGCAGTCTAGGCCTGAGTGTGGCAGCTTTGTTAAAATCGAACTCCAAGGGGGCAATGTACAGTGGGTGAGGGGATGCAGTTTGATTCCTCCCAAACTCCAGTGTGTGGTTTAATTTCTCTTCTGGTCATATCGTATTTGAGTGATACCTAGAAAAGAGATCAAGTTCAGGGTCAACTGCTCATTTACCGTTGCTGTGAAGTTCAAATGGTATGTCCCACTCAGTTGAGAATATAAATTTAGAATAACCTCTGGGACTTCCTCAGTGGGGAAGAACTCCACCTCTGAGTTGTCTATAGCAGTCCAGGCTCCTGAGATCAATGCTGATCATTCTAAGGGAATGCTTCAAATTTCTTAACCTACCAATGCCACTAGAGATGGGAACCAAATCGCTTAGATCTACCTTCAAGTGTCAGATTTAATTAAGATTAGAGAAAGCTCCTTAGCTATAGAAGTATTTCAGTACGAATTGGGCTTAACCAAATCTTCCACAAAATCTAGGGAAAATACAGTTTAATTTCAAATTACATGAATATGTATTCTGTTTTTTTGACCCAGATGGAGATTTCTCATAATTTCTAGATGGCACAGATGAAAAGCTCTAATAGAGTATAAAGATCATCTCTTTAACAGTTTGGCAATTGTATAAAAGTTTAGTCTTGCCCTCCCCTACACATTTCCCCTTATTTTTTCTTCTTAAAAGAAAAAAATGGGAGTCTCATTTTTTTCATCCCTCTCCTGTGCAACTTGTATCTTTAGCTCCCGGTCTAAGCCATTATGGTGGCCCCATTTCCCTTGCAATGGTCTAGATATGGATATAAGATACAGTTCTGGCCAATAAACCATGCAGGGACATCTACTTGGGACTTCTGAGAAATGTTTCTTCATTCCTATAAAGTGAAAAATAAAAAGAGAAATTCTACTTTTCTGGACATTGACATATTTGAGTGTGATGGAAACACAGTGGTCATTCTGTGACCTCAAGGGGTACCAACCTTAATGTCAAGTCTACCAGCTCAGGATGGCAGAATAGAAGACTGAAAAGGAGCTAGATCTTCGATTGTGAAGTTATGAAGCTACTCAACTAACCAACTCTGGAGCATCCCTACACCGGACTCTTGTTATGTGAGATAGCAGATTTAAACCAGCTGAATTCATTTTTCTGTTAGGGTGCTCTCAAACTTCAGATGACAGAAAAGGTGACGCAGCTGGCTTAAATTATCTCAGTTGTGAGCATTCAAAGCTATATAACATACAGGGTCATATTTTGAGGTTTCTCTGAGCTTCTGTCTGATCCCTCCCTTTATGCATTCCCCAGTTGCCATTAATTGATCCTTCATACCATCGTTGGAATGATGGCTTGAGTCTCCTGAGATGGTCAGATGTTCTTTTCTAGTGACATGACACCATGGCTTGAGCCCTTATTAAAATATGTGTGATACTGTGTGGTAATTTTCAGATTGTCTCCTACATATGATTATAAGGTCTTTGAGGGAAAGATGTGTGTCATCCATCTTAGCATGTTCAACGTCTAACACATTGCTTAGCACAAAATAAGGAATTCATGTTTATTAATGAAGAAAAATAGGGCCCCCTGGGTGGATCAGTTGGGTAAGCATCCGACTTCAGCTCAGGTCATGATCTCACGGTTCAAGCCCTGCATCGGGCTCTATGCTGACAGCCAGCTCAGAGCCTGGAACCTGTTTCAAATTCTGTATCTCCCTCTCTCTCTGACCCTCCCCTGCTCACACTGTCTCTTTCTCTCTGCCTCTCTCTCTCTCTCAGAAATAAATAAAACATTTAAAACAAAAAGAATGCTAATGAATAAAAGTATCATGAAGACAACTGTGTTCTCTCTTTGGCTGGCTTATTCTTGGTATATTACACACCGTAGTATCCTAAGCAGGGTGGGGATGATTAAAAGGATGAAGGAAAGCCTGTAACTGTAACATTTTTTGACAAAATTTTGGAGGAAGGTAAATCAAGCCTAACGAACATTTTTGTACATCTTGTATCCATTCTATCTTTGCCTGACTCATATTATGAAACCTTCAACAAATATGTGTTGAGTGCCTAGTACACATCAAACATTGGGATACATAGGTGAAGTAAACAAAGCCCTCAGAGAGCATTGGCTCTACAAGTGAACTCCAGCAATCATTTCCCTTTTCTGCATCCTAATTTGACACTGCGTAAACAGGAAACACTATCATGGAAAGCATGCCGATTCTCAGATGAAAGTCACTGGTAAACACACGGATATATTGTTCATAAGTGCTGCCACTTCTCTCTAGGACCAAGGACAGTTAAAAGGAGGAGGTCACTGATTAAATCTGCTGCTTTACTTTGTTCCCAGCAACCCACACCAATAGGCATTGCCTTCCTTCATTTTTTAAAAGGGAGTTTTATTCATGCATGTAACCTAGAGTGGTTGCAGCTCCATGCGGGACAGTGAGCCCCTCCCAAACGCACCGCCTTGGTGTTTCTCTTGGCTAGTTTGCTGGGGACTCTGTGCTGAGAGGCTCCATCTGAGCCCAGCATCTCAGCTGTAGAGGCTTGTCTGGGCAAGGGCACAATTTCCTACAGAAACTGAGCATATTTGAAAGGGACAAAGGGAAGCTTTTTTGTGCCCCTCCTACAACCCCAGCTTCCATGGAAGGGAAGACTGGAAATAAAGGCTTCGCTGATTTTCTGAGAAAACACATTATCATGTAACAAAAAGTACTAATTGCTCTGTGGGAAATGTTTTTATTTGACAAATACTCTGTGGCTCTGAAGTGACAGCATGATTATATTTCTGACAGTATCGCTGGTACAATTTCCAGGCTCCTCAGGGAGAGCAATGTGGGGATTTTCCTCCTGGAAGGAAAGGCAAATTCTCTGGTCTCGAAGGTACACTTGATTTAAACACGATTCAAAATAAGTAAAAACAGATGATAATACAGCAAATAATGAAAGCTTGGCAATTTGGCTAAAACAAATGATCTTATCCAGAACACTATGGGAGCATCAAAGAGAAATGCAAAAATAACTCTGTGTATCTTTCACAGTTTTTAGAATTTCCAGTGGCTCAAACTCTCATCTCCAAACTGGAAAATGTGAGAGGAACTGAAAGGGAGAGAAGAAATTGGAAAAGTGTAGGAAAATGTAAACATTAGAAAGAAACAGCGTGTAGGAAGGGGACAGCTTCTCACTCTCTGAGACTCCTGCGCCCGCTGTGACGTGGATAGACCAGGGCCAGCCTCGCCGTGTTCGGCGGTGGCCGTGCGGCGGCGATGGTGACCTGACTGGCCCTCGAGCCGCTAGAAAGCGCTTTCGCAGGAGCAGGGAGGCGGCCGGGGGCGAGGCGGGGGTGGGCGCCAGCAGCCCTCCCCTGGCTGCTCCCTTCTGGCGTGGTGATAATGGGGGTGTGGCCAGCGGTGGCGGTGAAGCGCTTGGTGGCCCCCGGCCCCCTCATCGTCCTCCGCTGTTCCCTCCCACGAGCAGCAGACGGCGCCCAGGCGCCTTCGCAGCCGCCGCAGGAGCTGGCAGTCTCCTGCCTGGAAGAAGAGGTAAACGAAGGGATTGAGAGCGCTGTTGGCCACTCCCACGAGGTGCAGCGCCGCCGCCACATCCTCGGCCTCCCAGTCTCCCACCTGTCCTGACGACCACGCGGCCGCCAGCCGCGCAGCGAAGTAGGGCAGCTCGCAGCTCACGAACAGCAGCGCCAGCGCCAGGCTCATCTTCAGACTCTGTACCTTGGCGCGTGGCAGGGCGCCGGGCGCAGGGGCTGGGCCGGGACTCGCCCCCCAGGGCGCTGAAGTCGGTGCGGCCTGCGGTGGGCGCTGCCACCAGGCGCAGAGCAGGCGGCTGCAAGCGACGCCCATGATCGCGGCCGGCGCCACGAAGCCCGCGACGGCCTCGTAAAGCGCATAGACCTGCAGGTGCCAGCGCGGCAGAGGCGCGAAGATGTCGCGGCAGCGACGCTCCCCCGGCCAAGCGCGCGCGGCCGGGGGCGCGGAGGGTGGCGGCGAGGGGGCGCCCCCGCGCACCACGAGGGCGGGGGGCAGCGCCAGCAGCAGCGCCAGCAGCCAGCCCAGGGCGGCGAGGGCGCGCGCTGGCAGAGGCGGGCCCTGCGGCCGGCGCACGGTGCGCTGGCGTTCGAGGGCAATGAGCACCGCGAGGTGGGCCGAGGCGCCTCGGCCGGACGCCTGCAGCAGCCGCACGAAGCGGCACGACAGGTCTCCGGCCGCCCGGCGCGGCTCGCCCAGCAGCTCCCAGGCCAGCTGCGGCAGCGCGGTGCCCCCGCACGCGTACAGGTCAGCCAGGGCCAGCTGCACGAGCAGGAAGTCCATCTTGCGGCGCTTGGGACCCGCCCAGGGCCCGGCGCCCCCGCACAGGCGGCACAGCACGGTGGTGTTGCCGGCCACCGCCACCACCAGGATGACCCCCAGGAAGACCAGGCGGACGCGGCGGCTAGGCTGTCCGGGAGGCGGCGGCGGCGGCGGCGGCGGCGGCGGCCCCGGGGCTGAGGCTCCCTGTTCGGAAGTGAAGTTGAGACCCCAGCCAGGAGAGACGGGTACGGAGACGTTGGGCGCCAGCGAGAAAGCTGAGGGGCTGAAGGGGTCCTCCATCCTCAGCCTGGGGGAGGCGGAGGTACGGAAGCGGGCCGGCGGGGCGCGGGAAACGCAGGTGCAGGCGAGGCTGCGAGGGGCGCCACGCCGGGTCTCCGAGCTCCAAAGTTAGTTGAAGACGCACACGCACAGAGAGGGAAATGGATTCGGGCAGACTCGCGCTTAGTTGTTTTTATAGGTTGTCCTCGTCATTTGTCACTCAAATGTGGGTTGTACACTCGAGGAACACACATGATTCTTATTCTCCACCTTCTCCGTGGCTCTCCTCCCAGTCCCAGAGGTGCCCTACTCTCCCTGCGGCGGCTCCCGCAGCGCGGGAGCGCGGGGGCCACTGAGCTCTGGGCGCCTCTCCGGGTCGCTGTTTAATTTACGGGAAGAGCACAACAGGGCTGAAGGTCGCTCTGTCTGGCCTTTGCAAAAGCGCGTGATAATCGGGACTAACACACCAGAGAGGAAGGTCCTGACCGAGACTGTTACCTCTCAAAAACGGTTCCCTGCTAGTAGGGAAGAAAAAAGAAAAAAAAGGGGCGCCTGGGTGGCTTAGTCGGTTAAGCGTCCGACTTTCGCTTAGGTCATGATCTCGCGGTTCGTGGGTTCGAGCCCCGCGTCGGGCTCTGTGCTGACTGCCGGCTCAGAGCCTGGAGCCTGTTTCAGTCTGTGACTCCCTCTCTCTCTGACCCTCGCCTGCTCACGCTGTCTCTCTCTCTCTCTCTCCTAGAAAAAAAAAAAAACATTAAAAAAAAAGACGCTAGTTTTGATTAAAAAAAAGTTTCGTGCACTAGAATGAAAAAAACAACACGAGAAACCCAATCACGTTTTGGGCAAAAAGGAGCCCAAGAGATGAAATCTTTGATAAAGATATATCTTCCTCTGGCCAACAATGAGAGTATTTACTTGGAGAGAATTAAAGTAATGATGTTGCTTGGCAATGAGGAGGAGCAGTGATGTGCAGATGTTTCAAATACTCGTCATTACTTGAAGCCGCGGTTCACAGCTGCTCTCTCCGCGGTGTGAAACGTGCTGCATTAGTCTGAAGGGGACATTCATAGGTTTTGTGCATATGGTAGTACATTTATTGATTTTCTCCTAATATTCCCATCCAGTGGAGGATGTGTCATCATGGCTTTTCATTCTCTTGATTCTGTTTTCCAAGCAGATGGAGGTTGCTGGGAGGGACTACGCCCCCAATAAGCCTAGAGAAAAGGTGACTAAGAAAATGATAAGGCAGCCAATTTTTTAAAAAAGAAATCCAAGTCATAGGAAATGCTTTAGATTAAATGCTGCCTCTTTTATTTTAGCCTTATTTCCTCACAAACAAATTTTACTTTTCCTGTCGGGAACATCAGTTTGTCTTTTATGTACCCACTCTACCTTATCACGCAGATGTAAGTAGACTTCTTGTGTTTTCTGGCCTGCACATCTGCTGGGGTTCACATTCCCAGACTGAGGATACATTTGGCACTTTAAGATGCTCAGGATAGTAGGGTTTGGTAGATGCAGATGACAGTGCTGTTAGTTGCCACGAGAAATCCTAATTCCCAAACTGTTGCCCTTTGGCCACAGACCTTTGTCATTTTTATTATCCTATCCCTGGTGCCTAGCACTGGTCTGACACAGGCTAGGTATCAGTAAATATGTTTTGAATTGATGAACTAGTGGATATATGATACATTTCAGATAATTTTGAGCAAATGTTCCTGCTTGGACTATAAATCTATCAACCTAAGAAAAAAATACCTTTCCTGCCTATGCCAGTCTCATCCAGAGGAGGCCAAGGAAGCTCTGGGGATGTGTAGGAATAGCCATTCTTGGTGGAACACTTAAGAAAGAGGTGGAGCAATAGCCTTGGGAAATCAAACTCTTGGTTTAATTTTCACATTCTCCCCTCAGAGGATTTTGTTGAGGCCTTTTTCTTGGTAACATACATCATCCCAGCATATGATCCACTTCTTCCAAGGAGCCGTCTCTGAGCAAAACCCATAATTCAGTGATTCCTCTAGGCAATATCACTTTAATATTTCTCAGGATAATTCTATAATTTGTCTCAGATTTGTTGGAATGCTCTCATATAACAAAATAAGATTCTACCAGTGAAATTACATTTCACAGAACTTTACTAAGACCTGATAAATCATTGATTAAAGAAAATAAATCTTCTCAAAACAATGCACATAGGATGGACAGTCAAACAGAACTAGAGGGCTAACAAAAACATTGTTTCCTGTGCACCCATCCTCACTCCTCCTTCTAGAGGGAAGCACTTTAGAATCTATTTGCTGTTTCTTCTGGCATTTACTTAATTCCAGAATTCTAAATAGCAAGTATGTAAGGCTATTTGTTGATTCAGTGATTTCCGACACTATCAGGTTCCCATTAGATAGTTTCTCCTTTCCCATACTTAATACCATAATTTTGTAATTTCGGTTTAGATCTGTATTTAGTGTTTACATTATTATGAAATGAAAATATTCTCAGCTGAATGTTATAGTATATTTTGAATATCATTATCTTCATTTTCTTTAAGTTAATAACGGCCTTAATTTTCATAGTCCTGTAGCTAATTCTTCCTTTAAATGGTCCCTCAGTTCAATTTCCATAAGTTTCATTTTGTAACGTAATGTAGCTATTGCAATTTTTTTTTCTTCTTGGAATCCTTCTTATCAGACACTCCTTTTCTCTCTTCCTCACCAGGCCTGCTACACAATTATCATCCTGAAATGTCTATTTGTTGTCATGGCTGAAACTCTCTGCCTTTCTCTTGGGTTGGAATTCCTGCTTCTTGGATCGCTGGTCTCTTTTTCTTGGTTTCTTCCTTTTTGGTAGAACACATCATCTGACATGTTATAAGGTTAAAAAGAGTGTGCAGAGGCTGCGGAGTTTCTCCATGCCTATTACTTGAGTCACTAGATTCCATCACGTTAGCCCTCCAGGACAGCTGGGACCCCGGCAACTCCCTGCACCATTATCCTAGAAACTGATTATCTCCTGCTTTTTTTCTTGCTTTCTAGTTTTATGGGTATTTTTCATTCTTTATTTCCCTACCTGGGTAGAAAGCATCTTCAATGGCTTCTTGAGAAAGGATAAATTTTGGCGATCTTGTATGTATGAAAATTTCTTTATTTTACCTTCATGCTTAACTGATGACTTGGCAGGGGTTAGAATTCTATATTGGAAATGTTTTCCTTCTGAATTTTGATGGCATTGCTCCATTGCCTTCTGGCTTGTAAGTGTGCTGAGAAGCTCACTCTGGTTCCTGATTGGCGTAAACACGATCATTGTTTTTCCCATTCTAGAAGTTCGATTCTTTCCTTGTCTCTGACACATTTCACAAAAATGTGTTTATTTGATCCACTGCTGGGCACAATCAAAGATCATCGGTTGTATTTAATTGCATTATTCCTCTAGTGGCCTTTAATCTAGAACAGTTTCCCAGCCTTTCTTTTTCCTTTCATGACTCTGACAGGTCTGAAGGGTCCGTGACACATGTTTAGAAGAATGTCTCTAAAGTTGTTTCTTTCCATATAATTAAATTTGAGTTAGGGTTTTTGGGCTGAAATACTACGTAGGTAATAATGTGACCGTAGTACATCATTTCAGGGGCATACAGTGCTAGTTTGTCTCAGTACCAGTGATGTTAACCTTGACATATGGTTTTTAAAACCTAAGGTTCTGGGTTCTGTGCTTGTGCTCCAGAGGTAGCCACTCCCCATTTGTATACCTGTCCCACTGAAGAGGCTCCATTAGGTCTCTAGCCCCGCCCCCAGTCTTTCTCAGGAGTGCTGCTTGAGGTCTATATAAAAAAAAGTTCATTAGTGGAGGTGGTTTCCCTTGTGTGTGGGACTCCCAGAATTTGTACTGTTATTTTCACACACATTGAGCTTTTAAGAGTTTGTCAAAGTATCCGTTGTTTTGTTACCCACTCTTTTGGCTACTGGTTTTCACCCCCCCATCCCCCAGTGTTCTGCCAAAGGTGAACCAGTTTGAATGATTCACACCTTCTCAGAGGGGCTTGCCACCCTTTTGAATTCAGTTTACCTGTTGCCTTGATAGGCTCAACTAGATGATCTAGTCTTTTTTTTTTTTCCCTTGATTTTTGTTAATGTGGGAGGAATATTCCCTTGCAACATTCCCTTTCCTATGGGAAAGCAGGATTCTCAAAACATTATTTAAGGATAGCAATCCTTGACTAAAAATATTACAAAATTGATGCTTATTTTGTTGTCTAACTTCTTGAACAGTTTATTTTTATTTTCTCTTAATAATTAAAAGCCTAAGGATAAAAGTATTCTTCTGAATATAGTTCTGATTGTGTCATATGTTCTAAGTTTTCTCATTTTCATTTTAAAAGTAGCATAGGGGTGCCTCGGAGGCTCAGTCAGTTAAGTGTCTGACTCTGGCTCAGGTCATGATCTCACAGTTCATGAGTTCCAGCCCCCCACATCAGGCTCTGTGCTGACAGCTCAGAGCCTGGCACCTTCTTGGGATTCTGTGTCTCCATCTCTGCTCCTCCCCTGCTTGTGGTTTGTCTCTCTTCCTCTCTCAAAAACAAATAAACATTAGGGGTGCCTGGGTGGCTCAGTTGGTTAGGCATCCAACTTTGGCTCAGGTCATGATCTCGCAGTCGGTGGGTTTGAGCCCTGCATCAGGCTCTGTGTTGACAGCCTGGAGCCCGTTTCAGATTCTGTGTCTCCCTCTCTCTCTGCCCCTCCCTAGCTCGTGCTCTGTCTTTCTCTGTCTCAAAAGTAAACATTAAAAAAATTTTTTTAAAAACATTTAAAAAATTATAAAAATAGTATAGAAGTATATTTTTTTGACCTAAGAATTATTTAAGATTCTGCCTTATAACTTTAATTTTTTAAAAGTTTGTTTAGTGTTTTTGAGAGAGAGAGAGAAAGAGAGAGAGATACAGAGACAGAGACAGAGTACAAGCAAGGTAGGGGCAGAGACAAAGAGGAAGATACAGAATCTGCAACAGGCTCCAGGCTCTGAGCTGTCAGCAGAGTCTGATGTGGGGCTCAAACCCACGAACTGTGAGATCATGACCTGAGCCGAAGTTGATTGTTCAACCTGACTGAGGCACCCTGGCACCCCTAAAAAAGAAACTCTTATTGAGATTAAAATCAGGATTGTATGACATTTCTATATTAATTCTGGAGCTGTGACATTTTAAGATCCTCCCATCCAAGAACATGCTGTCATTCCATGTTCGTGTCTTGTTTGTACACTTCAGTAGAACTTTATAATTTTTTTTATATGTTTGTGCCTCTTGCTAAAATTTATTTTATAGAGATATTTTTCCCAATTTCCATTTTTTATCTAGTGATTAGTTTTACATATTGATTTTTATATAGGTAGCCATTTAACAAGTTTTACCAATTCTCGTAGTTTTTATTAGGCTGCCCTAGGTTTAATGTGATGGAGAGCTACAGAGAGTTGAGAAGATAAATACAAAATCTACCATTTTATTTCTTTTTTTAACAGAGACAAATAAAAATGTACAAAGGCCCCCTGTTGCTGTGGATGCTTCTGGACCATAGTTTGAAGAACAAGTTTCCAGAAACTTTTTCCCCCAAATCTTGTTTCACATTAGACTCGCCTGGGACCCTTTGAAAACTCTCAATGCTTGGAGGTGGGAACCGGGCATTAATAGATTTTAAGTAGCTTCAGGTAATTCCAGTTTGCTGTTAAGTTTTGAACCATTGTGCTAGACTAGCCTTAGCAAACTGTGGCCCCCAGGTCCAGTCCTATGTTTTTGTAAACAAAGCTTCATTCTGAGGTAGCCTTGCTCTTCTGTTTACATACTGTCTGTTGCTGTTTACGTGCTACTAGCACAGTATTGAGTAGTTGTGAAAAAGACCATACGGTTCACAAAGCCTAAAATAATTCACTATCAGGCCTTTTTCATAGAAAAGGACAAACATAGAGGGATAGAGAGTCCCTCTGTTAACCCTTCCTGTACAGGCTTTTGCTGAATTTATTGTTTTTGGAAGGCTCTGCTTTAATGAGAAGGGTTCTCTTTTTCAACTCTTCCCTGCCATGGCCTAAGGTGGCAGTTTTCTAATCCATTGTGTTACCTGAAAAACTCGAATTCCCAGCAAATTAATTCAACAGGTATTTACTAATCTTCTGGTATGTGTCAGGCACTGGGGATACTTTAGGAAACAAAAAGGACAAAAATCTATGCCTGTATGGAGCTTTCATCCTAGTGGGGTAAGAGGGGTGGGGGCAGTATAAGCAAATTAAATATGTAAAGCATATACTACATTGGATGGTAATAATTTCTATGGAGAAAAATAAAGCCAGGAAGTGTGTGTGAGACGGTAGCATTGGAGCAACGACTGGAAGGAAAGAGGTAGTAAAGAGAGCCATCTGGAAATCTGAGGCAGGAACCATATTCCAAGCAGAAGGTATTGACGAGCTCAAAGGTCTTGAAGTGGTGTGTGCCTGGCATGCTGGAAAACAACAGGGATGCCAGCATGGCTGGAACAGAGTGAGCAAAGTGGGAGTGTGGGAGGAGAGGTGGTCTGTGAGATAACACACAGCCGGGAGGTTCAGGTCCTCTAGTCCTTTGTAATGATTTTGGCTTTTACAGAGAAAGATGGGGGACACCAGTGGAAGGTTTCGAGTATTCAGTGAAGGGATGTGATGTACCTTAATGGAATCACTCTGGCTGCTCTGTTGAGAACAGACTGAAGAAAGCCAGGCAGGCTATTGCAAAATTCCAAATAAGAGACTATGGCAGACAGGAATTAGGGCGGTAGCTGTAGAGGTAGTAAAATGGAAGCCCAAAGATTGTCCTCGATCTGGCTTATAATTAGTGTCAGTTTCTCTCAGATTCTGCCATTAATTTGTCTTGGTTTTCCAAGTGTTTCTTCTTTTTCTGTTTTCATGGTTGTTAGATACCATTTTGAATTAGCTTTTATCCTTAGAAACTCAGTTATACCTAAGTATGATTCTATATCTAATATTCTTAAAACATTGTGGATGCTTGGTAAATCCTAACTATGAATGTATCTTGAAGAGTTTGGGTAGAACAAGATGGATTATATTTATCTTCACAGGCCTATGTTTTCAGAACCACATTGGTATTATTATCGCTTTATTTCCCCCTGTAATTAGCATACAAACCCACACATTATTTCATGTTCTTTAAGTTTAACTAGGAGATAGGAGGTAGATCTGTATATTTTCATTTTAACCATAATTGTCTAATACTGACTACTTTTCCAAAAAGGGTTTTACTTCAGAATGTATCTGAAGTGAAATTTATTTCTCAGAAATTCATATATAACTGCAAAGATAAGTTCATACAGAGTCACTGAAGAATCGTAAACAAAGGAGATGAACTGGCTTATTAGGAAAACTTCACATACAGTTTGAAAAGGAAGTTAGGTAAAATTGTTATTTGCAGGTCAGCTTTTTACCCGAAAAAAATACGATACCAATTGGGAAACTGTTGGTACCTAAAAATATCGTATTATTGGCACAAAATAAATATATAGAAATAGAATTTGCTTACATGAACAACGGTTACAAGAGATAACGGAAGCAAGAGCCACTTAAAATAGCAGACCACCAACAAATGATAAAGCAACTAGGAAGAAATTCCTCTCTGCCTACACTTCAGGGTCATCAGCTGGAGAGCTTCACAGAACAAAAAGAATAAAACAGTACCCAGGTGCCTTCCCTAGAATTCTAATTCCATTGGGTTGGGGTGGGGCCACGGCAGTATTTTTTTTTTAAGTTCCTACTTTTCTAAAAATCTCTGAAGAAATCGATCCATGTGAAGAACACTTAGAATTCTACATCAAAGAAGCCTTGAAGAAAGGAAAACGTGTGCTATAGTCTTCAAAATAACTGAGGATTATAAAGAGGTCATTTCTCCCTAAACTAGGTGATCAATTTAATATGATTTCATGAAAAGACTAAAAAGATTTTTCGTTTTTTGAATTAGACAAACCTATTCTAAATTTGTGTGGGAAACATAAGTTAGTAAGAGTAACCAGGGAAACTCTGAAAAAATAAAGTGTTGGAAAGGGACTAGTCTGGCCAGATATTGACTACCACATTAGTCAGTGAAGTAGGTTGGTTGACTGGAAGATGAAAAATGTTCTGAAAGGACCCAAAGGTAAATGAGACATTGGAAGATGATAAAATGGCATTTCAAATCAATAGAGAAAAAGATGATTTAGTCAATAAAAGGTGTTATATAATGAAGTGACATTTTTTAACCAATGGGACAGATATTAGTTTACTCAATAAAAGGTCATTTGGGTAGCTATCTTAAAACAAAAAACTGGAATTAGATCTCTAATATGGAATACATTCCAGATAAGGCAAAGATCTAGGGGCAAAAAGTAAAACTCTAGAAGACGGTAAGTGGGAAAAGTGAGGAATACCATTCTGAATATGTATGACATAAAATCCCAAAGCCATAAGAGCAAAGATTCATAAATTTGATTGCATGAAAATGCATATTTCCACAGGTTTAAAATACCAGTTTCCACAGGTTAAAAATACCAGAAATCCATCAAAAGACAAATTACAAAAAGAAAAAAAATCTGCAGCTTCTTTACAAAAACCTAATATCTAAAAGCATGCCTGAAATAAACAAGACCAACAACCGAGAGAAAAATAGGCAAAGAATAGAAATAGAAAGTTCACAGTAAAGGAAATTCAAATGGCTGTTAAATATATGAAAATATGATCTACCTTACTCAGAATTTTAAAAAATTAAAAATAGTACATTTTTTATCTATCAGATTGACAAAGGATGTAAGGAAGTACATTGCTGGTGAGAATTTAAATGGGTACAACTTCTTTAGAGGTAATTTGCTGTAATTTTGCTAGATACAGTCCTGCCCCAGCAATTTCACTTTTAGGTGTTTTTAAGTGGGAGAGAAAAAACAGAGCAAGATGCAGAACATTTTATATAGTGAGCTACTTTTTGTTTATAGATGCATGGTGTGTCTGTAAGAGGATACTCAGGAAGGTGGTTTCCAGTAGTTATACCAGGAAAGGGACCTGGGAAAGGAGGGAGACTTCACGCTCATTGTTAACTCTTTTGTACCTTTTGAAACTTGTACCTTGTGCATATATTACCTATTAAAAAAAAAAAAACAGTAATAAAGTCAACCATATCCAAGATCTGTGTACCGTAAAATACTCTAAATACTCCCACCACCTACATCCAAATTGTCTGTCTCATCAGATACAAATAACTCATCAGACACCATCAGATACACATGGATAGCTATTTAATGGTTTATAAGTAATACTAATTGTTAAAATACTCTACATTCCATATTATTCAGAGGAACATAACTTTATATTATACTAGTTGTTTCCATCTTTTTAATACCTCCATTAAGTTGATAAAAGTTGGTAAGAATGAGGTCTTGATAGTAATCATTTTTGAAAATACATAATTCTATAATGGTTAGTATTTTATTTTATTTATTTATTTTTTTAATTTATTTCTAGGAGAGAGAGACAGCGCGAGCAGGGGAGGGTCAGAGAGAGAGGGAGTCACAGACTGAAACAGGCTCCAGGCACTGAGCAGGCAGTCAGCACAGAGCCCGACGCGGGGCTTGAACCCACGAACCGCGAGATCATGACCTAAGCGAAAGTCGGACGCTTAACCGACTAAGCCACCCAGGTGCCCCTATTTTAAAATAGAATACATTCTTAAAAAATTTTAAAAACGTTTATTTATTTTTGAGAGAGAGAGAAATTGTGACAGTGGATGAGAGTGGAGGGGAGAGAGAGAGGAAGACACAGAATCCAAAGCAGCCTCTAGGCTCCAAGCTGTCAGCACGGAGCCTGACTGATGTGGGGCTTGAACCCACAGATTGCAAGATCATGACCTGAGCCAAAGTTGGATGCTTAATTGACTGAGCCACCCAGGTGCCCCTAAAATAGAATACATTCTTTATAAGTAACCAAAAATAAGTATCAGAACAAACAAAAAATTAATCATGGTCTCTTAGCATATGTCTGTATGGTGCTCTAAAACATTAGTTTTTTAACTTTCATTCAGATTTTTTTTTATTAGAGTGGGTGTTAAGCCACTGATCAATTGCACTTTCATACTTCTGTGGTTCTTTCAGCCAGTCCTGATGCCACCTGAGGTTCCCTATAACACTGGAATAGTTTTGCCCTACACTTTGTTTCCACTTAAGAAACTGCTCTTTGTTGTATTGGTGGACAGAAGCAGAAACTTTAGGATAGTTGACAATAGAACGAAGCTTTTGATCCAAAGAATAAGTAATCTCTGGAAATTTTGTAGCAATATCTGTTAGTTCATCTGGATCCGAGGAAAGATCTGAAAGAAGAAAATTAAATACCGGTCAAAATATTTACTGCTACAGAAACACTGTTTAGAATGTCATTACTCTATGATAGATAATGTATTTGAGTTTATTTTTATTTTCAGTTTGTCTTAGTAAAATAAGATGAAAGACAGTATAAATGGTCAAATAATATACCAAAGCTATATTATATCCTCTAAATGCACGTCCAGATTATCTTCCTACAACCATCCTGCTGTTCCAATTTTTTTCTTTTCCATTCCTAGATGGCAGAAATAATCAAACTCTTATCACCAATAAGCTGACTTAGCCCTAATTCTTCCTGGTTTTGATGCCCTGCTTACTTTGATATACAAAGAAAAAAAAAAGCAATGCTTTATTGTCCCATTTCAACAGCCCCAAACTTGCCAGATAGAAGAATTCTTTATATGGGCAAGTCCTCTATTTTTTCCAACTTTACTTACTCCTAGTTTTCTATATATTTTAGCATCTTGTGCTTGGATTTTTTGAACATCAACATAGATTTGTCAATTCTATCCACTGAGCAAATGGCCATGGAAATAAAAATGTATCTCAACTGCTACCATCAAGAAAATAATGATAAATATTTCAGAACATAACTATCCTTTTTATCTAGGTAAAAGGAAGACAGAAAATATAACTGGGAGGCCAGTCTAATTGGAAAAATACGAAGCCAAAGATCTTGATGACAGTTTACTTGAGATAAATGAACATTACATGTTGAGGGAAATAAAACTCTATGGGCTTATTTGAGTGCATTTGTCAGAAGAGCCCTAAGACGTTTGTGACTTTGTTAGGTTACTTCAGATGACACCTCTTTGGGAAAGGGAAAGCAGTGAATAAACCCTAGAGAATATAGGAAAGGGAGGCTCACCCACTGATCCTTTGACTGTCACATCTGATTTTTGCAGAGCATGGCCAATAAATGAGCAAAAGATGCCCATTACTCATCAGGATGAAAATTTAAGGACTTCCTTTTGAAGCCAAGAAACTTCTGCTCTTAAAGTTAAGGGGAGAGGTGTAAGCCAATCAATTTGGTCCCTGAAGAATTATTTGGAGTTAATAATTTTGACATTTGTAACTGGAAAGGAAACTTCGGGAGAAAAAAATATTAATAATGGTATATTTTATGTGAAAAAAGGGGGCAAAGGATGAGTAAAGCCCTAATTTAATAATGTTGCTTTAAAATTAATTCATAGAGTAGTGAAGCTAGCAGGCATCTTTGTGGAGTGGAAGGAACATGGATTTTGAAGCTTAGACTTGGGTTAAAATCCCAGTCCTGCCACTTAGCTATGAGACTTTATACGGGCATCTGAGTCCCTTTAGCCCCTAGTCTTCTCTATAAAATAAGGATAATGGTGTCATCTTGTAGACTTCAGGCAAACATTAAATGATATATGTAGAATGTCAGGCTCCACAAGATATAGGGGTTATTCCTCCAGAATTGCTGAAACCAAGGTATAATGAGAGAGTGATGACTACTGTTTGAGACAGATAAGCATGACTATGAGAAGACACCTTAATCAGAGATTCAGATCACCTTCTTGAGACTCAGATCACAAGCCTTAGGGCCCTTGTTGTGGAATTCAGACTACTCGCAAAGAAGCTGCACCCCACATGGGCAACCATTTGTAGGACTGTCCTGGCATGAAAGGCAGCAGATATTTATTTATTTAACTAAAGAATACTAGATCTCTTGAACAACACTGTGTAGGTCAACTCTTGACATATAATAGCGCACTTCAAAAATGTATCCACAGATTTACCAAAGAGTTGCGGCAGTACTGAAGTACCATCAGAGTAGGCTATGTACTTCCATTGGTTAGTCCGAAGCATGTAGGTGGAAGCATTCACATTGCATCCATGGAATTCACTGAGAATCCAGGGTGGATGCAGGTTTCTGAATTTATGTTCATTCTTCAACATTTCTGATGATAATGGCAACAAAGAGTATCCACTCAGGTTCTGAGGCAGTGGAACTCCAGCAATATCTATGCAACAAAACAACACAATATTTTAGAATAACTTGTTCTTTCCTTAGTTGAAACATTCATAAATGAATCATCAAAGGTTGCAGACACCAAAGACCATACATGGATTCTGTAAATAGACTGTGTAGGACTGTTGGTGGGAATGTAAACTTGTGCAGCCCCTCTGGAAAACTGTGGAGGTTCCTCAGGAAATTAACAATAGAACTCCTCCATGTCCCAGCAGTAGCACTGCTAGTAATTTACCCAAGGGATACAGGAGTGCTGATGCATAGGGGCACATGTACCCCAATGTTCATAGCAGCACTCTCCACAATAGCCAAAACATGGAAAGAGCCTAAGTGTCCATCAACGGACGAATGGATCAAGAAGATGTGGTTTATCTATACGATGGAATACTACATGGCAATGAGAAAGAATGAAATCTGGCCATGTGTAGCAACATGGATGGACCTTGAGGGTGTTATGCTGAGCGAAATAACTCAGGCAGAGAAGGACAGATACATATGTTTGCACACATAGGAGGATTAGGAGGAACTTAACGGAGGACCATGGGGGAGAAGAAGGGAGGATAAATAGTGGGGGAGAGGGAGGGAGGCAAACCATGAGAGACTCTTGAATGCTGAGAACAAATTGAGGACTGATGGGGGTGGGAGGGAGGGGAAGGAGGGTGATGGGCATGGAGGAGGGCACTTGTGGGGATGAGCACTGGGTGTTATATGGAAACCAACTTGACAATAAACTATTTAAAAAAAATAGACTGTGTAGCTCCAAAGGCTTACTTCACTAGCCATGTGACCTTGGGCCTGATACTAACCACTCCAAAACTCAGTCTCCTCATTTGTAAAAGGGGAATAATAATCACATCTGTACTTCAAAGGCTTATATTAGGTGTAAATATGATAATTATGTAAAATTCTGAGAACAGTGCCTGATAGGAAATCCTCAACAGATATTATTTAATCAGTCCTTTATTTTTGAATGATAATTACAGTTGCTTCTCACATTTGTTCTACCAGATATTAATAAGACCTATATGAAAAAGCGGTTTAATAGTCATACATGTTTGCAAACAAGGATTTAAATTAAATAGGTAATTTTTTGTAGATGTATCTCATAAGCCTTTAAGGGTGGTATGCCATGTGTCTCAAAGTTATTTGATGACATGTTTTACTCTCAAGTAGCATCTTCAGGGGCTAGTATTTTGCAGAACATGTGTTGGAAATTCTGGATTATACTGATTTAGGAAAAAATAATTTATTTTTCCCTTATCAAATATAAACATATAAAGCAATAGCATGACAGACATCTAAAAACAAGTATTTGGGGGGCACCTGCGTCACTCAGTTGAGCATCTGACTTCGGCTCAGGTCATGATCTCAAAGTCTGTGATTTATAGCTCCGCATCAGGCTCTGTGCTGACAGCTCGGAGCCTCGAGCCTGTCTCGGATTCTGTGTCTCCCTCTCTCTCTGCCCCTCCCTTACTTGTGCTCTGTCTCTCTCTTTTAAAGTATTTGGCTCAAACAGACTTTTTCCTACAGGAAAATTACCATTAATTATGGCTGGATACTTAGGATAGTTCCAAAATTAGTTTGCAGTAGCCTCTACCCCTTTTCTAGTTTCCATGTTCTCTGTTATTTTTTAAGGTATAATTCAATATTTCCAATAAAAATAGGAAGTAATATATCTGCAGTTCTAGGAGTTAAGCAAAATTGAATACAAAAATTAACTTGACTGTAAGTATTTGAGGAAAAGTAATTTAATTAAAGAAGAATAAGGAAGTAGACAAAGACCTCTATGTTTTACATATAATATACATGTTTTACTTTTAATGTAATTTAAAAATCTGTATCCTCCATTTCCTTGGGAGGGACATATTATATGTACTAATCTTCTGCCAACCAGTCATAATCATGGACTTCTTTTGAGGAAAAAAAAAATCAGAGATAACTGGTTAAAAACAAAAGGAGCAAAGACATTAAAGAGGATGTGTGTGAGACAAAGGAAATGCCTGAGATAAAACTCACTTGAGCTACAAGACAACAGGCTACTACTGTGAGGTCTACCATAAGGAATGCAAGTATGGAGGTAACAGGCTGGGTCAGGCAGGTCTGCATGGCAGCCATCAGGTGGCACCACTAGTGAGGCACAGAAAGGGACAGAAGAGGACTTGGAAGATGATTGGAAGCAGGGACCAACTGGCATATACCTTGGCATGGGAAGTCCCTGTATCCAGGATTTTAATAATCTTTGATACTTAGAAATACCTTGTTTCAGGGGCTCCTGGGTGGCTCATTTGGTTGAGTGTCTGACTCCTGATTTTGGTTCAGGTCATGATCTCATGATCCTGAGATCAAGTCCCACCCATATCAGGCTCTGTGCTGACTGTGAAGCCTGCTTGGGATTCTCTCTCTGTCTTTCTGCTCCTTCCCCTTTGTAAGCGTGTGTGTGTGCGCGCGTGTGGGTGCACATGTGTGCATTCTCTTTCCCTCAAAATAAATACATGAAAAAAAAAAGAAATACTTTATTTCAGATTTATTCTTAGCCTAATTTTCCTAAAGAAGCTTATAAGACCAAGAAAATTTACATGAGTCTCTTATGTTTATGAGAAGTCAGAAGTAAACTGGGATAAGAGTGCATTTAAGTATTTTTTAAATTCATTCCATAAACTGGGTGCTGTTCTAGGTGTAAGGAAACAAGAGAGGACAAGGCAGGTAAGCTCTCCTGCAGCTTGTCTTCTAATATGGGGAGACAAAAAAACATGCCAGATGGTGGTAAGTGCGATGAAGAAGCATGAAGCAGAGGAAGGGAGACAGAGAAGGATGTCGAGTATGTGTTCAGGTGCTGTTTTATATTGTGTGCTCAGGGAAAGCCTCTCTGAGGAGGTGACATTTAAACCCTGAGGAAGGGCTAGGCTGAGTCCTATAGATATCTAGGGTTGGGGGTAGGGCGTCGCCCCAGGGAATAGCAAGTGTACAGACCCTGAGCAGGAACCTGCTTAGTTCATTCCCCAGACACCAAGGAGCCCTGAATGGCTGGAGCAGAGTCAATGATGGGTGAAATTGTAAAAGCAGTTAGGAGAGGGAAGAGGTCATGGTGGAATCCCAAGCACAATAAGAGATTTTGAATTTTTACTCTATGTGAAATGGGAAGCCAGTAGAGGATTCTGCATAGAAGCATGACATGTCTGATGTTGACTACTGCATAGTGAGATGGCTGAAGGTGGCATGAGCAAGAGGTAGGCGCCAAGAAGCTACTGTAGCAGTCCAGGCAAGAGAGAATGGGGACTTATTTCCAATCTGTAAGTAGTAGTATAATAGACCTTTGTAAATGGTGAAGAATAAAAGCTATGTCAAATATCCACAGCCTTTAATAAATACTTTACATATTTATTTACTTTTCTGTGCCTCAGAAAACCGGGTATTCACTTCTCCTATATTAATGATTTCCTCAAAAGCACTTCAGTTTAAACTGCATTTCAAAAAGCTCTTTGATTTTTGCTTAAAACTATTTTTTGGTTTTTTCTTCTGGCAAATTTGTCATTCCATTACATTTTAGTAAGTTTCATCTTTCTTGGCAACATAAGTAAGATTAAGAGTAACTGCAGGATTCTTAATGAAGGGCCTTAAATTTAAAATAGTAAATAAATGGGGGGAAAATGCAGACCTGGATATATATAATGGTCTCCTGAAGAGAGAGAAGATTATATTTCTTCCTTTTTAAAAAAAGTTTGTTTATTTATTTATTTTGAGAGAGAGAGAGAGAGAGAGCGAGTGCACACTCAAACAGGGGAGGGGCAGAGAGAGAAGATAGAATCCCAAGCAGGCTCCGCACTGAGCATGGAGGCAGACAAGGGGCTCCATCCCATGACCATGAGATTATGACCTGAGTGGAAATCAAGAGTCCGATGCTTAACCGACTGAGCCACCCAGGTGCCCTGATTATATTTCTTCCTGACCATATGAGTAGATAAAGTTTTAGACTGGTATAGCAATGATGCCAGCTGTGCACATTTTTGAGGGCATACCGAAGAACAAAAAATACTAATGATGATAATGTCTAACATTTAATTGCTTGCAATGTTCCTGTCATTATTCTAAACTATGCATTACCCACTATTATTTACATTTTATTTTACTGATAAGAAAACTGAAGACCACAGATATTAAGTCACTTGCCCCAGGCCAATACTGAAGGATGGATTTGAATTTAGGCAGTCTGATGCCAGGATATCTGGATTCTTCAGTACTACAACACAAGTCTTACTTTACTTTAGTTACTCAACTTCACAATGGTTTTTAAGTAAAAAAAAAAAAAAAAAGAGTCCGTGTAGAATGCTTCTCCCAACCCTCCTTTAAGATCTTGTAATAAAGACAGGTTTGTAGTTTGAATCTTTAGCAATTAAGTATTTGAAACACAACTGCATTTTTATATAATTAAATTTTCACAATCCAAAAACCATGGATTTCTTTTATTTTTTAAATTTTTTAATGTTTTCTTTATTTCTGAAAAAGAGAGAGTGTGAGCAGGGGAGGGTCAGAGAAAGAGGGAGACACAATCTGAAACAGGCTCTGAGCTAGCTGTCAGCACAGAGCCCGACCCCGGGCTGGAACTCACAAAGGACTCACCAAACTGTGAGATCATGACCTGAGCCCAAGTCAGGTGTCCCAAGGATTTATCTTTTATATAAGAGGAAGGCAGGTGTTTTACAAAAAAAGATCTAGTATTAAAAGAAAAAAATTCACATGAAAATAAGTTTAAAATGAAAATAATTTTAATTTACCTTCATTTCTAACTGAGCCAAAAAATGTTGCTACTAAGTTATTACAGAAGAAAATATTGGGGGAGTAATTTTTAAAGAATAATCTCTGAAATGGTATCAACTTTAATAGTATAAAGAATTCTTGTTCATAAAAGGCACTTTTCTGCCAGTATTAGAAAATGATAATGTGATAGTATACCATAAAGCACCTACTAAGATAGACAAAGAATACCTTTTCTACTTTATCATAAAATATCATTTTACAGAAAATAAAAACTCCCACCCTCATCAGCCCTCACTTTGCTCTCAGTATTCAAGAGTCTCTCATGGTTTTCATCCCTCCCTCTCCCCAACTATTTTTTCCCCTTCCCCTTTCCCACAGTCCTCTGTTAAGTTTCTCCTTCTATTTGAGGTTTTTTGAATCACCATCTTTTATATGATATTTATGAGATCCATAGACAGGAAGGGAAGAGGAGGTCTGGCTTGAGGCTTTGATCTAAGTAATTTAATCCCATACTCTGTGTGTAATTTAGATTCATACAAAAGAATACAGCTGTGGTTAAGTTAATAAAGAGAGGGCCTTTAGAATCCTAAGAATAGATTGTTTTACATCTATTGTAAATCCTAATTGGTTAGAAGAATCATAAAATAAGAAGTACCTTGTAGATATGTTTTCCCAATTTGTTTATGTTACTTCTTAAGCATAGATGAAATAGAATTTACTGTCCCTACAAGTCTAATTTTTTAGTTAATTCTCACTGAGTTAGCTTTAAACTCTTCCATCACTGAGCAACTTCATTTTAATTATTTTACTTTATTTTATTATTTTTTAGTATTTTTTTATTTTGGGAGAGAGAAAGCATACACATGAGTGGAGAAGAAGCAGAGAGAGAATTCCAAGTAGGCTCTGTGCTGCCAATGAAGCCCCACATGGGGCTTGATCCCACAACTGTGAGATTGTGACCTGAGCTGAAACCAAGAGTTAATTGCTTTACCAACTGAACCATCCTGGTGCCCCAGTAAACTTTGTATATAGTTATAGGTTATTTTCTAAAAATGGAATTTCTAGGTCAAAAAGTATGCACATCTCTGAGTAATCTGGAACAGAATGCCACAATACCTCCAGAAACTCTGTGCCAGTTCTTCTGTTGTGAGTTGTTTATTTATATCTTTTGGTCAGTTTTTTAGTAGGGTATTTCCCTTTTTCCTATAGATTTATAAGGACTCTATTAATATTAACCTTTGTCATTTGTAAAAAGGTTAATTTTAGATAAATGATAAGGTTCCCATGTTGTTTCCTGGCTCCAACATACAATTCTTGCTGTACATCTATGCATCGTTCGCTTTCTACCTTATTTCTGGCTAACATCTGGTCAGTAGGATGTGTCAGGTTTTATATACAAAGACACATACACAGATATTCATCTTTCTGTCTCAACAACATAAATGTAACTTTTCCCTGTTGATAATAAAAATATTTGTAATGACACTTATTATAAACTGTGCTAAGCCTTAAGATGTTAATTTCCGCTTTAGAATTAGACACTGATTTTGCCTTCACTTCCTTTACTCTAGTTGGGCACGTCTAGTCCACATATGATCTAAATGCTGTTAATAAAATATATTCTGTAGGGAAATGTGATTCAGAAGGCATTTATTGTGAAGAATCAGTAAAAGATAAAAATGAGTAAAAATCTATACAAATAGTAGGAAGAAAGCTTGCAATCAGAGAGAGCCTACATAATTTCCAGAAGAGTAGGGAAGGAATGCAAGGAGTTTCTGGGAACATTTGGTTTTGGCTAATAAAATGCTTATTGTCATGCAATTCGAAGTAGTCAGGGATAGGCAGGTGTCCCCCGAAGGGGGCAATAAATTCCCTCATTCTAAACAACCTTATTCAGTGTTTTCTTATATAATCTGTTAGCTAAAATGTGAAATCTTGCAGATGACTTAACTTTGATGAGGCATGAAATGGCAAGTAGTGATAATGTGTGTTAAGATTATAAAGTAGAAAATTTGCGCTATAGGCGAATATAAAACAATGTTTAAAGAAAACTGACTTAAACAAAGTATATTAACCAACTAATATATTGGGTGATAGAGTGATTAAGCCCAAATGAAGACTCACTGTGGACAGTTTCCTATACGTAACGGTCAATTGAACTGCTTGAGTCAAAAAGACAAACAAAATGTCAAATATCACTATGAAAAATATTGAGGGGACACTGATAAAGAATCAGTAACCTGTCATAAACGTTTGCAGTTTTGATCCCTATACTTCATGAAAACAGAACAAGGCAAATTTGGAAATGGGGTGGGGAGACTTCTGCAGGAGGGAAAACCAGAGGAGGAAACTGTAAAGACGTCACTATCAAGAAGCAAATATTCACAAAAGTATAAAGATGATAAAAAGACAGACACAAATATACATAATCATACATACATTTCTTTATTTTTTAATGGTTATTTTTGAGAGACAGAGAGACAGACTGCAAGTGGAGGAGGGTCAGAGAGAGAGGGAGACACAGAATCTGAAGCAGGCTCCAGGCTCCAAGCTGTCAGCACAGAGCCCGACGCAGGGCTCAGACCCACAGACTGAGATCATGACCTGAGATGAAGTCAGACACTTAACTGACTGCCACCCAGGCGGCCCCATACGTTTCTTATCAAAACAGAAATGAGGACGTAATGGGAATTGCCTGAAAACTGATAGAGCAAGAAAGTGGCAGAGATATGATGAAGTGTGATAATTGCTTTGGGATAAAGCGGAGCCAGCAAATGACACCTAAGAAACTGAAAAGATTAAAAATATCACCAGGCAAAAGAACAACAAAGAAGTATGTTCAGATACAAGAAACAGTGTGAAATAAAAGAGAAAAGAAAAAGGCGATGAAAACAACTGTAAAGAAATTTAAGACCCTGGAGTAGCATTTACTTAAATGAGGGAAATATTCTGCGCCAGAAGGAGAAAAAAAGAACTTTTCTTCGGTCTTTGCTTTTCAGATATATGTTTCTTCCACATTTTGATACATGCATATTAAACATATGTTGTGTTATCTTTTTCTTTCACCAAAATCTATTTATAAGTGGATGGCACTTTTTGCAATTGATGGTGCCTTAGAACAGAAGAATTTCAGTATTTAAATGTTATTGAATTTAAAGTACTCTGCTAAATTAGATAGAGACTAACAGTTCTATATAATTTCCTCTGAATTTGATGAATTTGTTCTGTTATCTTCACAAAAACTGTTAACTATTCCTATCCAAATGCTGCTGTTCTCAACCTATCATTATGCTTATAGACATTAAGAAGCTAGTAAAGCACAGAGCACAGAACAATCTAAACATTCTGAGGAGAAATACATTAGAATTAAGAGACTTTTCTATAATATTGTACAAAATTAGTAGTTTCAAAGTAGATGGAATAATCCAGAAGGGAAATGCTTATACTTTTGTGAGGTAGTGGTAGAAAATCAAATGATACACAAATTATATCTATAAAGATATGAACCTGAATATCTTTGGAGCCTACTTTATAGTCATGTCCTGACTGTGAATCTTCTGAAGGGAAAAATGACTATAGAATATGAAGGCTACCAGATCCTGAGGAGTATTATCCTCATTTTTCAGATGTGGATTTGACTCAGTTAAAATTGCTCAAGGTTATGAACAAGTCAGCAAAGTCTTTTTTTGCTTAATCATTTTCCAACATTATTACAAATAAATATTTACAGAATTGTGTTACTTACCAAGCATAGTTGGGTAAATATCCACAAGAGAAACCACATTTGGTACTTGTAAGTTGGCCTTAATTCTTGGTCCCATTATCAACAATGGAATGTGGGCACTAGCTTCATACATACTCATTTTATAAAACTGACGATGTTCCATGGCCAGTTCTCCATGGTCTGAGGTGTATATGACAATAGTTTTCTGAAGAAGAGCTAACTGGCGAAGAGCTAAAATAATTTCTCCTACGATACAAATCAAGATAAGTCTTAATTACCTTTTAGTTTGTGTTCTATCACAATAAGTTGATAACAGCTCTAACTTGCAGGAGTTTGTCAGGATAATTCTTTTTTTTTTTAATTTTTTTTTTTTAATTTATTTCTAGGAGAGAGAGAGAGAGAGAGAGACAGCGTGAGCAGGGGAGGGTCAGAGAGAGAGGGAGTCACAGACTGAAACAGGCTCCAGGCTCTGAGCTGGCAGTCAGCACAGAGCCCGACATGGGGCCTGAACCCACGAACTGCGAGATCATGACCTAAGCAAAAGTCGGACGCTTAAACGACTAAGCCACCCAGGCGCCCCTTCAGGATAATTGTTAACATCTGAGTGTATCTAGTAAGTTATTGCCAATTTTCATGTGCCTGTTCCTTGGCTGACAGACTAGAGAGAGGAAGGAGGAAATAGAGAAACAAAAGGATAAGATTCTGTATTTGGAGATGATGCTGGCTTGCTTTCTGTTTCTGTCAGAGACTGGGCAACTTTCTCCCCTTAGAGACTTGAATGAAAAAAAGAAAAACGACTCTAGATGTCAGCACCATACATGTTTCAGACGATGAAAGGACAGATATTACCACCAATCCACAACTTCTGCCCAGTGGGAAGTCAGGGCTCCTCCCTGCTACCCTTTCTCCCAAATCCCCAATTGGCAGAGAAGACTCAGCATATTCTTGGATAGGGAATAACTGGACAGTAAAATTCCTGTGACTAGTCCCTGTCTCTTGGTGTCCTCTTCAGCATGGAACACTTTTTCTGAGAGAGAGAGAGGGAGGGCACAAGTGAGCAAGAGGGGGAGAGAGAGAATCCCACAAGGAGCAGAGAGGAAGAAAGAGAGAGAGAGAGAGAGAAGCAAGGCTCGAGCTCACCCGATGCGGGATTCAAACTCCTCAAACCATGAAATCGTGATCTGAACCGAAGTCAGATGCCTAGCCAGCGGAGCCACCCCGATGTCCCCTCTTCATTGTAATGAAGACTCACAGGAAGGCATAGTCCAGGCAGGACTCCTGCCTCTTTTGGCGGTTCCTGAATCTGGTCTACACGGGTCTGTATTATTAAAAACAAAATCCACAGGTGATTTTGAAGTCCAGTCAGAATTGAGACCCATTGCTCTATGGAGTTATTTACTGAATACAGGCCGTCAGGATCTTTCAACTGGACAAGTGTAATGGCTTCCTAATTGGCCTTCTTGCCCCCATTCCCTGCCCCCCCCCACTCTTGTACCACTCTGGTGGCTATCTTTTTAAATATTTGATCATGTCACACCTCCGTTTAAAACTTTTTCAAAACTTGCCATTGTGTAATTCTCTAGCAAGCTCAGCACCCTCAGCTACCCCTAAGCCTTTACCTTTTATAGTCTTAAATTACTTAGAATTCCCTAAACTAATAATAGTTACTTAAGACTTTCTTGCCTCTGTACATACTCTGCCTTCATCTGTGTTGAATGCCTTTTCTCCCACCATCTACTTGGCAGATTCCCATTCTTCTTTATGACCTAATTCAAGTATTATCTTCCTGGTGACACATTCCCTTCTCCTCAGGGTAGACTGAGTTGCTTTCCTCCAAGGCCCCAACAACTTGTATACAACTGTAGTTACAACAACGCCTTATAAATGCTGGTGTTTACACTCATTCAGTAAATGTTTACTGAGTTCTTACTATGTGTCAGGCACCATGGATATAAAGTTAGGCATATAGGTTGTAATCTTGAATCAGACTGAAGTCCCTGACCTCATGAGGTTCCCATTGTTCAAGGGAAGCAAACAGTAAACAAGTAAATAGACAAAATAATTAAATATGATTGTGTAAACAATCAGGATGATAAGATATAGAGGAAGTAGGATGGTGGGGCTGGTATACTAACTTATGGTGGTTGGGAAGATATCCGTGAGGAGGTGATACTTGCACTGAGAGCTGAAGACCGACAATAGCTAGCCGTGTAAAAAGCAAATGGAGGAGCACCTGGGTGGCTCAGTCAGTTAAGCATCCAACTTTGGCTCAGGTCATGATCTTGAAGTTCATGAATTTGAGCCCCGTGTTGGGCTCTGTGCTGACAGCCTGGAGCCTGCTTCAGATAATGTTTCTCCTATCTCTCTCTCTGCACCACCCCCCACTCTCTTTCTCTCTCAGAAATAAATAAACATTAATTTTTTTTAACGCAAATGGAATAGTATTCCAGGCAGAGGGAAAAGCAAATATAAAGGCCCTAAAGTGGAGAAAGAGCTTAGTGGGTTTTTTTTTTTTAGGTTTATTTATTTATTTTGAGAGAGAAAGCATGAGTCATGTGGGATAGGGGCAGGAAGAGAGGGAGAGAGAGAATCCCAAGCATGCTCAAAACTGTCAGGGTGGGGCCCAGCACAGATCTCAAACTCACAAACTGTGAGATAATGACCTGAGCCTAAATCAGGAGTCAGTTGCCTCAGCCTGACTGAGCCACCCAGGTATCCTGAGAGCTTAGTGTTTTTTGTTTTTTAATTTTTTTTAACATTTATTTACTTTTGAGAGAGAGAGAGAGAGAAGACGCCGAAAGAGGGAGAGAAAGGCAGAAAGGGGGAGAGAGAGGATCCAAAGCAGGCTTCATGCTGTGAGCACAGAGCCAGATATGGGACTGGAACTTAGGAACTGTGAGATCACAACCTGAGCTGAAGAGTCAGCCACTTAAATGACTGAGCTACCCAGGAGCCCCCAAAAGCTTAGTGTTTTTGATCAAAGTGTGACTTATTTTATTTTATAATATTTAGTTTTGAGAAAGAGTGTGAGCAGGGGAGGCGCATAGAGAGAGAATCTCAAGCAGGCTCCAGGCTCTGAGCTGTCAGCACAGAGCCTGATGCGGGGCTCAAACCCATGGACCAGGAGATTATGACCTGAGTGAAGTAGGATGCTTAACTGACTGAGCTACCGAGGGGCCCCTATAGCATGTTTTCTTAATGATATGCAATTAGTACCATCAGTGCCCCAAATCGTGCCAGCTGGCTAGCTAGTGGGCACTAAATATTTGTTGAACAAACATAATGAACAGTAATAAATACTATTTGGTGACCAGACTACTGTGGATTTAACAAGATACACCACATTCCATAAACTTTGTAACTAGAAGTGAGCTACTGCTGCATTTTTTTTTCTCTGAAGAGACTTCAAGAGATATTCCCACACTCCCTGCAGCAACATTATATAGAGTAATTATTTCACCTTAGTAGATACAGATGAATGGATAGCTGCAAACTTTAAAAAGTGATTTCCAGGGTGCAAATGGGTGAATATTCACTAACATCAGAAAATGTCAACATTTGTGTGGATTTAGGATGAAAAAAATTTACTTAAAATCTCATTTACATTTAAGATCAAGTACCTGGAAGATCCTTAGGACTTTTAATTCATATTATACTGCCATATAAATAATTTATCCATATGGCTTTTTTGCTTTCTGCTTTATACTTTTCTATTTTTGCACATTGACTGTTTTTAAGAAACAGCCACTAGTTCACTCTCAAAGTTTACTTTGTACAGAAAAGGTGCTTCCCACACTTCACTAATGCAGTTCTGCTCCACTCCACGGGATAGCAAAGTATGAAAATAACCTGTTAGGAAAATGGATTTTTTTTTAAAACCAAGGGTTCTCCAATCTAAACTAGAAACAGCCATTAAGTAACTCTACAAATGAGTAGACAGAACACTTTCTTATGGAACCAAATAGGGTTTTGAACTGAGCTAGGGAAGGAAATTCAATAGGAGTCTGGACTAGAATACACCTGGGGAAACTGATGGCAGGTTTACTTAAACCTTGCTCTAAAGGGCCTGGGAAGAAAGGTTTTGTTTTGAAGTTATTACAAGTCTGGGAGAAGTCACAAGAATCTGTGACTAAACACTTACCCCTTAGAACCCAAGCTGCCTTACAATTACCTGTCACATGGGTACCCGTGTTTGGTTAAATACTGATTCCTGTTTAAAGCAAGTAAAATGTTTTGTTTCAGGCAGATAATAGCCTTGTATGGTCCTATCTTTATGTATGAACTAATTTGAGCATTTATTTATGAATAATCAAGATAGAAAAGGCTTTTTATTCCACAACGAATAATGCAAATTATCTAATTTTTATGTGTCAAGATTTTTATAATTTTAAGTTTTTAGCATCTAAGCTAAACCAGCATGATCACAGTTTATTGGAAAAATATACATTTTCTTCATTTAATTGCTTATTAAATATACCACCTACCAAGCATGGCATCTGTCTCAGCGCACATAGCATAATAAAAGGCCCTAATATTCTTAATTTCTTTTTCTGTAAACTTTCCAGTGCAATTTTTTGTATAAGAAGAGTAATAATCTACAGGGTGCATTTCTGACAGAGGTAACCACTTGGGGATTTTGATGGCATCAGAAGATACCTAAAAAGGAGAGAAAAATGAAGTAGTAATATTGTCCTCCTCCAACAAGTATGTATGGTGAACTAGACAATGCTTAATTACTTAGGATAGTAGAAAAGAATAATTATGAGTTATATAAAAGTAAACCAAATACATAATTAGGAATAAATTGTTAATATTCATAGTAACAACAAAAGGTATGTATTAATACTTGTATATATAGTGAGAAAATTATAAAAATTATTTTATAATTACAGATGACAATGATAAACATGAGCTTTATTAGACATTCTAGTCCAGGAAAACTATCCAAGCTTTTTAATATAGTGTGTGATCAACTCAAAATAATAGAATCAGCAACCTGAGAATCTAGATCATTCTCCCTGTAGTTCACTAGTAAAAATGCCAATATTGAGACAGCCAAATGTTTGCTAAGAACAAATACAGCTTTTTAATACATATAAGTGCTTACAGTTTTGGTGAAAAGACCAGACTTAAGTTATACATTTCTTTTAGTCATGTAATTAAAAAAATCTCAAATTTCTACTTGCTATTTACTTAAAAGTTATTTGATTTAGTTCAATAGGCTAGTACTAATTCTAGACAAATATTTTAAGATAGAGCCAGTTACAAGTTTTTCAGAAGACATGAAGTATCTAAAACTTTGACATTGTGGGGCGCCTTAATGGTTCAGTTGGTTAAGCATTCGACTTCGGCTCAGGTCATGATCTCATGGTTCGTGGGTTCAAGCCCCATGTCAGGCTCTGTGCTAACACCTGGCTTGGAGCCTGGAGGCTGCTTCAGACTTTGTGTCTCCTCTCTCTCTCTTTGTCTCTGGTCCTCCCCTGCTCGTGCTGTCTCTCTCTCCCAGAAATAAACAAAACATTTAAAAAAATAAAACTTTGACATTGTTTCCTTTGAAATAGGGTTCACTAAACATTTCTTTTCCTTTTTTTTTTTTTTTTTTTTAAAGATTTAGTTTTAAGTAATCTCTACATCCAAGGTGGGACTTGAACTTACAATACCAAGATCAAGAGTCACACACTCTAGGGGCGCCTGGGTGGCTTAGTCGGTTAAGCGTCCGACTTTCGCTTAGGTCATGATCTCGCGGTTCGTGGGTTCGAGCCCTGCGTCGGGCTCTGTGCTGACTGCCAGCTCAGAGCCTGGAGCCTGATTCAGTCTGTGACTCCCTCTCTCTCTGACCCTCCCCTGCTCACGCTGTCTCTCTCTCTCTCCTAGAAATAAATAAAAAAAACATTAAAAAAAATTAAAAAAAAAAAAAGAGTCACACACTCTACTGACTGAGCAGCCTGGTGCCCCTAAATAGCATGTCTGATTAGAGTTTGTTTGTTTGTTTGTTTGTTTGTTTAATTTCAGCGAGTGAGAGCAGGGGAGGGGCAGAGGGACGCACAGAATCTTAAGCAGGCTCCGTGCTCGGCGCAGGGCCTGACATGAGGTTCGATCCCATGACCCTGGGATCATGACCTATGCCAAAATCAAGAGTCGGACTCTTAAGTGACTAAGCCACCCAGGTACCCCTTGATTAGGGTTATTATAGTAACTTAAATTTAAGTTGACACCTTTCATAACACAAGTAGTCCTCGTTTGCATGGTTCATCTGTGTGTGGATTTTAGTCACCACAGTTTTGTCAAATAATACCAGTCCTTCAACAACACAGTTCAAATTTTAGTTACCAAAGTATATTAACTGTCAGTTACTACATGAAGTACAAACTTTCACATTTAAATACTGCTACCTCTTTAGTCTACAAATCTATGTAAATTACAGATGTGTATCACAATCAGTGACTAATGTTATTTATTTTTTTTAAGTCTATCAGTTGAATGGATAAAGAAGATGTGGTTTACATATACAATGGAATACTATCTGGCAATGAGAAAGAATGATTTCTGGCCATTTGCAGCAACGTGGATGGAACTGGAGGGTATTATGCTAACTGAAATAAGTCAGTCAGAGAAAGACAGATACCATATGTTTTCACTCACATGTGTATCTTGAGAAACTTAACAGAAGACCATGGGGGAAAGGAGAGGGAAAAAAAATAGTTACAAACAGAGAGGGAGGGAGGCAAACCACAGAGACTCTTAAATACAGAGAACAAACTGAGGGCAGATGGGGGGTGAGGGAGAGAAGAAAGTGGGTGATGGCCAAATGTAAGCCAATTTGACAATAAATTATATTAAAAAAACAGAAATAAAAATAAAAAATCTAGCAGTGGTCACTGCATATCTTTTGTTCAGTTATGCACACACACAGCAAGGTGTGAAGGTGTGCTGCCTCCTTGTCTCCCAGTGACAAATCCATGTGACGTTTTACAAAAATGGATCCTCAAAAGAGGGGAGTGGTCAAAAAAGATGAAGGCAGAGCAAAAAAATGGAAAAGTGGTAACAATGGACATAAAGTTTGAATCAAACATTAATTAGAGCTATAGACTTAATAGCCAATCTGGGAATGCTGCCGCTGCCGCCATTTGATACACTCTAGCTGTGCAGCCAGAGGAACTCAGTGAAGACACACTCATGGAGATAAATGAGGAAGGCCGCTGCTAAAAAAGAAGGATGAGCATGTTATAGAGAAAGTGACACTAGCAAAAATATGAACGTTAAACGAACTCTCAGAAATTTACCATGACATTGAAACAGCAAAGGGTAAAATGTTGGAAGGTGATCCATAATTAGAAAGGAATATGACAATCTGCCAAGACATAGAGCTGCTTGCTCCATATCTTGTTATACAATGAGCAGGCAAGCACTGTTCAAACTCCTGATTTGTTTCTTTACAAAAACACAAACACGTTAATTCTCAGTGTTTCTGGTGTTTTCAGTTATTAAACATAGGTGCATTAAACATCAGTTTTTACTGTTTTTCATTTCCCTGTATATTTATTACCCAGAAGAAGAGAGGTTTAATGTATTTAAGAGTCTTAGAAAAATAGTCACTTTCTCAGTTGATTACTGAGATCTCTTTGTACAATTTCAACTTGTATGGTCACTTTTACCACTCTGACCTGTGCCAAGTGAGGACTGCGTGCACTCTTAAGAGTGTCCTTTAGTCTCTCTCTCTCTCTCTCTCAATGTTTATTTTTATTTTTGAGAGAGACAGAGTACAAGTTGGAGAAGGACAGAGAGAAAGAGGGAGACACAATCTGAAGCAGGCTCCAGGCTCTGAGCTGTCAGCACAGAGCCTGACTGGGGCTCGAATTCATGACCCGTGAGATCTTGACTTGAGCAGAAGTCAGACACTTAACCTATTGAGCCACCCAGGCACCCCTAGTTTCTCTTTTTATAGACAAATTATATGCAAATGTGTTCAACTCAGAAGTAGGTTACTGAGGTTTTTTGTTGTTGTTGTTGTTGTTTTAAATGCTTTATTTATTTCTAGGAGAGAGAGAGAGACAGCGTGAGCAGGGGAGGGTCAGAGAGAGAGGGAGTCACAGACTGAAACAGGCTCCAGGCTCTGAGCTGGCAGTCAGCACAGAGCCCGACTCGGGGCTCGAACCCACGAACCGTCAGATCATGACCTAGGCGAAAGTCGGATGCTTAACCAACTAAGCCACCCAGGCACCCCGGTTACTGAGTTTTAATACTTATTTTATTTTTGTAAAATTGCCCCTTTGGTTTTTGTCAACCAATTATTGGTCAAGTTTGATGTACTAAGGTATACAATTTTCACATTTTTCTTTAAAAGTGATAATAAAAGAAACACTGGGCAAGTACCAATAACATACAGCTCATAATGTTAACTTGTACTTTTGAGCACGCAAAAGCATACTTACCTTGTTAAGCCAGTAAAGAGATGTGTGAAATGTTGAAGATCCAAAATTTTCTCCTGAAGATGGTGAAGGATATGGATGTGGTAAATTTAATCCCAAGTAGAGAACAAATGGTCGAGTGTCATTACTTGCTTCCTTTCTTAACCAATTTACTGCTCTGTCTGTATTCTTCCAGTCTTCTGCCATTACTCTTACTTTAGTCTTTTTAGGGATAAGATTAACCATAGGCCTGCCTTCTTGTCTGAGTAAGAAAGCAACATCTCTTGTCCATGCTTCAACACGGTTGCTGAGGAGCCAAAAAGACAGGTGTGTTATAAGGTACTAAAAAAGATCTTAAAAATTGACTAAACATAAATATAAGAAAACAATATGAAATGAATTTTTAGGCTCAGTCGTGTAAAGGATCATGCTCACCACAGTAGATGTCATGAAGAGGGTTATTGAGCCTTCCAAATACAAAAACCAGGGAAAAAATGACAAGAATCAAATATTCACCCATGTGTTCTTTAAAACTAACATAGCTTATTTAGAAGGATTACTTTTTTTTCATTTTAAGTGTACAATTAATGACTTTTAGCAGATTTGCAAAGCTATACAACCATCACAACAATCTAATTTTTTTAAAGTAATTTCTATGCCAAATATGGGGCTTGAATTCATGACCCTGAGATCAAGAGTCACATGTTCTACTGACTGAGCCAGCCAGGCATGCAAACAATACTTTTAGAACATTTCTATCAGCTCCCAAAGCAAACTTTGCTGTATTTGAAGTAATGCCTCACTTTCGATTCCGGCCCCAAAGTCTCCAAAGTCATCACCAGCCCAGTTGTTCACCTCTGACCTAACAAGGATAACCTTAATTATCCTTGTAGGCTCAGAGCTATCACTAGTGTTTAAAGAAACTGATGCAGGAGTTATGGTAGAGAGCATTCTGAAGATAGCCCCAGGGGCTGCTTTAGCTCAATTAGTCATCAAAAGACTCTCCCATTATCATAAATTAATCTGGGAATGCACCCAGAGTAATGCAAGGTGTTCCAGATAGTAAATTTCATTAAAGATAGTAAGATAGTGGTAGTGGTAGTGTGGGTTCTACAAAGGCTTTTAAGATGACCAAAGGAATAGATGCCTTTCTTCATTATAAGAATAAAATAAACTCTTCTTTGGTATGGAGAAAACCAATCTAAAGATACATATGATTTTAGATTATAAAATAATAGTGGATATGGATGAGATATACACATGATTAGCACTAGGCTACAGAATTGAAAGGGCTGAGGTGAAAGGGCTGAGAGAGGGCTCTACAGTTGCTCTTCTGAGTTCTGTCCCTTTCTTCTTAGTCACTGTGATTCTATTGAGAAAAGTTGGTGCTTCTGGTCTGGAGGCCTACCTGGGGACAGGAAGGGTGGTGTCATCAGCTCATGATTCGCTTCACGTTGCTGTTTGCCAAGAGGTTCAAGCTTAAGAATTTTGCAAAGCAAGTCTCTCATTTTGAAATTAGGCCTTTATTTTCATTTGTTGCAGAGGAGTGAAAATTGCCTATTGTGACTTGGTTTCAGAAAAACAGGAAGCTACATGAATTGAGAACATATTTAAATTTCAGTGATAGTAAGATGATAAAGGATTTGATTTTAGGTTTTAAAGTTTTAGCTAGGAAAAAGAAGACAGCAGCTTATTTAAATTGGCTTCTGATGCCTTTAGAATGTAAGTTCCAGAGTTTAGAGATTTTTGGTTTTTGATCACTACTAAATTGCCATCATTTCAAAACAATCCCTGGGGTGGCTCGGTCAGTTAAACTGGTTTCACTGGTTTCACAGGTTTCACTGACCTCATGATCTCATGGTTTGTGGGATCAAACCCCATACTGGGGTCTGCACTGACAGCCATGGGATTCTCCCTCTGCTCCTACCCTGATTTCCACTTGGAAAGGGGGGTGTCAAAACTGCCCTTGGTTGACAACCACTGTTTTTGATATTGAGAATATACTGGCAAAATAGTTTTACCTAATAGTAAAAATTTCCAAAACATCCAATGAATTAAATAGAAATGTTTCCATTCAGTTGCTAATAAGAAAAAGGAAATTTGAACAGAGTCAAATGTATTATAGGTATAATACATATAATGTGAGGGGTGTTAAGGAGATATATAACTTGCACAATGTCTTATAATTAGTAAGTAGAATCTTAATGAGTACTACCACCACTATTTGTTTAACAGTTGTCTGGAAGAAACAAGTGTGTAGCCCTTTAAGATCCCAGGATGGTGGAGTATATTATATGTAGAAGGGACACAGCAGGATTAGTGTTCCTAAAGTGATATAAAAAGAAAGTGTCACTTGATGCCTAAAATAAAACAGATGGAATATTGTAGTAATAAACTAAAGAAATTTGTAATCCTGGCTGAAAATACAAGTAGGTTAAAAAATGGCCAATTTCAGTGGTAAAGGCAGCACAAAGAGTTATTAAAACAAATTCTGACTTTGAGAGTCAGCCTGTTGAAATACTCAATACCCCTATTAAGTTTGATATCGAGAGACTTTTTTTTCCTGAGACCCATTTTCAAAATGGCACAGAAAAATCTAAAAGATAATGTAGCATAATTCATAGAACTTTTGCAGATATGCTATTAACAGCTACCTTGACCTATTTGTCAGCTAAATGACTGTGTGGGTACATACAGCACTAACACAAATAGTCCTGAGAGGCTATTTCAATTTCCTAAGCTCTGGTGAGATATGAAAATTAGCTGCCAGCAATTATTATACTGAAAACCATCTTTGATGTCCTAAATATCAACAGTAAAGTGGCCCTTTTACTGATTTTGAAACCATAGTTTAAACAAAACATCAATGTTTATCAAATAATAAGTTATAGATAGATCAATGTAACTTTCTATCCCATTCATTTCAACAATTAATTCTGTGCCCACAATGCACCTACAGTATATTGACAATGGAAATAAAGCAATGAAAAAGAGAAACAGAGTCCTTATTATCCCACTGCGGAGTAAAATTCAGATCATATTTTAACCGTGTCACATATAGAATGATAGAGGGCATATGAGGCGTTCAACCTGAGATTCTTTTTATTATGCGACTGGCTGAGGAAACTGAGAAAACAAGGGGACAATAGGCTAGGCTAGGGTAATAGTATAGAATAGGATAATAAGACTAGTTATGTTTTACTTTGGATTAAGCTTACTTTCTAGAGTGTAGAAGAATTTTAAAAAGAAATTTGTGAAACTCCACGAACTAATTAGCAGTACAACACACTAGAAAAAAGAAAGCATTATTTAAATATTAAACTATAATTCTGGCTAAGCCACTTTTATGACAATAATCTTTCCCTTGATTAAATGCTTATTCTGTGCCAGGCATTGTTAAATAATTCATATTACATCATTAAATCTTTTTAAAAAAATTTTTACATTTTATTTATTTATTTTTGAGGGAGAGAGCATGTGCACGTGTGTGCACTGGAGGGGAAGGGCAGATGGGGGGGAGGGGAGGAGACAGAGAATCCGAAGCAGGCTCCAGGCTCCAAGCTCTCAGTGCAGAGCCTGATGCAGGGCTAGAACTCATAAACTGTGAGATCATGACCTGAGCCAAAGTTGGACTCTTGACTGAGTAAGCCACTCAGGCACCTCCCTATTTAATCTTTTTACATGATCTCCTATATTAACTCATTTAAAACCCTAATCATCCAATGAGGTAGGTATTATTTTTTTTAGGATTTAAAAAAATTTTTTTAGTAATCTCTATTTTTAGTAATCTCTATGGGGCTCAAAGTCACAACCCCGAGATCAAGAGTCGCACGCTCTATAACTGAGTCATCAGGGTGCCCCGAGGTGTTTATTATTAATTCCAGTTTTCAGGTAAGCACACTGACACTTGAAGAAGTCAAGAACCTTGCCCATGGTTACAAGGATGGTAGGCAGGGAAGCTGGGCATTTAACAGTTCTGGTGAGACTCAAAGTCTGTGCTCCTTCCACCACATTTACCTCTGCTTCCACCCTTTTCCTCTGCTGCATTATGGGGCAGAATAGGGGAAGAGCTTTGTGCACAGACTTGTGCTGTGGTCCAGAGCTAGTGAAGAGCATGTGAAAGAAATGAAAGCAACTGCATTCTGATGAGGAGAGTGTGTAGTATGAAATGAGACAGGAGGCACGCAGGGACTAGATCATATAAGTTGTTCCATGTTGTGGATTGGGGATTTTAGCCTACTAACAGAGGAAAAAAACAGTGAAAGATTTTAATCAGATAAGTCACTTGATCAGATGTTTATTTTTAAAAGATCACTGTGGGGCACCTGGATGGCTAGGTCAGTTAGGCGTCTGACTTCAGCTTGGGTTATGATCTGTGGTTTGTGAGTTTGAGCCCCGCATCAGGCTCTGTGCTGACAGCTCGGAGCCTGGAGCCTGCTTCGAATTCTGTGTCTCCTTCTCTCTCTGGCCTTCCTCTGCTTGCACTCTGTCTCAGTCTCTCTCAAAAATGAATAATAAAATTTTTTTTTAACTTAAAAAAAATTTTAAAAGATCACTCTGGCTGCCTATAGAACAGGATAAGATAGAGGAAAAGTTAGAGGGCCACTTCAATATTTTAGGCAGGAAAGGCCAGTGGCTTGGTAAAGACTGTAAGTGAATAAACTGGAGCTGATAAAATCTGGTGATGGATTACAAGGCAGATATGGGGAGGAAATGTGAGGGTCCCTTCTTGGTGATCAGGATTGATATCTTTTAGATTTTGGAAGACAGAAAGGGAAAGAAATTTAACATTACCCAGAAGAGCAAGACTAATAATACTCAGATTATTCTATTTTAGTATCTCTTTACCCAAACCTCATTGTATTAGTTTCCTAGGGCTGCAGTAGCAAATTACTGCAAAAAGTGTGGCTTAAAACAACATAAATTTATTCCCTCATGGTTCTAGAGGCTAGAAATCAGAAATCAAGGTATTGGTTGGGCCATGGTCCCTCTGAAGGCTCTTGGAAAGAATTAATCCTTTTTCCTCGCTTCTGGCATTCTTTGTTTATAGCCGTGATCACTCCAGTCTCTGCCTTCTGTGTGTATTTATGTCCTTTTCTTTTCTAATGAGAACACTAGTCATTGGATGCAGGGCTCACTTTTAAATTTAGGATGACTTTATCTTGAACCCTTAATTAATTGCATCTGTAAACAGGATCTATTTCCAAATAAGGTCACATTCTAAAGTTCCATGTAGGGGCACCTGGGTGGCTTAGTCGGTTAAGCGTCTGACTTTCACTTAGGTCATGATCTCGCAGTTCATGGGTTCGGGCCCCACGTCGGGCTCTGTGCTGACTACCAGCTCAGAGCCTGGAGCCTGTTTCAGCCTGTGACTCCCTCTCTCTCTGACCCTCCCCTGCTCACGCTGTCTCTCTCTCTCTCTCCTAGAAATAAATAAAACATTAAAAAAAAATAAAGTTCCATGTAGACATGAAATTTTGGGTAACACTATTTATCTCACCACATTCACTATTATTTTATTTAACTTATTTTCTGGTTCTTACCATAATCATTAGAATTGTCATCATCACTACTATCACTGCCATGATCCTTAATTAGTACCTGTTAGGCAAGACATACTGCTCTAAGCCTTTAATATGTATTTGTGCCAGGGGCCACAGTGTTGGAAGACTCTAAGATCTACCCAAGTTTGCTAGGAGGATTCAAAGGACTCAGCATGTAGTTGTTCACATGGCTGTGATTTATTATAGTGGAAGGACACAAAGCCAAATCAGCAAAGGGAGAAGCTATTTAGGGTAAGTCCATAGCAAACCACTTACAAGTTTCCAAGTGGAGTCACAAAGGGCACACTTCATTCATCCAGCATCAAACATGACAATGCATGTGAAGTGTTGTCTATCAGAGCAGCTCATTAGTACCCAAGTTGTTATTGAGGCTGATCTCACTTTGCCGACCACATACCAAAACCCTAGACTCTTAGAGGGAAAGCAGGTGTCCAGTATAAATCACATTTTACACTCTAGGTAGACAGTAAGTCACTTTTATCAGGAAATAGAGGGAACACTCCTGAAATTCAAGATACAAGCTATAAGCCAGGGACCATTCTTGAAAGCAGGCCTTTCTAAGGATAGCCATCTCAGACCTGCTGTGTTAGCCTTTTTTTTCTGCAGATCTCATTCCATTTAATCCTCACAACAAAGAAATTAAAGTTCAGTTAGCTTAGATAATGTTTCCAAGATTATACTATTAAGAGATCAACAGTAAATAGAGAGGCCAAGATTTATAAGTAGGGAATCTGATTCCAGATTTCTGCTCTTACCCACTATGCTTGGCTACCTGGTTTCTGAGGACTTAATAAAATGAAAAAAAAAGTTATAATAGGCTGATATTGGAGATAACTGACAAAAGCAAATACCAAGAAGATTACGGTCTTTAAAAAAGACTGTACAGTGAATAAGAAAGTAGACATGGTATAACAAAAACTGAAAATAAATTTTGGACTAAACAATTTTAAAGACCTTTGATGTTTAAGATAAACAAAATTACTAGTGTATTAGCAACTTTGATATTTTAAGAAGATTAAAGAAAGGTGAAGCTTTAGCCAAATTAACACAATTGAAGGATTAAGAGATTTATTTTCACCATTGTGGAAAAATAAAACACAAAAGTCAAAAAAGAGTACATGTATATGTCATAGCAGAGGGTAGCATATTAGATTATTTTGTTATATATTTTTTTACCTAATGGAGTGATGTCCTGAAGTGTAGTCCAATTTTCCAAATTTTTGTGTTCGGTAGCCATGCTTCTCCATGATATCCATCCATGTTGTATAATTTGGATCTAGGCCCTTAAAGTTATTCCAAGATTCTGTTAAGTGAGTGAAGAGGCCACTCCACATTGCTGGGGAGGAGGGAAGGAAGAAATTGGGACTAGTGTAAAGCTTATTGATTTGTTTTAATTATTAAGACAATTACAGCAAGAGAAAGAAATCTACTACTTTAGAGCTCATGCTCTGGAGTCAGACATAACGTGCATTAGGTGCTTTGCCTAACATTTCTGGTTGTTATCTCATGTTATCAAGGGGAGAATTCTGCACTGAGTTCCTATTTCCACTTTACAAGTGAGTCTCTAAGGCTTACAGGTTAAGTTGTTTAAGGTAAATATAGCTGGAATTATGTATAAAGCCTATTGGGCTCTAAAGTCTTCTTTCAATCATAAAATAATCACTAAGTATTTATTTTCCAAGTCAGTCAATTGAAGTATAGGTCTTTCTCCAACATCATGGCAGATTTTCCCCAATCCTTGTCTTTGTGCTGGCTTTCTTATGAAAAATTTAAGTGTATTATGTCTTTGGTCTTATTTTCTACAATATGACTGTAACCAATAAATCCTTTTTCAAGTATTAACAGACCTAAAGGGAGAAATAAGGCAGCAATACAATAAGAGTAGGGGACTTCAATACCCCAGTTTCAACAGTGGATGGATCATCCACACAGGAAATCAATAAAGTAACACTGGACTTAAAAACTACATTTAGACCAGAAGGACTTAAAAGACATTTATAGAACATTCCATCTAAAAGCAACAAAATATACACTTATTAAGTGCACACGGAACGTTCTTTAGAACAGATTATATGACAGGCCACAAAAAAAAGTCATAATAGAGTTAAGATGTTGAAATATCCAGCATCTTTTCTGACCACAAAGGTATGAAACTGAAGTCATTTACAAGAAGAAAACTAGAAAATTCACAAATATGTGGAGATTAAACCACATGCCACTGAACAACCAATGGGTCAAAGACGAAATCAAAAGAGAAATCAAACAATATCTTGAGACAAATGAAAATGGAAGTATAACATACCAAAACTAATGGCATGCATAAAAAACAGTTCTAAGAGGGAAGTTCAGAGGAGTTAAATGCCTACATTAAGAAAAAAAAAGCTCATATAAACAACCTATCTTTACATCTCTAGGATATAAAAAAGAACAAACTAAGCCTAACATTAATATAAGAAAAGAAATAACAAAGATTAGAGTGAAGATAAATAAAATAGAAACTAAACAAATAGAAAAGATCAATAAAACTAAGATCTATTTTTTAAAAGATAAAAAGATAAACATTTAGCTAGACTTAGCAGGAAAAGAGACTAATGAAATGAATAAAATCAGAAATGAAAGAGAAGTTACAACTGATGACACAGAAATATAAAGAATTAATTATAAGACCATTATGGACAATTATGTGCCAACAAATTGGAAGACCTAGAAGTAGATATATTCCTAGAAGTATACAACCAACCAAGAATGAATCATGAAGAAATAGAAAATCTAACAGACCAATTATGAATAAGGAGATAACGTCAGTAATCAAATGCTTCCCAACAGTGAAAAGTCCAGGACCAGAAAGATTTACTGGTGAATTCTACCAAACATTTATAGAAGAATTAATACCAATCCCTCTCTCCAAACTCTTCTAAAAAATAGAAAAGAATGAAACACTTCTACACTCATTTTACGACACCAACATTACGCTGATACTGAAACCAAAGGAGGACATCACAAAAGAAGAAAATGGCAGGCCAATATTCCTGATGAACATAGTGCAAAATCATCAACAAAATGTCAGCAAAGAAATTTCAACAATACATTAGAAGGGTCATACACCATGATCAATTGGGATTTATTCCAGGGATGCAAAGATGATTCAACATCTGTAAATCAATCAACATGATATACCACATTAACAAAATGAAGGATAAAAATTATATGCTCATCTCAATAGATGCAGAGAAAGCATCTGACAAAATTTTATAGCCATTCATAATAAAAACTCTCAACAGAGTATAGAAGGAACATAGCTCAACATAATAAAATCCATGTATGACAAGTCCACAGCTAACATTGTATTTAGTGGTGAAAAGCTAAAAACTTTTAAGATCAGGAACAAGACAAAGGTGCCTACTCTCACAAGTCTATCTAGTACAAGTCCTAGGTAGAGCAATTAGGCAAGAAGAAGAAATAAAAAGCATCCAAATTGAAAGAAGTAATACAGTTGATATTTGCAGATGGTATATATAGAAAATCCCAAAGATTCCACCAAGAAACTGGTCGAACTATTCAATGCATTTAGTAAAGTTGGAGGATACAAAATCAATATATAAATATCAGTTGCATTTCTATATACTAATGATGAACTATCAGAGAATTCAAAACAATCCCATTTATAATTGCATCAAAAAGAATAAATTACCTAGAAAAAAATTTAACCAAGGAGGAGAGGATCTGTAACCTAAAAACTGTAAGACGCTGATGAAAGAAAACTGAAGACACAAATAAATGGAAAGATATTCTGTGCTCATTCATGCACAGGAAGAACTGATATTATTAAGATGCCCATACCACCCAATGCAACCTACAGATTCAATGCAGTCTTTATCAGAATTCAATGGCATTTTTCCCAGAAATAGAACAAACAGTGCTAAAATTTGTATGGAACCACATAAGACCCCAAATAGCAAGAGCAATCTTGAGAAAGAAGAATAAAGCTGGGAGCATTGCAGTTCTTGATTTCAAACTATATTACAAAGGTAGAACCATAAAAAAAGCATGGTGTTGGCATAAAAACAGACACAGAGATCAATGAAACAAAATAGAGAGCTCAGAAATAAACCCACCCATATAGGTCAATTAATTTAAAACAAAGGTGCCAAGAATATATAATGGAGAAAGGACAATCTCTTCAATAACTGGTGATGGGAAAACTAGGCCCTTATCTTACTCCATACACAAAAACCAACTCAAAATGGATTAAACACTGAAAGTAAGACTTGAAACCATGAAACCACTAGAAGAAAACAGGGCGTAAGCTCCTTGACATCAAATGACAATATTTTTTTGTATTTGACACTAAAAGCAGGGGCAAAACAGGTAAAATCAACAAGTAGAACTAGACTAAACTTGAAAGCTTCTGCACAGCAAAGGAAACCATCAACAAAATGAAAAGGCAATCTGTGAAATGGGAGAAAATATTTGCAAATCATAGATCTGATAATTAATATACAAAATATCCAAAAAGCTCATATAACTGAAGAGAAAAAAACAAAAAACAAAAAACATTAAATGGGCAGAAGAAGTGAATAGATATTTTTCCAATAGATATTTTTCCAAAGACATATAAATGGCCAAACAGCTACATGAAAAGATGCTCAGTATCACTAATCATCAGGGAAATGGAAATCAAGACCACAATGAGATATTACCTTACCCCTGTTAGAATGACTGTCAAAAAGACAAGGGATAACAAGTCATGGTGAAGCTGTGGAGACAAGAGAACGCTTGTGGAATGTTGTCGGAAATGTAAATTGATGAGTCTACTGTGGAAAACAGTAAAGAGGTCCCTCAAGAACATTAGAACTAGAAGTACCATACAGTCCAGCAGTCCCCACTTCTGGGAATATACCCAAAGGAGACAAATCATTATCTCAAAGAGATATCTGCACTCTATGTTCACAGCAACACTATTCATAATAGCCAAGACATGGAAGCAACCTAAGTGTCCATTGATATATGAATGCATACATGCACGTATAAACATATATATATCACATACATATATTACCCATACACCCACATATATATTTTGAGAGAAACATTAATCACGAAAAAGGAAACCCTGCCTTTTTCAACAACGTGGATGGATATTTAGGTCATTATGTTAAGTGAAAGAAGTCATACAGAGAAAAACAAGTAGTGTATGATCTTACATATATGTGGAATCTAAAAACGTGGAACTAATAGAAACAGAAAAGATTATGATTGTCAGAAGTGGGGGTGGGAAAATCCGTGAAGGTGGTAGACATGTACAAATTTCCAGTAATAAGATAAGTAAGTTCTGGGGATATAATGTATAGCATGGTGACTATAGTTAACAATATGGATCATATATTTAAAAGTTGCTAACTTAAAAGATCTATCAAAAGAAAAATTTGTTAATTATGGGAGGTGATGAATATTAATAACACTTATGATAATCATTTCACAATATATATACATATGAAGTCACTGTATTGTATATACCTTAATTAATACAATGTTATATGTCAATTATCTCAATAAAACTGGGGAAAAATCTTTTTCTCTTTTGATTCTTATGTACACATACAGTAGGGTTAAATAAGCTTTCTCTTCTCATCTAACAAAATACTTTCTTTTTGAAAAGTGGGATGTGGGTTACCTGGGTTTGAATTCCAATAATGTCAATGACTGAGTGAACTTTGATAAGTTACTTAACCTTTTAGTACTTTTGTTTTCATATGCAAAATGTGGGTAGTAACAATATCTACTTCATAGAAGTATTATATAAATTAAGACATGTCAGGCACTTAGAATATTGCTAAGCACAGGATAAGAAGGCAACAAACCTTAGTTTGTATTACTATTATTCCTTCTCTTTGTTCAAACTCTTCAAAATGTAGTTCTTTTAGGAAAAGCATCACCTAACATTTCTGAAACCTTTAGAGTTCATTAATAGCCTTTTTATTCATTACTTCATTTGATGCTGGGAACAACCCAGCATATATAGCCTTTTGTAGATAAGGAAACTGAATGACTTGCTTGGAAGAATCCAGGACAACACCACACACTAAGCCTACTGCTCATTCCACTTGCTCAACAGAGAGAAAAAAAAAAAAAAACTTGCAAAACTGTTTTAATATGCCTGGGCCCTACTAAAATATCGTTTAGAGCACTGTCCAGGTTTCCTTTAATCTCTGGTGATTACATAGGTGATGGTGCTGGCAGTGAATGGGAAGGGACTTCGGACTCACATCACAGAGAAGATTATGTCAGCAATGTCCTGACAGATGCAAACAGTTGCATGCTTTTTATGTATCCCAAAACAAACAACCAAACATTAGAAAGGTGGGAAGGAAAACAACTCTATCCAGAGAATAGACATTTATTTTTTAAAAATAGCATTTTCTTCTGCTTCTCCATTATCCATGGATTCATACTGCTGACATTCTGCCATTGAAACTATGCCTATTTGTTAAATTATGATAATAAAAGTGAACAGATACTTTGGGATAGGAGACAATTGAGACTAAAGAGAAACAAATAGTCTGTAACTTGAAATAATACGGAAAATTTCCGAGAAACCTCATGTATGAAAATTCTAACTACTTTGTAGTATGCTGTGAAGTCCCCCTCAACTCCCTCTATTCTTACTGAAAATTTTCTTAAAAATACAACTCTTCTAGGAAACAGGAGTATTTCCTCACTTGCTTAGATACTCCAGAGATTCTTAGTCACCAATCATAAGGCAATGAAACAGTAACACATGAACTAAACACCACTTTGGATGATAAAAATTCCTACTCCTGAAAAATAAATTAGAAATTCCATAACTTCAATACATACCTTAAAATACACATCACTTATATTAAAACTTTCTTCTTATTAGATAACAAATATAACTTACTATCCTACTTTTGGGCATAATCTTTTAAATTGTGAAAACATTTTTATGTGTGTGGCCACTTCCATTAATATTGAGCATATTCATACCTGCACGTGATGGGCAACAGATTGGAGAGTTTGTGTAAGCATTCAGAAAGGAAGTGCCATGTGCTTTCATGAAGTTGATAAAAGGAAGTTTCACTACCTGACTTCCTGGAAGAAATGTCAGCCTTCCATCCTAGAAGAAAGAAATTTAATTAATACTGATTGTGTTAGAAAAGATGAAAATTATTACCTTTAATTTTAACCATAAAGTTAAGTAAGTAAAAGACTTCAATATGATCCTAAGGATCCTCAAAAGATAAAACAAGCATAGTGTTGCCAGTATCATAATATTAAGAATTTAGTGTTGCACTTGGATTCATTTGAATATAATAAAGGACTCTCTGGAAAATTCTTTTGGGGCCTGATGGATTGATGGAAAAAATATTTACTGAGCATTTACTGTGTGCCAGGTACTGTAAAAGGTCCAAAAATTCAACAGTGAAATAAAGAGTCCCTGGCCTTTGAAGCTTATGGTTTAGTGGGCGAGGCAAAAAGTATACTGGTAAATAAACCATTAATAATTACAAATAGTGGGGGCATCTGGGTGGCTCAGTCGGTTAAGTGTTTGATTGTGGCTCAGGCCATGATCTCATGATTCATGAGTTTGAGCCCCACATTGGGAGCTCCACAGCCTGCTTGGGATTCTCTCTCTCTTCCTCTCTCTGCCCCTCCTCCACTTGTCTTCTCTCTGTCTCTCTCTCTCTCAAAATAAATAAACTTAAAAAAATAATTACAAACTGTGATATGTACTTTGAAAAAAAGTGAGATACAGAATAACAAGGGAGATGTATTTTAAACAGAGTGAACAGGGAAAGCTTCTCTGGGAAGCTAAAGACCTAAAGAATGAGAGAAGTCCAGCAATTCTTTAGGCTGGACAGAAGTGAAGATGTCTGTGGCCGCTGTGGATAAATGAGCATGAAGGTTAGAAAAGGTGTTAACGCATTTTGGAATTGAAGAACTCTTCTTGGTAAAGAGCAAAGACAGAAAAAAGAATATCTTAGGCCTGGAGTTGTATTTATTATATATTTTCACTATGATTATAAGTAAAAATACACTTTTAAAAATAAGTTCATCCAAATATGGGATATACATAAACCCTTAGTATGTCTGAGATTTCTAAATGGATCTGTAAAGTAGGCTGTTCATTACAGACAGGAATCTGGAGCTTGGAAAGTCTACCCTGGTGAAATAAATTTGGGAGTTTTAAACATATTCATGGTATTGAAAACTATGATACTGAATGAAACCAGAAAGGAGAAAAGCAAGGGACCCTAAAGAGTCCCAAATAAGAGGAGAAGATGTTGTGGGAAACAAAGAACGGCCAGAGAGGGAGGACGATGATATGAGATTGAGTCCCATCAATACCAAGAGAAAAACAGTGTGTCAAGAAAGAGGTAATGTCAGCTATGTTGAGAAGCTACTTAAAATAAGGCCAGAAAATGTACATTGGTATTGGTAGTATGGAAATACTTGGTGATCTGAAGGGCACCTTAAGTGGTAGAAAAGGGCAGCTAAACTAGAATGGGGAAAACAATGGAAGGTGAGACAGCAGGTGAGTAAAGCTCTTCTAAGAAGTGATTTTGCAAAAGTAAACAGTGCAAAAGGATGGATGTTAGGAAATGGAGTATTGGCTATAGGAGAATGGGGGATTAAAGTTACAGTTTTTTAAGATATAAAAAAAATTAGAGCATACTGTATCTTGAAATAAAGAACCACTTCTAGCAGGAGTAATCACTGAGTGCTAAGCAGTAACCGCTGATTTCCTGAATGAGAAACTAGGAAGCCAAAGACAGAAGTGTATATTCTTCCCTCATAAGAATTTCTTTAAATCCACAAATTTAAACTCTTAGAAACTTATCTTCACAAATCCCAAATGTCTACATATTTTATTCTTGTAATCTTTTGGACATAGGGGATAACAATTATTTGTGGTCACTTCTTGGAATCTAGACAAATCCAGGCTAATCTGGTTGGATGGCTGGAGCAGGAGATCACATGGCAGAAGCACTGTGATGCTATATAATTCAAATATTGAGGACTCCAAGTTCTGTAGGCAACGTTTAAAGTGGTGTAACTACCACTGCAGCTTATCAGTAACTCATGCATCATATTAAAATCCATGTTAGTGATTTCTTTACACATTTCTGTGAGTGGCACAAGGACTCCACCTGTATTGAAAGTGTCAAGTGGTGGGGTTGGCAAGAGAGGAAAGTGATAACTGCCCCATTTGGGGAAGTTTCTAACATGGAATTTGTGTAAGGTGATAAGAGCTATGGTGTCTTTGCAGATGCCCTTTATCAGGTTGATAATATTCTATTTCTAGTTGGTTGAGTGCTTTCATCATGAAGGGTTGTTGAATTTTGTCAAGTGTTCTTTTTGTATTTACTGAGATGATCAATGGCTTTTGCCCTTTATTTGATTAACATAGTGTATTACATCACCTAATTTTCAGATATTAAACCAACCTTACATTCTGGGAATAAATCCCATTTGGTTATGTTATATAATGCTTTTTATATATTGCTAAATTTGATTTGCTAGTATTTTTTAAACAAATTGTATTTTAATTTTATTAATTTTTTTTTTTTTTTTTTTAGAAAGCAAGAAAGAGCAAGCAGTAGAGGGAGACAGAGAATCCTAAGCAGGGTCCACGCCCAGTGTGGAGCCCTATGTGTGGCTCAATCTCACAACCATGAGACCATGACCTGAGCTGAAACAGAGTTGGACACTTAACTGACTGAGCCACCCAGGCACCCCTGATTTGCTAATATTTTTGTTGTGGAGCTTCTATATTAATAACATATATTAGTCTGTAGTTTTCTTGTGATATATTTGTCTGGCTTTGGAATCAGGAACATACTGTTCTCATAGAAATAATTTGGAAGCATTTTTCTATTTTTTGAAAGAGTTTATGAAGGATTAGTATAAATGTTTTATTTTTTATTAATTTTTTTTTAACATTTTTACTTTTGAGAGACAGAGCATGAATGGGAGAGGGTCAGAGAGAGAGAGGGAGACACAGGATCCAAGCAGGCTCTAGGCTCTGAGCTGTCAGCGCAGAGCCCAACATGGGGCTCAAACTCACAAACTGATCTGAGCTGAAGTCAGACACCCAACCAACTGAGCCACCCAGATGCCCCAGCATAAATTCTTTAAATTCTTTAAATGTTTGGTTGAGTTAACCAGTGAAGCCATTTGGGTCTGAGCTTTTCTTTGTGGGTGTCTTAAAATGACCAATTCAATCTCTTTATTTGTTACAGGTCAGTCAGATTGTTTTTATTTTTGAGTTAGTTTCAGTAGTTTGTGCCTTTCTGGAAATTTGTTCATTTCGTCTAAATCATTTATTTTGTTAAGTACAGTGGTTCATAGTATTCCCTTAGAATTCTTTATTTGTGTACGGTAATATTCCCTCTTTATCTTCCAGATTTTAGTAAATCAAGTCTTTTCTCTTGTTTTCTGTCAGTTTAGCTAACGGTTTGTCAACTTTGTTGGTGTTTTCAATAAATCATCTTTTGGTTTCAATGTTTTTCTCTATTGTTATTCTATTCTCTATCTCATTAATTTCTGCTCTCTTATTACTTCTTTCCTTCTGCTTGCTTTCCATAAACCTGTCTGGTCTTTTGGCTTGTCTCTCCTGGCATTAAACCTTTCCCCTCCTAGTGAACTAGAGCAAGGGTGATTGGAGCCATTTTATCAAAATATGTATAAAATATGTATAAGTGTATATGACATATACATATATTTAATAAAGAAACTAAACAATTACATTAATGTAGTTAGGAAGCAAAATATTTGGTATAAAACAGATACAAGTGCAAAAATCAAGTAATTAACAAAACTTGTAATGTAAAATTTGAATTGAAACCATCTGTATGATCTCATGATTTATTTTTCTTTTTTAAGTACATATACTTTCTAGATCTGTCCATTGGAAAGGTCTAAAAACAATGAAAAACTGGAACACCTAGATTACACACAAGATAGGACAGGAAATACACAAGATGGATGTGGAAGTCTATCAAAGCCAGCTGCTGAAGATTATTATGAATGGATCAAAAGGACTCAGAAACAAACTGAAATCTCTTTCACAAACCAAATATAGGGCAGTCTGAACATTAGTAAGTATAATGAATGCAAAGGATTTAAACACAAATATATAAAAATCTATGTATTCATACTCTAGTGGGGAAAAAACCCCTAAAATATTTGTCATCTTTGGAAGTTTCTAGATGTTGTGATACACCGCCCAAATTCCCTTTAGGAATGAAAGATTGCCTCTGCTAAAGGTAGTTGCCTTGCCCAAAATCATGTCCCTGTTTTTAAATCATGAGTAATACTAAAAGTTTCAGGGAATGCTGACAGCAATATTCTTTTGGATAGCTTGGGGAAGTTCCAAAAATGGTTGAAGTCTGGGATTAAACAACAGCAATAACACACGCACACGATTTCTTTAGAAAAAGGGGAAGTGCCTCAAATTACATCAACTATCGCATTTAAATCAGCACTAACAGGATTACCAGATAATCCTGATTTAGAGGCCAGCATTAAAAAATATTTGGCAAAGATACTATCAGAGTACATTTTGTTTACTAGAGTAATATTTTATACGTATATGGCGTACGTGTATACATGGGGCCTCTAAATAAAATGTATTTCTTACTCGACATCGGGGAAAATATGTTTGAAACAGTCTCCCAGATTCTGCTCCTTAAAGCCTGGATCACAGGAAACGATGTAGGACGTTCGCTAGTCTGGAGCGAGACTCCCCCTCCCTGGCCTCTGCGTACTTACGAAGGAGTCGCTCACGACTAGCACCACGTTGGGTGTAACGGGCCAAGCCCCAGCAGCTCCTCGCCTGTGCCCTCCGGCCCTGGGGCCTGGTGCTGCCAGCGCTGTGGCTGCGACCACCGCCACCCACAGCAGCAGCATTGCGGAGAGCAGTTCAGGGCCGCCACCCTATAGGAACGCCTATGGAAATAGGTGGGCGGAGATCGCACAATTCACAGATCTCCTCTAGCGTTGTACCAGCCGAACTACAATTCCCAGCAGGCTGGGCACGGACACATGCGCAAAGCGGGCATTCCTTAACTCACATTAAGACCTTTTAAGCAAATACCGAGCGAGCTAAAACTCAGCCACTTGCAGTCACGTGAACGATGCGTGGGGAATGCGCATGCGCCCGGACTCCCCCCTTGGCGTTTGGAGAAGCATCTGTCCCAGGTGGGTTTGGGTCGCTCGCTGTAGCTTTTGCAGGAGTCGGAGGCAATACGGGATTGAAACGATTACTAGAGAGAGAAAGGGTCAGGGGCCAGGGCTGCTCATTTTGTGTCGCGCAAGCATGACTGAGTATTAGCCAAGACCGTGAACTAAGCGATGATGAGGTGGCAGCGCGTCTGTCACTTAAGTTAGATGGGGCGGTTCTTTGTGGGGCTTCTGACTTTACCGCCTCAGGCACAATGTGGATTCATGGGGCTCTCGAATACATTCTCCCAAGGAAATTTCTAGCCTGACACATCTTATTGTCAGTGCAGTAGGATTTGTCGTGTGACGTGGAGTGGGGAGCGGGGCCTAGTGAGTTAAGTTTCATGTTCTGGACGGGGAAAAGCTTAGGTGCATCTTGTTTTCAGAGTGCAAAGGAGAGGGGGGGGAACAGGGTCTCACGGGAAGAAATATTGAGCTGTGTGACTAGTTCCATTGATTTACTTGGGTTCAGAATACCATTGTTCTGCAGAAAATCACTGGTCTCTCTTGACTGTTGAAATACTTTGGAGAATTCTGGAAGAAGCCGATTTCGGCCCCAGAGCCAAATTTTTATTTCATTATCATGGTTTCAGTTATATTGTTTGTTCATCACGTTAGTCGTGTTAATAGGAGACAGGAAAAGGAGGAGTTACAGTTCTTAACATAGAATCAACTCAGTTTACTATATTCTGTAATCCTCCTTCACCATTTTGCAGATGGGAAAACGGAGGCTTGGACAGAAAATGATTTACCCAAGATTACACAGGGAGCCAGTCTGAGCGGATTTGAACTTTAGTAGTCTGTGTCCTAACTCACTTCAATTCTCTGTTCCTAGTTATAAAATTTCAAGACATTTTCTTGAGCCTAAACTCTATTTTTCGTATAGACAAATTCTTTAAAAAAAAATTTTTTTTAATGTTTTATTTATTTCTGAGAGAGAGAGAGAGCAGGGAAGGGGCAGAGAGAGAGGGAGACACAGAATCAGAAGCAGGCTCCAGGCTCTGAGCTAGCTGTCAGCACAGAGCCCGACGCGGGGCTCGAACCGACGAACCGCAAGATCATGACCTGAGCCGAAGTTAGACACTTAACCGACTGAGCCACCCAGGCGCCCCTCGTATAGACAAATTCTTAAGAAGCATTCCTAAGCTCAGTGTGAGAATACAAACAATAGTTTCTGTCCACAGTAACTTACACTGTAGGGAAACAAAAGTAACATGTGTGAAACTGTAGTCTTAAAGTGTGGGAGGTAATGTAGGTCAGCTACTTCATGATCAGGATGTGTTTCAAAAATTTGTTTCCAGTTAATTTTGAATGTGGAATGCATTCTATCATAGAAACATTGTTGACCTTTAGATTTTTATTTTTTTTTATTTTATTTTTTAAATGTTTATTTGAGACAGAGAGAGACAGAGCATGAGTGGGGGGAGGGCCAGAGAGAGAGGGAGACAGAATCTGAAGCACACTCCAGGCTCTGAGCTGTCAGCACAGAGTCCGACGTAGGGCTTGCACGCACTAACCGTGAGATCATGACCTGAGCTGAAGTCGGCTGCTTAACCGACTGATCCACCCAGGCACCCCTAGATTTTTATAAAACATATTTATTTGTGGTGTGGTACTATTTCTGTGAACAGTATTTACTCTCTCTGGCCTTGTTTTCAGAGGACATATATTCTGAAGTCCTGCTCAGAATGACAGGAACAAATCTCTTTTTTTTTCTCTCTCCCCTTGGCAGTGCCCATGGGAGCAGGTGCTGCAGTGAGTTGAATCAAGGTGGATATTTTAGGGCCCCAGAGACATAGTGCTGGAAGAATCTAAGAGGCTTCTAGGTCTACTTCCCATCTGACATTAAATTTGTCTTGCAACATTCCTGCCAAGTGAATTGTCCAGTCTGTGCTTTTTTATCTCTAGTGATGGAAATACACTTTGTTGGAGCAGCCCATTCCATATTTGTCATGTTTAATTATTAAAAGTTCTCATTTTGAGCTGAAGTCAGTCTCCCTCTACTTTTAATCATTTGTTGCTCTGTTTCTCTTCGTTTTTACCTGAGTAATAACCTTTTCAACAATGCTTCTTGCTTCTTCACCAATTTTTTTTTTTTTTTTTTTTTGCTAAGGCCTTCCCCATTTCCTTCAGCTAGTTGTATAATTGCAACGTTTCTTCATCATTTTGCTCATTCTTGTGGACATAAAGCATTTTTACAGATCAGTAACTGTCCGAAAAGGTACTTTTGAGGGGTGTTTCTGCCCGTCTTTATGTGTACACGTGCCTGTATACTTTTTGCAGTGAGGGTAGGTGCTCCATTACATGTACGTTTAAATCATGAGACTGTATGTTAGAGATTGCTTGCTTCTGTGAAATACTTAACTGCAGTTCAGAAAGATCTTCAATTGAAAGATCTTGGTATAGATTATGATTCTCTGTAGTTCTTTTAATGTCCAGTATACCTGCAGCACTATATTCCGCCTTAGGAAAAGGAGGCTAAGTGTGAAGTTAGTGAGTATGTGGAATAAATCCAGTATTGTCTTCACCGTTGGTGATTCTGTGATTATTTGTTGATTATCTACAACATACTAGACACTGTAGGAAACAAAAGAGAGTAATAGAAAAAGTCTTTGCTTCTAAGGAACTTCCAGTTGTGGGAAACAAGCACATTATTTTAAATTTAATAACAGTATAAAAGGTATAAAAAATATAGTTAATTGCCAAACATACAAAAACAATACCCAGAGTATCCCAAATTATGCTTTGGAGAATGCTCATGTGCTTCAAAATTAATTGCTTTTCATTAAAGTAAATGTTCCATTGTAATGTAAGTTTTAGAAATGCTAGGTTAAAATATATTTGGGTCTTTAGGACTTCTCAGAGCCTTTAGAGTGCTAATATACATTTAGAATGACTTTAAAAGAGTGAGATATATAATGTGTAGTATTAACAAAATTAGTAGATGGTCTATTAATACCTTTTAGCATATGAATATTCCTTGCAATACTTTTTTGAAATGTTGGCATAGATTAAAAGTGTTAGAAGTTCAGGGGCACCTGGTTGACTCAGTTGGTTAAGTGTTTGACTCTTGATTTTGGCTCAGGTTGTTACGTCATGATTTGTGAGATCTAACCCCAGCTCAGGCTTTGTGCTGACAGTGCTGAGCCTGCTTGGGATTCTCTACCTCCCTCTCTCTCTCTGCTCTTCCCCACTCTTGCCCATTCTCTCTCAAAATAAATAAACTTAAAAAAATAAAAATAAATGTGTTAGAAGTTCAGACTAGTGAGATTCATCTAAGAAGCTTTTATGCTTCACACTTGAATTTGGCCTTGATTACATGTACCATTTGAGTAGATAGAAGCAAGTGTGAACAGGCTAAATGAGAGAAGCAAAGATGTCCAAGCAGAAAGTATTGGGGGATAGTGAAAAAAGTAATGTGAGCTGATACCAGAAAAGAGATGCTTCCTTTCTCATTTTAGCTAATTGAGAATTACTGCCTTTTGGCAGTGGGAAAACTAAATGTTTAGAGTAGGCTTTGGGAGCTGGATAATCTACCATTTATTGAGTACATATTACTCAATAGGTGTTGGATATGTAAGGAACTCCAAAGATGTAATACTTTTGTTTGGGGATTTGTTGACCTGGGAGACAGGACACATCAATATAACATAGTTAAAAAAAAAAAAAAGTCAAACAAACAAAAAAACATTGGTTAAGTTTGGATCGAATAGCTCAACTAATAAATGTTTCAGTGGTTCAGAGGATAGAGTGGTCTCTTTACCCTGGACTGGTATTCATGTGATTCAAAGAAGATACTTGTATTTGTTGATAGCATCTTTTGAGGAACATTGGTAAGAAGGTTACTTCTTGATACACATTAGAGGTTTCAAATGTGTAGAGAAAGTTTGTAGTAATCATTAGGAATAGAAAAAAAGTAGTAAAGTTGATTGAGAGGGTGGCAGTAGATAAGGAGACTAGAACTAATCTGCAGCTGACCCTTGAACAATGTAGGAATTAGGGGTGCTGACCCCCACCAAGCGGTCGGAATTCCATGTGTAACTTTTATTCCTCAAAAGCCCAATTACTAATAGCCTCCTGTGGACTAGAAGCCTTATCAATAGTAAACACATGATTTTGTACGTTATATACATAAAATACTGTATCCTTATAATAAAGTAATCTAGAGAAAAGAAAAGGTTATTAAGAAATCATAAGGAAGAGAAAAGATCCATTTCTAAGTGGACCTCAAACCTGTGTTATTTGAGGGTCAGCTGTGTAATATATTCAGGTACTGCATTTACATACATATGAAATAAGTGATGTAATCCTCACTTTACCAATAAGAAAATAGGCTTGGAGTAGTAAAGTAAGGTGTCCGAGGTCGGGTTGTACTGGAGTCCAGATATTTCCAATTTAGTTATGGTTTTGTGAATGGGTATGGTAGCATGAAGGGGCTGACAAAATCTAGGGTATTTTGTAAGAACAGTGTTGAAGTGACTGAGTGATAAGCTACAGTCAGGTTGGTTTGGGGCTCAGAGAAGTTAGTGTAATGGAGAGTTAGGTATTTACTTTTACCTTCCCTCCCTACCCCTCTTGTTTTCTTGTTTTAACTTTTATTTTACTTTCTTAAACATTATTTAGATCACAATACTTTTTTTTTTTTTTTTTTTTTTACATTGGGGCATTTTGCATTTTATTTGCATGCTTGTATTACATCCCTAAAAAAGAATCTTAGGATTTACCCTCCTATGTGTTTTCCTCTTGCTTCTACCTGGTCCGTGATGCCACCTGAGGTTATCAGTCCAGTGACGTCTGCCATTTTTCTAGATCTCTGAGTTGTACATCACACCTGGAACTGATCACTACACACTTGCTTAACCTGCCGGTGAGGTTCACAACAGTTTTCTCAGCTCTGTGATCATCAGTCATTTCAAAGTTGCCTATGTGATTGTGCTTCATCATCAGAGTTAGAAGCCAGACGATGACTTTGGAGCATGGCCTAGTAAGAACCTGGCATTTGCCTCTCTTTTAGCATTGTTATGCTCTTGAGAGCCCTGCCAGGACATTCATGAGCACCATTATGACAGCATGGAAAGATGGCGGAAAGAGGAGGCTCCAATACTTATTTTCTTAATAGTAAGACTGTTTTCTGTAGAACTAACCATTCTATTTTAGTATACTGCCAGTAAACTCCCTTTCTCTTTTTTGTTCACCCCCACCTGCTTCTCTTAAAATTTGTTTATTTCCTTGTTTAAAGTAGCATGGCTTTTTTTTTTTCATTTCTTTGAAGTCACTTCCATTCTCTCCCTGAAACATTCTAGGTTAATTTTGACAGAATTTATCCCAGAGAGCCCATCAAAAGGTACTTAGAATTATATCATGTAGAATTTGTGTGAATCTTTCAAATGGTTATTTAGATGGGATTTTTGACATTTAAAAACTTTTTCTCTATTTTCATTAGATTATAAATTAATCTAGCTACATGATGTGGGCAACATTTTACATATTTGTAAGTTGTTTTTTTTAATTTTTAAAAATTTTTAAGTGTTTATTTATTTTTGAAAGAGAGAGAGAGAGAGAGGGAGCACGGGCGCGAGCAGAGGAGGGGCAGGTAGAGAGGGAGACACAGAATCCAAAAGCAGGCTCTAGGCTCTGAGCTGGCTGTCAGCACAGAGCCCGACACAGGGCTCGAACCCATGAACCTCAAAATCATGACCTGAGCCAAGGTTGAACGCTTAGCTGATTGAGCCACCCAGGCATTCTTAACATATTTATCATTCTTTACACACATAAAACAGAGTCACTTTAGTGTAGTTACGCTCCACATAGGGATTAAATAAGTGCTGTTAATTATCCTGGATTCAAAATAAAGTAGCATAGAAATAGTTGATACTCTTTTTTTGGCTCAATTTTTTATACTGAGGTTAATGTATTTTGAGTTTCTGGAATGTTTTTTGATAATTTTTCTGATTGCTTATGGATGTTGTTTTATCACCAGACCCTGTGGGAACACAGGCCAATTCAGAAATTTGGGGAAAGAAGAAAAGATGAAAAAATATACCTAACTATTTCTTGTGTTTTAAGTTATGAATTCTGAAAATTAAACCTGAACATGATGTCTTAAAAAATTCACAGAGTTTTGGGTTGTTTATCATCCTTTTTATGTGTCTAATTATTTCATGTTTTACTTAATTTAGATGGATAATGGTTAAGGAACAATCTGAAATTCAAGTCAAAAAGAAGGTAGCAGATAATAGGTAAAAGGTAAGTGTCCAGAATGCTAAATATGTAATAGGTAATTGGAGTGTATTTTTACTTAATGATTGTTTTTACCAATTGCTTTCAGAGGAAGGGTGTGATGATATAGGTTGTTATGCCAGACTATAGGTCATCACAAAACACCTTCAGACTTTTGTTACTTGATTTAAAAGTATCAAATTTTGCTTTTCTGTAATTATTTTCTCTTGTCATTATTGTTATTGTTATTCACTGTTTTGTTGTCATTTTTGCTTTGTGGAGTCTTTGTATCTGTACAGCAGAATGTAGTTGAAGGTTCCATAGCTTTAGCTGGGGTGTGTAGGACATAGCAGTTCATCCACCTACATCTGTTAGTTTTGAGATTTAGCATTTTGGCACGTTTGTCACTTTCTAACCTTTTTAATGCAGTTATTGCTACTTTTTATGCTTGATGTGTTGAATAAAAATCCTTTTGGTTTGGTACAAGAAAACCTTTCACTGAGTGAACGTGCAAAATGAATGCTCTTATTGAGAAAGAATGACATGAGATTGAGAAGAAAAAAACAGAAGAGATTGTCAGGAGAAAGTGGGTGAGGCTGTGGAAGACTATTAAAGACACTTGTAAGAGAGCTAGATTTTACTTTGACGTGTTGGAAATGCTTGAAATAGAGGGAAGTGTCTCAAATACAGGTTACATGGAAATATTTTTGTTAGTGGGATTTTACCCTCTGAAAGTGGGTTTGCTGATACCTTTAGAAGGTTAGTAGTTAGGAAAGCTTTGTTTAGAAAATGAATGGATGAGCCTCTCTCTTCTCCATTCCAGCTCCCAAAAGTAGGAAGAAGTTTGTAGGCCTAGAAAGGGAAAGATTATTTTGTCTTTTCAAAAATTAGTTAATATGCTAAAGCTGTTGTATGTCTGTATATCTACATTGTCTATATCTGCACATCTCTACCTGTATAAATGTTACGGGAAAAGAGAGGGCCTCAGTGCTAGCATACTGTGCTAAATGCTAGATCAAGTGAAGAAGGATTAGGGAGAGAAGAATAGAAGATTCCACTGCAGCAAGAGTAATTGTAATTACATGGTGAGACATATAAGGATACAGAAGGGTATTAAACATTAATTGGTTGCCAAGAGAACAATGGAGTTTGTCTATTGTGGCCTTTAAAAATAAGTTAGGGTTGTCTGAGTAGCTCATTCATTTAAGCATCTGACTTCAGCTCAGGTCATGATCTCACAGTTTGTGGGTTGGAGCCCTGGGTCAGGCTCTGTGCTCACAGCTCAGAGCCTGGAGCCTGCTTCAGATTCTGTGTCTCCCTCTCTTTCTGCCCCTCCCCTGTGCATGCTTTGTCTCTCTCTGTCTCTCAAAAATGAATAAATGTTAAAAAAATTTTTTTTAAATAACTTATGTAGAGGCATTTAACAGCTCTGTGTTGGCTGCTATAGTTAAGTCTAAACTTGTCTGTCTGTCTGACTTTTAAGGTCTTCTGTAGTCTATTGCTCTGCTTTATCTACTGAACCTCGTTTTCTTCTGGTTCTCAGCAAGTCCCTTTTGTTCTACACTGCCCAGTTTTCACATTGTTTCCTACATATGCCATGTTTATTTCTATTTCTCTGACTTGGCTGATGCATTTGCTTCTGACTGGAGCAATTTCTTTCCTCCCTCCATTCTTAAATTCTGTCTTTCCTAGTATCCCTTAATTACTTCACATCACACTTTTCCTGCTTTGAACTCCTATTGCAGTTGTACTCATTATCCATAGTTTCATGTTTGATTCTCTAATGACTCATGTTTTAAGTATTTCTTTTGATTTCGAACAGGAGCCTTTTTTCCCCCTATTTCTTTAGTGTCATTTGCAGCATATAGCTTGGGAGCTGCATGTAGGATTAGTGGTGGCTGATTTTACCTTGTCTTTATTGTTTTTTTTTTATTAAAAATGTTTTTTTAATGTTTAATTTTGAGAGAGAGAGAGAGACACTCCTTGGTATCTCTTGTAATCCTTTGCTGTTGGTCAAGATTAGTTGTTCATCATCATTGATTTCTCTTCTGTTTTAATCTTCAGAGTTACCTACCCAACATAACTTTGGTGTGAGAAAATTTAATGTGAAATCAGCATTGAAATTTATTGCCTGTTCCAGTCAAAGTTTGTAGGCTATAGAAAAAAAAATACTGAAGTTTGCACCTATAAATTTATACCAAGGTAAACTCAGGTAAGAGAGCAGTTTCTAAAATAAGAGCGTATGAAGGGCACCTGGGTGGCTCAGTCTGATAAGTATCTGACTTTGGCTCAGGTCATGATCTCACAGTTCGTGGGTTCAAGCCCCCCGTGAGGCTCTGTGCTGACAGCCAGCTCAGAGCCTGGAACCTGTTTCAGATTCTGTATCTCCGTCTCTCTCTGACCCTCCCCTGCTCACACTGTCTTTCTCTCTCAGAAAGAAATAAAACATTAAGAATAAAATAAAATAAGAGATATACTGCTTTAATTGTATAATTAATGTAATTAGGCAAAAGTCAGTTTCCTGTGTATTTAAGGAATCTGATTCTAGCTGCAGATAAATTGATTTTATGATATGTTAATTTTTATATTACTTTGAATCTAACATTCTTTAAGTCAAAACAATTAGGTCTTTTTTTGTTTTTTTTTTGGTTTTTATTTTGTTCTATTTTAGGAGGTACCTGAGTGGCTGCGTTGTTTAAGTGGCCAACTTGGGCTCAGGTCATTATCTCACAGTTTGTGAGTTTGAGCCCTACATTGCACTCTGTGCTCTCTCCCCCTCCCCTCCTCGTACTCTGTCTCTCTCTGTCTCTCAAAAATAAATAAATGTCAAAAAGTTTTTTTAATTAAATTAATATAGCTTAGTGCTCGCTTTGGCAGTACTTATACTAAAATTAATATAGCTTAAATTTAAATGAAGAAATATTTTACCTACCAGTTGAAATGTCTTTTTATGGTTTAAATTAGCGCATAATCCTCTAGCATTTTCATTGCCTTCATTTAAGGGTAAACATCATGTTTATTTCTCTCACATACTGCTCTATGGCTATAACTCTACAGTGACCCTTACCATGAAGAAAGTTAATTCATATTTTATAGAAATCAGTGTTGAAATGATACTTTCTTACACTCTTATGTCATTGTTACTAAAATTTGTGTTAGTGTTTTTACTTTGTGATTTGGGCTTATTCTACTAAATCTTGCTTAATGTAGAACCGATTGAGATTGATATGTATTTTGGGTCCTGGTACATTAGATCATCTGTGTTTTATCCTACTATATGAACAATGAGTATAACTCAAATATAACTCACTTTTAACAAATACTTATTAATGTGTACAATTTATCAGATACTAGGTTCTGGCAATAATACAAAGTAGTACACAACACAACCACAGACAAAAATCCCTGTCTCCATGGAACTTGTATTCTGGTGGGTTTGGAGAACAGATAATAAATAAAATAAGTAAAATATATAGTGTATTAGATGCTAGATGTTAGGAATGGGGTTAAGGCAATATTGGGTGGTTGGGTGTTGGGGATGTGGAAGTATTGAAATTTTAAATAGCTTGGCTAGCCAGGGTTTCACCAAACAATGACATTTGAATAAAAATCTGAAGAGGTAAGAGAATATGCTATGTGTACCTTAAGGTGTAAAGAGTATCCCAGGGAGAAGGTTTTTCATACGCCTTTTGCAGATAATTAAGTTTGTTGGAACCGTTGTAATTAGACAGGTAGTATTATAGGTTGACTTAGCCTTTTTATTTTGACAGAATGTCCAGCAAGGAAGTAAAGACTGCTCTAAAAAGCGCTAGGGATGCAATCAGAAACAAAGAATACAAAGAAGCTTTGAAACATTGTAAGGTAACTGATTTTTTTTTCCTTCCACAATGAAAGTATGTTTCCACTCACAGGCATTATGGATGTAATAGGTATATCATTTATTGTCTGAATACAACAAAAATGCCTATGTTGTTTAGGAGCACCATTAGAGTGGTTGTGCTCAGACAAACTAATTCACCATTCTTAATTTTGTCTTAATTTTGATAAGATTGCAACTTATCAAAACCATGTTCTTACAACCTGAATATCTGTGTGGTATCTTTTGATGGCTTATACTATGGAGAACTATTATATCCTAAAGTTCTCCTTTAATGGTATGTTGACATTGTAATTCTATTTGGTTTGTGCATGGGAGACTCAGGATTCTAAAGCTCCTTTGTATGCTGCTGATGAGAACGTGCCTGTCCAGAGGGAGAGAAATAGACTGTGCAGGAGGGAGAGAGAGTAGTGGTATAAGTGAAGTCCTTGGAAGGTAAGAGTGGATGGGACCCCACGTTTGAGAGGAGGGTCTTTGATACTTCTTCCATCTTAGGAGGAGGAAAGATAGGTGTGAATCCATATAGGGTCAGACTTGTAGATTTGGGGGTAGGAAGAGAGGAATTTTGCCTTCCGATGTCTTCTATTCTCTTAGTGAGGTATAAGCCGAGAGTGGAAGAGCAATTGTATAGGAGTGTTGAGATGAAGGAAGGTATGCAGTAGTTGCTATTTACTGGGAAAACTAACTTACTAGTAAGGGTTGGAAAGGATTGCCAGGCCCTACTGAATGTCCATGTGAAGTTTCATGTTACTGAAGTAAAATCAGTGAACTCGCTTGTGTAGTTTCTTCCTTCATGTTCAGCTTCGTAGGATTAGAAATGGGCACGTTGTGGGTCAAGTATGAATGTTGAGAAAGATGATGGGGAAGAGAGGAGAAGGAGTTGAGGATGTTTGCAAGGAAGTGATGACAATGATAGGGCAGGGGAATCTAAGCCGGGAAAGGACGGATGAGAATTGGGAAGTGTGGCAAGAGTAAAAAAGAGGATGGGCTCAACTAATTGGACATATCAGAGGTTAAAGAATTGTTAGCTCTGGGGGGCGCCTGGGTGGCTCAGTCAGTTAGGCGTCCGACTTCAGCTCAGGTCATGAGCTCACAGTTCGTGAGTTTGAGCCCCTCATCGGGCTCTGTGCTGACAGCTTGGAGCCTGAAGCTGCTTCCAATTCTATGTCTCCCTCTTTCTCTGTCCCTCCCCACTCACACGCTATCTCTCTCTCTCTCTCTCAAAAATAAATAAACATTCAAATAAAAAAAGATAATTATTAGCTTTGGTAGTTACCTCATTGTTGGGTTTTTGGGAGACAACGTTGTTGGATAGAATGGAATTTGTGCTATAGATAGGTGACAGATTGCTAGAAGTGTTACGTGGATGCATATAATCACAATAATCTGGCTCAACTCATGTGAATACTCTTATTTTCTCTAGAATATGTAAAATCTTAAAAGCTGATTTCATTTTAGCTGCTAGTTTTGTTTTCTTATACTAGAACTTACTGGTTTTAAACTTTTACCTTAGCAAATAGCTGATATTTCTGAAAGCAATAGCTCTACATATAATTTTTATTCCCGTTGACAGGTGGTGTTTAAACATTCATCACCACTATTCATTTTGAACATATTTGTTATAGTCACATTGGAGTCAGTCTACTTTCCTACCCTACAATTTCAAATGAAAACTCTTTTCTGTCTAAGGGGTCATTGTTTTCATAGTGAAAGAAAATGTGGAAGTTGGTTAGGGTGAAATGATAGGGAAAACAGTTCTGTGAGTTGACCCGTAGCAGTGTGGAGTGGAAGCAGGCAGGATGGTTGGGTGAGATGAATAGTCTTACTCTTTTTTATATAGCACTTTCAAGGAGCATGGGGAGGCATTATATGGAGGCATCAGGATTACTTGGGCAGCTTTTAAAAAACATGTCTGATATTTTTGACCCTTTACAGTTATTGATCCAGTTCCACTCCTCCTCTCCTTCAGGAAACTGAAGATCAGAGAGGTTAAGTGGCTTTCTTAAGACCACTCAGTAGCAGGGGTGCCTGGGTGGCTTAGTCAGTTAAGCGTCCGACTTTCGCTTAGGTCATGATCTCACGGTTCGTGGGTTCGAGCCCCGCGTCGGGCTCTGTGCTGACTGCCAGCTCGGAGCCTGGAGCCTGTTTTGGAGTCTGTGACTCCCTCTCTCTCTGACCCTCCCCTGCTCATGCTGTCTCTCTCTCTCTCCTAGAAATAAATAAAAATATTAAAAAAAAAAAAAAAGACCACTCAGTAGCAGATCCAGATTTCCTGACACTCAAGTAAACTCTTTTAGTTGTTTTTTGCCCAGATGCTTCCAAAATTTAATGATCTGCTCTTTTAATTTTTTCAACCAGACAGTGTTGAAACAAGAGAAAAATAACTACAATGCCTGGGTTTTTATTGGTGTTGCTGCAGCTGAGCTAGAACAACCTGATCAGGCCCAGGGTGCCTATAAGAAAGCTGCTGAACTAGAGCCAGACCAATTACTGGCTTGGCAGGTAAGTACAAATTATGTTCCCTATGTTATTGTAAAGAATTTTTTTCGCATTTTAAAATATAGGTAACAGCTTTAAAATAAGCATTGAAACCTTTACTTACCTCACAGGAGAAAAAAATATTAAATGTATTGTTTTTCCAAACCAGAAAGGTAGTTAAAAAAAGAATACGATGCCAGTGATGCCGTTACCATTATTTAACATCCAATCCAATGAGTTATTTCTAAATATGAGGTTTAGAACTGAAATATAATTATATCAATTTCTAACTCTATTATGTGTGCATATGAAAGACTTATTAAGAATATTCTTTATGCTTGAGGGAAAAATGTATATTAATGTTTTCTAAAAGTAAAGTATAAAAATTTGCAATGTAAACATTTGAATACAAGTGAAATTCTTTTTTCTTATTTAATGGCCTTTGTGTTTTTTGTTGGGTTCTCCAACTTTTTCATATTTAATATGTTTGTTTCCTATCTCAACCACATCTTAGAAACTGATTTCTAGTAGGCTTGAGAGAACATGAACCTGTTTGCCTTTTTATGTGAACAAGAACATGAGTGGGGATATCTGGTAACACACTTAGATGCCTGCTTTTATTATGTATTAATTGACTTAGGATATCTGATCTTTACCTGAAGGAAAGATGACAGTCTCCACAAACTGCTTGGACTTTTTTTTTTTATTTGGCCATATGAAAGTAGTGTCATATGGTAATGTCTCAAGAGTTAAGATTATATAGTCATTCATAAGTATTTTTTTGTTGTGAGACACTTCAAATGTATTTTCAGAAGTAAAGAGAATGGTACAATGAGCCCCTCTGGCTATCACCTAGCTTCATTAAAAACCCACACATTGTCAGTGTTTTTTCATCTATACTTTCATCTATTCTTCCTCACCCCTAATTACCTGGAGGCAAATCCCAGACATATTATTTCATTTGTAAATTGTAATTTTTATTATAATCTTTGTAGATTGTCACTTTATTTAGCAAAATGAGTGTGACAACATTGTAGTTTTTGGAAAAGTAATCTTCATCATTTCCTATTTCAGGGGTTAGCAAGCTTATATGAGAAATGTAATCACATAAATGCTAAGGATGACTTACCCGGTGTTTACCAAAAGCTGCTGGATCTTTATGAAAGGTAATCACTGTATGGGGAAGGGCAGTGTCTTTAAAGCTTTAATTGGAATAAACTGATAAAAACTAATACAGAAGTACTCCAGACGTTTACTGGGAATTAAAAAGCATTTTTTCTTTCATACTGTTGTTACAGAATCTCGATTGTGACTGAAACAATCAAAACACTATTAATGTGAGGACTGATTAATTGGGGAACTTTAATATAGTTTTCAGTTAAGATCATGGAAGATATTATTTCTTAAACCTTTTATTTTTTAATGGGAAGCTCATTTTCTAAAATTTTCTTGTGGTATGAAAGAAGATAATGTTCTAATTTAAAGAGGATATGTTTTAATTTAAAATAGTACGTGACTGTATTATTGGGATTTATTAATTTTAGTATCTTAAGCCCTTGGTTGTTTTCAATAATCAGATTTAAAATCGTATTTTTTCTTTATTCTAAGTGTTGACAAACAGAAGTGGTGCGATGTCTGTAAGAAACTTGTGGATCTGTATTACCAAGAAAAGAAACACATAGAGGTTAGTAAATGATTTGCTGGAGTGGTAGACTTCTTTTAATAAAGCCATTATTAAAAGAAAGCTTTCAGGGTACCTGAGTGGCTCATTGGTTAAGAGTCTGACTCTCGTTTCAGCTCAGGTCATGATCTCATTGGTTTGTGAAATTGAGCCCCATGCATCGGGCTCTGCCTGGGATTCTCTCTCCCTGTTACTCTGCCCCTCCCCCACTTGCGAGCATGTGCTCTCTCTCTCTCTCTCTCTCTCTCTCAAAATAAATAAATAAACATTAAAAAAAGAAAACTGTCATTTAGCTTATGGGAAAATTTAAAAAATTATTATGTATTATGATATTAAAAGAATATATAGAGAGAATACAAATTACAGCGTTTTGGAACTAAGTTAGAATTCAAATTTTAGTTCTCATAATTTCCAAACCCTCTTGAAACTGGGCAGGGATACGTAAATAAATAGAAGCATCACCTGTAGAATTTAGTGATGCATGTGTATAGCATCCATAGTGGATGTGATAAGTTAGGAAGTTTGGGCCGTGTAGTCTTTTTCCTGTTTCTACTCTGGTGTCTCAGTAACAGCTCTGTGGATATGCCTAGTCACCTTCTTTTTTGTAGAATTCATAGTAAATGGAGTTCTGGGCTTTTGCTATTTTATATATTAGCAGATGGGAAATATTTTTATTTGTAGATTTTATATTTTGCACTGCATTTTTGATATTTAAGATAAAAATAACTGTTTAAATCTTCCTCTTCATAGGTGGCCCGAACATGGCACAAATTGATAAAGACACGGCAGGAGGAAGGTGCAGACAACCAAGAGCTTTATCAGCTCTGGAGGAGATTGACTCAGTTGCTGGCTGAGAGTACGGAGGATCAGAATAATGAGACTCAGCAATTGGTATTGACCCATTTATTCCCTACAGTTTGTGTCATGAAAATTGATCATTTAATTGAATTTAGCAAATGGAAACATAATGGTGTAATATAGAAAAGTACCATATGTCAAAATTGTTATTTTGTAAGAGTTCAGTTTTAAATTCATAGAAGTTCTTACTGACACTATCAGAATTATTGGCCTGCAATCTCATACTGAGTCTGGACAGAGTAGAATTGGTATTTAGGGTATCATAATTTACTTCCTTGTTCTCATAAGAATCCACAGTAAATTGGCTATTTCATCACTGTGAAAAAGAAACTATGAGGTTGGCATTGGTAATTTCTATAAAGTACTACTTACTTAAAGGTATGTTTCTTTATATTTGTGAAATAAGAGTCTTGAATTACTTTGAGGTTTAGCAACTCAACTAGAGTATTTTAAAATATTTATTTAGGGTATTTATATCTAGAAATACTCCTTTTTAGTGTACAGTGTAGGACACAGTGAAGTAATTGAAAATAATTTTTAAAAAGATTAAAATAATCAATTGATTTTGAACTAAATTGGAAAATGTCTCATTCTACTTTTTTATATTTCTAAGTTTAAAAGTAAACTTCATTTCTTATTATAATAACCACTCAGTGTACACTTGCTAAATTGAATGGACTTATTATTTATTTATTTATTTTAAATTTTTTAAAAGTTTATTTTTGAGAGAGAGAGTCCACATAGTGCGGAAGGGGCAGAAAGAGTGAGGGAGACACAGAATCCAAATTAGGCTCCAGGCACAGAGCCTGATGCGGGGCTTGAACGCACAGACCGTGAGATCATGACCTGAGCCAAAGTTGGATGATTAACCAGCTGAGCCACCCAGGAGCCCCAAATGGACATTTTAAATTATAAGCAATTATAGATGGAAAGTTCATTTTTTTGGTATGTTTGTTCATTTGTTCACTCATTAATTTATACCTGTATTCAAAAAGTACTTATTAAGAACCTACCATATTTTTCAGGCAGTGTCCTAAATGCTAGAGATAAAAATAACAAAAATTAGGTTTGCATTAGTCTGCATGTTGGTTTATCTGTGTGTAGATTTAGTTGTGGAGAAAATTGAGCAGTGACAAAATTAGGTGATTTGCCAACTTCTCTCTCTTTTTTTTTTAATATTTATTTTTGAGAAGGAGAGAAGGAGACAGAGCATGAGTGGGGGAGGGGCAGAGAGAGAGGGAAACAGAGAATTGAGGTTGGCTTCAGGCTCTGAGCTGTCAGCACAGAGCCTGACTCAGGGCTCAAACCCACTCACTGGGAGATCATTACCTGAGCCGAAGCCGGACGCTCGATCGACTGAGCCACCCAGGCGCCCTAACAACTTCTCTTAAATCATATCTTTATATTATGACATCATATAAGTATAGGTTATAAGAATATTAAATATACCAAAATAAGTAAATTTTTTTTAATTATTTGTAGTTTATTTCCCTGTGAAAGAGAATTATACATGCCATGTTAAGAATTGATTCTTAACTGTTAAAATATGATAAGAGGATTTTGGGAGTAGGGTTATTTTTGCCTTGAATTCTAATGATAATTTTGTTTTATTTAAATGTGTTCTGGAAAAAAGGTATCACTTGTTTTCCAGGTGAATTAATTTCATTACTATTTTTATTTTATTTTATTTTATTTTTCTGAGAGAGAGAGACAGCGTGAGTAGGGGAGGGTCCGAGAGAGAGGGAGACACAGAATCTGAAGCAGGCTCTAGGCTCTGGGCTAGCTGTCAGCACAGAGCCCAGTGCGGGGCTAGAACCCATGAACCACGAGATCAAGACCTGAGCTGAAGCCAGGCGCTCAACCGACTGAGCCACCCAGGCGCCCCCTCATTACTATTTTTTTTAATCCCTTGTGCTAAACAGCATAAGTTAGGCTTCCTTTTCTGCAAGATCATTAACTTAATCACAGCAGTAAAATTTTACTTATTTATGTAGTCTTTATACCATACTGCACAAAGAAAATTACAAGTAGTGAACTATATTATGAGTTTTCATTATGAAGTCATGGAAATTCATTTTTAAAAAGGTGGAACTCTTGTAACTAAATGAATAGTATTCTTTAAAATGCTTGATTTGGATTCTAGTATTGCTGTTCTTGCTCAAAATATATTTAGAAAGCTTCTTTTGGTATTTTCTTCAAAATCATTTAGTAATACTGGATAAGAAGTGATTTTATATATTTCTGGTTTTCTTTTGATAAAAGCATAACTTCATAAATTTTGTTTTTAAGATTGAAGATTTCCTACCCTTGAAAATGTTCTAAAGGACATGCTGGTGATTTCAGTAGAGATATTTCAAAAATGATCTTTAGTAGTAGTAGTTACACTGCTCTATATGACTGTATGTCTCCAGTTGACTACTTTATAGGGAATGGCAAGCACTTATAAGAATGTTTTGTTAAATTTATGGTGCTGATTTATATAGTTATCCCTCATTAGTTCAGTGCAGTCTGCTGGCCAGTTGGGGTTAGACTGTATTCTGAAACCTACATCACAACTTTTTTCTTCATGAAATTCTCAGAACCAGACAGTAAAATACATTTGCAATTAGTTAGTTGAGGTTATATCTTATATAAGACAGTCTTACATCTTCACCTGTTTATTACATCTGTCATATCAGTATGCTACAGATGATAGTTTTTTTGTTTGTTTCAGCTTTTAACTGCTTTTGAGAATGCACTGGGCTTATCAGAAAAGATTCCTAGTGAAGATCACCAAGTACTTTATAGACATTTCATTCAGTGTTTATCTAAAGTAAGTTGATTTTAAAAATCTCTGATGTGATTTTTATATTCGAATTAGGAAAGTGTTCACAAGTCTATTTTACTGTTACTTTATTTTACTTTAATATTTTCTAGTTTCCTCATGAGACTGCTAGGTTGAAGAAGGCCTGTGAAGGAATGATAAACATCTATCCCACTGTACAATATCCATTAGAAGTGCTTTGTTTGCATTTAATTGAATCAGGTAATTTCTTCTTTATTATATTGTGTATCCTAAAAGTGTATGAGCATGTAAGAGTGGTGTTGCTATCAATAAAAAAGTTTTCAGTGCCTAGCATGTGCCAATGTATTCTTTGAATATTTCTAGACATAAAAGGAAGTACAGTATGTTGTCTCTGTTCGCCTGAAGAGGCTAATAAGTGTAGGAAAGTATAGTGATACAGAGGAATCATGAATTACTGGGTTCATTGTAGATCATTGTAGTCTTTGGGAAGGTTGGGAATTGAGGAGAGTCTTAAATTTTCCGTAGAAATTAGAAAAACTGGAGAAGGTAAAAGGAACTGTAGAGGACATGAACAGAAGTATGGAGCTAGGTCACAATTTTTCAGAATAGTAAATTAGTTTCATTTGCTATAGTGAAAGGAATAACTTAAGATAGATTTTGGTTGAATAGGTTAGACTATATTGCACAGGGCTATGACTGGTTTTGTGAAAATTACCCATTCTCAGTGTTGATATTGTATTTAGTGTCACCAGTACATGGTTCTACATGCTTTAATACTATAAAGTAATGGAGTGTGTGAGTGATCTCCTTTTTTTAATGAAACAGAGTAGATTCAAGTCAGAGACTGCATCTTAACATATGCCTTCTGTTTGTGGTTCTTTGTGTTCTCTCCTGGGGAGAGGAGAGAGAACTGACAGCAACTAGCTTGCTGGGAGTTGCCAGAACCTGTCCTATTGACACTTTGTGCCTGGGGCCAGTGTTCAGTCTGTTTAGAGGAGGCTGACCCAACTGGTTTTCACACCAGTCTCTGTCCTTTTTGTCAGTATCTATACTAAATAGATTGTTTGTCACTTAATTTGACCATCACTTTTGTCCATGCCTGTATTCAACTGATGTGAACAAAGTTCATAGAAATTAGTCACTGAAATGGAAATAACAGTACCAGTACCAATGTGGTAGTGATTATAAATTATTGCAGAGCTTTACTAATTGTTTTCACTTGGTTGCTAAATGAGTATACATGTGGCAGTGCTTTGTGTATGAATAACCATCACATGGTTCATAATAGAAAAATTGTTGAAACTAGGGGCGCCTGGGTGGCTTAGTCGGTTAAGCGTCCGACTTTCGCTTAGGTCATGATCTCGCAGTCTGTGGGTTTGAGCCCTGCAATGGGCTGTGTGCTGACAGAGCCTGAAGCCTATCTCAGTCTGTGACTCCCTCTCTCTCTGACCCTCCTCTGCTCACGCTATCTCTCTCTCTCTCCTAGAAATAAATAAAACATTAAAAAAAAAAAAAAAAAAAGAAAAAGAAAAATTGTTGAAACTAGGGCTAGAGATAACTGAGGGAAAATGTCTGTTGGAAAAATATCATGGCGTCTGTCTTGGTTCCCCCCACTTTAACTTTCCCTTCTGAGTCCTACTTATACTTTTTTCCCAACTGGTATCTGAGTTAAAATTCAGAATTGTTACTTTTAGTCTTGTATTTTTTTGACGAGAAGTAAGCAGATCTCGTTTTCTTTAACTGAGTCAGAGACAGACTTGCAAGAGCACTTTTCACTAACCTGAGAGAAGAAATACTAAATGTTTCAGTCAGCCAACTTATGAAGTATAAAATAAACCTCATATGATAGTATGCAGGATAGATTGAAAAGAAGATAGACTAGATTGGGTAGACTAAATGATCTTGGGAATAAATGAATTGCAAATGTGATAGTGACAATAGAAAGTAACAGCTGAATGAAAAAAATAGATTTGTTAGCGGTAAATGGAAGGAGAAAATAATTTTGCTTTTGGCTCTCTTGAAAAGTTGGCTGAATATGGAATGATCGTCTGTAAGAAAGCTGAGTTGTGGGGAAGAGATGTTAGTGGATATTCAAAGGGAACATGTCCGTCTGGCTTCCAGATGAGAGATCTGTACTAAGGCTAGACGTAAGGCTTAGAGATCACTTGCATGTAGGTCAAAGTGAAGTGAAGTATGTAACTTCAGAGGATGACTAAAGGGCAAAAAGCTGAAAACTGTGTCTTGGGTGTTGCTGGCTGGCCTGAAGAGAAAGGGAGGAAGAAAGGAAAGAGAAAAATAGAAAACAGATGCAGAGAGGTCTGACAGGAACATGGTGAAACCTGATGTAAAGTAACAGAGAAGGCAAGGAAAGAACATTTCAGAAAGATCTTCACTGACATAATTGAGCAGCTAATTTTATGATTAGGAGGCCTTTATTTAGGGCTATCTTTTGTAACCAAGGCTGTTGAATTGGAACTTAGATTTCAGTGATGGGAAAAGAGTTTGAAGAAGTGGTTAGGAGATAGCAGATGTTTCGAAGAAGCATTCCAGGGATTTGACTGACCGTGTTTAAAGAAGAGGAGGAGGAGGGATGCAAAGGGGATGATGGTAAGCTTTTAGATGAGAAGGAGGATTCTGGTAGTGTTGCCTGGGAGAAGAGTTCCAAGAACACAGGGCTAGTTAACGGAGGTACGGTAAGAGGCTTTTAGTATGAGGAGCATACCTGTGAAATTTTGTGGGTTTTCTTTTTCCACTGACAGGAAATATAGTTCCAAAATTCACCTAGTTTCTACAGATTTTAACATGACACACGATAGGTTCCCAAGATAAATGGGCTGATTTTTGTAGTTGGCCTCTGGTACCCATTCCTCCACTCCTTTTTCTGTGTTACAATTGCTATTGGGAAAGTGATGACTGGTGTTCACCCTTTTCTCTTTATTTTCATTCAGCTATTAATGGTTTATACTATTCCCTTCTTCTCGACCTGCTCACATGCTAAATGGCACAAGAGGATACTTGAAATTTCTTTTTAAGGACTGATCGAAAGCCTTCTCAATAAGCACACGTATGCCTATGATGTAGATTTGTTGAGTAAGCATGACCCCTGTATTTTAAATAGACTACAAAATTATAGAAGAAATTAGATCAATAAAGCCTGCAGAGTTTTGTGCATAAATTCAGTATTCAACAAAGCATTCTAGTAAAGGGAGAGCAAGTGAGTATGCTGAACGATTAGAGAGTGTGTTGGTCTATGTGGACATCCTTGGAGGTAGTATTTTGTAGAGCTGAAAGAAAGGTTTATATCCTGGTAAAGGGGAGTGAGTGGGTAGGTGGATATTGACACATATGGTACATCAAGGACAAGTTTTTTCTCTGTGGGGTCTTAATGGGTCTTAGTGGGATGGAGTGGTTCAGGTATAGGTACATTCTGAGGTAAAGAATTATTCTGGGGGTAGAGCTTTAACAGTTAATGAAGGACAGTAGGAAGCTGCGCTTAAAGATTTCTTGTTTTCTTTTCATTGCTCCTCTAAATGAAACTTTCTGTGCATTAAGAACTTGTGAAAATCTGTAAGGTCTTTCAATACTGACCTATCCTCCCCCAGTGTGCTTTACAATCTGCAGAATTTGGTACTTTTCAGCCCTGGGTTCTCTTACACTGGGGACAAATATATTTCATTCCCCTTTGTTCTCCTTTGCATGTTGAGACTTGAAGATTCATTTTCAAAATGACTCAGTTTATAAAGCTTCACATCACAGGTAGTGAATAGCTTTCACAGTTGACAGCTGATAAAATGTTATTTCATGCTAAATGACCTTCTCAGTTTCTTTTCCTTTGCTTTATAGCTGAAATGGGGGAGGATAAAAAAGCTTGGTTCTTCAAATCCAAACATGAAAAAGCTCAAGATTTTGTGCTCTGGAAATACTAGAAAATCCGTATGAAAATAAAGAAATGAATACATGCTATTTTGTGTTTTTTTCCCCAAGCTAGGTTTGTATAAGAGAAAAATTCTATAGTAGAGATCAATTTCTTAGTGATGTCAGCAATTGATTATTTTTAAAAGTCACCTTTTTTGGGTGGTAAATTTTAGGAAACAGAATTCTCATAGGTATTACAGAGTATCTATCCCGAACTTCTTCAGAATACCTTTTATTCTTGGAGATTTAGCATTCATCAGCCCCAAATTTAGCTTGATTTATTGACAAAAATAATACTGGTGGTCTTGTTTTCAAGTTGTTAAATCTGGGATCTTAGACTCTTTTAAATGTTAAAAAGAGCAGATAAATAAATGATTTTCTTTTCAAAAGAAATCAAGTATATTTCCTCTGATTCTAGTCTCTACCTGTTATGTAGCTAGTATTCTCAGCAACAGTTAGTATGAAGAGGATTGAGGATTGAAGCTTTGGAATATCCCGCCTCTACATAGGATCAATGATGTTGTTACTACTGTTGATGGTTTTTGGGGAACACTAGAGAAAATTCCTGTTCGCCATATGTAAAAAATATGTTTCCCAGGGCTAGAACATAGTCTCCCCAAATCTCTTGATTTCTATAATTGTGCCCCCAGATGTTAAGGAAGGTTTATCTTGTTTTAAAAGGTTTTTTATGTTCATCTTAGCCTTTTAGAAACTGTTTTTATCTAACTACCCATACTTTGTTTACCTTTGTAAGTTTTTAGGTACCATGTGTATGGATGATCTTGAAAGATGCATGATTGGCTTTTCTTTTTTCCATCACAGTGTGTTTTCTGTAATAAGGGCAGTTTATGTGGTCAAGGTAGTCTGTCACAAATTACATTTCTATGTAATTTCTGTTTTTATTAAACATGTTTTAATGTTTTATACATTTTTTGAGAGAGAGACAGACACAGTGTGAGCAGGGGAGGGGCAGAGAGAGAGGGAGACACAGTATCCTAAGCAGGCTCCACACTGCCAGCACAGAGCCTGAAGTGGAGCTCTAACTCACGAACTGTGAAATTATGACCTGAGCAGAAGTCAGACGCTTAACTGACTAAGCCACCTAGGTGCCCCTAAGGTACAATTTTATTAGCCATTTTCTTTTCTTTTCTAGAAGAATGAAGATTTTTATTTTTCCGTAGTAATTTTCAGCCATTATTTATTAGCAGACTAAGCTTTTTCAAGCATCAGTTCACAATGATGTTCTTAAAGGATCATTACAATATTTAATGGATCTCTACTGTATACAAGATACTATGCTAGTCCCTACCCTCCATAAGTTACTGTTTAGCTACAGATGTAGAAACAGAAGGTATATGTATGACTAATAATAAAGGTGGTATATGGTGTTGGTAAATACCATAGGCCTGTGATCAGTAACATCAGTATCACCTGAGAACTCATTAGAAATGCCAACTTTCAGGTCTAATATCAGGCCTACTGAAATCAGAAACGTTGACAGTGGGGCCTAGCATTCTGTGTTTTAATAGGTCCTTGGGGGTGATTCTGATGTCCAGTTTAGACAGGACCTCTGGTTGAAAACGGGGGAAAAAACCCACTGGTTTTCTTGAGAGGAATAGGGCATATAGAGCAAGGCATGTCTGTTTTTAGAAATTAACATTTATGGAAGCAATAGTGAGAGCATGTTGAGAGAAGAAAATTCATGTTTAGAAGCATAAGAATTGCTGACTCAGGTCTTTTTTACAAGCTAATAAAAGTAGTATTTCTTCCAATTTGCTTTATATCTTACCAAACAGTACTGAAGTTTTAATTCTTTAGCCGTTATGAATTTTTTTTTACTAACTTGGACTTCTAAATCAGTATATAATATCATGGATTATGCATTGGTGTATATCTTGTTTTGAAAATTTTGAAACGTATAGCCCAAATGGTAACATGCAAAGAATTTATCTTTGACATCTCTGACTGAAAGAGTGACCCTACATGGGGGTATGTGTTTTAAATAGATATTAAAGCATCAGGCTGCTTTCTCAAATAAATTAGTTTAATTTGTTCCCCATATTTATTGCTTCACGTTGTAGTTTGTCTTAATTAGTTTTTAAGAATTTTCCTGTGTGATTGAACAATTTATCGAACTGTGCATGGTGAACACTATGCACAATTTATTCTCAAAGTAGAAGTCACATTTTCCAATTGTTTTTATGCTTTTCTGGGAATGGAAATACTGAGATTGAGGTTGGAGAAAATGGAAATATAACAATAAATAATATTTTTTAAACTAAATTATTTACCAAAATAAATTTTAAATAAATATAGGCATTGGATGATTATTACATAAGCTTAACCATTAACTTATATAGGAAAATAAAATTTTTGAAAGAATGTAGAAATGTACTACTGGACTCGTAAACTGAAGAATAATGTCCCTAAGTTTTTGTATAGTGTCTTGACAAGTAGACTGTCTTTTAATCCAGATACTGGAAGAACACTAGATATGGCATCCTGGCTGCCACATCTCTAGCAGCACATCTGAAGATGTGCTCAGGGAGACTAGTGGAGATACTGCCCCTAGGGATTCCTTCATTTAATAGCCAAAACTGGACTGCTGAATAGGAAAAGGAGAGCTGGCAAGTGGGAGGCTGTGTGTTTTAGTCTAGTGGCAAGTAGCAGTAAGTTTCTTGTTTGAAACCTTTGAGTATAACTGCAGGTTCAGTTTACCCATACTGCTGCGGGTGAAGTGGTTTCTACTTCCAAAATTTAAGGTGAGGAGCATAAGTTATTAATGAAATGTTAAAATTTTTGGTATTTGTTGGTCTATTTAAGTTTTGAATTCCTGGAATCAATATGGTGGAAGATATGTAAAATGCCATTTGAGATTTAAGTATATATATATTTTGGCAATTAGAAATTTGAAGTATTGGGGCCCCTGGGTGGCTCAGTTGGTTAAGGATCCCACTTTGGCTCAGGTCATGATTTTATGGTTCAAGAGTTTAAGCCTCACATCAGGCTCTGTGCTGACAGCTCAGAGCCTAGAGCCTGCTTCGGATCCTGTGTCTCCCTCTCTCTCTGCCCCTCTTTTACTCATGTTCTATGTCTCTCTCAAAAATAAACATTAAAATATTTTAAAAAGAAATTTGGAGTACATATGCTAATAATTTTTCTTTTTAATTCCAGGCAGTCTTACTGATGAAGGACAAGAGTATTGTCTCAGACTAGTGGAAATGGATCCAAAAAGTGGTCCAGGCTTCATTGGTTTGGGAATTAAAGCATTACAAGACAAAAAGTATGAAGATGCTATTAGGAACCTAATGGAAGGCAAGTGTACAGCATAGAGCATGTAACATGAGGTATAATTGTAACCAAACCCAAGGGGTTTGTTGCTTGGGGTGCTTTAAATTGAATACAATGCAAGGAAGTGTTGAAAGCAAAGAACTTTTATTACTTGTCATAAGTAAGGAGACAGACAGATAGCTTTCAAGGCACTGTCTCCCCATGGGGTTAGTACAGGAAGTGTTTATTCAGTGTATTACGGGGCAGGGGCAGAGAACTGGTGTAGACATTAATTTAAAGTACAACATATTCTCTTCCCCAGCTTAACGTCTTTCACGGGTTTCCAGCCGCCCTTAGGATAACATGCAAACTTCTTCATAGGGTTTGCAACCATCTGGAGTCTGATTTCTTGCCCTTTCCTGCTCTCATACTTGATTTTCAAATATACTGAATCCATAGGCTGTTACTTAGGCATTTTGGTTGCATTAGGCATTTTGGTTGCATTGTACGTGCCCAGCATGTCAACATGCTGGTACATACATAGTATGTTCAAAAGATGGCAGAAAACCCCATTCAAGGAAAAAATCTTAGTGTTAGAATGAGCTAAAGGTAACTTCAGGATCACTCAGGTGAGCTTTGGTACAGGTCCGCAGCTCCAAATCTGCCTAGACTGGCTCACGCAAGGGGCTGTCAGGTAAAACACCTAGTTGACTCCTGAGTAGGAACCACTGGTTCTGCAAAACAAAGCACATTCCATCCCTGATTTGTCCCGTCCCCTCCTCTCTCCTGCTGAGAGCTTTCAGCCCTCTGATCTGAGTAACCTCCCCTTTCATCCTAGCTAATGCAGTCAGTAGGTGGTTAGCTTTGGGTCTTTCTTTAAGGAATGTATATTTAAGCAGCACCTGAGTGGCTCAGTCAGTTAAGCATCTGACCCTTGATTTCGGCTCAGGTCATGATCTCATGGTTCCTGAGATCAAGCCTTTTGTTGGACTCTGTGCTTATATCACACAGCTTGCTTAGAATTCTCTCTCCCTCCCTCTCTGCCCTTCTCCTGCAGGCTCTCTCTCTCAAAATAAATAAACAAAAACACTATAAAAAAAGAGGAACGTATATTTAAGATAGAACTGAAAAAAAAATAATGCTTATATATTCTGGAATCTGCTTAGACCTGAATTCCAAAAATGTCACTCACTAATTTCAAGACCATGAGAAGACTCTCTGTGTCTCATTTATGAAATAAGGATACTTATATATATTTTCACCCTGCCACTGCCCTTAGGAATCTTTTTTTTAATGTTTATTTCTGAGAGAGAGAGAGAGACAGTGTGAGCAGGGGAGGATCAGAGAGGGAGGGAGACACAGAATCTGAAGGAGGCACCAGGCTCTGAGCTGTCAGCACAGAGCCCGACGCAGGGCCTGAACCCATGAACGGTGTGATCATGACCTGAGCCGAAGTCAGACGCTTAACCAACTGAGCCGCCCAGGTGCCCCTGAATCTTTAACTTAGCTTTGCCAGGAAACTTTAACTTAGTTTTAACATTTGTCAGAATGGATGAACTTACATTCAAGTAGAGATTTGAATGACAAATGCAAGCTTGGGGTGGGAGGAGCTTTTAAGACAAGAGCTTAAATAGTCTGAGAGGAGAGCACAGATGGAATTGGGGTGGTTCAGTGAGATGTGAGAAGGATGTACAGAAGCATGAAGAGTTAAGAAGTGATACTGGAGAGGGGCCATGCAGACCTTGTGAAGAAGTTTGCATGTTATCCTAAGGACAGCCGGGAACCTGTGGAATGTTGTAAGCAGGGGAATTTCATAATTTCATTTGTATTTTTACAGATATTCTGGCTGCAGTGTAGAGAATGAATTGGAATGGGTGGCAAGTACTTGCAGGGATCTGGGATAAAGATGTTGGACATGTGAGCTGAAGTAGTGATGGTGGAGAAATGGATTGGGACATGGATTCAGTGTCAGTAATGATCATATATGAGAGACAAGGGAGAGGGGAGGGATCTGATTTGGGAAGTAGATGGTGATGCCATTTATCTCAGTCATCCTAGTAAGTTTGGATTTTGTGATTGCTTTTATCCTTTTAGGGTTAAAGGAAAGCCCTCTTTGTACAACTGGGTGGTATCATCTGGCAGAAGCCCAAGTTAAAATGCATAGACCTAAGGAAGCTGTTCTTTCATGCAATCAAGGTATTTGTGATACCTCTATGGGTGGCCAACTCTATTTCTTTTCATATTAAAGGAGAAAGACAGTGGCTTGAAAAAACTAACATGCTTTATTTTATATTTTAAGTTACCGACTAATTTAAAATTCATTGAGATGGTCAAATAATGCCAAGTGTGTATGCATATAGTATAGTTACTTTTAAATTAACAATGAGTATTTTTCAAAGGATTCCTTGGAATCTTGACATAGTCAGTTTAGGCTTGTGTGGAGGTGCTCTGTGTTTGCAATAAGGAAGTTTCTGGTGCGTCCAGGACTTCAGGAGTTTTTGATTCCTCTGATGTAAATAAGAGGAGGCTTAGGCATTTTAGAGCTTATTTGAATGTGATCAGATAGGTCGTGTGAGGGACAGGAAATCATAAAAAGTGATTCACTGCTCTTGACACAGCTGGTGGCCTACCCTCTGTTGTTGAGAAACAGTTCACCTTGATCCTTTTGAATTTGGCTTCTTTTTCCCCTTTTGGTATTCCCAATTTGCTTAGTTTGTTACTGATGATTTGGCTAACCTTTGTTATGTAGCAGAAATTGACATAAATAGCCATTGTATTTCAGGACATTCAGTTTTATTATATGTTATGTAAAGATACAGATTTTAAATTTAGATGTGTTTTAAATTCAGATATTTTCATAAAGAATTCAGGGAAGAATCTATCTTTTAGCTCTGAATTATTCTCCATGTATATTATTTTGGCAATTTATTCTTACTGTATTTCTAATTTATTATTTTTCACTCTTAACCTGAAGAAAAAAGTGAAGTAATATGGTTGTCTTCATTCAGATGTCCTTAATTTTGTCAGCTCTGAAGAACATAGATAATCTTGGTGTGTCTGATGGCAGTCTTCATCAGAAGAATCTTTGTCTCCGTTTGAAAGCAGAGGCTTTGATTAAACTCTCAGATTATGAATCTTCAGTGGAAGCACTTTGTACTCTTGATCAGGTAGTCTTATCATCAAGTTTTTCCCTTCAACTTTATTTTTTCCAGTCAACCGGGCATCAACCACTCTCTCCTTACCACAAATATTTACTTAAACAAGTTTTGTGTTAGAGGTATGACTTCACCACATCTGCACTTACCAGATCACACACTTGGAAACTTCCTAAATTATTTGTTTGCCTCTTGGTTAAGTACTTGCAATGTTTTTCGTAGATGCGATTTCTTTCTTTAGTATTATTCTCCTTTTCTCTTTTTGCCCTCTTAGGTTATTCCTACTTGATTATTTTTAATTTGGGGTTCTAAATTTTGTTCTCTAGAAAAGATTTCATAGATTATTGACAAGAGCAGTTAAGTACTCTAGTAGTTTCATAGTAAACAATATTATTTACTTGTTTTTCAATTTAATAAAATAGAAGGAGATTGATATTTAAGAAGGAATCCTATTTCTTAATGTTTTTGATTCAGGAATTTAAAAATTTCTTGGCAAAAAACTATTAATTATGAATTATAACACCATGGTACTTTTAAACACTTTTTTCAGATAAAAGCTATTTTTTTTATCTAATATTAAAATTATATTACTCAGTGTATTGTAGGATTTTGAATTCTTAAAATATCATTGTTTGATATATCTCAAAGGGCTTTACATTTCATTAAAATTAGAACAGTTGTTAGCATCCTTCAAGAACTAGTATCGTAATTTCTTATTTTCTACTTGCTTTCTAACAATAATGTGTTTTGTGTGAATGCTTTGAGGTCTTTCCAATCTTTTTTTCTATTTTCCCACAAAAAAAAAAAAAAAAAAAAGGAAAGTTCCTTGGAGAGCTGGTAAAGTCCAAGTCTGAAAACAGAAAATGTATAGGAGAGCCCAGAACATCTTAGAATGCTAGAAAGCAAGGAAACTATATAAGGCTACTGGAATTATGTTAGAAAGGCTTAAGAACTACCATGGGTTGATTGTCACTGGCTAACGGGGAGTTTGAGCACCAGGAACTGCAGTAGATTGAAAAATACCAAATAGGTTTAAATCCATGTACTCAAGATGATACAAAAAAAGTCCTCAATAAAAATTTTTTGGAGGGTGCTGAGGAACCATTCGGAAAGAATCAAAATATCCTGCCTATCCTTATGAACTGTTTCTCAGAATAATCAGATAGATAATGAGAGGAGAGAAATTTTGTTGTTGAAGTATTCCATTGAATAAGGAAAGAAGGAATGTATAGTTGGAAAATCACCATTTTGCAATCTGTAATGAATTAATAAAGCAAAGGCATTGAAGATCAGTGGTTGCTAACATTACCAACAGAAAGAACCATACATAACAAGTGTGTGTACACATGAAGTAGTCTTGCCAGAGCATTATGCCTGAATCAGATTAAGCTTTCAGACCTAAGTACTAATTTACAAAAGATACAGGGGATCAAGGAACATGTCAGGACCATGAGACTCCATTCAGTAAAATCCAGACTGTGAAACTGTGACAAATGGCCCATATTTTTCAACGGTTCAATTGTAAGGGAGGAAAAAAGAATGGAACGGAGCCCTATAGATTAAAAGAGGTTTAGAGACATATCAGCCTCTTGAAATGTATGTAGTTTATTTGGATTTGATTAAAACAAATAAATTACTCAGATATTTTCTGAACCAAATGAGAAGTTTAAACACTTGCTGATTTTTTTGTTGATACTAAGGATGTATTGTTGGTTTTGTCTAGGTGTTTATAATGGTAATATGATTATGTTATATAAAAATGAACTTAGTTTTTAGATAACCATACTAGAGCATTGATGAGAAGCTATAATATCTGGGATAATCTACGTAAGTGTATAGTGAAATGGGTGTAGGTATGGATGACAAAAAATTGGATTTGAGTTAATTTTGAAGCTAGATAATGAGTACATGTGGGATTATTATACTATTTTCTAATTTTTTGAAATGCATTTGAAATTTTCTCTAATAAAAAGGTTACAAAAATGAATGTGTTCATAGTGATAAGAATCAAGACCTGTATGTCTTTATTCTATGCTCTTCTATGATCATTCTTTAATTAAAGCAAACACTGCTGATGTGTGTTGAAAGAGACTTAATAGCTCTTCTTTACAATCATTTTCTAGGTTTCTGATGCAAATAATATTCCAGGACTTCTGGTTCTTAAAAGCTTGGCCTATCTGAATAAAGGCTCATTGGATGAAGCTTCAAAGGTAGTTTTTTCCACTCAAAGTAGGAATTTTTTTAAGTTACAAGTTACTTTATTTGAATAAGGAATTGACAGATATCTACTTTATAGATTATGGAAGACCTTCTCTCTTCTTACCCTGACCTAGCTGAAGTTCATGCCCTGGAGGCTTTAATTCATTTTACCAAAAAGGACTATCCACAAGCGGAGAAATGGTAAGAATACATTTAGATTGCTCATAGATTTAGTCGTATCTTAATGTATTATATCTTTCAAAAATTCAAAATGCATGGATTTGATAAAGATCTATTTTGTATAAATTTGGTGTGTATATGCATGAATATTTTTAACAAATGTATTTAGCATGTAGCATACTACCTGTGAGAAAATTCTATGATCGATTTGAATTCTGACTAGCTGTGTATAATGGTCGGTGAGCATATATAATGTTTAGTATGTGCTCCTAAACACTTATCACATTGGTAAAGCTAAAAGGCCATTTGCTTTTATAAGCCCCTCTTCAAATAATTTTTTTCTCATTATAACCTTAATTATAAAGTAATAACTTATTTCTGGTTTAGCATCTTTGAATCACTCAAACTTTGTCCCAACTAGGAGTTTCCTACATTGTGTGTGTGTGTGTGTGTGTGTGTGTGTGTGTGTGTGTGTGTGTGTGTATGTATCTTTTTACTTCCCTTTGGTGACTTAGTTTCCAGAGAGCTCTTGAGAAAGATCCTGAAGTTGCGGAATATCATTACCAACTTGGGTTAACATATTGGTTCATGGATGAAGAAACAAGAAAAGATAAAACAAAGGCTCTTACTCACTTTCTAAAGGTAAAACGTGCTATTATTTAATTCTTAGTTGAAATGGATTCATTATAAAATCATAAATAATAATCATATAGGTTAGGTACTTAAAATTACTATTTGTTAAACTTTTTTTTAACTGAATTTTTTTGATATTTGCTCTCACATAAAGTTTTGTGAGACTGTTATGGGTAAGGAGAAAATAAAAATATACAAGTTAATTATTTAACTTTTTATTTTTTATTTTATTTTTAATTTTTTAAGATTTTTTATGTCTTTATTTTATTTTGAGAGACAGAAACAGAGAGTGAACTGGGGAGAGGCAGAGAAGGAGACAGAACCTGAAGCAGGTCTCAGGCTCTGAGCTGTCAGCACAGAGCCTAACACGGGGCTCGAACCCACAGACTGTGAGATCATGACCTGAGCCAAAGTCAGACACTTAACCAACTGAGCCACCCAGGCGCCCCTAACTTTTTATTTTTTAAAGTTTATTTATTTATTTTGAGAGAGAGAGACAGAGAGACAGAGCGAGAGCATACTTGAGCAAGCACAAGCCAGGTAAGGGCAGAGTGAAAGTGAGAGAGAGATAATCCCAGGCTGACTTTATGCTTAACACAAAGGATGTAGGGCTCAATCCCATGACCATGAGATCATGACCTGAGTCAAAATCAAGAGTCGGCTACCTAACTGACTGAGCCACCCAGGCACCTCTAAAAGTTACTTGTGTCAGAAACAGACATTATAGAAAATGAGACATAATTATCTCTGGAAAAGAATATTGTTTTTAAGTAATTCCCACTGCAGTTTTATGGCCGTATATATTTCGAGACATTTAATTTCTCGTATTTTAGATGGTTAGCAAATAAAAGTCTTACATTCTTACCTTGGTGCATAAAAGAAGATCAATGTAATAATAACTTTAATTTTACATTTCTTTTTAACAAAGAAATAATATTTTTACCCTTGTTTTCTATAAGCAGTGACGACCAGCTTTCTTTTTGCTTTAAATCTTACGTTAAAGGATGCGTTGGCATCTTTTTGTAGGTTTAATGAAAGCGTTCCAGTTTTCTTTTAATCTGTGTATTTATCTTTTGTCTTTTTAAATAAAGAGACCCACTCAAACAAACTTTAATATTGTGTTGCTATCAATCTTTATTTCAAAGGCTGCCAGATTGGATACATACATGGGCAAAGTTTTCTGCTATTTAGGTCATTACTACAGAGATGTGGTAGGAGATAAAAACAGAGCCCGTGGCTGTTACAGGAAAGCTTTTGAATTAGATGATACTGACTCTGAATCTGGAGCTGCAGCAGTTGACTTAAGTGTGGAGCTTGAAGAGATGGTATGTCTAATAAACACTTTTTTCTTTTTATCCTGAGTATAGAAATGGAAATATTTTTTATATATGTATACTTGAAAGTTATTTTTTTTTAATTTTTCTTTGTAGATACAATAGAAATATTTTTGCCACTGCTCCTGGAGTAAATTTTCCTTTCATTGGCAGACATTACAGTATTCCTCGCTTATTGTTGAAACTGTAGTTCAGTTATAAACCAATATAAGTTTAAAAAATCTAAAGTGGTAAATGAAAATATGTTCAGGTACTATACATAGATGGTCTGTGTTTTTATGATATTCACTATCTCTAAAATTAGTCTTTTCTTAATTTTAGGAAACTGCCTTAGCTATCCTAACAACAGTAACTCAAAAGGCAAGCGCTGGAACGGCAAAATGGGCCTGGCTTAGGCGCGGACTGTACTATTTGAAAGCTGGTCAGCATTCTCAAGCAGTGGCTGAGTAAGGCACCTTATTATATTTAAACTGTTAGACAGCCTGTTGGTTCCTTAAATTAAACTCCTGTTTATACCCAAAATGGACTTGACAAGATTCCTCATTCCAGATTATATTTTGAGAGAAGAAATAGCAGAATTTATTTATAGTTCATTGGTTCTCATTATCTGCAAGCACAGGAAAATGAAAAAAATAGATTAAATGATGTCCTGTAGTTAAGGGAATAGCCAGTCTAATGAAGTGAAGTTTTCCTAGTGTTATACATCTAATAGGTTCTCAGTGGAAACTTAAGGAATGATAAAAAGCCAAGGCTGATACCTTTGTTACTACTGACATTCTTTGTTTTGGGGCAGGGGATATATTGGACATCTTGAAGTCCATTTGGAGCAGCTCATTTTCAGTTATTTGCTTTGAATTCTACTTAAGAATAGAAGTGCCTAGCTGCCTCAGTTTGTAGAGCATGCAACTCTTGATCTTAGGGTTGAGTTCTAGCCCTGAATTAGACATAGAGTTTACTTTTTAAAAAAATGAAAGAATAAATAAAATATATTTGGTAAATATATAAAAATAAAATATTGTAATAACTTTGATGACAGATGGTCATTACACTTGTAATGGTGAACATTTCATAGTATCTCTAAATGTCAAATCAGTATGTTATACATGCAGAGCTAATATATGTCAACTGTACTTCAATTACAAAAAAATGAAAAGCAAAGGCAAGACTTTCTGTTTACAAGGAAGTGTAACAGAGCATTGGCATTTCCTAGTAATGAGAATCTAATATCAATTTAATTAGGTTTATAAGACCTAAATCTGTATATAAATTTTTTAGTTATACCACAAGTGATAAAATTTATTACTACAGTCACACCAAAAACTTAAAATGAGTACTTAAATGTGAATGCCTACAGTTAACTATAAGCCTTGTGTATTTTCTTTTTAGAAAAAATTAAAAAGTGCCTTTTTTCTGAACCTAAGAAATTTTTGTAAGTTTAGTTATTTTTTTCTTTTATTTGTGAGAACATTAACAAATATATATATATATTTGGATCAAGGTAAAGTTTCTCACTTATGTAAACACCTAGGATACGGTGATATTTCTGTTTTGGTAGAAGGATAGTGTGGAATTACTAATTGTCATGAAGCATACTGCCATATATACCTGTTCTGATGGGAGACTGGGATTCTCCCACACATTTCAATGAAGAAAATTCTTGTCCTCACTTGTTCAAAAAAGTGTTCTTATTCATTCCAAATTTGTAGTAAAATTTCTTAGTATTAAAATATGAAAGTTATAAAAAAAAATCAAGTTAAAAAAGGAACAGGTACACCTGCTTTAAATAGCACCTTTATAAATAGAAGGAACCATGGATATATGTGATTCAGTTGAACTGTTTATTTTATATTTTCTTTTCAAATGTGGGAATAGTTCTTTTACATTTAGTTGTCTTACGGTTTACTGAAATTTTAGTTTACAGGCAGCATTAAGGGCAGACCCAAAGGACTTCAATTGTTGGGAGTCATTAGGAGAGGCATACTTAAGCAGAGGTGGCTATACGACAGCCTTGAAATCCTTCACAAAAGCCAGTGAGCTGAACCCAGAATCCACATACAGTGTGTTTAAGGTTGCAGCAATACAGCAAATCCTAGGCAAATATAAGGAGGCGATAGCTCAATACCAGCTGATCATTAAAAAGAAAGAAGATTATGTGCCAGCTTTGAAAGGTAATTTTTTAATAACTCCTTTGACTTTTGTGGTACTGGAGTATAAAAGCCTTGTCTAAGTTTCCTAAATGTATTTCATAACCTGAAAAGAACTTCTTTAGTCAACAGTAAGTATCTTCTTTCTTGAACCTCTTATAGTATGGCTTGTTATGTGGATTTGAATATAGAATGATCAAATCTTATTTCCTAACAGTTAATCAATAGTCATATGACATTTAACTTTTAGACAAACAGCATGGTAGCTATTCTATCTAAAAGTGGATCTCTAAAACAAGTTTCCCTCCTCTTTTATGTTGATAATTAATTCATTACATCTTCAGAATATCCCAATACCTTTTAATTACTTTTTAACTTATAGAAGGTTTTCTTTTCATTTATTGAACTTTAGGGGCAACTTGCATTGTTTTGTAATTACCTAAATTAATTTCAGTTTCTCCCTAGATATCTACTCCTTAGCAAATGATTTTTGGTAACATAAAGTAAAACACCACCATCCATATGTAATCCAAATTTTTTATGATTATAACTAACCATTTAAAAATTTTTGGAGCCCATTAATATCTTTTACATTTCTTTTTACTGTTTAATTAAACAACTGGGGTTTAAATCAGATATAGTGAATGTTGTTAAGCGATGTGTAACTTAGGCCTTGAAAACTTTTTTTTTTAATTTTGTAAAACTTCCCTCAAAAGAAGAATTCACATTTATTGAATCTTTACGGGTCACTTTAGGATTGCTGTTTCATTATTGCATTTTTTACATTGTAGTTTGCTATCCAGCTTTGAATATAAAAGGATCTAATCTTGTTTCACAACAGTTAATAAATAGTAATATGATGGAAAGTAGCATTTAGGTAATATCCCCATCTTCAAGGCTAAGGTTTTAAGAGTTAAGTAACTTGCCCAAAGTCAAGGAAACTCTGTAGATTTTTATCACTTTTAGTACATGTTTACTGCATCAGTACTAAATGTATTCTGTACTAAATGTATGCAAGAGGGGCGCCTGGGTGGCTTAGTCGGTTAAGCGTCCGACTTTCGCTTAGGTCATGATCTTGCGGTTTGTGGGTTCGAGCCCCGCATCAGGCTCTGTGCTGACTGCCAGCTCAGAGCCTGGAGCCTGTTTCAGTCTATGACTCCCTCTCTCTCTGACCCTCCCCTGCTCACGCTGTCTCTCTCTCTCTCTCTCTCTCCTAGAAATAAATAAAACATTAAAAAAAAATGTTAAAAAAAATAAATGTATGCAAGACCATACTTAAAGATAATTTTTATAAAATACTATTAAGCTTTGATTTCTGAAAAGTGGCTGTAAAAAAAACACCACTGCATTTTTTAAAGTTTATTCTAAGTGTTTCTGTATGTGTTTTAATAACTATGAACTTAACCTGATATTAGGTTTGGGCGAATGCCATCTTATGATGGCAAAAGCGGCTCTAGTGGATTATCTTGATGGAAAAGCTGTGGACTACATAGAAAAAGCACTGGAATATTTTACTTGGTTAGTATTCTTATTCATTGTGTTTATTTTCTTAGGATTATAATAAAGCCAACTTTAGAAAATCTTCCTGTATTTTTTCTGTGAGATATAGCAATCATTATTCGGAATATTGAACAAAGAATAATGGAGTAGCCAGTGTATTCTGTAACACACATATTGTATTAATTTTGCACTGGGGAACAGATACAATTTCTTGCTCTTAGTAGCAGCTGACATGCTGGATGCAGAGGGAAGGGTGGGAAGAAAGAAGCATTCTTCCAGTAGAGCAGCAGCTTGAATACTTCAGATCAGTGTTCTCTTTCAGGAGACCAACAAATGCCAGTATCTCCAATTGAACTGATGGGGAGCTAGGACATGAGGTGCACAGTATGATTTATATTCAGTGGTAAGGGCCTGTTTTAGGTTTATTGGTAGGGTTGAAGGTGAGGAGAAATAAGCAATCTGATTGCTCCTGGAGAGAATCTGTGTAGTAAAAATACTGATGTGTAATATTAAGAGAATCAGAAAAATTTGAGTAAACGTGGTATTTTTATAGAACTGTAAATTCACCAGCTAAGTAGAAGTGCTATTTGCGGTAGATGATTTTAAGAAGTTTACATGTTACACATACGTTTGAAATTTTTTTTTCTTAAACACCTTTTTTGTGCTTCCCTTCCTTTCTTTTCCTACACTTTACTTCTGTTTCCTGTTGATTTGGTTGCTCCAGAATATGAGCCAAATAGGAAAAGAAAACCTTAGCCTTTTTTCTCCCGCAGATTTTTATTGCTACTTTTATTGCTCACATTATATAGATCTTTCCAAAAAGGAAAGGGTATTGTGAAGAGGGCATGCTTTGTTTGAACTAATATTTAAGAGTAAATGGGAACTGGGGCGCCTGGGTGGCTTAGTCGGTTAAGTGTCCGACTTTCGCTTAGGTCATGATCTTGCGGTTCATGGGTTCGGGCCCCACGTCAGGCTCTGTGCTGACTGCCAGCTCAGAGCCTGGAGCCTGTTTCAGTCTGTGACTCCCTCTCTCTCTGACCCTCCCCTGTCGTGCTGTCTCTCTCTCCTAGAAATAAATAAAAAAACATTAAAAAAAAAGAAAGTAAATGGGAACTTCTGAGTGATAATACTTGATATACAAATACTGCCTTTCTGAGAATGGGAAATTTTGTTCTGGGTAACATGTAGTTTGTAGCATTCACAGCCGATTACATGGAGGTATATAAAACTCTTAAAGTGATAATCCCCAAATTTATATTTACTTCTGGATGTAAAAGTTTATACTACCGCAATTCTTGTGTAAAGGTGATGGAAGTTATTTCACTTTACAGATACTTTATTTTTTATTGAACTTAAATGAAAATGAGTTTAGGCTATTTAAAATTGCCTCTGTTTCTCTTTATTCCTTCTCTTTTCTTTCGTGTTATAGATTTTATTTATTTTTATTTCATTTTCTTTTCTTTTTGTTTCTCTTCTTTCCTTTTACCTTTTTTCATCACAATAAGTGTCCTCTTTAATTCCCATCCCCTTTTTCCCTCATCTCCCACCCGCCCTCCTCCCCACTGGTAACCATTGTGTGTTCTCTAGAGTTAAGAGTCTGTTTCTTGTTTCTTGGTTTGTGTCTCTGTCTTTTTTTTTTCCTTTGCTCGTTTGTTTGGTTTCTTAAATTTCACATATGAGTGAGATCATACGGTATTTGCCTTTACCCTGCTGACTTATTTTGCTTAGCATTATGCTATCATGCTGTCAGCTTTAGAAATTATGCTAAGATATTTAAGCAGAGGAGCTACAGATAGTGTTGTCCTTCCTCCTGATCCTCACAGTGGGCTCTCAGCAATGACTGCAATAATTAATCTTATTTCTCAGGAAGATACCGGAAAATGAGTTTTGGCTGGACTCTTTTAGTAGAAAAGGCTATGAGAAATGTTCCATCTGCTTATCCATCTGCTAGTAACATAGCTATTTGTGATAGCTGATTATTGAGACTTGGCTTAAGTGAAACTGTCATGTTTATTTATAAGATCCTGAGAAGAGAAAAATGAAGAGAAATAGATAGATTTTTCTCATTTTAAAAAGAAGAGACCTTTATCACCATAATTAATATTTTTATTGACTCTTTTAAACTTGTGTATTCTGTCATATTTGCTTCAATAAATAATGAGTTTTCACATTTTCATATTTAGCTTTTTGGTAATCTTGGTCTCAGAGAGTAAAAATCCTTTGGACCACCAAATATATTTAATATATCACACATTTACTAGTCATTTTTATTTGACCAAGGACCAACAAGCAAAAACATGAGTTTATGATAATTAACTGAGAGAGAGCCAGCACCTTTACTACTTTGGTTACTGTTTAAAAGACAAACACAGACAGCATAGTTTTAAAAAATTTAATATTGGGTACCTGGGTGGCTCAGTCGGTTAAGCCTTTGACTTAGGCTCAGGTCATGATCTCACGTTCATGGGTTCAAACCCCACGTCGGGCTCTGTGCTGACAGCTCAGAGCCCATGTGCTGCTTCTGATTCTGTATCTCCCTTTCTCTCTGCCCATCCCCCTCTCATGCTATGTCCCTCTCTGTCTCAAAAATAAATAAAACATTAAATTTTTTTAAATAATTAAGAAATTCAATATTAAAGGTAAATTGGTCCTGGAAAATGTATCGATTTATTTATGAGATTTCTGCTGCTTCAAAAAAAAATGATGAAGAGTACCAAAGAGATGTTTGCACAGTTTCTGGCATTTAAGATAAATGCTTCTTTCTCCTTCCCTCCCTCCCTTCCATTCTTCTTCCTAATAGGGGAGTGATAACATGTAATTCATTTAGAAATAATTTAGTAAGGCATTCACTGCGTTTAACTCAGAAAGTAATTCTTAATCAAGATTGTAATAAGAGAGATAAATTTCATATTTTTTGGAAGTAACTGTAAGTATAAAAATAAAATAGACACTGTTTAATTTTTTAGGGCTCTGCAGCACCAAGCTGATGTGTCTTGCCTTTGGAAGCTAGCTGGGGATGCTTGTACCAGTCTGTATGCTGTCTCACCATCTAAAGTAAACGTTCATGTTTTAGGAGTCCTCCTAGGTCAGAAAGAAGGAAAACAAGCATTAAAGAAGAATGAACTCCTCCATCTGGGAGGAAGGTAATTTACAAAGATTGCTAGTTGATGACATTTACTCTGAATTAGGACATTTTAACAGAACATGCACTTATTTTTATATTTCCACAGGTGTTATGGTCGTGCATTGAAACTCATGTCCACATCTAATACATGGTGTGATCTTGGAATTAATTATTATCGTCAAGCACAACATCTAACAGAAACAGGCAACAACATGAATGATCCTAAAGAGTTGTTAGAGAAATCTTTACAGGTATGGTTTTGAGAAATTTTTTATAAACTTTTAAAAAAACAAAATGCTTTTCAGATGGATATTTTTGATAATTACTGTCATGTTTTTATATAAAGCCTTGACCTTGATATAAATGCTGATGTTCCAAGATATCAAAAGTAATCTAAATTTACTTTTCAGTGTCTGAAAAAGGCAGTGAGACTTGACAGTAAAAACCATTTATACTGGAATGCTCTTGGTGTGGTTTCATGTTACAGTGGTAAGAATTGGGTAACACTTCAATATTATTTGAAGATTTTGTGTTTCAGGTAATAAAGTTCAGTTTCATCAAATTCTGTACTTTTTAGGTATTGGAAATTATGCCCTTGCTCAGCATTGTTTCATCAAGTCAATCCAATCAGAACAAATTGTGAGTGTTCTATGTGTCTGTCTATGAGGAAGAACTTCCAAATTTATTGTTAATAATTTTCTGAGGCTGCCATGTAGACAGGGACCTAATTGTATATATATGTTTTTTTAGAATCCTGTTGCATGGACCAACTTAGGAGTGTTATACCTTGGAAATGAAAACATTGAGGTAAATGTGTTGTCTGTTTTGTCATGTTGAAAGTAAAAAGCATTCTTTGTATATGACTTCTTTGTACTAGCTTAACTTCTTGTGGAGAAATACTTTGAATATTGTTATCTATTCAGTATGCCCACCTATATGCTAGATAATTGATGGCATTCCATTTATTATATTGAATAATGACTGTGTAAGATTTATTTTCCTTTCCATATCACTGAAGAAATTTTGATTTTATAATTATGTTGGGTTTTCATTTAAAGATTAGAACAATTTTGTTCTGGATTATTGGGGTCTTTTTCTTTTTATCTGTACTCATAAATGAGGAATCCTGTGTAGGCTATGTTAGAGGTGGGGTGATAAAGTAAAGGAGATGATTAGTACTGTCCAGCAGCTTAAGTTTAGCCTATGCTTGGTTGACTTAGATTTGGCTTTAGTGGATATTAATTCCTTTATATGCCACAATGTAATTTGTTGTACTTGAACAGTTATATATTGGAGAATTGGAAATACAGTCAGTAATTAGAAGCATGATTGTAGATCATGTTTAGAAGTTTCCATAAATCTGTAGATGATAGAACGTCTGTACTATTTTGTGTTTCAGCCATTATACTGAATATCATCCTTTTAAAATAGTTTCAATAATATTCTCAGGGATAAAGTAAGTCACTGTCAACATTGCTTCAAAGACCTGTAAATAGAATGAAGAAGAATATTAATTTAGATCTCAAGATATGTGAAAATATTTCTTGAAAATTTAAACAAAGTTAAGCCTTAGTTAAAAAGCTGTGAAAGTAGTTTTATGATAATATAACTCAGTTGCTGTCCAGGGGTTACTTTTTCATAAGAAAAATACAACTGTTTCCTGTCACAGATTGATTTTTGAGAAAACAGTATACTGTAGCATATAAGTTTTTGTACCAGAAAAATAAGCATGCAAGTTAATGTGTCCAAGTGAGTTAGCTTTAAGGTTTCCTCGCAGCTTAGCACATATTTATGTTCTCCATTATTTTTTTGCCCAGCAACCAGTACATTTCTTAGACCTCATTGGTCGTTAGTTCTTATCTGGCCTGTTAAGCTTCAGGAGAGGGCAGTAGATACTTATGTCAAACCTGTGGCTAGCAAATGGATGGGTGATTGGTTAAAAGTTCTATAGACTATGAGGTGCATCCATATTGCCCTCTCACCGGGTACTAGAACCCCTAACCTGTAGAGAGATCCATTGCAGCCAGGAGTTTTCTAGGACTTTGCAGTTAAAACACTGTTTTAGGCATTGCTAATTGTGTTTACACAATGAAGTTTTAGGCTTATAAGTATTTATGTTGTCAAGTCTGACTTATCTTCTTCTCTGATGCTTTTTATTGTTTATTTTTACTTTTTATTTTTTTTCTCTCTTATGCTTTTTAAACATGAGCAATATAATACTAAGTTAATAAAATGGCATGACATGTTAATTTTTGCCTTTTTCTTCTAGCAAGCTCATGAAGCTTTCAAAATGGCACAATCCCTTGATCCATCTTACTTAATGTGCTGGATTGGACAAGTAAGATATATAACATATAGTTATTAGTAATCCTAGGGTATAAACAACCACTTAATATAAAGTGATACAAGTAACCTGTTAATATAAATAACAATGACAATGATGGATAACAGATAACATATGAGGACTCCCTTTGTGCCGGTCACTGTGCTGGTCTCTTTGTATATATTATTTCAGTTAATCTTTCATTGATCCTTTGAGATGGTGGTGGTTGTTAAACTCTTTTCACGGATGGGGAAACTGAAGATTAGACATTCTTAGTATTGTGCCCACAGTCATATAGCTTGTAATGATTAAGCTTTGATTTGGGGGGCTTTGGGCTCCATCAGCCTGACATTATTATGCTAAAAAAAAAAATGAAATCTATTGTTTAAGGCACATTTACCAAAAAAAAAATATTGACAAAGATTGTTTGGATTCTGTTTTCCCATTTTCTGTAATCTTTATAGTTGATTTGCTGCTTGTTTATGAGTATTCCTCCTCTGCTTCTTCAAAGTTCAAGATTTTTTGTACTGCCATAGGAAACCAGATACTGGGTTATGAGTGTGAGTCTGTCACTGACTGATTTTAACATACCACTGCTGTATTTCATTTTCTTTACCTGAAAAAGATTGGACTAAGTGGCCTCCAAGGTCTTTCTAGTGAGAAATTGTAATGAATTAGTAAGTAGTTGATTGTTTTGTTTCAGAGAATAGCAGGAGCATCACCCATATCAGAAAATCAACAATCAGAGTTTAGATATCTTTTATTCTACTTTTGACTTTTGTATCTAATTCTAGTTAATTGGTGAAACAAGCAGAGTTAGAAAAGTAACTCCGGTTTCTATGAACTGCGGTAGCATCTGGGAGCTAATGGCATTACTACTAATCTCTGTGTAAGCTAGACTCAGGGGGCCCAGGAATTTGCATTTCTAATTGCTTCCAAGTAATGATGCTGATGCTGGTCCAGGAACTTGACTTTGAGTAGCACTGCTCTAGGTCAGTATATTTTGGACACTAATCAGTCACCTAAGTTTTTTTTTACTTTTTCAGCTCTTTTTATTTATTTTTTTAATGTTTATTTTTGAGAAAGAGAGAGAGGGCGTGCATGCAAATGAGGAAGAGACAGAGAGAGAGAGAGAGAGGGAGACAGAATCGGAAGCAGACTCCACACTGCAGGTGCAAACCCCAGTGTGGGGCTTGACCCCACAAACTGTGAGATCATGACCTGAGGTGAAGTTAGATGCTCAACCAACTAAGCTACCCAGGCGCCCCTCAGTCTTTTTACTCTTAAAAACAATTTACTTCAGGAGTTAACTGGTAAATTTAATCAAAATGGTAATAGAAGTAAGACTTTATATTAATTTTTTAGCATTAGTAACATATGATAAGTAAGTAAACCTGATTTTTAAAATAAAAGATATAGGAGTTTGAAAGTGATTTAAATTTACCTCTTAGCCTATAAAGTTAAAGGCATGAGTATATTATTTAAAATCCTGAGGCACTTTTGAAAAATAAATATATTGAGACTCTACCCTAGGTCTGTGGAAACTTGAAATCTAGGGGTAAGAACCTCCTTTTTTAAAAAGCCTACCCAGGTGAATCCAAGATGATCCTAAGATTAAGAACCCTATTCCACACAAGTACCAGTATGAATGGATTAAGGGTGAAAGAGAAGGGAGAAGGTAGCACAGCTTTCTTTATCAGTGTTCTGAGGAATTTTATGTGGATTATTGCACCATTGCCTGATTGCAGAGGGAATTTTGAAAGCATTTGTCAGTTTAAGGGCCAATTTAACAAGTCATTCTCTCCTCTGAGCCATGGGACTGTAGTAGCCAAGATTAGAGCTACTACAGCTAATAAACCTTTGGTTTTGACAAGTAATTTCACTTGCTGTTATTTTTCCTTTTAAACGCATTAAGAACCTCTTTTTTCCTTTTATAGGCTCTTATCGCAGAGACAGTTGGAAGTTATGACACCATGGATCTTTTCAGGCACACTACAGAACTCAGTATGCATGTAAGAATTTGAACATTCTTGAAGATTCATTTATGAATAAAGTATTATCCTTGTTAAGAAAACTAGTACAGAGTGGTATCAGAAGTTAATAACAGCAGTTGTCTCTACTCTTTATTCTATCTTAGAAATAGATAGGCTGTCTTTAAAGAGCTTCTCATATTCATCTTGTGTTATCTTTCAAAAGCTGAGGAAGAAATGACATGGGATTTAATAGATATAGTAGTCATTTAGCATAGAAACCAAGACCTTAGAGAAAAATCAACTTGAGATAAGGACTAAGTTGACATTTCTCGATTATTTACAAAGGTGTTTTAGAATTTGGTAATTCGTAGTTTTATCTCTAAAAATGGTGCTGAGAGAAGGAAATCAACTCATTCGGTGGAGCTGTTTTTTGCACTTTATTTAATCCCATGTGATTTTTCTACTCAGATTTGAAGCAAGTGATTTCACTATGCTCTGAGCTGTGTTGTATCACAGTGACTCTTTATTACAGGTATTTAGCAGTTGACTTAAAGAAGACTAAGATGTAATATTTACTGTATTGAAATCTGCTATCTTATAATTTTTATTGGTATATTTATTACCTTATATTCACTTTTTAATGTTGTCATTTTTAAAGACCGAGGGAGCAATAGGTTACGCTTATTGGGTCTGTACAACATTGCAAGATAAAAGCAACAGAGATACTGAGCTGTACCGGTACAACATCGTTCAGATGAATGCTATTCCAGCAGCACAAGTGGTTTTGAGTAAATACATAGGTAAGGTACTCAATGTTTGAATAACTCAATATATTATATATATTTTTTTTAATGTTTATTTATTATTGAGAGACAGAGAGAGACAGAGCATCATCATGGGAGAGGCAGAGAGAAGGAGAGACACAGAATCCGAAGGAGGCTTCAGGCTCTGAGCCATCAGCTCAGCGCCCAGCATGGGGCTCGAACCCACAAACTATGAGATCATGACCTGAGCGGAAGTCAGACGCTCAACTGACTGAGTCACCCAGGTGCCCCATAACTCAATATTTGAGCAAATTGTTGAAACAGTTTAAAGAAGTTTTAAAATTAGTTAATTCCAAGTAAAATATTAATGTTGCTTAAGACATGAATTTGCCTTTTTTTCCCTCCAAGGGTTAAGTAGTCTCCTTTTCAAATTATATAAGGACTTTTAAAGATGAAAATTGCTGATGATGACAGTAAAACTGATTTCCATGTTGTAGACCAAAGCATTTTGGAACATAATAGGCCTGAGTTGTTGCTGTTCTGTCTCTTCCATTTATTTCTCTACAGTGTTAGGTCAAGAATTTTACTTCTTTTAACTTCTATTAACCTTGCAGTAGAAGGTTAATAGAAGGTTAATATTAACTTTGGAATAGAGTTAATAATATCTAGGTGGTAGAGATGTAAAAATTAAATGAGATAATATGCTTTAAATTCCAAATTAGTGTGTTTAATCACCCACTTTAACACCTGATTTTTCTTCAAAATACTGGAAAAAGACGTAGAGGCTTAGGAAAAGGACAGAATGGTGAAGTTTCATTAACCATCTATTGTAAAAATTTCCTTTCTTCCTTAATAAAACTACTAGTTTTATTACCAGTTTAATCTTGTCATTTGTAGCAACATGGATGGAGCTAGAGTTTAGTAAGTCAAATAACTGAAATAAGTCAAACAGAAAAAAATAGAGTCAAAGAAGTCAAAGAAGAAAGACAGATACCATATGATTTCACTCATATGTGGAATTTAAGAAACAAAACAAATTAGCAAGGTTTAAAAAACAAGAGAGGTGACAAACCAAGAAACACACTCTTAACTATACAGAACAAACTGATGGTTACTGGAGGGAAGGTGGGTGAGATAGGTGGCACTTAATTCAGGAGTGCACTTGTGGTGATGGGAGGTGGACTGTGGAAAACCACCAGCGGCTTTTAATCTCTTCTTTTCCTCTTAGCTTTGATGAAACCTTGATCATAATTACTAAACTGAGTTTAGTTTGCTCATCTATAATCTTAAAAGTTCCTATTGCTTAGAGTTTAAATGGGATGATTTATACAAAATGATATGCAAAGTACATTGGATGCTCAAGAAATGTTAGTTTTGCTGGTCTTTTATTTAAACCTTGACAAAATTCTAATAAAGGAGAAAGAAGTTTAAGCAGGCATATGGGTAGTTTAATATTAGGAAGAATCAGATAAACTGATAAACAGAAGAGAACATTTGTCATCATAGGTATGGAGAGGATTGTAATACTCTTCTTGCATTGGGCCTGGGATACTTGAGTGGAAAGCAGTTAGTTTATAAACATCAGCACTTCAGAGCACTAACATCTTATGTGGTTTGCCAAAATGAATGACTCCAATAAATATCTAAAGTCTCTGTGAGAGTGTATGGATAGTAAGTTTTATTGGTAAGTTTCTATAAGAATGGGTAACATTTATAAAGGATTTACACAGAGAGGTAAATATTTAGCTTTCTACAAAATTTGGATTGTTTCCCAATGCTACTATTAAAAAAACTTTTTTTAATGTTTATTTTTGAGAGAGAGAACAAGTGAGCGTGTGTGCAGTGGAGAGGCAGAGAGAGAGGGAAACAGAATCTGAAGCAGGGTCTAGGCTCTGAGTTGTCAGCACAGAGCCCAGTGCAGGCCTTGAACTCATAAACCATGAGATCATGCCCTGAGCTGAAGTTGAACACTTAATCAACTGAGCCACCCAGGCACCCCTCCCAATACTACTTTTAAATAAATCAGATATATTTCATTCTTTTTTGTGCATTAGTAAATACATGGTGCTTTTTGACAGTAAAATTTCAAAATTCTGCATTGAAAGTGCCCAAAGTATCCTGTTTCTACTGTACAGTACTGAATTAAATTTTTAAAAACACATAGAAATTGGAACAGAACTGAAAAAATTGCAGGAAAGATTAAGTGATTAGCCACAGAACTGATTTTCCTTATAAATTTCGTGACTAGTGTTAACATAAGCTACAATTTCAAATTATGACACCTTTGTGGATAACAATGTTTAGACTTTAAAGCATAACTAGAAACTATAAATCATTATAAAATATTCAATAACTTAAAACAGTTACAAAATGATTGCTAGTATTTTATAGTCAAGATAAAAATGAGACTATTCTTAATAGCACTGATCTCAAGAAATAACCTGGTGTTAAAGGTATTGAAAATAAGACTAACATTTTACAAATATAACCAGCATGCACATGTAATAAAAAGATATTTTTGGATTTCCAGAAAGAATTCAGAATTATGCTCCAGCTTTCACAATGTTGGGTTACTTAAATGAACATCTACAACTGAAAAAAGAAGCAGCAGATGCATACCAAAGGTAAACTCTATATTTAATTAAAAGTGATCTCTATTTATCCCTTGGCTTTTTAAAATTTATTTATAGTTGGTGAAGAAGGTACTAAACAAATGTTCTGATTCCTTTACTGGTCTCTCATTATCTATTATCACATTTTTAAAGATGCAGTTTTAAATTTTCAGCTATATTTTTTTGGTTTCTGTTGCTCAACTGGAGAGAGAGAGACACAGGAGAAAAAAGCAAAATCAAACTGAAAAGTCTCCCAGATTTTGTTTTAGAAAAATCTGTCTCTTTAGACTTGTTTAGCTTTATTTAAAAAATATGTAGGTTCATTCAGAGGAGAAATGAGAACATTATAATATACTTGTCTGAATCACTTTAAGATCTACTATATTTTATTCATTCAGTACATAGTTTTTGAACTGCTGTGTGCCAAGCATTGTCCTTGACAATGACACTTGAGCAGTGAAATAAAACAGACACAGGCTCCATTCTCATGGAGCTTCTGACCTGGTGGTGAGGAGATGTATGATAAACTTATAAACGCCTGTAATGGTAATAATTGCTAAGAAAGAAAATCAAAATGGGGTAGAGAGGCAGGCATCGAATTTGAGACAGATTTAGTGAGTAATAGGTTTACTAAAGAGGCAGTTGAGGCTTGGCTTGAATGAAGTGAGGCTGTAAGCCATTCAAGAGGGTAACAGTATTCCAGGCAGAATGAACAGTGAGAGCAAGTGCTCTGAAACAGGAGTGAACTTGGCATGTTGAAAAAACAAGGGCAGTGTGCTCGAGTGAAATGACCAACCAAGGAGGTGGTAGGCAATGAAATCAACTGGAAGGTTTATTCTCTGCACATTAATTGATTGGTGAATAAGAAAATGACTCTTAATGCTGGGAATACTAGATGAAAAGTTAAAAGACCTAATTGCATGTATCATTGCCCTAAATATAAAAAAAGATACCTAGAAGAAACTTGGTCAGAAAAAAAGTCATTGAGGTGTCCTTGCCATGCCCTTTCATGGATCTCTTAGTAGTTCAAAGGAGTCATCACTAGGTGGTACCGGAGGCTATGTAATCAAGAAGTTATTTTTTTCAGGTATATGTGGGAATTTATGAAAAGCCTCATTTCTATGTCTTTCAATGTCATGATAAGCTTAGTAAACAAACTGTAGAAATATGGTAGAATACAACGGTGAGCAGGATTTTTACACAAATAAGATTAACTTTGGAGTGCTTGCTGTTTTTTTGTATATAACTTTAATCGCAAATATTGTGAAACTAGCAACTAGTTACACCTTCAACTTAAAATAGCCACTCCACAGTCATATGGATATGCACCAATCTTCTTGACTGATCACTGCCGTTGTTTTCTGCCTTAGACAAGTATTTGAGGCTTGAGACCACAAATTAGGTATAAATCTAACCATTATAGTATAATAATACTGTGTAGTACTGTCTTAGACTTCTTTGGCAAATATTTGTTTTTCATGTAACATCACTTGGGTGTTTCTCCCTAGATCATCCTTTTTAAAGGAAAAATAAAATTTAAAAACTTACTAAATATCCAACTCCTATTAGTTAAGACATTTTTCTGCTTGCCAAAGGGGACTGAACACAAGAAGATAAAAATGAGGCATGTCACATATTGATGTATTTATTATAAGCCTTTAGGGACTCCTGATGAATCTTTTCTTTCTTAAATAAGTATTGATGAAATATTTTCTATAAGTAACAGGTAAGGGCACATGAAAGCACTCAATTTCCTGGGTTTCTAACTTAAACTACAAGTATATAAATATTTTTAAGATTGTTGCTGTATACTAGAGATAATGTCAAAACTTAAAATAGTGAGTGACACCATTGTTTCCTGTATTTAGGTTAAATTTTTTGGAATATCTAAAACTCAAGTGTGATAAATGATTTCACTTACTAAGAGATCACCTTATTAAAGTTCCTTTCTTGACAGTCTAAAATCTAAATATGAAGTGTTTTTATTGTACCAACTTACTAATATATGAAAGTTGTTATAATTGGGATTAAAGAATTAACAGAATTAAATGAAGAAAATAAAAATCTGTAGATTCAGTTAAAGAAGAAGAGTAAGACTAAAAGAATGCTATTACACATAGTTAATTTAAAATGCCTGTCCTTCATCCAGATGGCCAACAGACACATGAAACGATGCTCAGCATCCCTCCTCATCAGGGAAATACAAATCAAAACCACACTGAGATACCACCTCATGCCAGTCAGAGTGGCTACAATGAGAAAATCAGAGAACTCTAGATGCTGGCGAGGATGTGGAGAAACGGGCACCTTCCTACACTGTTGGTGGGAATGTAAACTGGTACAGCCCCTCTGGAAAACAGTGTGGAGGTTCCTCAGGAAACTAACAATAGAACTCCCCTAGGACCCAGCAATAGCACTGCTAGGAATTTACCCAAGGGATACAGAAATGCTGAGGCATAGGAGCACATGTACCCCAATGTTCATAGCAGCACTCTCCACAATAGCTAAAGCATGGAAAGAGCCTATGTGTCCATCAACAGATGAATGGATCAAGAAGATGTGGTTTATCTATACGATGGAATACTCCATGGCAATGAGAAACAATGAAATCTGGCCATGTGTAGCAACATGGATGGACCTTGAGGGTGTTCTGCTGAGCGAAATAAGTCAGGCAGAGAAGGACAAATACCATATGTTTACACGTATAGGAGGATTAGGAGGAACTTAACTGAGGAAAAAGGGGGAGAAGAAGGGGGGAAATGGTGGGGGAAAGGGAGAGAGGCAAACCATGAGAGACTCTTGAATGCTGACAAAAACTGAGGACTAATGGATGAGGGGAGGAGGGGGGGAGGGGCATGGAGGAGGGCACTTGTGGGGATGAGCACTGGGTGTTATGTGGAAACTAATTTGACAATAAACTATTTGTAAAAAAAAAAAAAAAGAACTTTAAGAAAAAAAATAAAAGTGGTTTTCACTGTAAAAAAAAATAAATAAAAAAATAAAATGCCTGTCCTTTTTTTTTTTTTTAGAGGAATGTTACTGTTACAAAGTGCAGAAGACCAAGATACTTATAATGTTACAGTTAGAAATTATGGCAGATTGTTATGGTGAGCATATTTTTTTCCCATTGTTTCTGTGACTCTTAGATTTTTCTGATGAAAGCTACAGGACTACTGAGGTTGAATTTTCAGAGTAGTGGCACATGTAGAGATGAGTGGGCTGATGATGATCTCCCCTGGTACATAATTCCCTCAATACTGGACTGTGTTAATAGTTCCTGTTCTGTAACGGCACTGTGCTTTAGTGAGAAGCAGATTTAGAACTGATGGTTGTGGAGTATACAAGAGAACATTTCAAAGAGAGGAGGTGCTGTCTGTTATAGTAGAACCCTAGTTAATTGGAAGAGGAACTGGATTTATTCTGATTTGCTTGCTGTGTATATTTACATTGGGAATAGACATTAGAGATCCATTAATATATGTATTAATGTTTGTATTACATACGTTATATAAATATATATAATTAATATTAAATAGTTAATATATGTATGTATCCGTAAACAATCTGAGGTAACCAGCCCTCTTTCCTTCATAAAAAAAAAAAAATACCCTTTTTAAAATTTTACAAAAGGGTGCCTCAGTTGATTAAGCGTCCGATTTCCTCAGGTCATGGTCTCGCGATTTGTGGATTCAAGTCCTGCATTGGGCTCTGAGCTCTCAGCTCAGAGCTTGGAGCCTGCTTCAGATTCTGTGTCCCCCCTCTCTCTGTGCCCCTCCTCTGCTCGTGCTCTCCCTGTCTCTCTCTCAAAAATAAATAAACATTAAAAAAATAAATAAACACAACTACAGAAATTTTTTTGTGTACGTGCATTTTGGGATGGAGAGAGAGCCATATAGCTTTCTTCAGATTCTCAAAGACTTTTGACCTAAAAAGAATTTTAAAAAAAGATTAAAACCTAGGTATTTTAGAGAATAGAATTAGGTTTGGAGAATAGAAGTGTTATGGGGGGAAGCTTTTTGGCTTTAGTTAGGGAAGTGTTCCTCAAGCTGCGAACTGCCCCCAAATTGTTGAACGATCAGAACTGTAGTTTGGTATTTTGAGGATAGTGCCTACATCTTTTAAAGATATATAGTAGAGATCTGAGGTAGCCAGCTATTTCCTTTATAATGGTGAAACTGAATCTTATCCATAGACAGGAAGATACTATGTATCAGGTAATCTCTCTCTCTCCCTTTCTTTCTTTCTTTCTTTCTTTCTTTCTTTCTTTCTTTCTTTCTTTCTTTTTCTTTCTTTCTTTCTTTCTTTCTTTCTTTCTTTCTTTCTTTCTTTTTCTTTCTTTCTTTCTTTCTTTCTTTCTTTCTTTCTTTCTTTCTTTCTTTCTTTCTTTCCTTTTCTTAAAAGTTTTATTTATTTCTGAGACAGACAGACAGACAGCCTTAGTAGGGGAGGGTCAGAGAGAGAGGGAGACACAGAATCTGAAACAGGCTACAGGCTCTGAGCTGGCTGTCAGCACAGAGCCCGACGCGGGGCTTGAACCCACAAACTGCGAGATGATGACCTGAGCCGAAGTCGGACACTTAATTGACTGAGCTAACCCAGGTGCCCCAAGGTAATCTTATTTCTAAGATTTTGTTGTAGCCAAAGATAAGTAGAAAGAGCTATGGAACAAGTATCTGTTCTCTTTAGTTTTGATGTAAATATTTTAGAAGAAAATCTCTATCTCCTATTGAAAATAGATGGTCTTTTGAATTTGTTTTATTATGAAATATATTAAACATGCAAATGTAGTAATAGTATAGAACATAACTTAATGAATAGTATTGCTCAAATATAACAGATCTTAAAACTGTCTATTGTCTTCAGGGTGGGTTTTTTTTTTTTTTCAAAGAAAAATTTACAAGTAAAGTTGAAGCACCTTGTGCCCTTTCTAGTTCTTTTCTCTACAAAAATAATCACATGTTTGAAGATAGTGTTTATTTTAGAAAATAATATATGTATGTATCCATAAACAATTAAAGGCAGCCCTCTTTCCTTCATCAAAATATTTATCAAAATTTGAGTTTTTTATTTAAAAAATTTTTAAATTTTTTGCTTTTTAAAATCTTTCACCTCTATGAGACTAATTTTGGAATCAGAGATTATATTTTTAGCTCCCACACACACTCCTTAAGATTAAAAGGATTTTCTAAAAAGATTTCCAATAACGCATTAAAAATAGAAACAGCTTGTGATTATAGTGATGGATTCCAGAAATAAGAATCTCAAAGATATAGTGCATCATTTCCAGGTGGTGACAGCTTCTCTTCATTTTTAAATAATTATTTTTGTTATTAAAATGTTATTGTACATTTATCATATATAACAATTTTTACTTTTCTTTCTATTAAATACAGAAAAGATAATATAGTTTTGTCTGTGGAATTTAGTGTATCTTTATACTTTCAAAAAAAAAAATGGATGTGCAGGTAAACAGTTTACACAAAGGCTAGGTTTGATTTTGTCTAGATATTTTATAACTTTAGTTAAGCTTGTCAAAGATGTTCAGACCATACCCACAGGGTAATATTCAACCCACATATTTAGCTTAAAGAGTTCTGTATACATGTCAACTTGAAATTATTTTTTTTGCTTGGTATTTTAGTTCAAGTTTGTTAATAAGAAAGACGGTGTAATTTAGCAGAACTAATCACTTTCACATGTCATTTAAAGGAAGCAGATTGTAAAATTAAATTATCCCAGTACATCTTATTTGAAATAAACGATACACCTTTTATTTTATCTTTTCAATAGCTTTAACAGTGATAGATGAGGTAGGTCAAGGTATTAAAAAAACCTTAGTATCTCTTTGTATTTCTATGATATAAGCCAAAATTTGTTTTAATATTAAAAATAAGTTTTGTTTTGTTTCTTAGTTCCATTGGTGAATATGATAAAGCTATCCAGGCTTTTAAGTCAACACCTCTTGAAGAGTTAGAAGACATCATAGGTTTTGCATTGGCTTTATTTATGAAAGGTCTATATAAGGAAAGCAGCAAAGGTGAGTATGTTGCTTGATGCTTAAGGACACATCTTCATTTTCTAGGGCTGAGTGGAATTTAATCACAACAAACTTACATATAGGAAGATGGAACATTGAAATGGGAATAGGGCTTGTAATGTTTATTAAAATCCAACTAGTAACCAGGAATGGCACTGGGTACTTTTTTTATGTTCCTTCACTTAATACATTATTATGATGAATAGTCCTCACAGCAGTGTTCTGAGCTGAGTATTTATCTTTATTATTTACATGAGGAAACTGAGGCCCAAGTTTAAGGTAGATATATGAGTTACCATTTGAAAATAGGTATTTGCTTAAATGTCAATTTCTGATAAATGAAGACCTTGACCATTGTTAGTAATAGTGTGTTTTTATTTTCTCCAAAAATGCTCATTGAGTCCATATAAGACCCAACCTATATGTGTGCAACTCACTTTAAGTATCTATAATCTGATGGAGTTACTGTATGCATGTGAGAATTTTCATGATATCTCAATGGCTACGGGTCTTCACATCTCTTAAAGAGTTCCCTAGAAAAATAGAAGTTGGGGGATGTTCCATAATAACCCTAATAATATGCCCAATATCACTTTGGACCAGCTAAACCATGTTAGATTATTATAAATGTTTGTTCTGTCCACTTGAAAATAAGGGAAAATAACATGTTATTATAGTTAGACCTTAAAAAAATAAGATTAGAAAGGGAGAAATCTCACTATTTGTCAACCAGGATTGTGTTTATATTGTTTTGTTTCTGTTTCCAACTCTATGTAATAGCCTATGAAAGAGCCTTGTCTATTGTTGAATCAGAGCAGGATAAAGCGCATATCTTGACAGCTCTGGCAATAACGGAGTATAAACAGGGAAAAATGGACGTAGCCAAGACATTGCTATTTAAATGGTATGTATAGTTGACATCAACACTTAACAAGACCAGATACTTAAACATTGAATTAAAATTTAGAACAGTGTAACATGAAGCTTTTAATATTGGATCCTTTCAGTGAACAAAAAGGATTAGACTGAACCAGTTGTGAACTGATAACCAAGGTGGAACTGGAGATCATGGCTTAATTCTTAGCTCTGGATCCACCCAGTCCTTCAAAACATCCTGTACTGTGTGTGTATTATTTTTTGTTTAAAAGAGTCATTGATCACTTGATCTAATAGGATCTTAAAACATTAATGAAGGCATTTCTAACTGGCTTTATCTGTTGGCCTCTTTGGTCCCCAAAGAGATTTCTTCCTCTTTCTTGTTCAAATTAAACTGATAAAATAAAAATTTCATTTAAAATTAAAACTTAAAAAAAAATTATAGCAGAGGCACTGGGGTGGCTCAACTGGTTAAGCGCCCAGCCCTTGATTTCTGCTCAGATTGTGATTTCATGATCATGAGTTCGAGCCCCGTGTCAGGCTTCTGCTGAGTATGGAGTCTGCTTGGGATTCTCCCTCTCCCTCTCCCTCTCTCTCTCTCTGCCTGTTTCCTGCTCACACTCTCTCTCCCTCTTTCTCTCAAAATAAATAAATATTTATTTTTAGAATAAATTAATAAAATAACAGCCGATGATATCTATGGTTATTTACATGGTTATATGGTGAATTTATCTAAAACCCAAACCACAAAACACTATTTATATTTGTTTTTAAAACTTAAATATAATGAACAGAAAAGAAATTTGGCTGTTGCACTGTGAAAGGCCCTTGGTATTTTTAACACTTTAGACATTTTGGGAAATTGCTGTCCCTAGAAGCTCAGGAGTCTGTTTTATAATTATCTTAAAGCTGGGCTTAGTTTGGTGACTCTTTAAGTAAATTGCTTTCCTATTAAATGTTAAATATGTTTTAACACTTAAAGACTAGTGTACTTTGGCTAATAGACAATTAAAAATGTTTACAGCTCTATCTTAAAGGAACCAACTGCAGAAAGCCTTCAAGCCTTGTGTGCTCTAGGTTTGACAATGCAGGATCCAACGCTGTCAAAAGCAGCACTTAATGAATTACTGAAGCACATCAAACAGAAAGACAGTGAATATCACAAGTGCCTTCTTTCATCAGCAATTTATGCCCTACAAGGCCGCAGTGTGGCAGTGCAGAGACAGGCATCTAAAGCTGTTCACAGGTAAGTTCCATGCTTGTGAACTTGGAGTAACTATAGTTAAGGAGCTTATTTATGCTTGACATTGGGAATATAAATATAAATATAAAATATACTTGAAAACCAGAATGTGGTTTTATGAAATTGCACTTAGGGACAGGCAACTAACCATACACATTATTTCATCTATAAATATGTTTTTTTTAATTCGGTTGATAAGGAGATAAGAGAACAGAAATTTTGCACTTACTCAGGTTAAGGCCTGAACCTTATTTTAATAAAGAAGCCATTATTCTTTTATTTATTTATTTTTGCCCATATTTATGCTTAAGCTTGTGGTATTGCCCATTTGTTATCCGATACTGTTCACTTGGATGGTCTTAGGAATTTTTTGGCCACTCAAATATTCATTAATGTCTTCAAAATTTTGAAAATAGAAAGCTGTTATTACTAGCAACAGTGATTATTTGTTTTGCTTTCAGCAGTAAAGTGTTGTAAAGGTACTTTGTTTTCCTTCCACAATTTTTATCTCCTTGTGTTTTCCTTGAACACAACATATTAGATTTTGTTAGCTTTTCATAATTAGATCTCATGGCTTTGTAATCATTGTATTACTGATTTTTTCCTTCTTATTTTCATAAGCACTCTTGGTGTATATAGGAGGTGTGTTTTCTAAAAATTAAAGTACTTTCATTCACACATAGACACTTAATATGAACCTGTTTTAGATGTTAACAAGATTTTGAACATAAAATGTTGGTTGCTTTTACTTTTTGTGGTTAAAGTGACTCCCGTCTCTAAGCTTTCTGCTTTTGATGATCTCTGTAGTAACCCAGCTGATCCTGCTCTTTGGTCTCTGTTGTCCCGGGTAGTTGCTCAGTATACTCACCGAAGTGCAAAGGTGAGTAATGTTCTAAATTCTGGCAAAAAGATAAAGTAATTTGTGATGTAGTAAATAATATAATGTTTGAAGTATTAGCATTATCGTTCTGGGAAATAACGAATACAGCTAGATTTTCCATTAGTTATTCAACAAGTAGTACACTGAGTTTCTTTCATGTACTGTTGTACTGTCCTGGGCAGGCATTCTGAAAGATAAATGGAAGTGGGTGGACTTTTGTTTTTTTGAATACATACAAACTATGTTAATGGCTATGTGGTTAGGTTATGTTTATGATGTCATATAGGGAGAATTAACTCTTGTGTTTTTGAATCCCTAAAGATAGTTTTATCTAAATGCTCTTTAAAGATAAGAAATTAAAAACTAGAGGGTTGCCTAGGTGACTCAGTTGGTTAAGTGTCTGACTTCAGGTTGGCTCATGGTCTCCTGGTTCATGGGTTCCCTGTGTTGGGGTCTGTGCTGACATCACAGAGCCTGCTGCAAATCCTCTGTATCTCTCTCTCTGCCCCTCCCCTGCTTATGCTTGCTTTGTCTCTCTCAAAAAAAAAAAGTAAACTTTAAAAATCTTTTAAAAAAAGAAATTAAGAGCTAGAACTTTGCTAATGTTTAAAATCTAAAAATGTGAAACACAATGTGAAGTCATTGATATTCTTTTTTTTTTAAAGTTTATTTATTTTGAGAGAGAGAGAGAAAAAAAAAAGTGTGAGCCAGGGAGGAGCAGAGAAAGAGGGGGAGAGAGAAGCCGATGCAAGCTCTATGCGGTTAGTGCAGAGCCCATCACAGGACTCAAACTCATGAACTGTGAGATCATGATCTGAGCTGAAACCAAGAGTCAGATGCTTAACCAACGGAACTCCCCAGGTGCCCTAAAGTTATTGATGTTCTATAAAAGGGATTATATATTTTATTTTAGTTCATAATAGCCAGATTTAAAAAAAATTTTTTTTTTAATGTTTTATTTATTTCTAGGAGAGAGAAACAGCATGAGCAGGGGAGGGTCAGAGAGAGAGGGAGTCACAGACTCTGAAACAGGCTCCAGACTCTGAGCTGGCAGTCAGCACAGAGCCCAACACGGACCCCGACACGGGGCCCAAACCCATGAACCGTGAGATCATGACCTAAGCGAAAGTCGGACGCTTAACCGGCTTAACCGGCTACCCAGCCGCCCCATTAGCCAGATATTTTTAAGAGTCTGTGAACTATTTCGTTAACTTATGTGGTTACTAAGTCCTTTCAGAGTTACTTAACTAGTTGGTAAACATAATGGTAGTAGCTAATATGTTTTGAACCTTATTACATCTAATAATTCTATTGTCTGGAGTGAGGGAGCGGTCCGTTTTTATTTTTTATTCCTACTGGTTCTCACACGTGGTAGTTCAAAGAACCTAGAACATCATCATTCTTACTAGAATAAAGTACTTATTACGTGCCAACTACTGTATATATTTTGTCATTTAATCCCAACAACCATATGAAGTAGTGGCAATTAATGTCCACTTTATAGCGGACACTTGAGATGTAGATATTAAATAACTTGTGTAATATCACAGTGTTTGTGGTGATGGATCATCCCAGATCTAACTCCTGAATCCTCCTTGTACTTTCTGTGTGTTTTTTTTTTTTTAATATTTATTTATTTTTGAGAGCGAGAAAGAGATCAAGTGGGGGAAAGGCAGAGAGAGACAGAGACAGAAAACAAGCAGGCTCCATGCTGTTAGTGCAGAGCCCAACATGGGACTCGAACTGACAGACTGTGAGATTAAGATTTGAGAGCCAAAGTCAAGAGTTGGACGCCCAACCAACTGAGCCACCCAGGCACTCCTGTGTTGTTTTCTCTTTAATCCAAATTCGATTTATTTTATATTGACGTATTTTTAAAGTTTGTTTTTAACATTCATTATATGCTAAATATGATGTGGAAAACATTTCTGATACTACAATTCCAATACAAAATCAAGAGAACAGCATATTTCTGAATTAAAATGAAATCATTCTTATAAATCACTTGTTTTCCAGGTAAAATATCTAATTGAATTTTTAAAAATTAAGGATTTCAAATAGACTTTTCAAAAACTATGATATGTAGATATTTCTCATTTTTAGTATTCAGTTGATTACTGAAGGAGTGATTAGCTTCAGGATCTCTGAACTTTGGATATTCATTTTACTAGGACCTACACAAATTTTTGAAATACTAATATTTTCATGGAGTAAAACCATGTGAACCTTAAGATGAGTTTTGTGATTCTATTTTTCTCTTTTAGTCTTTCACATGTTAGAAAGCATGTACCTGTGTTTGGTATAAAACTATGTAACTTTTTGTATTTTAAAAGACCAGATAATAGAAAAGATTTTCTTCCCTAAAACTCTAAACTTGTCTCTTAAAGTAGTAACAAATTGATACTTCTGGAGTTTGGAATTTGTAAATATGATAAAACCAATGATTCATTGGTTTTATTTAAATGATTTCATTCAAATGATTTAATGGAAAGAATTATCAGTCTTAATTTTCACTATTTGTGAATGTTTATGCATTTATCTAAATACGTATTTTCTATTATAGGGAGGTGCTGTAGCAGGAAACGTGGCTCATATTTTGGACTCAAATCATGGAAAGGTTAGTTTTTTGCAATACAAAGGAACTGTCCTACTTAATAAATATTACTGATGAAACAATAACAGTTTTTCTTCCTAGGTTTAGGAGGTTACATCGTACCCAATATAGTGCTACTTTTAGTCAGTTTGAAAGTCAAGGGAGCTATAAAGATAATTTGTTAACCCTCTTCTTTTTCTCTTATGTAGAAGGCATTACTGTACACTGCAGTAAATCAGTTAGCTATGGGAACCAGTTCAGCAGAAGCTGAAAAAAATATTGCACTAAAGACCATTCAGAAAGCAGCTCTTCTTTCTCCAGGTGAATATAATATAATACATTTCATTAATTCAAATTTTGTTGGTCTTGCATTTGTGGCTTATAGGTACAAACTTTCTATTTTTATGAAATAAATGGGAGTTTTAAGAAAATAAGGTTTTGCATATTATTTGATTATCTACATGTGGCTTCTGATAATTAAGAGATAATCAGTTCTTGAAACAGGCTGAAAGGAATATCTGCATAAAAATACTTAATTACCCTTGATTGAAAATCTGAATTCTGTATTTTCATGAAATAGTTTTATTTCTGTTTTCTATCTGTCTGGTTTAATGAGGTTTACCTATAGCTGCTAAATTATTTAATGAACATGTTTAGTCATTTTAGTTATCTTTATGGGTAGTTAGCTCCTTGAAGAGAGGGGATGGGCTCTGTGGTAATGTTGGAATACCAAGTTGATGGCCTCACCTGGGCCAGCTCTTCTTTGTGTCGTGTGTATACCATTGATCACACTGTTCACTGAGGAAGTAGATACGACTGCTTCAGCATACTCTGTTATCACTGCTGGGAAAAGGCCCCAGAGGACTGGAATACCTACCAATGTGGGTTTGTGAGGTGTATTTTTACATAATATTATTTTTAATATGACTTATAGCATTAAATAATTTATTCCTGCAGAGCACTTCAAACATTTTAGATCAGAATACTTTTGCTTTTGGCTAGGGGCGGTTAGGAAACAAATGGTACAAAATAAGTCCAATGTTCTCTTCACAATATAATAAATTGTAAAGATCCTAATTAAACTGCAAAATACCTAATAATTTGGAGATTATTTTGTAAAAACAAACAGAACAACATCTTATTTATTCTTTGTTTCATTTATGCAATAGAACAAAAAGAGACTTTAAACATTTAGATTTGTCCTTGTTATACATTGGATAAACTTTTGATTTTTAGAGGTGTTTTCATGAAAGTATTGGATTTTTTAAAAAGGCAAGGGGTGCCTGGTGGCTCAGTTAGTTAGGCATCTGACTCTGGATTTTGGCTCCAGTCATGATCTCATGGTTCATGAGTTCGAGCCCTGTGTCAGACTGTGTTAACAGTGTGGAGCCTGGTTGGGAATTCTCTCTTTCCTCCTGTCTTTCTGCCCCTCTCCCACTTTTTCCTTTCTCTCTCTTTCAAAATCAATAAATTTTTAAAAAGTCTTCCATAATGATCTTATTTTCCCATTTTATCTGGAGAAATATATACTCAAAGATGCTTAAAACAGCACCTGAGAGATGAAGATGAGTGCCTGTTTGAGACTTGGTTTTAGAGTCCAATAAAAGTAAATATAATTGTAATTATGGGTAGTAGTATATACCTAGTCCTTGTAGTTGAACAAAGTATAGTTTTGATAGATGGTATTCAAAGGAATCCTTTTAGAAATTTAAATATAATCCCAAGAATATGGAATTGAATTTTAAAAAATCCAAGTTCTGCTAGATTAGTGCTTCTGTGATATTAAAAGATGTTTTTAGCAAACTATATTTAGAAAATCTGGGGGGTGCTGGGAGGCTCAGTTGGTTAAGTACCGACTTTGGCTCAGTTCATGATCTCATGGTTCTTGGGTTTGAACCCCGCATCGGGCTCTGTGCTGGCAGCTCAGGGCCTCGAGCCTGCTTCAGAGTCTTTGTCTCCTTCTCTCTCTGCCCCTCCCCTGCTCTCACTCTGTCTATCTCTCTAAAAAATAAACATGAAAAAAAAATGAGGTTTGTAGTATATATTTTTTTATATTATCACTTTGTTTCACATGGAATTTGAGTTGCTGAATATTTGTGGATGACTAAATGAAAAGAGCATTTCTTTTGAAATTGCTGCCAACTAATGTCCATGTCCTCCCTCCTGTAATCTAAACTATAGAATACCCTACGATCCCTAAGGGGGTTCTTCACTTAATCTTAGAATAAGTCAATGTTCAGAAATTATTAAGTAACTGGAATTGAAATAAAAACTTGAAACTACAAAAAAATTGAGAAATTGAGTTTATTTCAGTTGGAACTTTTGGTGTTAGACTTGAACCATCATCTAGTTCAGTTGTCTTGTTTTATAGAAAAATGAGTCCTGGGGCGCCTGGGTGGCTTAGTTGGTTAAGCGTCCGACTTTAGCTTAGGTCATGATCTCGCGGTTCGTGGGTTCGAGCCCCGCATCGGGCTCTGTGCTGACTGCCAGCTCAGAGCCTGGAGCCTGTTTCAGACTGTGACTCCCTCTCTTTCTGACCCTCCCCTGCTCATGCTGTCTCTCTCTCTCTCCTAGAAATAAATAAAACATTAAAAAAAAAAAAGAAAGAAAGAAAGAAAGAAAAATGAGTCCTGAGGTGAAGAGAAAGCTGGCACACAGTTAATTAGTGGCATTGTTAGACCTAAAACTCAGATCTGAGACCTAGTTACATGCTTTTCATTATACATTCATCAGGTCTCATAACTTCTAAGGAATGGTTCCCATTTCCTTATTCTGGAATTTGTATCCTTTGTTATTTAAAATAGTCATTATTTCAGACAGGAATTATTTTATGATATAGTGATATACATTTAATTTTTTTGTAAAAATTTTTTATGTGCCTAAGATTTCTAATGATTCTTATACTATTATAGGAGTAATACTGATCCTCTACAAATGAAGTAGACAAACATTTCAGACATTTAATAAGGGATGTATATTAGATGGAGCAGTTAGTGAGAAAAAAATATGAAACTTAAGCTAAGGGGTGCCTGGATGGCTCAGTCAATTAAGCATCTGAGTTTGGCTCAGGTCATGATCTTACAGTCTGTGACTTTGAGCCCCGCAACAGACTCTGTTCTGATGGTTCAGAGCCTGGAGTTTGCTTTGGATTCTGTCTCCCTTTCTTTCTGCCCTTCCTCCACTCACACTCTGTCCCTCTCTCTTAAAAATAAATAAACATTAAAAAAAAATCTTAAGCTAAAATTTTTGTTTAAATGACAATATTGTTAGCCATCACCCCTTGTGAGATTTTTAAATTATTTTTATTATTATTTTTTTAATTTATTTTTGAGACAGAGACAGAGCATGAGCAGGGGAGAAGCAAAGAGAGAGGGAGACACAGAATCTGAAACAGGCTCCAGGCTCTGAGCTGCCTGCACAGAACCTGATGGAGGGCTCGAACCCACAAACCGCGAGATTGTGACCTGGGCCTAAGTTGGATGCTTAACCGACAGCCACACAGGCACCCCAATTTTTATTAGTTTTTAACGATAGCAAGACTAACTGCAAATATTGACCTGTAAAATATGACTTATCAACTAAAAGAGCAAAAAATAAAAACTCTTCTAAACTTCCAAATTCTTTTTCACTTTCTCTTCACAACTACCTTTCTAAAGAAGAGGCATCTATCTGCATACTCTCTATTATTGTCACCTCATTCCACTGCCTCACCCTCTCCCCAGAAGAAGCTGTCATAGTGTGAAGGAAGGAAGGGAAGATCAAATGGATGAGGAGACGTATAATCATAGAATTGCTTCATTTGGAATGATAAAATGACTTTTACGATTGGCTGTTAGAACATAGGAAAATGGAGTTGTCTTGAGCTTCTCCTTTGACTCAGACTTTTCTTAAAAACTGAGAAAGACTGTTCTCTTGCTTTCCCTATGATTGAACCTTTAACACAGAGATGGAATGATGAACATAAATGTCTCTTTGAGACTTCTTGGTGTCTGATGAAAGTGAATAAAATTGACTTTTCCTTTTTTTAAAATTGGCTTCAGTAGTAGAATTTAGTGAATCATCACTTACATGTAACACAGCAGTGCTCATCACAAGTGCCTTCCTTAATGCCCATCACCCATTTAGCCCATCCCCCCTCAACCTCCCCTCCAGAAACCCTCAGTTTGTTCTCTCTACTTAAGAGTCTCTTATGGTTTACCTCCCTCTCTGTTTTTATCTGATTCTGCTTTTCCACAGTAGTACACTACTGTAGGCAGCTGAGCTAACAGGCCATGGAAGAGCGTAATAGGATATTTCTCATCCTCTGCTGTATTTTTGAATAAAGGCATATCTTGAAGAATGAATATAGTAATATGTCTTCTGGAAAGAAGTATATATTAGTTTTCCTTTAAGAAAATTATTTTTTTCAAGAGATACAATTTATTTTATTTTTAATTTAATTTTTTGGTATTTATAAACTCTTACTTTCATTTTTGATAGTTTTTCATCAGTATATTGATATTAACAAGGCTTCTTACTACATTTCCTATATTTAGGTGATCCTGCTGTCTGGGCTGGGCTAATGGCAGCCTGTCATGCTGATGATAAACTGGCTCTAGTGAACAACACTGAGCCAAAGAGAATGGATTTGTACTTGGCACTGTTATCTGCTGTTTCTGCTTCAAGTAAGTTTAAAAAAGAATTTTATATGTGATGAATTCATGGTAAAGTACTCAGAAGGATATTGTCTAAAGGTAGTGGGCACAATTAGCCCTACACTAAAGACTATTATGTTCTCATCTGACAAAGCTTAAAAACAAGCCTTGGAAAGATGAAATCATTTTCAAGAGGCTTAACTTCATAGAGAACAAAGCTCAAGAAGATTACAGAAATACAAAAATGTTCAGCATTACCTTCAACAAGGTAAAATTCAGTGTCTGGTGTCCACTTAAAACATAATCGACATGCAAAGAGGTAGAAAAGTACCACCCATAGCAAGATAAATTATTCGATAGAAACAGACCCACAGGTGACATGATAGAAGTCTCTTTAAAATATAATTGACTGTTCAAAGCACACGTTACAACAATAGCACAAAGAATAGGAGGGGAAAATGGAAGTATTCTGCTGTAAAATTTTTACACTGTAAGTGCATTGGTATAATATTACTTAAAGTTGGACCGTTAAAAGTTAAAGATGAATACTTTAAAATTTACACTAGACCCTAAATAGAATTATAATTAATAAGCCACCAAAGTAGATAAAATGAAATCATAAGAAAAAAACCAAAGAAGAGGAAAAGAGAATAAAGACCAGATAAGACAAATAGAAAAAAAAATTAGTCAAACTCAACCATATCAGTAGTCAAGTTAAATGATCTAAATACCCTAATTAAAAGGCAGAGATTGTCAAATGATAAAAAAGCAAGAGCCAACTATATACTGCCTAAAAGAATAGATAAATACAAACTTATGTTGAAATATAAAGACAAAAATAACTAAAAAGTAAAAGGATGACAAAAGATATCCATGCCAATACTAATCAAAAGAAAGTTGAGCACCTGAGTGGTTCAGTCAGTTAAGCATCTCACTTTGGCTCAGGTCATGATATCAAGGCTCCTGAGTTCAAGCCCCACATGGGACTTTGTGCTGACAGATCAGAACCTGGAGCCTGCTTCAGGTTCTGTGTCTGCCTCTCTCTCTCTGCCCCTCCCCTGCTCATACTATCTCTATCTTTCTCTCTCTCTCTCTCTCAAAAATGAATAAATATTAAATTTTTTTTTAAGTTGAAATGGCACTGCTAATTTCAAACAAATGAAATTTCAGAGCAAGGGATATTGCCAATGATACAGAAGGTCATTTTGTAATGGAATCAGTTCATCAAGAGAACATAACAAGTCTAAGCATTTAAGCACTAAGTAGCAGAGCTTCGAAACACAAAAAAATTCTGCATTGTATTTCACACTAAGGTGGGTAGAAAAAAATGAAAACTTATGGGAAAATGTATGAAGCAAAAACTTCTGGAACTAAAAGGGATAGACAAATCCACAGTTAGAATTAGAGATTTAGTAATCTTCTTTTGAGAACTCACAGAACAATTGGACAAAAAAAATCTGTAAAGATACAATAAAGACTTCAACAGCACTGTCAGCTGACTTGACCTAATTGGCCTTTGTGGAATACTTCTAATAACAGCAGAATGCCTACTGTTAAATACACACAGAACATTTACCCAAGTCTTAAATGGGCCATGAAACAGGTCTAACTAAATCTAAAAGTCTTCAAATCATATGTAAAGCATATTGTCTTAATACAATATGGAATTAAATTAAAAACAAGTAACAAAAATATCTGGAAAATTCCCAAATATTTAGAAACTAAATAATATACTTCTAAATAATCCAGTTCAAAGAATAAACTAGAAGGGAAATGAGAAAATATTTTGAACTGAATGAAAAGGGAAAACAGCCTATCAAAGTATTAAAGCACCACTTACAGAGACATTTATAGCATCAAATATCTAGATTAAAGCCTTCAAGTCAGTGATCTCCTCTTCTCCTTAAGATCTAGAAAAAGGAAGATGAAATTTTACCCGAAGTGAGCAGAAGAAAAGAAGTAATAAACAGTGATAAGTAAAATACAAAACAGAACATTAACAAAAGTGGAAACTTGTTCTTTGAGAAGATAAGGAGATTTGATAAATCTCTAGCCAGACATCAGGGATAAAAAACAATACCAATGTCAGGAATGAAAGAGGATACATCATTATAGCTATTTAAAGACTAATAGGATCTTATGAACAAGTTTACGCCATGAAATTTGGCCACTTAGAAATAAGGAGTCTAGATGCTGGCGACGATGTGGAGAAACAGACACCCACCTACACCGCTGGTGAGAATGTAAACTGGTGCAGCCCCTCTGGAAAACAGTGTGGAGGTTCCTCAGGAAACTAACAATAGAACTCCCCTAGGACCCAGCAATAGCGCTGCTAGGAATTTACCCAAGGGATACAGGAGTGCTGATGCATAGGAGCACATGTACCCCAGTGTTCATAGCAGCACTCTCAAACATAGCCAAAACATGGAAAGAGCCTAAGTGTCCATCAACTGACGAATGGATTAAGATGTGGTATATTTATACAATGAAATACTGCATGGCAATGAGAAAGAATGAAATCTGGCCATTTGTAGCAACATGGATGGACTAGAGGGTGTTATGGTGAGCGAAATAAGTCAGGCAGAGAAGGACAGATACCATATGTTTGCACATATAGGTGAATTAGGATGAACTTAACGGAGGACGAAGCGGGAAAAGAAGGGGAAAAATAGTGGGAGAAAGGGAGGGAGGCAAACCATGAGAGACTCTTGAATTCTGAGAACAAACTGAAGGCTGGGGGGGTTGGGGAGAGGGAAAGGAGGGTGATGGGCATGGAGGAGGGCTTTTGTGGGGATGAGCACTGGGTGTTATATGGAAACCAACTTGACAATAAACTATAAAAAAATAGACAAATTCCTTGAAAGATGGAAAGCTCACTTTAGAAGAAATAAACTGAATAGCTTTATATCTATTAAAGATACTGAATTTATAGTTAAAAATCTCCCCACAAAGAAAACTCCAGGACCAATGTCTTCACTGATGAATTCTACCAAACATTAATGGAAGAAATAATGCTAGTTCTATATGAATAGAACTGAAAATTGAAAGTTTCCACAAAATTGGAAAGTTTGGTAACTTTTCTGCTAAAAGGCCAGCATTACCCTGACCCCAAAACCAAAGCCAGGCAAAGATTTTGGCAGGGACGCTGCAGAACTAAGGATGCAAAAATTCAAATCCAGCAACACATAAAAAAAATGATCATCATGATCAACTGGGGTTTATCCTGGGAATGCAAAGTTACTTTAAGGTTTGAAAATGCATGTAATTTACCCTGTTAACAGCTGTGAAGATGCCAGACAAAGGGTCTATACTTTATGATTCTATTTCTATGAAATTTTAGAAGATGCAAACTGATCTATTGTAACTGAAAATAATTAGTGTTTGCCTGGGGACATTGAATAAGAGGAAAGGTACGTTGGGGACAGAAGTGATTACAGAGGGGTAGGAAGAAACTTCATTACAATGAATATATTTATTATCTTGATTTTAATAATGGTTCATGGATATGCCCATGTCAAAAGTCTTCAGAATGTACTGTTTGAATATGTACATGTGTAATTTATCATATATCAATTATATTGGGATAAATATTTAAGTTTTTCACTGAATTATTTTTAATTTTACTGTAAGTAAGGTGTTTTTTTAAAGGTAAGTCACAAGTCTGTGAAGTTTTAAGTTTTTCAAACACAAATATTCCTACAATGAAACTCTTCAGAAACCTGCCAGGTGTCAGGATAGTTTATGGTATTTCGGTAGTTCGTGTAAATTTGAAAAATTATATATGCGTGATAAGTCTAATTGTAATACTTCTTAGCAACTAATTACTCCTTTGAGAAAACATTATAAATTGCAGAGGAAAGTAACATCAACATTTTTGTTCATAGTTAAAGACAAAGAATTCCTTGAAAATTATAACCAGTCTCTTGAAACGTGGTCTCTATCCCAAGCTGTCACTGGTCTAATAGACACAGGAAGAATATCTGAAGCTGAAGCCCTCTGCACAAAGGTATTATTATGAAATTGAGCATTGAGATTTATGGATTCTTATCATCTTGAAAATAACATTAAAAATAGAATGCATGTTATTTAAAGGGCATATGGTGGTGGTAGTGGTGATAGTAATGATTATGATGATGATGATGATGATGATGATGATAACACCCAACATTTATTGAGTACTTACTATAAGCTGATCAGTATATTTAGCAGTTTGTATTTGAACTTCACAACAATATATGACATGGCTATGTATTATTATCCCCTTTTTATTAATGAGTAAGACTTAGAGAGGGTAAGTAGTTTACATAACAGTTCACAGCTAGTAATTGATTGAGTTGCCATTTGAACTCAACATTTGTCTGATTCTAGGACTCAGGGACTTAATAGGTCTTTGGGAAGACAGTACCATTATGGAAGCAGTATTTTCCTTTGATTTCTGATTACTGCCTTCAGAATGCTATATTTTCCAGGATCCCTGTATTTTTCCAAAGTTCTGAACCACATAGAATGACTCTGAGGATTAAGTAGGTGATTGGAGCTACTCAGTAGTTACCTTTTACACCTGGATTGTGGGCTTTGTGAGTAAATCCTTAGCACCTTGCCTAGCACATAGTAGGGATTCAATAAATATCTATTGAATGAATGAATCCATTTCATAATCCTATTCAGAAATAATTTAATGGATAAGGAGAGATTTAAGCATCACTTTTCCTGAAAACATCTTTTTTTCGTAAATGCTTACCAAGAAGATTATATTTCCTTTAGAAATGTGGTTGGATTTTTTTTTCTTTTGAAGGAAAGATCAATATAAATTTTACAGAGAAGGAAGAATGGATCTTCAAAGATCCCTTTGGTGTTTGAATTCTCTGAAAAGAAGAGTCATAGATTTTCTCTTTTATTTAAGAAATTCCATCTATATTCAGGGCAGATTAGTATTATGCAGTGAGTATTTAATAAGCAACTGACAGTTGCTGTGTTCTGTCTGACAGAATAAGGGATACTTTTATGATTTTCTTGTCATTCTTTTGTTCCAGTCTCTTAATCAGAAGAAAGCAATCACATACATTTAATACTATGACTTAATTTATAAAAAATAGAGAAGCATGCTATTGAGGGACAATCAACGAAGAAAGAAATGTTTAAAACAGTAGTAGAAGACTTGTTTAGAGAACTTGCTTAAACTTCTTCCCTGTATAGATATATATAGGAAAGGAGATACATATACATATATGTAACTATGTATGTGTGTGTTTTCATGTATTAATAATGGCTTAGAGAAATGGATAAATGGGTCATTTTTCTTACAATGTGTAGGAAGTCTGTGCCTAGAGAAGGACATCTAGTGAATATCTTTGTGAAGTGGTTGAAAAAGGAAAACATTTATTAAGTCTTTTCTTCTTATATAGTATAGCTTCTTTCAATAAGGCATAGTTTTAGTCTTCACTGTTAAGATTATGTTTTCCTGGTTCAGGTATTTATATTCAGAACTTAAGTTTTTCAGGATATCACTTGAGAATAAACAAGTCAAAGGGGAACTAATCTGAAATAAATGACTTATAAACTACAATTATAGCATTACCAATCTCAAAGTTTATTTAAATGTGGAGTTTGATTTGTTCATTGTTCAATTTATTATATTTCTGCAGTTGTTTATTTTTTAATAAGAAAAGGTTAAATTCAGATTTTTTTCCAACATGAGGAATAGCTTAATTGCTATTTTAACATTCAAGAGTCTGTGTGATATATTTCTATTTGGGGTTTAATTTTTAGAATTTAAAAAGTAACCCTGATCAGCCAGCTGTCATCTTACTTTTGAGACAAGTTCAGTGTAAACCACTCCTGGATTCACAAAACCCTCTCTCAGATGCTGTACTTGAAGAGCTGCAAAAAACAGTTATGTCCAATTCAACCTCTGTTCCAGCATGGCAGGTAAATTCTCTCCTTTCTTACAATGAGTCCTAAATTAGAATACTTCGTGATACTAGATGAGGTTAGGGGGTATGCTCCACTTTATTTATCTTGCCTTTAAACTCACCATATATCTTTCATTTTCAAGATTTAAAGCATGTTGTATTGGGATTAGAGAGATTAAGGAATTTCGTACTAATTTAGGACCTGCTGCTACACTGCTTCAAAGGTTTCTAAATTGTTGATTATGAATTTCCTCAATTTAAAACAGTGTTGAAAATACTGTCTTTTACAAGGGATTGAGGTAAGAGACCTAATGAAGTGTTTCAAACATTTTGTCATTATGGTGCTGAATCTACCTTTAGAGAGGATTTTTGTGGTTTTTCTTTCGCTACCTTATAGGTAACCCATATCCAGGATTTTAATGGGCATTTAGTGCTTTTTGAAGTAGTTATGGATGCCTGAATCAACAGACTATCCTTTTAGCTGGCTCTGGTTATCTACAATGACAAACACATAATGATCACTATGTACTTTATGCTTATTGATATTAAAACACATTAAAAAAACATGTTATTACTTTATTCAGCGTATTATAGTTTCCTCTGTGCTCCAGAGAAAGTATCAAAGAGAATTTTTGATATTGATTTTACAGAAGCTTATTTTTTACTATAATTTGTTTCTCATTTTGATCTTTCATTATAACACCTTTTTGATGTCTCTGCTTAAAAAGATTATCAAGTGGCATAAAGTAGTTGGATTATGCAGGCTAAACCAGCTTTTTACTCTAATTAATTGGAGAAAGATGGTGTTTTTATCCCCTCTTCTAACGTTTGCCATAAGAGAATTAAGATACTTTAATTTTAAGGTCAGAGAGATACTAATGATTTCATATTCTTCATCAAGATTCCATATTCTTGTCAAACTAAAAGAGAAAAATTAAAAGATAAATTATGTAGTATGTAGAGTCCTAAGATACAGAGTATGTGTTCATTTATGATATAATCCACAAAGACTAGAGTATATTTTACTTATGTATGTATCTTTTTAGCTGCCGTCTATACCAAGGTCCAGAATATTGTCAGTAACCTAGTTGCCTCTCCCCTACCTTTCTCTTTGATTTCCCCCTGTCTCAAATAAAGAGGAGAACCACTATTCTGACTTCTGTCACTTCTCTCTAGTTTTACTGGTTTTTGAACATCACATAAATGGACTATTCTTTTATATCTGGTTACTTTCCTTCAGCATCATATCTGTGGGATTCATTTAGTTGTTCAATAACTATAGTATTTTCCATTTCATCTTACGAATATATTATAAAATATATATCTTTTTTACAGTTGACAGACATTTGGATTATTAACAGATTTGGGCTATCATGGTTAATGCTGTGTCCATCCTTAGATGTGTCTTTTGGTGGGTGATAAGAGATATATATGTTTACTCTACTAGATCATATCAAACAGTTTTCTAAAATGGTTGTCCCAATTTATGTTACCACCAACAAATTTTGAGCATTCTAATTGTTGATATTGCTAGTTGTGGTTATTATATTCCCATTTCAGTAGATATGTAGATGATAGTATCTTGTGACGGTTTTAACTTGACTTTACCTGATTCATGATGTTGAGCCACTTTTCATAAGCTTAATGAACCTTTGGATATCCTCTTTGTAAAGTGCCTTTTTTTTAGTTTTTCATAGGCTGTTTTTTAATTGATTTTTGGAATTCATTGTAGTTTTTGGATACAAGCACATTTTGAATATTTGTATTGCACATATTTCCTCATGTCTGTATCTTGGCTTAACACTCTGTTAATATCATTTTTTGATGAATAGTTCTGAATTTTAATTAAGTCTATCATACCATTTTTTAATGGCTAATGCTTTATTATTCAAGAGTGCTTTGCCTCCTTTAAGCTCCTGAATACATTTTTCTGTTTTCCTTCAGAGATTGTTGTTTTATGTTCACATTAGGTATATGATCCTTACAGGATTAATTTTTGTTAATGTTGCAGAGTCAAGGTTCATTTTTTCCCAGGTGTATATCTTACTGTCCCAGCATCATTCCTTGAAAAGACCATTCTGACCCCACTGAACTGTAGTGATGGGTTTCCATAAATCAGGTGACTATATATATGGGTTATATAGGGCTCTGCATTCTTTTCCATTCACGTATTTGTTTATTCTTGCTTATAGCTTTACAATTAGTTTTGATGTGTGGAGATAATATTAAGACTTCTGACTCTTTCTCCTTCAGGTGTCTCAGGTCATTTAGGTTTTTTGCATTTACATGTAGATTATCAATTACCCTGCTTTCTTCCTCCCTACCCCTTCCCCCTCTGCCCCCCTGCAAAACCAAAGCCCTGCTAGGATCTTAATTGGAATTACATCTCTGTAGTTTAATTGAGGAGGATTGATAAAGTAATACTACTGAATTTCCCTATCCACAAGTGTACTATATGCCTCAAATTATTTAAGCTCTAAATTTCTCTCAATAGTGTTTTATAATTTTCAATGTAGAGTCTCTTACATTTTTGTATTAAATTTGTTTCTAGGTAGTTAATATTTTTTCCTCTATTACAAATGGTATTTTTGTCTTGTATGTTAGCTCCAAATACTTAGAAATGCTATGATAGTTATATGTTGACCATCAGCAACCTTGCTGAATTCACTTACTCTTCTGAAATGATTTCATGTGAAATCATAATTATGTCATATGAAATGACATAATTAGGTCATTTGTGTGAATTGTAAAGTTTTACTTTTTCTTTCCAATATTTTTATATTGATTTTTTTCTTGCCATATCATACTATTTACTACCTTGAATAAAATATTAAATAGAAGTGGTGGTAAAATAAGTGAATGTTCTTGTCTTATTCTCAACCTCACATAGAAAGCATTTACTATTTCCCAATTATATTTATTGGGAGTTTTTATAGATTTGTCAGAAGAAAGAAGTCTCCTTTTTTTCTAAATTGATAAAAGATATATTTTTTTCTGAATGGATGTTGAATTTTAACAGATCTTGTGAGGGGCATCTGTTAGAATGGTTCTTTTCTTTTTTTATTATTCTGTTAATATGGACTGTGTTGACTTTCAAATGCTAAACTAACCTTGCATTCTTAGAGGAAATCTTACTTGGTTATCGTGGTTATGATGTATTACTCCTTTTATGTATTGCTGGAGTTGATTTGTTAATGTCTTTTTAAAGAATTTTTAATTTCATGAGAGAATGGCTATCTTCATGAGAGAATGGCTTGTAATTTTTCATTCTTATGAGGTCTGTGTTAGGTTTTGGCATCTGTGTTGTTAATTCTCCTTTATTTTCTGAAAAAGTTTGTATGAGAGTGACATTTATTTCTTTAATGTTTGGAAGAATTCACCATTGAAGCCACGTGGGCCAAGGATTTTCTTTATGGGAAAGTTGTTGTAGTTGTTGTTTTTATTATTACTGGTTAAATTTCTTTATACTTCTTTAGCATTCATGATCTACAGGGTATTTGTCCAGCACATCTCAATTTCATGTTTATTGGCATAAAGTTGTTCACAATATCCTCTTCTTAATGTATCATGGGGGCATCTGAGTGGCTCAGTCTGTTAAGCATCTGACTTTGGCTCCTGGTGGGTTCGAGCCCCACATGGGACTCTATGCTGACAGCTCAGAGCCTGGAGCCTCTTTCAGATTCTGTGTCTCCTCTCTTTCTGCCCCTCCCCTGCTGTCTCACATTCTGTCTCACAAAAATAAATAAACATTAAAAAAAAATTTTTTACTGTTTATAAAATCTGTAATGCTTTTTTCCTTTTTCATTCTTTTACTGGTAATTTGTGTTTTCTAAATTTTTTCTTAATAACAAGCAATTTTATTGTCAAAGAAACAACTTTTTGTTTTGATTTTCTTTATTATATTTTTCTTACACATATTGATTTCTTTTTTATTTACTTTCTTTGGATTTAAAGGTTTTCTCCCCCTAGCTTCTTGACAGAGAAACTTACAGATTTTTCCATCTTTCTCCACTAATATGCATCTCCCAAAATTTTATGTAGTGCTTTCATTGTCATTTATTTGAAAATTTTTTCTAATTTCCATTGGAATTTCTTCTTTGATCCATGTTTTTTCCTGAAGCATGTTGCAAAATTTCTAATATGGGAGGGGAGGAATTTTTTTAATTATCTCTGTGTTTTTGTTTAATTTCACTTAGAGTAAACTCTACGATTTTAGTTCTTTGAAATGTGACCAAGCTCTATGATCAGATTTGGTAAATGTTGCATACACATTTTCACTGAATGTGTATACTGCAGTTACTGAGTGTAGTCTTCTAAATATGTCATTTAAGTTGAGCTAATTAATTATGTTTAATTCTTCTATATCCTTGTTGAACTTTTTGTGTTTCTTTTACCATTTTTGAGATAGGTGCGTTAAAATCTCCAACTTTGATTCTTCATTTGACTGTTTTTTCCCCATTCATTTCTGTCAACTTCTGCATAAATTCTGTGTTATTAGTTAAGTGTAGGAATGTTCTGTCTTCCAATTAATTGATTCTTATGAAACAGTCCCCTTTGTGTTTTAATATTTCTAGTCGTAAAATCTACTTTATTAATACAGCTCTACACACTTCTTTTTGATTAGTATTTACAGGATATGTCTGTTTTTATATTGTTTTGATTTTGTTCCTGACTTGCCATCTCAGAAATCTCTTTAAGACTTTCAAGTCTGGGGTATCTGGGTGGCTCAGTCAGTTAAGCATCCACTCTTGATTTCTGCTCAGGTCATGATCTCTCAGTTTTTGAGATTAAGCTGCACATCGGGCTCTGTACTGACAGCTTGGAGCCAGTTTGGAATTCTCCCTCTCCCTCTCTCTCTGCCCTTCCCTTGGTCATGCTCTCCCTTCCTCTCTCTCAAAATAAATAAACATTAAAAAAAAAAAAAAAAAAAAGACTTTCAAGTGATGTGGCTAGTAAGCTATTGCTGATAGAATGGGCAAGATAGCTACTCCTTTCTTGACCTGTGATTTTTGTTTTTGGGGGGCACAAAACTCAGCAATAATGAAATAAAACTTTATCTTTATTGAAGTGCATTGAATTTGTCAGAAGTAGATAGCAGTCTGTGTAGTAAATTGAAATCTTTTTTTTTTCTTTTCTCTTTCTGTTCCTCAGTGGCTGGCATACGTATATCAGTGCCAAGGCATGATGGGTGCTGCAGAGATGTGTTATAGAAAGAGTCTACAAGTAGCATCCCAGCAGGGCAGTTGGAGTGGGAAGCTGTCAAGTCTGCTGAGACTAGCTCTACTTGCTTTAAAAGCCTGCATGGTAAGATCATGTTATAATCATGAAACACTGATTCATTTATTTTTCTTTAAGATGATAGTGCTTTCTCTCGATTTGCTGGTGTTTCATCACCTTCTCGTGGCACCTCCTCATAGACTCTATATTTGGGCTTTTGATGTAAATAATAGTAATGCAAACCCACAGACTCCAGCAGAACAGTGTCATTGTTTGGGGAAGAAAAAAACAAAGTTTGAAATTTAAAAGTTGAATTATGGCAGAATATATATTTTTGTTTCTTGTTGATAGGTTGGAATTAGCCCAGCTACTCATCTGTGACAAAGGTGGCAATAATTAACATTTCAGCCCATTTCTTGGTTCAATTTGACATTATGTAAGAAGGATTTCTAGCAATTTTTGATTTGACATTTGTCTTTAATACAAAGATAGGTACATTAATCTGTAAGTCCTCTGTACTAATATGGAAAACTCCTTAAGATAAATGTTTAAGTGTGTGTGTGCTTTCAGGGGCAAACAGAACAGTGTGTATGATATCCTACTTGAGTGTGTGTATGTGTGATACATATATTTAAGAATATATATGTCTAAATGCGTGTGTTTGTGTGCATGTGCTTATGGGTACATAGAAAGATATAAAAGAAAGTTAATGAGGGGCCCCTGGGTGGCTCAGTTAATTAAGCATCCAAGTCTTTTTTTTTTTTTTTTTTTTTTTTTTTTTTTTTTTTTTTTTTTTTTTTTTAGAGACAAGAGAGAGACAGAGTGAGCAGGGAAGGGTCAGAGAGAGAGGGAGACACAGACTCCGAAACAGGCTCCAGGCTCTGAGCTGGCAGCCAGCACAGAGCCCGATGCGGGGCTCAAACCCACGAACTGCGAGACATGACCTAAGCGAAAGTTGGACGCTCAACCGACTAAGCCACCCAGGCGCCCCTTAAGCATCCAAGTCTTCATTTTGGCTCAGGTCATGATCCCAGGGTCATAGGATCGAGCCCTACATCAGCTCTGCACTGAGTGTGGAGCTTGCTTATGATTCATTTTCTCTCTCTCTCTCTCTCTCTCTTTCTTTCTCCCCACCCTCTTCCTCCTTGACCCTCTCCCCTGGTAGTGCACTTTCTCTAGCTCTCTGAGATAAATAAGTAAGTAAATGAATAAATAAAATAATTTATAAAAGAAAGTTAATGACAGTTACTTTGGAGAATAGCACTGGGGGATCTTTGAAGGATGATAGAGAAGTTTTCATTTTATATCCTGTGATAGTGTTTGAATTTTTTTATTATATGTATGTTGCTTCTGTAATTAAAAGATAAACTGTCATTCTTTGTTTTATATGGTTAGAAGAAATTGTCCTAGATAGGCCTGAATTAATTCATGCTCTTGTCTTAGTAATCCATTCCCAGTGTCATTTATTGGCTTTAACTAAGCTTTTTCACAAAGATATATAAGACTTAGGAAATGTTTTCAGCTTTGGTGTCATGACTACAGGGCACGTTTAAGATCTCCTTAGGTCAGCGGCCATGTTTTGTTCTTCTTTGCCATCCTTGCTTTACCACCGCCTTGTACATAGGAGCCCCTCAATGAATGTTTTTTTTTTAAATTTTTAAAAATATTTTATTTATTTGTGTGTGAGAGAGAGAGACAGCGTGAGGAGGGTAGAGGCAGAGACAGAGGGAGATACAGAATCTGAAACAGGCTCCAGGCTCTGAGCTGGCTGTCAGCACAGAGCCCAATGCGGGGCTCGAACCCATGAACCGTGAGATCATGACCTGATTCAAAGTCAGACGCTTAACCAACTGAGCCACCCAGGTGCCCAATAAATGGTTTTTGAATGAACGTGTACATAATAATGGTTGTCAAATTTGTGCTGAAATTTGGGTGAAAAAAATGGTAGTTAAGTATAATTGTAGACCATCAAATATTTTATTTTGCTTTGTCCCATAGTTACAGTTAACAAATATCTTTGTGACATTGATAGCTGTGTGCTATGGAAGAAACCCTTTGAGTCTGTCATTATTTGTTAGTTAATAAATTTGTCTGTTCTTAATGCTGGGAAATTAAATCTGACCTGGAATAAAACAATAGCAAACATTATAGCACTTTGCCTGTGCTAGATACTGTTATAGTGATTTGCATGTTAATTTATTTAATATTTATAACAATCCTGTTTTACAGTTAAGAAAATTAGCTTGTGTTTTAGTAATACCCATATATACCCCTTCTCCTCACTCCAACCCCCCCACCCCACCACAAAATGTAGTTTCTCTAATAGCTTTGGTTCTGGTTCTAATGTTTATTCCCTGTGAAAACTTCAGCCAATTAAACAGTTTAGAGATTTTTTTTCAGTAGTAGTAGTAGTAGTAGTAAAGATGATAATGCTACTTTTCCTTCTTATAGGGTTAAATATCAAATAAAATATTTACAAGTGCCCTTATAACACTACCCAAATCTAATTTGTTCTTATTATAATATTTGACACTGGACATCTATTGTAAAAGAAAATAAGAGGAGCGCCTGGGTGGCTCAGTCAGTTGAGCGTCCAGCTTCGACTCAGGTCATGATCTCGCAGTTTGTGGGTTCAAGCCCCGCATCAGGTTCTGTGCTAGCAGCTCAGAGCCTGGAGCCTGCTTCAGATTCTATCTTCCTCTCTTTCTGCCCCTCCCCCACTCATGCTCTGTCTCTGTCTGTCTCTCTCAAAAATAAATAAACATAAAAAATAGAATATAAGAGATGCCACATTTTTCTATGGTAAACAGCTGGCAGTATACAGAGCATGACTATATTAAAATTACACTTTTATGAGAGAGCACTGAATGTAAGATAATATATGGATAGAAAATTACAATAGCTAAAACATGGAAAGAGCCTAAGTGTCCATCAACAGATGAATGGATCAAGAAGATGTGGTTTATCTATACGATGGAATACTACATGGCAATGAGAAACAATGAAATCTGGCCATGCGTAGCAACATGGATGGACCTTGAGGGTGTTATGCTGAGTGAAATAAGTCAGGCAGAGAAGGACAAATCTCATATGTTTGCACATATAGGAGGATTAGGAGGAACTTGACGGAGGAACAAGGGGGAGAAGAAGGGCGGAAATGGTGGGGGAAAGGGAGAGAGGCAAACCATGAGAGACTCTTGAATGCTGACAAAAACTGAGGACTGATGGATGTGGG